>NC_044246.1:70906485-71506485 GCF_003957555.1 Calypte anna
TTGCAGGATCCGGCCGACCTGCTCCCTCACACACCCGTAAGTCAGGCAAACACCCGCTCCCGGTCGCCGATAGTGGGGATCAATATTAAACCAGCAGAAGCTCAGATCGCCGTGGCGGAGACTTTTCCCCAACCTTATCTGTGTAGGGATGGTCGGGAACGCGAACCGCGCTCCGTCGCCCCCCATCCAGCCCTCTCGCTCCGCACGAAAACGTCTTTTCTTGTCTGTCAGCAGTAATTAGATATCCTTGTGGTGACAGGGAGATGCACAGCACCAGCACTTTGTCTCGGGGGGAAAGAAGACGTGGGTACGCCAGCACACACACACACGTACAAACAGCGAGAGCTAATTTTGTCTCTGTCTTTTTCACAACACAAAACCTTTGTTTTGTTTTGTTTTCTTTCTTTCTTTTTTTTTTTTTTTAATTTTCTTTTTTAAATTTTTTTTCTTCCCCATTTAAACCTAAAAGGACTACTCTGCGGTCGCGCCCGCTGCTTGGCGGCCGGGGCGGCTGCTCGCCCTTGGCGGGCACGGCCCCTGCGAAGGAATTCGGGGACATCCCGGGCTGGCAGCGCGGATCTCATCCCCGCAGACGCTCCTCTGTTCCGCCACGATCCTTTTCCTTCCAGCGAGGAATGAGTTTGCTGTCAGTTCTGTAGATTTTAGATAAATTGATAGATGGGTGCGAGGAGCGTTTTTTAGATGCACATTTTTAAGGCTCTCTTGCAGAAAAGGATGCATTTAGTTATCTGCATGAAAATGAAACCTCTCTGAAACGAATTTGTAGGGAAGAAATGTTCTGGGTAAAGTAAGAATGGTCTGGGGGCCGTCACTTCGTCCCTGTATGAGACGCAAACTTCACAGCATTTCCGAAATTCGGGGCTGAAGTTATTTATAATCCCCTGCTCTTTACGGGAGAAACATATTTATTTCCGTCCGGAATAGTTCTGAACAGTCTTGGAGCCTGTCAGTGACGTAGCAACTACTGCTGCAATATATATATTTTAAAATAACAGTTTAATTACTTTAAATACTTTCAGTATAAACCCGTGTTTATCTCTTGGGGAGATAAATAATCAGAGCATAGAAATAGTCGCAAGTTTCAAGATGAGTTGGATGGGAAAAATAAAACTATAAATCCGTAAGGGACGAAATTGTTTTTTCTATCCTTATGTCGGCACGGGATTTTTAAATTATTATTATTTTATTTTTTTATTTTTAATATTCAGGCTACACACAGACACATAAAATATGTAATTGGCGTATAATGGAGTGGCATACAGGGTAAGACTAACAAAGTAGTCGTAGGCATGAAAATTGAAGTGTTGTGTGCCACAAAGGCAGACCCTTTCATGGGGGAAGGGCTGAATGTAGCAAAATCATGTAAAAATCTCCTTTCTCTGTAACATCTCGTTATTAGGAATGATGACTAAACCTCCAGGATTATTCTGGACTGTAAGTTATCAAGAGCCCACTAATTTCACATTAAAACCCATTGACTGCAACAGCGTGATTGAAGGGTTTTTAACAATTAACATAATCAGAAAATGAGCGTAGATAATTTTTATTCAACTCATTACTTTTTAATCATGTATTTCTTTTAATTAATATCTGCTCCGTGAAAATAACAAAAAGCCGAGTCTCAGCGCGGCCCCGGGCAGGGGAGGCGACCCCGGCGGCGGTGAGGCGGGGGCCGGGGGCGGCAGGGCCTGGGGGGGCCGGGGCGGGAGGCCAGCATCGCTCCCAAAGCCACCGCCAGAGCTGCAAGAGCGCCTGCTCCTCAGAACAACCCCTTCTTCATGCAAAAAAATCCCACCAAACAACCAACCCCCCCCCTCCCCCCCCGCAAAAAAAAAAACCAAAAACCAAAAAACAAACAAAAAACCAAACCCCAACCCAAAATAAAACAACACAAACCCCCAAAACCATAATAAATTACTCTCTCCCCAGGGCTTAGCAGAGGGGACACGGTTTCTGCCCGGCTTGCACACCCCCGGCCCCCTGAGCCCCTCTGCCCAAGTGGTGCCAGACACCCCGGGCACATTCAGGCCTCTGCCCAGCACCGAATGAGCCCTCCCCAGCCTCTGCCTGCGGCCCTATCCTACTCAGGAGAAAGGGAGGGGTGGGGGTGTGGGTTGGGGATAGCCACGGGTGCCAACAGGTTGCTGCAGCCCCTATTTTCTGCCTTCTAGCTCTTCAGCCCTGCTTTCCTGTGCCTCAGTCTCACCTGTGACTTCGGGTTCGTACCTGTGGGACATTCTGACAGCCCCACCCACCATGTGTGCAAGGGGGTGCGTGTGTACCTGTGTGTGTCCTGGTTTTCAGAATCTCATCATCTCCCCTTCTGAGTTGTTTAAGGCTCCCCTGTGGCAAGTTCAGGGCTTGAAGTGATGAGGGGAGTACCTAGCTCGGAAACCTCCCCCTCCTCAAAGCCCCAGATCTGCTCTCCTCATTTCCACACACCAAAGGCAAAAATCATGGTGGGTGTCCAGAGGTCTGTGAGAGAATGAGCTCTGGAAAGCACTGTCCTTCTTGAGACAGGAGCCCTGGGCTAGTGGAAGGGCATACCTGAGGTCTGTCTATCCATATATCTATCTGCCTGGGCACTCATCTCTACCCCCATCCCAGGCTCAGCATCTTCCAGGCTGGGGGGAGTGTGTGCCTCCACACTTGATCCCAGCGCTCGACGCCTCACAACCAGGAACCAGGGAGCTGGGGCTTTTACAATTTGTGTCCCACAGTCAGATGGAGCTCATGGGAAGTGGGCACTGAGTGAAGATGTTGACAACCCTTGTGGGAAATTTCCAGAATCACCCATTCCTTTTTTTTTTTTTTTTTTTTTTTACCATTTGGGAACAATGAGAAGCAAGCTCTGAACAGCTGGAAAATGGTGGGACATTGGTTCAAATCAGGCAGCTCAAGACATTCATAAAACCTTTCCTCTGCTGCTGAGAAAGGCTTACCCAAAATGCTAAAAATTTGACAGCTTCATGTACAGTGAGTAACTCCTCTTTCAAACACTTCAGTTAATACAGTCTAGAAAGAATAGGAAAATGAAATATTATTCTTGTCTTGACTCCACTGCCTGGCCTCCCCTCTGCTGCTGCAACTTCCTTTCTCAGTAAGATGATTTATTTGAGGTACCTCACCCTAGAAGGAGCCAGTGCAATTGTCCCCTTGAACATGGTATAGGACTAAATCCAGCCAGAGATTTCAGGGAAGTGTTGTGGTCTGGATAGGCAGTTTTCTTGTGCTGGCTCTGCATATAGGTTTGTACAGTTTATCCCAGCAGGAAAAGATTGAGCACACAGTATTAGATCAGTCTTAAGACTGAGAATGGATTGGTTTTTTTTCCTGTTGTTGTTGTTTGGATTTTTGGTTTTATTTTTGGAGAAGGGAACTAATATGAGGTTTAAAAATGTGTTTATTTATTTTATTTTTTATCTAATGAAAAAAGATTTTGAAAAAGAAGCTATTAAAATATCCATAAATATAATCCCAGCAGTGTAGAATGCATTCACTGCATTCACTACGTGTGATACATACATCTGAGATGCTGTTTGTGGGTTTTTCAAAAATAAATTCCATGTGAACCTTTGCAAGAGGTAAAGTGAGTGTCAGAGGGTCCAGGACTAAACTATGTCAATGAACACTGCAAGGTGTGGTGGCAGCTTTCTACAAAATTCCATCAAGAGTTTTCAACTGCCTGTAGCCTTTTGGCTCTTGCTAGCACAAGCAAAGCCATCTGGTAGTCAATATTATGTTCATAGCCTCTTGACTGGACTGTGCTGCCTCCCTTGCACACATGCATCATCAGGGAACTCCAGTGAGGTGACCTGCAAATTCACAGCTGAGAAACTTTGGCCCTTTGTGGGAACCACAATGGACCACAACCTCAAGGGCTGGACTTGATGGTCTCTGAGGTCCCTTCCAACCCAGCCAATTCTATGATTCTATGACCAATACTGGTGACACATCCCAGGTGGGAACAACACTTGGCTCTTCCCAAGTCCCTCACCTCTCCTGACAGCCCCAGCCCAGCCATCCTAGAGATTTTCTGCCCTGTGGGACTCAGAGCTCCTGGGCTGTTTTGGGGATACAGTGGCTGTGTCTGGGAAGCATCCATGGTGGACTTCATGCATGGTGCCCCAATTTGTCCCCTCTGGTGGTGTCTGTTAAAATAGCCTGAAATTGTGCCAGAGATTTTTTTTGTTTGTTTTTCCCTCCTCCACAGTCAACATAGATGGGTAGTACTTCAGGTAAGATTGCAACTGTGTAGGATAACCAGTTCATCCTTACATTCTGAGGATAGCTTCACTGAAATAACCAGTCTTGTTTAGGGCCACTCTGGTATTATGAATCTTCTTGCTGTGATCCTCTATCCAGATAGGAAAGGAAAAACTTATCCTAGTGAATTATATCTGTAAGTAGAACATTTTCTACTACTAAAAGTAAAAGGAAGTACCTAGGCGCAACGCAAAGAAGAGATGTAAAGCAAAGAACTCACCAAGACAGCTGTATCTGGAGACACCTGTCAAAATGCTTTCCCTTAGCTTGGTGGTTAGGTCAGATGTTCACATCAGCTCCTGCACCATCACTTCAATCCCAGCTCACAGGAGGGAAGGACTCCTGGCTCTGCAGGACTGATGGGTGGTGTGCCACTTCCCTCCTTCCCATCCAGAGGGTCTGCAATACAATGAGTGCAACTTGATGGGTTACCTCCCTTAAGAGTCATGTTTTAGGGCTGTGCCTTGGCAAGTCAATGAAATTCATCAGGGGTACATGAGCAGCAAGAAACAATCTGTGCAAAAGAGAATGGTTTCGGATTGTGTCCTTCTGAAGGGGAGACTTGGACAATACCACACTGACACCAGGGTAACTAAAAGCAAAATTTGGCTCACTGGATATTTCTGAGCATGGAGAATCATCCTCACTTCAGTGAGCTATAAAAAGAACGTGCCTTTCATAATTTTTGTGTTGATCAAGAAGTTACTTGTGATGATTTCAGTATTATGCTGCATCTGATGTTTCTGGCTGTGTTTTAAACACCGTTATCTTCACAAGGATTTTTTTCCCCCTGCTTACTTTTCTTCTTTTTCTATATGTTAACTATTTCATCAGTATCACCCTGTTTTACTGTCATGAAAGATACCCAGTCTAACAGCTCTTCTTTCATTTCATAACGAATGACACAATTAAGACTTAATTAGATGCATACAAGTAAGGAAATGGCACGCCACCCAGGACCTTAAATGTGATAGCATTCAATTGCTCAAGTGCAGTGTTCTGGAAAAGAAAAAGAAAAAAACAACAACAAAAATCCCATAAACTTATTTCAAGCTGGATCTTTTCATACTGGCATGATTGCCTACTAGACAATTAATGGTTTTCTAGCCATGATTCTAAAAAAATAAGGTACTTTTTTTGTACTTTTTTTTTTCCACAGCAGGTGCACGGAAATGACATTTCTCTGTGCATTGGATTCATAGAGAGTATTATATGCAAACATTTCAGGTTTAAGCAAAGATCATATGGCATTATCTATGATTTCTCAAGTTATTGTATTGTTGTGTACTTACAGAAAATGAAAGCCTTCAAACAGAGATGTGGGGTTGTTTTCCCCCTTCAGAAGTACAATGGTGCTAAAGATGGAAGAGGATTAGCTGATGGATGGCCTAGTTCAGTGCTCTCTGTATATATGGTTGAAAATGACAAAATTAATGCTGGCTTTCTGGCTCATCACCTCGGGTCATTTAAATTCCTTCTGATCCCTCATCCCCAGGGACAGGACAGGGTCCAGGACTCCTCCACCTTTCTTGTTCTGGCTGAGGTGGCCTGAGTATCCACCAGAGGCCAAAACAGCTGTAGGCTTCATGAACAGGTGGCTACAGAGAAATGCATGAGTCCTGGGCAAGTCTCCATGATCAGTGGTGGTCAGAAAAGGAACCTCTGATCAATTGAGGGTGTTGGGTGCAGGTTCAGCATTCCACCAAGTGAACCCGCTAGCTGTAAGGAGGAGCTGGATGTACTAAGTAACATATAGCTCTAATTAAGCCTTACTCTGACAGGGAGGAGGTTCATAACTCTCCAAAGTGAGGATGTGGTATTTTGGGTTAGGCTGGGCAAATTGTCTGCTCACAATTTGCCACATAATTGATCGAGACAAATGCAGTGCAGCTCCTGGTTGAGTTGGTTAGTCAGGCTCAATAAACCTAGTTAACTGCTCTTTGGAAAACTTGCTGCAAGTAGTCTGTAGTGAAATGAGGCAACCAGGTGCCACTAATTGCCAGGGAGTGAGCATGAGCTTGTGTTAAGCCCACCTGTGCCTGATTAGGGTGGGCCCCCACTGCGCATGAGCAGGACCAGAGGGCCAATAAAAGGCAAGGCCTGAGTCACAGGCTCAGCTCACGCTGGAACTCACAATCCCGGCATGTTTGGCTTTAAGTGCTGCTTTCAGCACTGCACTACCTTTATTGCTCCACTAGAGCTCATTGCCGTCAGGGTGAGGCTTGAGTGGTACCTTTTATTGGCCCCCTGGTCCTGTTCATGCCCAGTTGGGGCCCACCCTAATCAGGCACAGGTGGGCTTAACACAAGCTCATGCCCACTCCCTGGCAATTAGTGGCACCTGGTTGCCTCATTTCACTACAGTAGTGCCTTCTTGTTTTCTTTGGTAACTTCAGAGAATGAACTCTTCCTTCAGCTTTTTATGCCAAGCATGACATCATGGAGTATGGAATATCCCTCTGGTCATATGGAGTCAGCTGTCCCAGTTGTCCCCTCCCAATTTCTTGTGCAACCCCAGCTGGTGGGATGGTTTGAGAATCAGAAAAGGCATTGACTCTGTGTAACTATAGTTCAGCAGTAGCAAAAAGTAGTAGTAGTACATTATCCACACTGTTTTCAGCACAAATCCAAACCATACATATCCCTGTGCTAGCTACTATGAAGAAAATTAACTCTATCCCAGCCAAAACCAGCACACACTGTCACACATTTTCTGTAAGTCTGGAATCCCTGAAGTTTGAGTTGGTGACAGTGGTTTCTTGTACTCACCCAGAGAATGATGTTCCTGTGATTGTCTTCATATTTCAAGCATCTGACCTTCCCTGTCTCCTAGATAGTTGATGCAGCAAAGTGGCTCCCTGGTGTTTGAGGCTAAAGGACAGGATTTAGCATCTGATTTGGAAAGCCACTGAAAATTTTTGGCGTTCTTCTGAATTAATGATTGAAATTATTGTATATCAAGTGCTTTTTTTTTTTTTCCTGGCTTGTTATCTTTCTTATTCTTCACTGTTTAGTGCAGATGTGCCTCTGTCTTTTTGCTTTGAATAAAAGGTTTTAATATTCTTTTCTACATACATAGAAAAATAATGTTCCAATGGGGCAGTAACTCAGAAATAGCATTGCTTGAAAGATATTTGTCAATCATTTTTTTAATCAAGTTCACATAATCTTTCAAAAATTAAAACTGGCTCAAACCATTGTACAGTCTTGCCAGGATGATTTTCATCCTTGACAAGTGATCAAAAACACGTCAGCATATTGATCATTTATTTAACATATGTATTTCCTTATAAGTTCATTTTTCTTGAGTGTGATAGGGATGTGTGCAGGCCCTTAATTAATTACTTATGTGCAACTGCCTTCTGGACTGCTTTCTGATGCTTTGTGGAGCTTGGAAGACATTCACTGAATCAGGTGACCCACTGTTTGGCTTTTACATTAGCCATGAGCAGCACATGAAGGAGCCAATATATGTAACCAAGGCTTGGTTAAACATACTTATCCAAACCATCATCCTCTGGAGATAACAAGAAAACTTGAAAAAAAGGATTCAGGTCTCAGCTCACAGTTGCATGAATCAGGAGAAGGAGCTGAAGGCAATAGAGACACAGAGGGAAGAACCAGGTTCACTGCTTCAAACTGCTCTCCCTGGTTTATACTCCTGTCTCCACAGATCCAGCAAGATGGCATAAGAAACCGTTATTCATTTGTTGTGTTATGTTTCTACACTGTTAAGATTTTTCCCTCTGCTTAATGATACACACTTTATCCTGTAGTCAGGGCAGGTATTGAAATCCATGGATGTGCTTTCAAAAATAATTAGAACTGCACAGCTACACAATTCTAATATTGTCAGGTTATTTCTGAGATTTGCTGATCAAAGCCAAATTTCTGACCAGTAACAAAATTCACCTACGACCAGAGAAGAGGCCTATGCCTTTTCAGTCCTTGTTTCTGAATCACAGATGAAAAAGTCAGTGGCTTTTTAATTATGCTTTTTAGTGTCATGTTTATAATTGATAAAAAGAGTTCTTACTTAATGACCAGACATCTTCCTTATAGGTCTGCAGCAACACATTTATTAATGCCAGAAATGTTTATATTCCAGTTATGCCTCAGAGATTTCAAAGTAATCTCTTAAGCTTTTTTTCTTTTTCTGTTTTTTCTTTCTTCTTTTTCTCTTTTTCCTTCCCTCCCCCACCCCCTTTTCTTTTTTCTTTTCCCTTTCCTCCTCTTTTTTCCTGTCCACCCCCCCGAGACCAGTTTTCCACTTGGAGGAAGAACACATCCTCTTGCAGGAAAATCTTGAACTCTCTCAAGATGTAGGAAAACTCAGCCCTCTGGACCCACGAAGATGAAGCCACCACTCTGCCCTCCCTCCCCAAGCCGGTCCTCCTCGGTGCCCATGCGGGCCCAGGGGAGCCAGACCCCCGGTGAGGATGGCGAGCGGCTGTTCTTTCCATCCTTCCCCAGGGATGCAGATATTGCCAGGATGATGTGGGACACGCCGAGGGCCCTTTCCAGCCCCCCGCCCCCCAACCCCTCGAAGGGGCGATGTGCGGGAGTGCTGCTGCCCTCTCCTGGGGGGATGCGGGCAGGATGGCCGCTACACCCCTTGGCTGCCAGTTTGCCTGCCTGCTCACCTGCCTGTCCCCCTGCCTGCCCCTCTGCCTGCTCACCTGCCTGCCTGCTCCCCTGCTTGCTCACCTGCCTGCCTGCTCCCCTGCTTGCTCACCTGCCTACCCCTCTCCCAACCCCGTGCTGCTCAGGGTGGTGCAGTGCATGGCCACCCCATCCGCTGTGACAAGCAAACGTAGCTCCGTGACTACCAGCTTGGCTGAAGGTCACTTAGGGGTGATAAGCAGCTTCTGTCCCCATCTCAGGGCTGTGGCTGCTGAATTGGTGCCAGCAGCTCTGCTGCCCAAAAGTTCTTCAATGTTTAGGCTGCACTCCTATTAGTGAACTGAGCATGGGGGGGGAGCATCCTCTCTCCCTGGAAGCACCCAGGCACACACGCACATCCTGATGAGTGGTTTCAGGCTTCCCAAGGTGGTGGCCTTGCCAGATGGGGTGCCCAACCCAGCAGGTGCTGCATAAGGAGGGAATTGTTTGGCCTTGGCCAAAACCTCAGCAAGGCCTGCTCAAAGAGTAGGGCTTAGGGAAAGTTTGGCACCAAGCCAGCGCCTTCACCCTGACCAATTAGCAGGTACAGGCAAGCAGACACAGATTTGACCATACTGTTATTTCTCTGTGACATTTTTTTGACATGGTTTTCATTCATTGCTTTGAAAAACATTTCTTCAGAGGTATTCAGCCCACTCAGAGACGCCAATGCTCTCACCTTTACTGCCACCTTTGCTGTTGTCTTTTGTATTGGTCAGCTCAAACTCATCTTTGACATTTCCACTCTGGGACATTTACTGCATGGCTGGTGCAAAGTGATGGGCAGGAACACCTCCCAAAAAATGAGGTTGCTCCAAGTCCCATCCAACCAGGCCTTGAACACTTCCAGGGAGGGGACAACCAGAACTTTGCTGGGCAGCCACCCTCCCAGCACTGAATTTCTTCCTAATATCTAATATAAATCTACCGTCTCCAAGTTTAAGGCCTTTACTCCTTGCCCTGTCACTACATAGAATCATAGAATCATAGAATTGGCTGGGTTGGAAGGGACCTCAGAGATCATCAAGTCCAACCCTTGAACCACCGTTGCAGTTGCTAGACCATGGCACTGAGTGCCACATCCAGTCTCTTTTTAAATATCTCCAGGGACGGAGAATCCACTACTTCCCTGGGCAGCCCATTCCAATGTCTGATCACTCTCTCTGTAAAGAAATTCTTTCTAATATCTAACCTAAACTTCCCCTGGCACAACTTAAGACCATACCCTCTTGTCTTGTTGAAAGTCGTCTGGCAAAAGAGCCCAACCCCCACCTGGCTACACCCTCCTTTCAGGTACATGCCCTTGTAAGAAGTCCCTCCCCAGCTTTCCTGCAGCCCCCCTCAGGTACTGGAAGGCTGCTATAATGTCTCCCCAGAGCCTTCTCCATGCCGAACAACCCCAGCCCTCTCAGGCTGTCTGTGCAGGAGAGGTGCTCCAGCTTCCTGATCATCTTTGTGGCTCTCCTTTAGACTCGCCCCAACAGCTCCATGCCCTTGTGTTGGGAGCTCCAGAACTGGTCACCGCACTCCAGGTAGGGTTTCAGTAGAGGGGAGTAAGTGGAGAAGAATCACCTCCTTCGACCTGCTGCCGGCCATGCTTCTTTTGGTGCAGCGCGGGACACTTTTAAATCTCCTTTTCGGATGAAAAGGGCGTTACCTGGCACACAAGCTCCATGGAGCAGAGCGCGTCCCCAGCCACATACCCTCCCCAGGGCCACCACACCCCTTGCTCACACCCGGGCCCAGGGACTCCCCAGCGTTCCTCTCCGGGACGAGGTCCGCCCACTCCCCGCCCGGCCCCGCCGCCATCCCCACGCCCCTCGCCGGTCACGTCTCCGCCCCTCTCCTCGCCCTCTTCCCGCCGGGGCCAATGAGCGGCGGTTTCCCGCAGCCCAGGCGGTCCCTGAGCCGGCGCCGCTCTTCCGCTTCCTCGGCGCGGCCGCCATGGCGCCGCTGCGCTTCTTGCTGCGGCTCCTGCCCGCCTTAGCGCTCGCCCTCCGCCCCGCCGCCGGGGAGCCGCGTCGGGCCCTGGCGCTGGAGGCTCTGGGCGAGGCAGAGGAGCTGGCGGAGGAGCTGTGGGACGCGGGGCTGCCCGGCGACCTGCCCGAGTTGGAGCCCGAGTGCAGCCGCCTCCTCACCGCCTTCGCGAATAGCAGCGCGGCGCTGACGGGCTGCCTGGGCCTCCGTGCCCGCCCGGTGCGGCTCTGCCAGGCCTGCCACCTCCACTACCAGCACCTCCTGGCGCAGTACGGCAGCATCGCCCGCGCCGTCGGGGTGCGTCCGAGGGTTCCGGGCGGGCGAAGGGTGGTGCGAGGCTGCCCCGGGGGCAGGGGTCCGGCGTGCGGCCCTGCCCGCGCCCCATTGTCGGTGTGTGGGGGCCTGGGCTGTTTCCTGAAGGCTTCCCAGCCACTTTAGGGCCTGTACCTGAGCATTCAGACGCTGCCGCTGCACCTTGCCCTGCGGCGTGACAGCGGGTGTCTGGCCCGGCGTCTTGCGGAGGGGGTTAGGCCGGGTCTGGGCGCGGCCGGTGCTGGCACCGGTGGCTCTAATTCTGTGAGCAAGGCACTTGTGTTTTGGGGTGAGCGGATCTCCAGCCTGCGAAGGTCAGTTCCCACGCTGTAAGCCCCACCGGGTGCGTAGAGTGTTGGAACGGAGGTATGTTAGGGAAGGAGCTCTGCCTGTAGTGGCTGCCTTCTGCTGGCTGGCGGTGTGGCATGGTCAGTGCAGTTCAGATGCCGGCACGGCAAGGGGTGAGCATCTCCACCTGCAGAAAAAGAGCTGCTGCTCTCTCCAAGTGGAAGAACTTGAGTTATTCTTGCTGATGTAGCAATGCCTAAAGCAGCACTCTGGCTTGCAGGTCTTTGTTGTATAGCACTAGTGAGGAACAGTGACAGAGTTTAATTGCCTTGCTCTTCTTGGAAAATTGATGGTCTCTGAAGCTGGGGCAAGTGGGGAGCCATGTCACTGTCCTTAGCTCCAAAGCTGGTGAAGTGTGTGGCAGCAAACTAGAAGTACGGAGTTCTGGCTGAAGTATGTGGACTCCACCACTGGAAAGCCTTCACTATAGCTGGGTCTTCAGTTTACACCCTCCAGGCTCTTGATAATTTTTTTTCCTTAGTGTTGGATTTTTTTCTTAGTGTTGGTTCATGAGTAGCTTTGCGTCTTCTGATCTGTCTTATTTGTAAAGGTCCTTGGGATAATGCAAGGATGACAGTAGTGGATCAGACAACAGGAACTTTGTTCTCTGGTGATGGCTAGAAGTGGGTGCCCTGGTAAGAGGCAGTGAGTGTTTTTATAGCAGTGTGTGCTTCTAGTCTTGGGTTTTCTACATACATGTTTAGAATCACCATTGACAAGAAAAATCTGTTATCAGGTAAATTTCTGGAGCCGCAGTGTCCTGCTGCAAACCATTCCGCATCTTAGTTGACTATTATGTGAAGAAGTATCACTTTGTCTGAAAAATGCGATTAAAAAAAAATCTTCTGCATTTTCAGCCTGTTTCCCCTCACCACCCCTGTGGCTTTCTTGGAAAAGCACATGTGCATTCATTTGATGGTTGTCCTCTCCAGGACAGATGCCCAGCCAGTGGGCTCCTGGTTTTGTTTGCAAACTTCCAGTCTGTTTATTGTTTCATAGGGAAGCTGTGTTATAACAGTGACTAGGTAATGTCAAAGTGAGGAAAAAATTGAGTGTGTAATTCAGTGGGTACTTTCAGCATGATGTTTTGGCTAGGATTAGGTTGCCAAAGATATCCCAGTATCTAACATATATATAACTCACTGCAGCTGCTGTTCTTGAGTATTTGCAGTCTGGGAGGACTGGTCCATTATGTGGTCTGGAAAACACTTCTGTGTTAGAGAGTGTTTGGTTTTCCTTCTGTGTGTGGATTAACTAACCAAACAAACATAGGAGGTGATCTCTTGCAGCCTCAGTACATAATCACAAATCAGAAATCTGATGGTTTTATCTTTGCCATCCTACAATAGTTACAGTGCAGTGTGAAAGCAGCAGCTGAGTTAAAATTGGAATGTCTCTAAAGTGTAAAATCCTCTAAGCCAATTAAAGAATAAAATACAAATAAATAAAACATATTTAAGGGATTGTATAGGTCTATTTAATTCAATTTTGGATTTAAAGTGCTTTTTCCCACTGTAGAGTTGAGCTGGTGAGGAAGTTTCACAGTTAAAGGCCTTCATGAAGCAACCAGAGAGTTTCCTGCATAAACAACTCTCTTGCATACTTGTTTGTAATTTAGTAGAAACGAAAGTGGGTGAACGTAGGAGTTACCAGTTGTGGCAATATTTGACTTCTGCAGTTGAGACTTCAAGGGAAGCATTTTATTTAAAAAAAAAAAAAACCCACCCTGTTTTAATGAAGAGAGGCAGTAACTGGATCTCTCACGAAACCCTGTAAGGAACAGGTTTCTCGTTAAAGGGATTGTTGTCTTTTATGTCCAGCGTCATTGATCAAAGAGGCTTTTGGCAGCTTTGGCAATTTTGAGTAGTGCTTAAGTCAATTTACCAGCCAGAAAACAGGAGCTAGAGCAGAGGAGTCAGCTGACTGGAAATCATGGTTTCACATCAGTGATTTGAAGGAAAATAAAGCTTTGAAAGAGAAAAACATTGTTCTCAATTCTGATAGGGATGCTTTCTGTTTGTTCTGTAATGGCTTTTATAGTTGCTTTGCATTTTTTTTTATTAGCTTGATTCAGAGAGTAAGTTGCTTTAGGAATTGTGCCAGTAGTTGCTTTGAGGATAGGGTGCATTGAGTGGTTTGCTAAGGCCAGGTGAGCTTGGTACCTACATCTGGGGACAAGGGGAGCTGAGCCTGGCTTGGGGGAGAGGCTGCTTCTTGTCAGAGGACTACTTTCCTGATATTGCTGCATCTGGGGGAAGTTTGGTGTTGATACAATGGTTTTGGACATTTTGAATTTGGTTTTATTTTGAGGCCAGTTTGTTGGTTCAGCTCCTTTAAATATTCCTGTGGTCTAACACTGTTCTCTCTTTCCTTGAGCTGGGTTCTGGGGCAGCAGCCCTGAAACGGATGACTATGAGCTGCCTGGCAGAGGAGGCCCCATCTCTGCTTGCTTGTTTTTTTCTTTCAGTCTCATTTTTGACTGGTTTGTATGCAGTCCTGGTAGGTCTTCAAAGACCATTTTCAGTAAGCTGTGTTGCTTTTAGTATGATTTGGAGGATCAAAAGATTTTTTATTGTTCCATCAATTTTGCTCTGCCTAATAAATAATACCATTGTGATGAGATGTGATTGCTTAGCTGTGCTTACTTAAAATATGTTTAAAAATTTTCCCTTTTTAATTTTAACAATTGCTTTTTTTTTTTTTTTTATTTTTATTTTTATTCTAGAATTCTTCTGAGAGCCACAATTGTGCCAAAAGCATCTTGACCTCAGACAGACTGCAGATAGTTGTGACCCTTTCAGAGTTCTTTAACGAAACCTGGGAGGCAGCCAACTGTGCAAGTATGTGGCTTGTTCTGTAGCTTTCATTCTACTGTTATGACTTAGCTTAACTCTGCCCCTAAAAATTGTATGTATTTGTTTGGTTACAGGCAGTATAACAGAAATCCTAAACTAAAGTAGCTCCAGAGAGGGGTACCAGAGCTTTGTATTTCGTAAGGGATACTGCCAAAATCTGAGGGCACTAGTTTGTTGGGAAAATTAGTTGTTAGCTAATTATTTTTCTGCAGTTCTCTCAAAAGGTAGTCATGATAGGATTCTCTGTGATGTACAGACCCTGCTGGAAACTTTGCTTTGCTTCTTTGTGGTTTCCTCTGTTTTTCCCAGTCTTCCCTTTTCTAAAAAACCTTAAATAAGAAGCTTTTCCGTGTTTGTTAGTAAAGTTAGTGAGTCTGGAATGCTTACATGCTGAGCAGTATCTGCTTCCCCAGCCATGCTTTTTATTTCATTTCATTCTAAGGTTAGAGGATGTCCAAATCTATCCCTCTGTCTCTCTCTCCTCATGCTGACAATGCTGTGCCACACTTAGAATCAAACTATGGCTTTTTGCCATTCCCCTGGTGTGGGAAGTGGGACACTACACTAATAAGTGCACTAGGAAACAGTGGGAACAGCACTATGCAGTTGAGTGTTGAAGACCTTGGGTTTGTTGCAGAGTGCCTTGAGAGTCAGCTTTCATTTGTGAGCCTGGGCAGCATGAAAGCTGGAAATGGTTTGAAGGATGGAAAGGCAGCACAGGGGCAGCTGAGCAGCCTCTGACCTGTGTCTAGCAGAATGCTCACCCTCAATACTGGCAGTGCTTCCTTCCTTCAGAATTTTCCAGGATGTTGGCTTGCTCTCACGGTGCTGTTGCTGAACATTTAAGTTGCCAAACCACTGTTTTTTTCACGGGTCTGTCTGGTTAGAGCACCTGAAGTAGGATGAGATGGACAGAATCAGTAATATTGATAGGGCTGAGCCTGTGACTGTTAGAGAAGCCCCAGAGCTTTGCTTAAAGCTGGTGAAATGGTCATCTCTTAAATATTAATAAACTATACTCTGACTTCTACTGTTGTGTTCGTGGTCTAGCTGTTTCCTGGGTGCTCTCAGGTTTGTTTCATCTGCTGGTGCTTCAGCTTTTTCGTAATGCCTGTGACTGTTGCTGGGCAAAGCCGGATTTGTGGGCTAGAAAATAGAAGTAATGTCTTGTTTTATCTTAAAGTCCAAAGATAATTCAGACCCCCTCTTCAGAAAGCTCTTGATTATAGTCTTCATCTTTCACTTAATCAAGGGCAATTAATTCTGAAATCTGTTCTCGATGAAGAGTTAGGTCAGCAGGTCTGAGACATCAATGGCAGGCAGATGAGGGAACTGCAGTGTTGACTAGACCTGTCTTTTATAGTCGAGAGCTCTTTTTGCAGGAGAGGAGTGTCTGGGGCTTGTCAGCTATGGAAATGTTAGAAATTAGAATATCCTGATGTTTTTTTTTTCTCTTTGACAGATTGTTTAAAGAACAACAGTGAGGGATTATCAAATTCTACTGTAGAATTCCTGGATTTATTCAATAAATCTCTGACATGTTTTGAAAATAACCTTCAGGTATTTATACTGTGTATTTAAGAGAAGTATTAAATCTTCTAATTGCTATACAAATCCTATTTATGCTGAACAAACTGCAGATACAGATTAGGCAAATAAATTGCTGGTGAGTTTGTGAATTTTAGGCAGATAAAGCAGTGATCTGTAAAATGCGGATGTTTACAGATTGAGAGCCTAAAATTAATTCTAATTGATATTCACCTTGACTTCATTTTGTATGTAATTGTAGTGCTACTTCACATCAGAATTTCTGAATTCACAATAGTTTGTAATTATATAGTAAAAAATGGCATGTCTGCATGCTGTCTTTTTCTGTCTTTGTGCAATTGTCTTCTGACTTAACAATTTTATCTTTAAATAACCTTTTGATAATATGGAATAGAAAGACATGATACCTTAAATCATTGCAACAATTGTTTTGATTAGTAAATTTATTGGTAAAGGTTGTCTATACTGCAAAAACAATATAACTTAGTGAAATAAATGTGGTAATTGTCCTCAAACAAAATGCCCTGAATAGCCTAAGAAACTGCATGTATCCATTTCAGTCATTTCAGAAACTGGCCAAGTTCAGGGATCATTCAGTAATAGAAGTGGGAGATTATGGGCATGGGACAATATCTGAGGGAACTGCCTGCTTTTTTTTTATTATTAATGATTTATAGGAAATGTGCCTTTATAGGCCTTGGTCAGGAGCAGCATGAACAGGCCTGTCAATCACTTTAAGTGCCTGAACTAGGGCTTCACCCAGGGGTAGGTGGGTAGTTGGTACAAGCATTTCTGGATTGGAGTATCTTTAGAGATTGTAGTTGTATTTTCAAGTGTGTCATATGGCATTCAGGGGTGGTGAAGGCTGCAAATGAAAAGGATAACTTACTGTTGCACAGTCTGTCCCCTTTAGGTTGCTACTGCTGAGCTATACCAACAGTTGTTAGGTATGGCCAAACAAAAAACCCCAAACTATTAAGGAATCAGATATCTGTGGTTTCAGAAAAACATTTGATTACTAGTAATTTTTTTTTTCCTCTGGGAACTTTAAAAATAAACATTTGCATAAAAAGGCAGTTCAAAGAGCAGTTTGAGCTGTAGAACCTGCAGGAAATGGATCCCATACCTAGTGAAGTAGAATCCCTTCTCCTGCATTCTCACATGAGTTTTCCATCTGGGACTTTATCAAATATAATAAAAATCTGCATTTTGTTCAAACTTGATTCGAATTTGAAAGGTTTCTTTGGTTGTTTGTTTTTTATTTTTTTAAATAATGTGTTAAACCAGCAGTCATACAGAGTTTTATAACCCTAGGGACAAGCCATCTATCTGACACCAAATAACTACACAGAAGTCTGTAAAAACTGCAACGAAACCTACAGAATGCTGAATGACCTTTACAACAACTTGCAGAGGCTGAACAGGCAAGGTGGGGAGTCCGGGCACCCCACACATTTGTGCATTGATGTGGAAGATGCAGTAAGTATCTACTGATACTCAACAGGGAGACCTTCTCAGGGAGTTCTTTATTAATCTGTGACACTTGTACTTATCATGATAGAGATGGCCTTTTCCTTTCTGGTGTGGGATGGTACTGGCAGCAGTGCCTTTGTCAGGCTGATGGGACATCCTGGTAGGGCTGTCTTGCTAGGTCCTGTCCTCAGTCAATGTGGCAGGAGCATGACAAGCTCCTCATCACTGGGGTGCATTCTATTTTTTTAAGTGGTTCTACTTTAATTTCTCATTACCACAAAGGACTCGGAAAAAAAAATTATTAAAAAACCCTTACTCTTCTGGCTTTTAATGTGAAACTTTACTGCTATTGTTCCCTAATAACTGATTCCTTATTAGAGCAGATGCTTCTAGGGGTCCTCAGCATTGATGATATGTGTGTGTAGGAAAAGACTGGTTATGCTGTGGGGTTTTAAGTGGTTGGGAAAGAAGAGTGCTGTCAAAAGTATGGGATGACAGGCAGCCAGTGAGTTCTCCAGGAAACAGGCATGTGGGGATGTCTACAGTGTATCCAAGCATAGTCTGGGCTTGAAGCTTGCAAAAGTTTTGATGTGAAATTTTGATTCCATTTAAATTATCTGTTTCTGCATTGCCATGGATTTTCTGGGTTGGGGAGGGGTGGCAGGGAGTGGATCTGTTTAAAGTGTTACTTTCTGAGGTATTATTTGAACACTGGAGTGTCTTGAGGCCCGAGTGTTTGCTGTGCAGCACAGCAGAAACCCACGTCCTTCCTTTCACGGCTTGCTTATGTTTTTCTTTTAGATGAACATCACTCGGAAGCTTTGGAGCAGGACGTTCAACTGTTCCCTCCCCTGCAGTGATACAGTCCCAGTGATTGCAGTTTCATCCTTTATCCTTTTCCTACCTATAGTTTTTTATCTTAGTAGTTTCCTTCACTCGAAGCAGAAGAAGCGGATCCTCATTTTGCGTAAGTGTTGGTGCTGGCGTTTTGCTGCTGGAGTTGGGTGGTGCCAGGGACTCTCTTGGCTCCCCTGGGAGAGGGGGCCCAGCCAGCTCTGCCTGCAGCTGTGCTGACGGCACTAATAGCAACTATTAGGCTGCTGCTGTCCCCTGAAGAAGGGTAGTAAAGAGCTTCAGCCATATCTTTTCATTAAAGTTTCTGGACGTGAACAGAAAGCTGTTTTGCAAGTCTGTCAGATAAATAGAGGGAGTGGAGAGACTAGTTTTGTGGAATTCTTTGTGTTTAATTTTCATATAATTTTTCCCTTTCTAGCCAAGCGCATCCAGTCAAATGCCAGTCTTGTGAACATCCAAGAAAAATACAGCTGAGCTGCAAAACAAAACCTGAGAACTGCTGCTGGTATACAGTGGGTACAATTGTGTTGGAATGAGGCCGGCACAAAAGAGGAGTTAATTATGGTTTAGTGTAATGATACAGAGCAACACAAGTTAAACAAAATGCTGTCTGACTTCTAAGCGAGGATATTAACCAACATGACAAGGCAGGGCTGTGTGACACTGTATGGACTCTGGTTTTGAAAAAAATTGTGTTTTTTCAGTCTTGGGCTGAAGCTGGTGTTTTTCTGTTCTGAAGCTTTTGTATTTCTCATCAATAGAACAGTTATGCTTTCCTTGAACATTTTTCCCCCTTCTTTAATTTATCGTATTTGTTTCACAGAAACCTGAGATTCTGAACCTTTCTGAGGAGATTTTAATTGTCAGACAACTTGAAATAATATTTGATATTTCTGCTTGAAACATTGTTTAATTCCACATAATAGTCGGTTTTGCCAGACTCAGGATGGACAGGAAACCTTTAAAAAGAAAAGTTCCCATTTTTCTTATACCTCTAAAGTCATGCTGCTGGTCTCACTTGAGGAAACAAAAAAAAAGACAGACAGACATGAAATATGCAGAGGAAGTGGTAATATATAATGTCCAAAGCCAGCAACAAAAGCAACAGAACTGCCAGAGCTAGACATGAATAATAATCATTGATGACTACGGTATTCAGCTATCTCTGAAGCAGGCAGCATGTTTAGTCATTTGCACAGTTTACCACTAAAATAATGGCTTTTCAAATTTTAATTTTCAGAGGCTTATTGTAGATGTCTGCTTGGGTAACTGAATGCTTCATGATTTGCCTGTTTATTGTGTTGTTTCCTTTCCTTTTTAATTATTGAGAGGGTTTTTTTGGTTTGGGTTTTGGGGGTTTTTTTTGTGCTTTTTTGAGTGAAAAGTGAGGTTAAGTCAAGTCACTGGAGGTGCTGAATTCCCTGGTGTAGAGCTTGGTATGGCTTAATACAGTAGTGTTTACAGGAACTTAATAGGGTAAAAGTTACTCATTCTAGATAATAATGTATTTTAGTGATAAGTGAACCCGGGGGGTTCTCTAACTTAAAAACTGTCCTGATGGACAATGAGACACTGTGTTGGGAATAAATGACTTTCAAAAAATATTTTCAAAGATTAGACCTGTGAAATAAGTGAATGTAAAAAAATTCAAGCTTGCAGGATTCCAAAGCTGATGGAGAAATTGGTACAATAAATGCAGGGATGGATGGTGCTGCTTGGCAGGCTGTGTGCACAGTTCAGTGACTGCAGCAATACAAACCATTCAGTTTGGTGATGATGGTCCTGATTTGGGAGAGTGGTGGGGTTTAAACATTTTATAGCTGTACAGGTTAATGAATGGCAGTGTCTTTACTCCTATTTTTAAATGTGTTTTGTAACACTGAGATGAAAATCAATGGCTGTTATAGCTAAAAAATTGAATATCTCTTGGAATCTGTGTTTCTGATATCTGTCAAAAAAACCCTCTGGAACAGTCTTGTGTATCTGACTTGCTTTGGAGCCTAGAATGTTAAATTCTTTCTTTGCACTAAGGCTCAAATAAATATGTAACAGTGTAACAGAACACTCCTGAAGCTCTTCAAGTAATCGGTTTTCTTGGGTTTCTTGGTTTGTGGTTTTTGGTTTTTGTTTTTTTTTTTGTCTTGAGTTGGTGTGGATGGTACTATCAGTTTTAAAGTCAAGTTGACAGTAAGTTTAAAATTAAATACTGTGTTAGTGATTGGTCCCACCCACATTATTGTCTTTTTATGTTTTGTCAGGTAGAAGTATTAATCTCCCATTGTTAAACCTGTGAATTACTAGGTCAACAGTCAGTTTGTTATGGGTCAACAACAACAAAACTGTTTCTCATGCTTATTTGTAAAGTTAAACTTCCTGTGGCTGGGAGAGACATGCTGCCTTTAAAAACAAAAAAAGATTATTTTTTATATCTCTTATTCTTAAACTTCAACTTTCTGGGACTTACTCAGCTGCCTGCTCTAATAGCATTACATTGATTTGGGACATCATATGATTGAGAGCTGTTCAAAGCAATCTTTCATTCGTGCAGATAAAGCCAGTTTGTATGTGCAGCATTTCAGAATGACAGCTTTTATACTGTAAGCAGTGGCTTTTTGAGCACATTCATGTTAAGTAGGTCTGAAAGTCATTACTTTTGGATATGGTGGTTAAGCACTTTAAAAAAAAATTAAAAAATAAAATAATAAAATCAGCTTTTCTTATTTTCCTGGCAGTTAAGCCAAACGGAAATACTCATGTGACTTTTGTTGGTTTTTATTTTAAAGCAGCAGCAAAGTTTACACTTCAGATTTTTAATAGTGCATCTACTCTTTTATCCTTTTTCTTCACCCCCCCTTCCCCCCCAGTTTGTACTACTATGTTTCTTTACACAGTGTTATATTTTTGGTGGGATATTTCATATATAAATTGATTGAATTCTCTTTATAATCTATTTCTTAGAGAAATACAGAAGCACACAGTCTGTGTTGAATGAGAATTAGAATTCTTTTTTGCTGCTAGTCTTTCATTTTGGTTTATTTTTGCCTTTTTGGTATTATATGTACTAACAAAGATGGACTTTGAAATACTAGTTGTTTGTATCTTTTTTTGTGCAAATAAAGGTTTCTTACTGTGGGGTAGCACTTTGATTCATATTTATACTTCCTCGGAAGCCTCTCAACACAGAAAGTCAGCTCTAATAAAGGTTGTCAATAAACAGTGAACAGTGTGGTTACTTAATTGCTTCATTTGTAGTAGTTTTACACTCCTGCTGTTCTGGGTTTGTGTTCAGAAACACCTGCTTATTATTTCTCATTATGCCATTTGCAGGAAAACGGCATCAGAAAGATGTTTCCAAAGCAGTTCTGCACCGAGTTACAGAGCAAATGAACTCCAGCTAGAGTTTCATCTTGGTCAGTACAATGGAGTTTGTGTGTGTGTGTGTGTGTGTGTGTGTGTGTGTGTGTAAGGCTAGGGGGGTGACTTGCTGTCCTTGTGGGGAAGCTTTTGGTTGCTGCTCTGCTGCCTCTTGCAGCTTCACAGGCACAGTGTTGGGACTACTGTTGAGCTGGAAGATATCTTTAAAAAGGGCAATGTGGTGCCTCACCATGGAGAGAGCTGGGTGTCTCACCTGGTGGTGGAAGGCTTGTGCACTCGTGGTAGGATGTGGGTATCTTGAAGGCAAGTGTAAATCAGTGTGTCACTTGCAAAGGACTTCCAGGAAGGGAGCAAGTAAGGATGGCAACAGGGACTTGATTCTGTGTTAGTTAATAGCTGCTTTGTTCTGGGAGGGTACCTGAATTGTGTGGTGCTGTGGATGGTGTTGAAGTAATCCTGGGTCAAAGGCTCTTTACAAAGCTCCTGTTTCAAGCTGAGTTGAGGACTCCTCTTTAGGACTAAACAGGATATTTTTCTTTAAACAAACCAAAAGGAGTTCTGTTTTGCATAATGGCTGCTATTTTCCATTTTTATCAAATCCCTGCTACAATCACAAAATGGCTTCAGTTTCTGAAGCATTGCTTCTGGTGCTTACTGTCCAGTTAATCAAGTATCATCAAATCTCCTTGCATTTATTTTAATTTAGACATTGATTATCATACCCTGAATATAGAGTTTCTCTGGATTGATAAACTGTGTGATCAGCAAAGTCTCTGCACTCCTAATCAGGACATACGGGTAACTTTGCAATTTTTGTTCATATTTTATTGTGAATTTTCCTTCTGGGACTGCTGTAAGCATTTTTAGCCTGATCTTCATTAGAAAGGCTGTATCTCCTGTAGTTTTCCTAGTGTAAAAATTTACCCATTGGAGCCAGTAAGTTCTGCAGTTTCTGGAGCATTGCATCTCCTGGCACTGTGCTCAGGGTCTGTTGGTAGTTGCTGGAGCCAGGCAGGGTGATTTTATGTGCAACTAGCAGCCCAGTGGTAAGCTGAGGGTTGAAATGATGACCACATATAGATGTTTAATACAGAGATACCAGCATCTCTGCTGGCTGTCAGGAGGGTTTCTGGCCAGGACTGGGCATGGGCTTGAGCTGCCTGACTAGTGTCTTATGTTTTCCTCACAGCTTCATGCCCTGGCATCTCCTCTGCTTGATAGATGGTGCTGGTCCAAACTGGTTTCTCCCAGCATCTGCTTTGGTGCCAGAGGAGCTGCCCAGGGCACTTCTAATTTGTGCTGCTAACACAAGTATGTGTGAGCACCTGTGAGCGTGCATGTTCCTCCAGAGGTGCAGTGGGCTAAGATGGACCTTCCTCTGTTGCACAAATTAGAGGTGAGGGAAGAGGGATTTTTTTGTTTTTCAGGGACTTCTGTTACTTTCAGCCTCATAGAGAAGAAAAAGCTGCATTTTGCCCTGACAAAACAACTTCACCCCTGCTTCCTGCAGTATCCTTGCTTTGGTGTATGGTATACAGGATGGGAGCTTGCTGACTGCAGATGTTGATGCTATTTTACAGGGGATCTGTGTTTACACAGACAAATTGCTGAGGCAAGGCCATTTGGCTTTGGAACCACTTTCATCTAAGCCTTAGCTGTTTTTTTTCTTTTGTCAGTGTTACTTTGAGACCATTGGAAGTCACCTAGTCCAAGTCCCTTCTCATGCAGGGCCATCTCCAAAGTTGGATCAAGTTGTTCCTACTTGTTCCTTGAAGCTGTGGCAAGGATAGTGCCAGGGAAGTGGCAGCATGGGGAGAGAATATGAAAATACTTTATGGTATAGTATGCCTTCAAAAGGAGCCTGCTGCTGGAAGCATGAACAAGGTTTGGGCTTTTTTCACTTCTATGCATCTTCCTTTGAAAAGGGACATGGTAGGATAGGGCTGACTGGGTGGCAGGACAGCAAGGACATTTTTAAAATGTTTTTCAGTGTCAGAGATCCAAAGTTGTGTTGAATAAACTGCTAATTATTTTTTTTCTAGTAATAAGTTGTGAAGGAAATAAGTTGAATGGTTAAATGAGCTTTGAAATCTTCCCCTATTCCTATCTAAGGTTAAAATATTGGAAAACTCTTTCAAATATTTAATAAAAGAGAGATGCTCACTAGTAGCTCGGTTGAAATTTTAACTTTTAATACTGAAAATTCCCCTGTGGTGCCAGCACAGTAAGTATCATGGATTGCTGCAATTAAACCAGTGCCTTAAGTTACTCCTAATACTCCTTCTGGGCAGCATTCCCACCTGCTTAATCTGTGCAGCACAAGCATTTATTAGAACTGACTGTTGGAAAACGCCAAGCTAAGTTGCACACTAAAAAAAAATTAAATAAACCAAATCAATATGATGCCTTAAACTGGTTTAATATGTCTTTCCTCTTCAATAATCCTACACATTACTGATTTATTTGCTGTAATGAACATGCCATTCAACTGAAACAAGATTAGCTGTTTAAACTGCAGCATTAAGCACAGAGCAACTTTAATGCTGCTTTATGCTTCGTTGTAATGCTCAGCACTTACAGTGGTGTCTCTTTCTCTCCTCTGCATTAAAGAGTTTGTGTGAGGATCACGGAGGGCTCTGGAGCAGGGGTTTTGTCAAAGGGCCTGTAAATTTGAGTTGGGGTTGCAATGTGGCCCCTCCTTCATCCCAACCTAAGTGGAACCGAACTGGAGAGCAGGATTAATGCATGATTTTATATTCCCTGCAGGATTTTTCCGGGGTTAACCATGAAGTAAATGGCTTATGTCAAACTGATCTGGGTTAAGACTGAGAGAACGGCCACTGGCAATCAGAATATTCCTTTGGACTTGATTCAAATTTTTTTTTTCAAGCGTTTGAAACAGTAGCAATGTACTGCATGGCTGGTTTTGCAAGGGATAGTCCTAAGATAGATGTGGTCAAGACTGAAGGTTTTCAAAAGAGTCTATGGAAGGGAGCAGGGGAATAGGAATGATGAAGATTTTTTTTTTAACACCTATCTGTTGTTGTGTAACACGTAATAGAAAGTCTGTTGTATTGTGTAATACTGGCCAGTTCTGAAAAGCTTATCCCAGTTCTGAAAAGTTTATGCTCTTCAGTTTCCAGGTAAAACTCTGTTCTTCTCTTCCTACTACAGGAGCAAGCCTCAGCTGGGGGTCTCTAAAGTCAGTGGGTTTTGATTACTGTTTGTTTTTTCCTGCTGTCACAGAAAGACTGCTTTAGATAATCACCTTCCCTTCTTGTTGGTTAAAAAGCAAGTTGTATTTGTTAGGGTGTCAGTACATGCTCCATAGTTAAAAAACTGCAATGAGTTTTCTGGCTGAAGTAAAATGTTGTATTTCTTTTTCTTTGCGAGACTATGAGTTGTCAGGATGTATTTCAGCAGCTTCTTAAAAGGTCTCGTAGTCAGATTATTAAAACCAGAGAAATGAGCTTCAAAGTATTTAACAAGAGTGCTGAGTTGAGAGCAATTACTCAAACATGCAAAAATGAGAAAAAAATGTCAAAAATGGTGCATTTGCACTGTGCTGATGTATGTTTTCAAGTAGAGGCTGTGGTTCTGACTCTGGAAAATGCATGTTTCTTTTGGTGAATGCTGCCTTTTTTCCAGGTGATCAGAACAGAGATACCAAAGTGATCTGGCAAAGGGAGAGTCAAGAGATTGAAGGCAGCTACTTCTGGAGGAGGAATTGCACTCTGCAAGTCTGTTAGAAGGAGCACTTTCCTTTGCGTTGCTCCACTGGAGGAAAAAAAAAAACCAAACCTGAAAATGCTTTCACCTGAAGGGTGAGTGCTGGGATGCAGAGAAAGCTGGTGTGTGTCAGAAAAGGTGTTAGTTTACCACTGAGATGACACTTCATGGAAAAACAGAATGTCAGGGTGAACAGGATGGAGTGCTCTGAGAGGAGCATGCATGTTTCAAGGGGGAAATAACATCCTTAACAGCTGGTTCTAAGTTGGTCAGGGGTTGGATAGTAACAGTTGTGTTATTCCTATGAAATGCACATGCTGGGTGGTTTTCTTCTCAATTATCAGAAGCTTCCTCAGCACCATTTTGCTGTTGTTGTCCAGACTGCACAGGTCTAAGTGATGCTTGTTTCTAGCCCCTGTTGTGTGCTCTGCATTGCAACAGGCCATGGCCATGTCCCTAGTGAGTAATACACTTTTATTTGTTACACAGATAAACAGCATATAAAGAGCTGCCTTGATTGCAGCTGCTCGTGAATCACTTTAGGTCGACTCATAAGCTCCCACACTCATATTTTTTTTTTAAATCCAAGTGATCTGTGTGACCTTCTGAATCAGGGTAATGGAAGCACTTGGACTGACCTGTTTGGTGTCCAAGCAAGCATCAGGAGAAGGGATGGTGAGAAGGAAGGAATGAGGGAGGAACAGCAAAACCAAGCAAGAGAAAGCAGGATTGAATAGTCCTGGGTAAGCCTCTGCCCTGCCTTGGCTTGTGTAATGGGGGCTTATACAACGAGTAACCCAATCTGACCCTGATCCTGCCCGTGCTCAGGGACTATATTTTTACTAAGATTAAGCTTTTATTTGCTTTCTTTTTCCTGGAACAATTTCCTTGGCTTTTAGCTTGCCTGCTGGCTGGCATAGCCAAGGCCACCTTGCCTATTTATTTCTATGATACTTAGGCAGCTGTGGCCTAGCATGTGCCCAGCTTCCCCTGTGAATTCCCACAGCACCTTCTTTGCAGGGAAGGCCACTGGCAGGAGGCTCACCACCCACTCTTGTGGGTTCTCTGCTGGTAAGAGGAGAAAGAAAGGGAAAAAAAGAAAAATGTAGGAAATGTAACAGAAGTTCTCAATTTAGCAAAACAACTGCAAGCTCCCTGAATAAAATGGGTCTCTCACTGCTGCTCGCAAGGCTACAGGACTTGCCTAAGCTCAGTTTCTCCAGGAAGCCCAGGGCTTTCTGCCTTTTTGATTTTCATTCATGGTAACACAAAGGACAGAAACCTCTCGCCTTGGCCTGCTGTCAGCAGCACTGCTTCATCTTTGTGCACAGGCCAGGTGCTGGATTCTGACTCACAAATGGGCCCTCCCAAAGCCCAGCAGCCTGGTTTTACTCTTGCAGCTTTAAAGCATCTTTCCCTGTGGCAGCTGTCATCAGCCCTCATCTATGTTATCCAAATGGGAACAGGTGGATTTCTGAGGGGAAAAACAACAACCATTTTCCCCATTAGTGACTTGGGAGAGCAAATCTATCCTCAGAAGTCTTCAGAAGTGTGGTTGAACCCACTGACCCATGGTGCCATGCAGCATCCCAATAGCCAAGCTACTCTGAAAGCAGGGCTTGGGCTCCCACTAGACTTAGTATTTCTGAATAATACTCTTTTTTTCAGCAGTAAGGGATTTTTGAAAATACTTTCAAGTTCAGCATCCAGATGGTCATCAGTTCACGTCTGTCAGCCTTATTTCAATTGATAATCTCCTGTTTTTTCACTAGTGGGGTTTTGAACTTTATTCAAACAGACCATCCTTAGCTTCTTGGACTGATTCTGCTGACTTTAAAGCCTACAACCAGTATGCTTCAGGTGTTCTTCTGTTCTCTCAGGCCCTGGTGTCACATTTCCCAGCTTTAAGGTCCATGATGATTGCTGGTTCTTTTAGCTCCATAGCACTGCAATGTGATGGAATTACATTTGCCATCTTAGAATGGTTTCTGTACCCTGTGGTTGCTTCTCTGTCTTCAGTATTTGCAGTCCTGAGCCAAGCATCCTGGAGTTCCACCAGACAGGGGCTGGGTTCTTGTGATAACACAAATGGTTATGGCAGCTTTCCCCAGGGAAGGATTTTTCAGCTGACTGCAAAGCACAGTAGAGATTCACAGTCTCTAGGGTCAGAAAGCAAAGAGAAGTCCAAAGCCTGAAAGGGCAAAAGGGACTATTGGAGATGAAAGCAAATTTATGTATAGATTGTGTCTCAAAGTGCTGAGCAAAGATGATCTTGCTACAGAACCACTTTAACACTCGATATGTTGAAGTACAAGTGGATTGTGGCTTTTTATTAGAAAGCACTGCTTATCCCAAATGCTTAAAAAAAGAATTTTATGCCTGAATATGGGGATATTCTTACCAGTAATGTGGTCAACAGTGAGTCCAAGTTCACAGTGATGGGATGCTACAAATCCTTGATCTTCACAGAGGGCTGCAGGGTACCAAATCCCTTAGCAAGAAGAGGCTCTTCCTGGGCACCCACATGGCACAGAGCTGAAAGAAAAGCTGCCACAAGGCTACTGAGCAAACTTAAGTGCAGCTCTCTCTCCTGCTAGTTTAGAGGTTTAAGCAGTACTGACAGATTTCATATATTCTGCTGAAGCACCAAGGTTGTGCAGCACGTAGCACAAGGAGGTTCTGGGATGTGAGCAGACATACAGGGTGCCAATAATAACAGTAACAATTGGTTTTTATGTCTCTGAGTAGAGGCTTAGAGAGTCCACAGAAACAGTGCTATCAGTGTGCACAATTTCTGCATCCTTGAAGAGCTGTGTGGTGGAGCTTGCTTTGACCCAGTGCCCCATGTGTGCCAGTTTTGCTGGGGAGCACGTGGCCATCTCATGTGACTGCTGGATAGTGAGAAACCACTCCAAAAATGGAGCTGTTGAAGGGGCTTCACATGCCTAGTTCCTTTATAACATCTCTCTCCCACTTTCCTTGTCAGATTGTGTATAAAAGCTAATCCCCAGTGGCTCTAACAGGGGCAGACTTCTGCTTCTTACGCACACAGATGCCCACTTTAGTTCAAGTGAAAGCCACCCCCATAATAAGAGGTTAAGAAGTAAAACTACATATTCATCACCTTCTGCTGGTGATGCAGAGGGACTACAGCCCTGGGACAAGGACCAGGCTTCTCCCTCAGACTTGGGGTTTATTCCCTGGTGGGGTGACCACCCTGCACTACACACCTTGCTGTACAGCAACCAAGGCTCCTGCATGTTGGAGGTAACCTCAAGAAAAAACCAAAACATGCACAGAGGTGCTCTGCCTGACCTCTCACCTTCTCAAGGATTTTGCTTCTGGCCACATCATGGCCCTTTGATTGCATGGTCCTTCTGCATGAGGATGTGACTCATATGCTCCATGTTTGAACTCACTATTCTGGGTCAGCTGTAAGATCTCGAATGCACTTAAGCTGGGAAAAATCCTGTTTTTGCCATGGTTAGAATTTATGAACGTTTTGGTTCAACATCTACATGGGTTTTTTTCCCCCAGATGTAAGTTCACCCAGCTGTGAGCAGTGAGTAAAGGAACAGCACCATCCCTTATGAGATTGGGATGGAAACCAAGCTGTATGTTATCTTAAAGGTCTGACAATATAAATTTCTTATATTTTTACGATGGAACCTTATTCCAAAGCTTAAGAAGACATGGACATGTATTGAAGTGACAGATAGAAATGTCTGATATAGATTTATAATATATATGTATGTAATTTTTTTTCCTGCCCAGTGGATATTCCTGATTTGAGAGAGCATTACTTCTAAGGTCTTGTACCATGAGTCAGATATCTATGAAATGGGGGTTGGACAGACTGTCTCCTGTGCTTGCTTCCAGCATCTGAAGGGGAAGATGAAGGAAAAGGGAAAAAAGGGGAGATTGTCAGGCCTTAGACTAAGAGACCCCATCTTACTCACTGGCAGGAAAAGATGTGTGTGCTTCTAAAAGGGGATAAAAAAGAACATAAATTCCAGTCAGATGTGCCTCTTGTGAAAAAACGACGAATTAAATGACATTGGGAGATTAAAAATAGACCTTGCCTTAATGGAAAAATATTTTAGAGGCCATTTTAAAAGAAATCAAAAACCCAGGAAATATGAAGAGAGCATGACTGCCTGCCTGGGTTTTGTTATTTCGTAGAAATAAATCTCATTTGGGGGGCAGTTTTCAAGAGTAGCAGTAAAGCTAAGCACACGTACAATAGCTGTGCCCATACAAACAAGTGCTGTCCAGGACTGATGAAGGGGCTGCAGAAGTGCCGAGCAGTGAGGAAATTAATTCAGCCTCTCCTGACCCTTGGGCAGACCCTCCTGCATACACTGGTGTCAGAGGGACCCACCCAAGATTTGGCCCTGCAGCAGCAGGAATCTTTCTGCCCTTCACAGAACTATCAGAGTTGGAAGGGACCTCCAGAGGTCACCCAGCCCAACTCTCCCTCTAAAGCAGCAGGATCACCTGGAGCACATTACACAGGCAGGTTTTGAACATCTCCAGAGAAGGGGACTCCACAACCTCCCTTGGCAGCCTGTGCCAGTGCCTTGTCTTGCCCTTGCCTCACAGCAGGAGGGATGCTCTGGGAGAAAGAAAGCCTCTGGCTTCCTGCACATCCTGGCAAACTGAGCTGTGCCTGGCATGAGCCTGGGAGTGACCAGGTAAGGTCCTGGCTGTTTGTGCCATGGGGCCTCTTCAGTATGTTTCTTGTGTTGTTTAAACATGTGACCTGTGAAGCTTCATAGGGATGAGCTTTGGGGTGACAACTCACAACAGCAATGCTGACTGAAGAACATAAGAACTGCCCTAGTGGGTTATCTCTGATCCAGGAGCCCGTCTCCACTGTGCCTGCTGGTTCTGGTGTGTTGGGTAAGACTCATCATTTTCAGCTCACGTTCCCTGTTCTGGTTGTGATTTCCTAAGTCTCTGCCATTTCTCTTCTGCAGTTGCTCCAGCATCACGTACGTCCCAAATAACTGTTTCTCAAACCATGTGCCTGAACACCTGCAGGATGAGGATTTTTTAAAAATTATATACTGAAAACATGAAAAGGATGAATGCAAAGGGGAAATGTTTGATCTCTTTCACCAAATAACCATATCAAAAGCTCTTTTTAATGCCTTTTGTTGAAACAAATAAAAGTCACGAACTCCTTGGCTGTTAGCCAAATACATCAGAGTGTGTGGGCCAAAGTGTTGGGCAATGTAAGCTAACACCCCTCTGCTGATCTCCAGGGACATGGACTGACTTTTGCCATGCCTGGATTCAGTCTCTGGGAATTAACAAGATGTTTAGATGACTACTAATGCTGTACATTCTGCAAAGAAATAGGATAAACGTGTTTGAAAAATCTGAGGATGTATCTGAAAAGAAAAGCTAGCTCCTGAAACACAACAGTTATTATCTCCAAAAGAAAGAGACTGACACACTATCTTTGAGATGATTAAAAGAAAAAAAACTCCAGAAACTACATCTTTTCTAAAAACATGGGAAATTTTATTTAAACCCTCACAAAAGTGGAGTACTCCACTTCTGATTTCCTGGTGTTTGCCAGGGAAGACTGCTCCCTGGTGAAGGAGAAGTTCCCTTCAGGTCTCATTATAGTAGCAGCAAAGCCTGATTATACAAAACTCCCTCTCCTCACTAGACCTACTGGTTCAACAAGAAAGGAAGAGATTTTTCTACTATAATTTCTCCCCCTGTGTTTTACTTCAGTTAATTTGGAGTGGTACTGAGATAAGAAAAGTTAAAATTATGACTGTGCTTTGCCTCTGGCGTGAAATGTATCACCAGGAGCAGGGTACACCAGGACCACGTGAACACCAAGCAAGCCAAAATAGCTCTGGGGTGCAGGCAGGAGGAGCCAGTGGAAGAGGTTAATGTTTGTACTTATGGGTCCCAGAATAACCACAGCCATTTACCAGAGCTGTGTGCTGCCACCCTGGAATTACCAGGAAGCCACAGTGCAAAGGAAGTCACTGCCCAAGAGTGTAGAGGTGAAAGAGGATCTCAGAGAGGTACGTGGGTCACCATGGGTTGAGTGTCCTAGCAGTTGTCTGCCTCTTCACAGATGTGTGCCCAGAGCAGGACAGCTGGAACAGCTTCTGGAGTTTGCCGGGTGAAAAAGACTCTTTGCTGTGTCCTCTAAGTGGCTTCATCTGCCCATTTTTTACAGAAGTACTTGGTTCTTCCCTCAAGTGCTTCCTTGCAGCATTTCAGCCATGTCTGCAAGCTGCGAGCTCCACTTTGCTGCTGCTATGTGAGCCTGCAGGCTTTGAAGATTCATCAGTGGTGGTTTGATTCCAGAATCAGTCTTTACTTCATGAAAACTATGAAATTAATGCACATCTCAGTATTGTTATATACATCAAATATACTCTGGTCCTCTTCACAGTATCACAGAATGACAGAATGGTTGAGGTTTGGAGGGACTCTTGGCTCAAGCATGGCCATCCAGAGCCAGTTGTCTCAAGGGGAGTCTACATTGAAGCAATTACCTGCTTTTGCAAGGGCACAGCTAAAAATGAGCCTGTCGGATCCAGGAAGGTGCTGAGAAGAGGCTGCTGGGCATCAACCCCTGTGACCAGCTCCTTGCTGGGACAGGATGGTGTCCAATGTCACCCTACAAAAACCTCTTCTTGGCCACCCTGTGTCCTCCAGGGGCTGTGGCTTCTTTTTCTGATGCTGTGGCTACCCCATGTTGTGTTTCTGGTGGCACTTGGCTTCAAACATAGGTGTCTTCAGGCGGGACATTATGTGGATTTGGTGTCAAAACTCCTGCTGCAATCCCTGGATGTCTGGACAGTCCACTGTGCAGACCTGGGAGCCTCATGTCTTCTTCAGGGAGAGCTGAATGGCTCCTTAAATGCTTGCTGACCCCAATGCAGGATGAGCATGGGGACATGTGCATGGCAGCACATTTTGGGGCCAGCCCTTAGCTGGGTCCCTTTTTAACCATGCAAGTCCTGCACTTTGGCCACAACAACCCCATGCAGCGCTACAGGCTGGGGACAGAGTGGCTGAGAGCAGCCAGACAGAAAGGGATCTGGGAGTCTGGATTGACAGGAAGCTGAACATGAGCCAGCAGTGTGCCCAGGTGGCCAAGAAGGCCAATGGCATCCTGGCCTGGATGAGGAACAGCGTGGCCGGCAGGTCCAGGGAAGTGATTCTGCCCCTGTACTCAGCGCTGGTGAGGCCACACCTCGAGTACTGTGTCCAGTTCTGGGCCCCTCAGTTCAGGAAGGATACCGAGGTGCTGGAGCAGGTCCAAAGGAGGGCAACCAGGCTGGTGAAGGGACTCGAGCACAGACCCTATGAGGAGAGGCTGAGGGAGCTGGGGCTGTTCAGCCTGGAGAAGAGGAGGCTCAGGGGAGACCTCATCACTCTCTACAACTCCCTGAAAGGAGGGTGTAGCCAGGTGGGGGTTGGTCTCTTTTGCCAGACGACTTTCAACAAGACAAGAGGGCACGGTCTTAAGTTGTGCCAGGGGAAGTTCAGGTTAGATATTAGAAAGAATTCCTTTACAGAGAGGGTGATCAGGCATTGGAATGGGCTGCCCAGGGAAGTAGTGGATTCTCCATCCTTGGAGATATTTAAAAAGAGACTGGATGTGGCACTCAGTGCCACGGTCTAGCAACCGCAACGGTGGTTCAAGGGTTGGACTTGATGATCTCTGAGGTCTCTTCCAACCCAGCCAATTCTATGATTCTATGATTCTAAGTAGCTGCTGCTGCTGCTGTGGGACACTCAGTGCCTGTTGTAAACATGGAATGTCTAGAAGTGTGTTCTCAACATGGTATTTCAACAAAAAAAAGCCCTCAGTAAGTAATGGGGCAAGCACTGAGCTTGGCTTCTCAGGGAAAGCAAGTTTGTACGCTCAGAGGGTGTGAATGCAGATTAGCTTTCAAAAAAGCTCCTAGCTTTTGAATCTCTTGAGTAATCTTAATCAAACTGGATCCAGGGCAGGAGATGCAAAGATAAATGTGTCCCCACAGGTTTTATGCTAAGGACAGCTGAAAAGAGTGAAGAAATTATGAAGAAATTACCCCTCAATGTGACAAAATCACAAAACAATTGAGTGTGTATGAGGTGCAGCTTCAGTGAAAACTTTGGTGAGACTTTGCATCTACCTGAGCACCAGAAATGTGGTTGTGTTAGTTCCAGTCCTTGGGGGCTACCTAAGGCAGCCTTCCAGTCCTGGGGTACCCTCTGGTCCTTCTATGCCAGACTGGCAGGAATTGGGCCCTGCTGCAGCTGCCAGACTGGTGTGAGGGAGAGAAAGCCAGCTGGAGGCAGTGGTGGAACTATCCGTCTTCAGGAGAATCTTGGAAAGGTGTGGCCTGTCAGAAACATAAGTGCCCACTGTATTGGTTACTGCTGTGTTTCCCAAATACAAGAGGATTTTCTTTCCCCTGGTACCAAGGAATTTTATGCTGAGTTGACTGAGTAAGACTCTCCAGCAGAAAAAATTTCCCTGGAAGATTAAGAAAGTCAAGTATTTCTTAGGATCTCTATCATGTCTGAAATCCCTTTATCCCACAGGTTACTTTTTTCCTTTTAAAATGACACACACACATTAAAGCTGAACCCAATACTTTCCCTCCCAGCTGTTGCTGTTTAGCTGCTCCCCTCTCTACTTAAAAACTTTTAATTTTTTAAAGTGAGAGCCTAAGAGAGGCATAAGGGCTCCGCTTCTCCCTTTCATTAGCAGGAGTAAGGGCTACCCACAGATTTCAAATTTGTTTCAGCTCTTACTGGGAGCTCTTTGCAACCTGAAGCAGAGACTGATTGTTGGTGAAGAGGCTCTGTGACAACAAAGGCAGAAGTCAGGCAGGGAAGGGTCTGACACGTGAGCTGTCAGAGGTGGTGTCACCACCAGCTGACCCATCATAAGACCTCCCGGGAAAGCACACGGGTGCTCTGCTCGGGAGGTTCTAGTGCCCTGCTCCCCGCTAGCTTGTGCTTGGAAACAGATTGACTAACATAATAGAGTGATTTTGTAATCTGTCATAATACCATAAGCTACAGATCCACAGACTTTGACCCCTCGCAGGTATAATGAGCTCCTTTATTCAGCTGCACATGCTCTCTCGATGGGGGACAGAGAGGGGGGCTTTTTCTAATTATATATCCAAAGCATATGTTTTGCCCAGAAACAAAGTATTATATTCATTAGTAAAATCCTATAAGCTTGGCTCTTTTTATTAGCCAGTTAACTAATTGACAGTTAAGAACACGTATTAATATCATGGTGTAACCATGCAGTCACTTAATCTGACAGCTTTATTAAAATCGTAGCATTGCTCCTCTCAGTTGCTACAGTGAAAGGCTGTAGCATTTGCATCAGAAATCCTGGTGTTCAGAAATATGTAACACCATATAGCTGTAAAAAAAAATCAATATAACATGATAACAAGTCTCAGCCTCTGTTAATCTCTTGAGAGAGTTGAAGAAGACTGCTGAAGGTTCTTTCCTTGGTCTATAAAAGGTGCTCAATCAATTTTAAGTAAGTTTTTAACCATATATTGGTATGTTTTAGTTTTCTTTAATAAATCAGAAAATTCTCTCCTTGTGGCAAAATGCAGAGCATCAGACATCTGAAAGAGGGATGTGAAATGCTTGATGCAGTTGGGGCAAGGAGGCAATGCTGTGCTGAGGAGAAGGGGGAGCCCAAGCACAGCCCTTCCATTTGCTATAGTAGTTGAAAAAGGTAAATGACCTGTATATGGAAAAGCTTAGAAAATAAATACTAGGAATTGATGTCATCAGGGTATGATGACATCGTACAGCTCAATCTTACATCCTCACTTCACCAAAGTAATAACTCCCTACAGGAGCCTGTGTTTCAAAAGGTTGTGGTTGGAGATTTCTGTCACAAAGGACAGTGTATTCATGAGGAATGATAATAAAAGCTCTTCAGAATTACATTATTTCCTTCATTATGCATGTACAGCCTCTACATTTGCTTCAGAGATCTTTATCACCTGGTGCCTGACATATAATATGGAGAGTACGACATGGGTTTGAGTTATCAGCCTGGATTAAAAAGAGGAGTTAAAGAAAAAAAAAAGGCAAAATGGAAATTGGTGAAGGAAAGATAAATATGAAAACACATAATGGTGTTTTTGCAGGCTTCATGCAGAATGGCAGACATCAAGATAAAAAAAAAAAAAAAAAAAGCTTTAAAATACACCTCTACTGAGCAGCAAATCTGTCCCCTGTCTGGGCATGCCATCCACATAGCAGTTGTGAGATTTGTGTTTAGCTGGGCTGAAGCAATTGTGTCTCTGCTGACCTGAAGTGAAGTAATTAAGTAAGTAATTCACTCTAGGTGGTCAGGATCTCTGGAAATGGTGGCCTGGCCCTATGCATAGCACAGATTCAACCATTTACTTGTGTTCCCTGCCTTCTGTAACTGGATCTTCCATGATCATTATTTTATATTTATCACAGTCTGGCACCAGGGGCCACCTTGCTCCTGATGCTCTGGGTACACAACTCAGTGTGGCCAGGGGTGTGCATCTACAAGTCACTGGTGTTCTGGTTTTTCACGAGCTGTCCCAGCTTCTCCACCAGTAAATCTCACTTGCTGCAGTTGCCCCATACTGGGAGCATCACAGGCTGGGCTGCTGCTGTGATGCACCACAGGACACTCCCTGGCTACAGGGCTTAAAAAAGAGATTTCACCTCATCCCCATTTATTGTAGACTTCCCACTTCTTACCATAGGCACCACTGTGGTAGAGCTGTGTGGCCAGGCTTATCCTGCAACCAGTTTCTGCTGCAGGAAAAGATCTCAGTTGGGATGTTTGGAACCAAATGGAAATCACCTTGGGGTAGACATTTCTGATGCAGAAGCAGAGAAATCAATGTGTTTTCAAGAGGCTGTTGATTACACTGCAGACATGAAAGCTGTTCATGAAAAAGGCAGCTTGCTGAGCAAAGAAACTCCTCTACCAGAGGGAGGGGGTTGAAGCCAGTGGGTATGGATGAATATAAGACCAGACCTTGATGTTTTCACTGGGCAGGGGCTATTAGGGATGTTCAGGGGTATGTCGTGGCCTAGTCTTTTTAATATCCATCCATTAATCTGTTGTCTAGCTAATCCCTTGTTGATACTCTGACTTCTCAAGCCTTGTGTAGCTGCCTACAACAAAACTTCACCACTACCTGTATAAAGAATGTCTCTTCTAAACTCCCACTGTTTTCCTCCAGTTTCCCTCATGCTTCTGTTGCAATACTAATGAGCAGCTCTTCTGCAGGGCTGCTGTTGACAAAGCTTTGTAAACCTCTAACACATCCTTTTTTGGCCATCTCCTCTGAAGAGTCCCAGCCTACCTCCTTGCTCCCTCTAGGATGACCATAAGATCATCTCCTTGATTGTTCCAGTAACCCTTCCCTGTGCCTCATCAAGCTCTGCTTAATATAGTAAGGGTATATAGCAACAAGGGTCTGCTTTAGTTACAAATGTGGGATGTTTATCAGTTCAGCCAGTAGATACTGCTTTTAAGTCCAGTTATTTTGCTATGACTTCACTTTGATATTGATTTCTCTTTAATTTTAGTGAAAAACCCTTTCTATCCTTTGCTTTCTGACACTTTAATCTAAACCCAGATGCTCTTGCCTCTTAAAAATAAGCAGAGGACAGTTTAAAGTCAGATAACTGGGGTTAATTATAAATTGTTAATGAAAGCTAAAAAACTCTCTGGAAGCCAACACAATGCACAACATTGCAGCCATGGCTTTGCAGCTGTTTATTGAGCAAATCTTGTATTGGTATCAGCCAGGCAATGGTGTCAATGAGAGTCCAACCTGATCACTGGCAGCATGATTGAGATTATTGAGGAATAAATCAAATGTCAGGGAAAGCCCAGCTTAAACATCCAAGCAATATTTGTTAACAAAGCCCGGCCACAGTGTTATGCTGGGGCTAAGCTGCTGTTACCTTGGAGCAGGCTTGTGGGGTGGACCAATAATATCACCACTTCCTGAGCATTTTCGTGAGCAGCAGCAGGAGTAACAATACCTCTAATGCGAAAGCCAGAGGTAAACATGAATTAGTTGTTAGGTGGTAACCCTTTAAAAAAGACAAGGTATTTTGTGAGTTTTCTGTGCAAAGCCATCTGAGCCCTAAGCTTCCTAATCAGCTTGGAAAATAGTTTAACCCGCAGGAATCTTTGTGACTTACTTCTGTCTCCCCCCAGTTTGTGAGGTCAACGATCAAAACAGATATTGTACAAAGAGCTCTGGATGCCAAGTAGTCAACATCATTTATAAAATCTTTCCCATTTCTAAAGGCACTGCTATTGCATCATTTTTAGGCCGTGTTTAAAAATGAGGCATAAAATAGTTAATTAAAAAAATAAGGGGGGAAACTCTGAGGAAAAAAAGCAGGGGGGGCGGAGGTGGGGGTGAGACTTTTCAGATAATCCACTTATTGCATCTTTGTTGTGCCTATCCTCATAAAACCCCTGAGTCCCAGTTGCTGGATTTAACTGCACCACTCATTAATTTCCAGAGAAGCAGCAGCCGTGCTGCAGCTTTCATTGTTCATATCCCCACCATTTAGCGCCCTGTGCTGGTGCCTGCAAAGCCCCACAGCAAAGCCTGCAACTCCTTGGGAGACAAACCCTCCCCCACTGCTGTTCCTTGTGTGAGGTTTGGGGGAAAGGCAGAGAAAAGGAGAAAGATAAGAGAAAGAGAGAAAGGAAGAGAGAAAGCTGTGAAAAGAGAAAGAAGAATGAGAAGGAAGACAGAAAGGAGTGAAAGCAAAGTAAGAGAGAAGAGGTTTAGAGAGAGGGGCTGTAAAGAGACTTCCCTGGGACTATGTGCTATGGGTCAGCATTTTGGACCTGGATCAGTGGAAACCCTCAACCCCTAAAGCACCAGTGATCTTCAGTATTCTTTCCTCAAGATTACTCCCTTGCACTCAACAGGAAAGAAGAAAGTAGGCCAAAATGCCAACTGAATTGATTCCTAATGTGGCTTGATCACTGGATTTTTCTGCTAAGGGAAGGATAGCCCAAATGCCACAGATGTGCTTATGAGATACATAAACTCTTCTCACTCTCCTGGTTCTTCTGGCACCACACTCTGTTCAGCAGCATTGTGGAGGTCTGGGCTGCTCTTAATATCTACACAGATGAGCTACAAACTGCCAGCAACTTGCTCTAGTAATTTTTCTATGAATTTGATACCTACCAGGAGTTAAAAAAAAACACAAGCCAAAGCAACGCAACACAAATTCCTGTTATCTGTAACTACCAACCACATGAAATTCTGCACTTCTCAGCACACTACTCAGGAAAGCTCCATTTCCCCATCCTACAGATTTCACACTATTGCCCTTCAGTGATTCTTCTCTCCCTCCCTCACCCCATTGTTATTGGTCCAGCCAAATCCTTGTGCCTAATCAGGAGTGGATCTACAGAAGTTTTTGTGGAATTTACACCAAAATGTTAGGAAGCATGTCACAGAGAATATGGCATGTCTTATCTCACCTTCTGTTTGGAAGCAAATTCAGATCTTGCAGGGCTCCAAGAATGTGATAATTCCAACAAGAGCGGAGTTACACTCTGGTGGGTATCCCAAGAAGTGGTTTAAAACATGGGACCTTTCTTCCTGGTATGGTCATGGTCGTTGTACAGCAAAGCTCCTCTGTAGTCCTGGACAGCTGCTGGTTTCATTCCCATCAAAACCAGCATGCAAATCTGAAGAAGACAGGTCTGCTGTGGTCCCAGGGTGCATCACTGGGCCATCAACTTGAACCTGACTTCTCTGCCAGAAAGAAATAAAAGAGCAATGAAGAGTGTTGGTAAGAAAGGCAGTGGTGTTCACAGGAAAGTTTGCAGAGCTGCTCTGCAAACCTGCCATGTCACCACCTGCCATGGTGGAACTAGCTGCAGGTACCTTCCAACCCAGAGTATATTTGCTTCATCAGAGCATTCTTTTGGTTCATGGCTCTTCAGGTCGATCACACTCAACTCTTCCTGAGGGGAGCTAATTGAATGGACCATCTTGTGCCACAAGACACACACCAGAAGAAGAACATCCCTAAAATAGCTGGGCTAAGCACAGAAGCTCCTGTGTGACAGTGCCTGATGGGTGGGTAAGGAGCAGAAAAAAGGTAGAGATCTTCCTGACCGCCAAACACCACCAGGCAGCCTGAGGTGGATCCCAGCTACACACACAGGGCAGATCCTGCTGCCTTTCTCATGCCTGTAGCTTTTTATGGCTACAGGTGCTTCTGAAGTTCCCACAAAGAGCTATTTTGTTAGCAATGACCATTTCAATGAAATATGCCATGGAAACCTGTTATCTTCTCTCTTTCCCACCTACACACACTAAGAGCCTTCTTCCTTTGTTGGTTTAATGACCCAAATATGCTAGACTTACGTAATGTCCCGTTGCATTTTGCTGGAAACTAATATAGCTCTAGAACTGGCAAATAGTTGGAAATCTGTCACCTTCTTCAGACTTGTTTGGCAACACCGTGAGCAAGAGAGCTTCCCAGTGCTGTGTGGGATTGCTGCTGTAGAAAACAGTAGTTGAAACTTGGTACGTCTGGGATAATTGGGCATATGACCACCATAAAGAAGGTGGCTGGAAAAGTTCACAGAGAATCCAGGTTTACAGCTCCAGCTGCAGCAGAAGCTCTTGCAGAATCTGCTTCACCCTATGCCCTCTCTCTCTGTCCACTTTCTTCTAACCCATCTTTTGCTGCTTCTGTCACGCCTCCCTCCAGCTACTGCTCCTGTTAATGTGCTTCCAAATCCAGCTGTGATACAGCCTGCAGTGGAGGAGCAAATGCTCCTCCTCCAGTATTGCTTGTGTTTACTGATCAACCCTGGAATCCAGGAGACTTAGCTGTGGGGGAGAGTAAAATGCTTGGATTTAAGGAAGATTTGGATCATTTTCCCATTTGTACTGAAGGTACTTTCACACATTTGTACTGGGTAGAATCCATCATGGAGAGGATACTCAAATATTAGTGAAGGAGTTATTTTTATCTGGTGACAGGGGTCAAATAACTGAAAAGTCCACCAAATTGAGGCAACAGGCCAGGAGAAATGAGAATCCTTGGCCATTAAATGATCCAAATGAGAAGGGGAGGAAAAAGAAGGCAAGGGGAAGGGGGAGGGGAAGGGGAAAAGGGGAGAGAAGAAGAAGAGGGGAGAGAAGAGGAGAAGGGTAGAGAAAGGAGAAGAGGAGAGGAGGAGAGGAGAGGAGAGGAGAGAGAGAGGAGAGGAGAGGGAGAGGAGAGGAGAGGAGAGAGAGAGAGGAGAGAGAGAGAGAGGAAGAGAAGAGAAGAGAAGAAGAGAAGAGAAGAGAAGAGAAGAGAAGAGAAGAGAAGAGAAGAGAAGAGAAGAGAAAGAGAAGAGAAGAGAGAAAGAAGAGAAGAGAAGAGAAGAGAGAGAAGAGAAGAGAAGAGAAGAGAAGAGAAGAGAAGAGAAGAGAAGAGAAGAGAAGAGAAAAGAGAAGAGAAGAGAGAATTTAGAACTAAGAGTGCAAGGGAGGGCATTTTTTCCTGGAAGAGAACAAAATGGGGGAAGAGGTAGTTCAGACCAGAAATTTGAAAGAAGAATGTGAAAACCTGGAAATCACTGCTAAAAAAATTGTCACTTGGTCACTGGCAAGTAGAATGTCTGCTTCATCCCAGGGGGCCTTGGAGGTAACTGGACATGGAAGAATTAAGGCAGAATCAAGAAGTTATCCGTGATGGCTGGAGGCAGAGGACTCGTAAGATTCTGTGGAAATGGGATTCTATGGGATGTGGCAAGCTCAATGGGATCATAGGGACGTATAACCAGGAAAAGAGAAGGGAAGTCGGATTTTTAGTTGACACAGAAACACCATCACTTTTAAACTTTCTACCGCAGGGATCCGTGTCACAGGGCGAGGTATTAATCCAAGGGATAACACGAAAAGGAGAACACCTTTTATTAAGACCACGATAGGAAATAAAGGGGCGAAGGGAAGATTTGTAATAGCAGAAGAGTCCCCAGCGTCTTTATCAGGGCGAGCTCTCCTCCAAAGCTTGGCTGTACAGTCTGTGCCCCCGGGGTAATGCTGCGATAACCCGGGAGCTGGGACTCCGACCCGGACCCCCAGATCCCGCCCTGGAGCTGCCCAACGCCCTCCGGGAAGGTGCGCGAAGGGCCCTGAGGCGGGGCCGAGACCGAATGGCGGCGGGAGCGGCGGGAGCGGCGCTGGTGACGAGAAGGGGAGGGACGCCCCCTGCTGTGCGGAACCGAGCCCTGCCGCGGGGCGGTCGGAACCAAACAGAGCCGCACCTGGACCGGGAGTCTGCCGGATGTGAAACCTCCCCGGTGCTACCGGGGGTGATTGAGCTGATCGGATAACGCTGGGGAGCCTGAGTTCAAGATTCGGGAGCAATTAAGCGGGATGATTGAGTGATTACCCCACAGCGCCAGGTCCCCGGGACTGTCCTCAGCACGGGGGCACACATCGTGTCATAGAACCATGGAATGGTTTGGGTTGGAGGGAACATTAAAGATGGTCTGGGGACTTTAAGGATCATCCAACCCCCCTGCCATGGGCAGGGACACCTCTCACTAGACCAGGCTGCTTAAAACCCCATCTACTACCCGTGGGTGATACCCATAACCATGGGTGATAGATCCAGAAAGAGTAAAAGCTATAATTGAAATTCCTCTGAGAGTTATGAAAAAAATACCCTGCCCTTGGGCACTTCCAGGGAGGGGACAGCCACAGCTTTTCCAGGCAACCTCTTCCAGCGGCTCAGTATCCTTGTATTCTGGGGCTGTTCAGCCTCGAGAAGAGGAGGCTCAGGGGAGACCTCATTGCTCTCTACAACTCCCTGAAAGGAGGGTGTAGCCAGGGGGGGTTTGGTCTCTTTTGCCAGACGACTTTCAACAAGACAAGAGGGCATGGTCTTAAGTTGTGCCAGGGGAAATTTAGGTTAGATATTAGAAAGAATTTCTTTACGGAGAGGGTGATCAAGCATTGGAATGGGCTGCCCAGGGAAGTAGTGGATTCTCCGTCCCTGGAAGTATTTAAAAAGAGACTGGATGTGGCACTCAGTGCCATGGTCTAGCAACCGCAACGGTGGTTCAAGGGTTGGACTTGATGATCTCTGAGGTTTCTTCCAACCCAGCCAATTCTATGATTCTATGATTCTATGATTCCCACCGAGGGATAAAGCCAGCCCGTGTTTGCTGTCACTTGGAAGCGACAGAAGTTGATGGGGACTTGCCCTCCACAGGGGTTTCCTGGATCTCCCACTGTATTTTCTCAGATATTAAAAGAAGATTTAAAGGAAACTGAGAATCCCAGCAGATCAGTTGTAATTCAGTATATAGATGATTATACTAATAGCTAGTAGAAGTTGTAATGGCTGCTTATAGTTTACATTTCTGTATTGCCCTAGACACCATGGAGACACCACACATCTCCATGCAAGCTCCAGCTGTGTCAAAGAGAAATAAAGTGTCTGCAATTAATTTTAAAGGAAGGCCGGTGGGTAATAGACCCAGAAGTAGTAAAAGCTATACTTGAAATTCCTCTGAGACTTATGAAAAAAATACCCTGATAGAGTACAGAGCTCTGACAGAGGCAAGGAAAAATAAAGGGGGGCAGAACAGGAAAAAAAGCCTATAGAGGTATAAAAGGTGCTTTGGTCTCAGCTCCAGCTTTAGGACTTCCAGACTACAAAAAAACCTTTTGATCTCTATATGCATGAACAAAAAGGGGTGGAGTGTTAATGCAGAAATTAGGACCTCATCAAAGACCAGTGGCATATTAATTCTGTTCAACTGGATCCGATGGCAGCTGGAGCACTAACATACATTAGATCAGTGGCAGTGGCCACTACAAGAATAAAGACAAGAAGTTATATGAGGAAATCTAATTATGATCCATGTGCCACATGAAGTGTAAGTACTTCTCAAGCAACACACAACACAAACTTTATCTCCCCAACATGGACATAAATGGAAATGAACTATTTTAATTGCGGATAGTGTGATTTTAAAGAGGTTGAACCTGGCAACACTACTACAAATACCTGGAGAAAGCTAAAAGCATCACAGGTTTGTCAATCCAGACAATTAGTAAGCCATGAGCAGATCTCACTGACACCATCTCCCCCACCCCCTTTCAAACCCAAGTAGTGTTTTATTCACAGGTGGATCATTCTGCTATTTACAAGGGCAGTGAAAGACTGGCTACAGAAGTGTGGATTTAATGGGAGATTGTAGATGCCAAACCTCCTCCAGCAACAGTTTGTGCTCAAGGGCAGAGCTAATTGCTTTAAAGCTTGAGCAGCTCACTCAGTGAGTAACCATCCGTATGGATTGAAGGTAAGATTTTGGCACACGCCAAGGAAAAGGCATTTTGTGGAAAGCATGGGGGGTTTCTCACCTCCTCAGGAAAAGCTGTGGCTAGTGGAACAGAAATTCTGGACTTTTGGATGCAATTCAACTTCCCAAAGAGACTGCTGTGGTTCGCTCTCCAGCTCATACAAAGGACACCACTGTAATCAGCACAGGGATCCCCTTGGCTCATCCACCTGCAGTGAAGATTTTGGCAAATCTTTGGATGAGAGCTCATGGCCTGATGCTGAGCATCTGAAAGAATTATACCAGATGTGACAAGTGAAGAAAAGGAACAGTGGAAAAAGCAGGAAGCAGAGGAAGATGAGATGGAATACAGACTACAGGGGGAAAAACCTATCTTACCAAAGAAATACCTGATGACTGTAACCAGATGGGTCCATGATAAGCCTTATGGAGGAATGGAAACAGCAGATAATCCAGTACAGCAAATATGGGCCATCCTAGGTGTCTATGCAGCTGCTAAAAGAATTAATAAAACCTGCCAAAAATTCACAAACATAAAACCTGCACATGACTTGGGAAATTGACCACGGGCATTTTTCCCATTCTGAAAATTGCAAACAAATTATGCTGATATGCTTGCAGTATGTGGATATAAACTAGAGATAAAAGACCAATTATCAGGATGAGTAGAGACATTCCCCCAAAAAAGAGCAGACACTGGGGAAGTAATAAAAGCTCTTCTTAAAGAAATTATCCGTAGGTATGTAGTACCAGAGTCTATTGAAGCAGACAAAGGTCCACATTTCAGAAATAATTCACCAGATTTATAAGAGTTTAGAGATAGAAAAAGTATTGCATACTGATTATCACCCTCAAGCATCTGGGCAGGTAGAAAGAATGAACAGAACTATCAAGGACAGAATAGCTAAAATTTGAACATATACTGGATTAAAATGGCCAGAACCATAAAATTTAACCTTACAGGACACTTGGAATGCCCCAAGGCAACCCTTATGACTCTTGCCTGTTGAAGTTATTTTTGGGAGACATTTAGCTCTATTGGGAACTGATATCCTGTCCAAACCCATCCTCTTGAATAGAGATGAGGGTTTAACACACGATATTCTTGATTTACAAGAAAGTTTCAAAATTAAAAGAGAGCATATTCAGTGGTGCCAACCCATCCCTCCAGATATGTAGGTACATGACTTGCAGCCTGGGAATAAGTTTTATTAAAAGTATTTTCCCATAAATCTAAACTGGAAGCCAGGTGGGAGGGGTCATATATTGTCTTATGAAGTTTTTGCTTTGCTGTGAAACATACAGAAAGGAAGCCTGGATCCACACTCACATGTTAAAGGGCTACCTAAAGATCATTGAGTAGGTGATCAGCATTGGAGAGATCTGTTATGATCACTGCTTTGGAGACCAAAACCATTTGAATTTCCAAAGGAGGAGGGAGTTCTGCATTCATGTTATTTTTCTTTTCCAGAGCTACTTGGATGTGGGACTTCCCAGATGCCTGGTTAAGTGGACCACCTGAGACTGCTTATAAAGGGGCTTACCCCTTTTGGTATAGTTGAACACCCTTACTGGAGATTGGTGATTTTCATAGAATCATAGAATCAACTGGGTTGGAAGGGACCTCAGAGATCATCAAGTCCAACCCTTGATCCACTGCTGCTGCAGTTACCAGACCATGGCACTGAGTGCCACATCCAGTCTCTTTTTAAATATCTCCAGGGATGGAGAATCCACTACTTCCCTGGGCAGCCCATTCCAATGTCTGATCACTCTCTCCATAAAGAAATTCTTTCTAATGTCCAACGTAAACCTCCCCCAGCACAACTTAAGACCGTGCCCTCTTGTCTTGCTGAGAGTTGCCTGGGAAAAGAGACCAACCCCCCCTGGCTACACCCTCCTTTCAGGGAGTTGTAGAGAGAGTGATGAGGTCTCCTCTGAGCCTCCTCTTTTCCAGGCTGAACAGCCCCAGCTCTCTCAGCCTCTCTTCACAGGATATTTGCTTAAGTCCCTTCACCAGCTTAGTTGCCCTCCTTTGGACCTGCTCCAGCACCTCAATCTACTTCCTAAACTGAGGGGCCCAGAACTGGACACAGGACTCGAGGTGTGGCCTCACCAGAGCTGAGTACAGGGGCAGAATCACTTCCTTGGACCTGCTGGCCACGCTGTTCCTGATACAGGCCAGGATGCCATTGGCCTTCTTGGCCACCTGGGCACACTGCTGGCTCATGTTAGCTTCCTGTCAATCCAGACTCCCAGGTCCCTTTCTGCCTGGCTGCTCTCAGCCACTCTGTGCCCAGCCTGGAGCTCCCCATGGGGTTGTTGTGGCCAAAGTGCAGAACCCGGCACTTGGCCGTGTTGAACCTCATCCTGTCGGAATCAGCCCATCTCTCCAGTCTGTCCAGGTCCCTCTGTAGAGCCCTTCTGCCTTCCAGCTGATCCACCCATTTTATGGGTAAAGTTACTAACGTTTGCTGTTCTTATTACACAGGTAAAGGGACAACCTCCATTTGAATTTGTCACAAACTATAGTCCAGATTACTAAACAAAGTAAGGATTCGATAAGTACTCACCTCTCAAGTCCCTCAGCTTCAAGCATTTCCCTTTTAGGAACCCTCACACCAAATAACTACTTTCCATTAAGACCACATTGATTCACAAGAGGAGGTGGTAACCCCAGGAGCAAAGATATGCAACATGTGTAAAACATCAGTCCTTGCCCAGTCAACTTAAGCTCCTGTACTATGGCACTGCCATTGTGGGCAGCCTTAACCATTGTAACCAACACAATGAAAAGAGGAATAGTGGGAATACCTGGGGACTTTTCCAATTCCCCTTGGCCATATCTGAAGGAAAAAGGTGATTTTGGATATGTAGTAAGAAAAACAGCAAAACATTACCATGAGATTGGCCTGGAACTTGTACCTCAGGAGCCCTTACTCCTAATGTTCCTATGTTCTCAAACCTGACTATGGAATCAGGATCGTGGTTGTGACCATTTGTTCACAGAACCAAACATACTAATCCATTAATAGAAAGACTGACTGCATTCCCCTCCTTTGCTAGATGGTTTCTTCCCTGGTTGGGCATGAGCAAATATAAAAAAAGGCCTTAGTTAACATTTCAGCAGCAACAGATATTCTCAGCAATAATACTACTGATGCCATTACAGCATTATAAGAAGAGGTGACGCAACTCTCCAAAATTACACTGCAAAATAGAATGGTGTGAGATATTTTATTGGCTTCACAAGGGAGAGTATCTACAATTATTAAATGAGTTGTTGAATGCATGTTGAACAGAATGGAAGGATTTCAGCTAATGTCTGGAAATTGTGGGAACAAGTAAAATGAATGCATGGAGTACAATTGGATAATACTTAAGCAGGATTCCGAGAAGAATGGTCTTGGCTCCTCTTCTGGGTACCAGATTTAGGAGCTTGAATGAAACACATTCTTTATGGGTTATTAATTTTTATAATGATCTTTGTAATGCTGTATTCGTGTATCCAATGTTGTGTTTGCTGTAATCAACTGTGCTTACACCTCAAAGGCTACAAATATTGTGCTCCCAGATGATATTGTATGATAACTACAGAACCAGCTGAAGCTGCCCTAAGAGGCTGTGAAACTGTGTACTGTATGTATGATGACCAATTGGCTACTGCTTAGTAATGAAATGGCAAGCAAATCAAACCAATAGAAAGCAAGAAAACCCCAGATTTTAATATTAGTATTGGTCTAAACTGTTGTGGGAAGGGTGGGACACTTAGATCGTAAGAGTGTTAATTGCTATTAATAAAAAGGAATTTATAGAATAATCTCTTTTTGGCTGATTGGTTCTGCAGAATCCTAGAGTCAAACCCTGTTAATGGTGGCTGAAATGTGTAATTTCCATTAACACCACCTGCCAGCCAGTCCCTGCCTCTGGAAACACCCGCTCTCCATATTCTACCAGGTGCAGGAAGGAAGGCCACTACCTCAAAGAAGATTAGGAAGGCCAATGATATCCAGGACACAAGTTCCCACAGCTTTAGGCATATCTGCTAGGCTGTAATATCCATTTCGCAACCATAAAATCTTCCATTCTGTTTGGAAACTACCTATCTGTTACAGCTGGAATGTTCTGAATTTCACCATTCCTAATCACTAAACCAGTCAGTCTGGCTGTCATCTTTGGCACCTCACTAGGTTTGTTGTTGCTTTTCTTCCACAGAGATTAAGGGATCTTGTCACAGCCCTCTTTCTTCTGCCAGTAACTTGGGTCTCTGTCTTGCGTGGTTAGGAATCAAGGCTGGACTGCACTCATTAACCTGCTTTTTTGTAACATTCCCTCGAGGGAAGCTTGAGTGTGCATGCTTGCTAGAGGCAGTCAGCTGCTGACAAACTCCCCTAATGTCAGAAACATCACCAGTGGATGTGCAAGAGACACTGGTGGCTGAGAAACCACTGCGCAAATGACTGTGTGCATAACACCAGGCAATGTGGGCCCGGGGCAGGGGGCTGCAGGTAGGCCAGGCGGAGAGCTGAAGTGTGTGGTGAGATGCGGGGGGCAGCCCCCACGGCCACAGTAACCCGTTTGTGGAAACTCTGCTCACCTGGAAGGGCTCATTACAACTGCTGGTAACAAGACAAAATAAGAGAGCTTTTCTGAGTTGACACAATGGGTGCCTAAAGTGTCCTGAGATCATTTTGGGAAGATCTAATTCCTCTAGTTCAGATATGCCATCTACTGGGTCGTTCCCATAATGTTACCTTAAACTCCAGTGGCTCCAGCTGCCCCTGAAATCCAAGCAGGTGGGGTTTCTTTAAACCTGGATGACCTTCCATCAGTGGAAAATTCCCCTGGGAAGCAAGGGATCACCAACACTGTTGAGTGGGTAAGCATGTACGTAAGGAACAACATTCAAATAAACCATTGAGGTTTAGGCTAGAATGGCCTGTGCTCACTGCAATTCAATCACTGGGCATCCATCCCACCTTCTGCCCAGGGAGTACTCCACTACCAGAGCTGGACTGCAGGAATTATTTATCTCAGGCTCTCTTTTCCAGTGGCTCCTGGCTGGCAGGGGGGAAAGCAGAGACGGGATGAGGCCAAGAGCAGCCCTCTACTATTCCCTAACTAGGTCAGGTAATGCCACAGGCAACTCCTGCCCAAGCCAGCCTGGCAAAGGAGTGATGTTGCCTACAACTGATAGAAAACCTATTGTTGGGGTATTAAGAAGCAGTCTCATCATCTGCAACACAAGTGACGCCTGCTCTCCTGTGATCAGCTCAACCCACTGACCAGACATCTTTTACAAGGCATTCAGCCACACTGTCTCCTGTGTGGATTTTATAGCATCTGGTAAGATCTCTGCTCACCTTGAGGCTGGTGCACCCATGAGCTTTCCTCATCCGACAGTCTGCGTTTACAAAACCTGTAGGAACTTCATAGTCTTTGAAAGCCCTGCCCCATTATCTGACTGGATTAATAGACTTGGCAGATGAACGCAGTCGAAGAGCAATTTCTCTGCTTACAAAACCAGGCTAAGTACACGTGCAGGTTTTTACCTGTCTTCCATCATTTTTTACTGTACTGAAGCTTTTCACTGCCTCACTCTGAAACAGTAAGGCCTGGAAACCCATAGAGGGAGATGAGTTTCAGGCATCAGGTATCTTCTAAAACAGCTACTGCAAGCACTGTCATCACTGCAGAGGGCATACAATACTCAAAGGCAGTGTATGTAGCAAAAGATATAGAAGGGAACATTATAAACTTTACCTATAAACTCTACAAGGATCTAACAGGGAATAATTACAAAGAGCATCAATTAAAAAAAAAAATTAAAGAAATAATTTTAATTAACACAAAATCCTTTCCCAGAAAAAAATAGAGAGGTTTCTTCCATCTATAGATTACAATATTATGCCACCTGGACATCTGGTACCACTCACTGGTTGTGGCCTTATTACCTTTCTCTCCATTTCCCACATCAAGCTTCCCTAATGATGGGACAGCACTTCTTTCCCACTCATGTACGTGTGATTCTTCCCTTGCATGGGATGCTACCCTAATCTCTGTGTCACATTTTCCCACAGTATGAGCTTAGAAGTACTGAAACTGTGAGATATTTAGTGATCACATTTAGGAGTGGTTGTACACTCAACAGTGCTCTGCAGAGATGGGCATATTCTCATGAATGGGCATGATGAGCAGCCTTTTCTTACTTCAAAGAAGTAACTTGACATTAATCTTAGACTCAACCCTTTAGACTGGAAGGAACATTAAAGACCAGCTAGTTCCAACCCCCTTGCCATGGGCAGGGACATCTTCCCCTAGACCAGATTGCCCATGCCATGGTTTCTGCTTTTTTATTTCATATCCAGGTGGCCAAGAAAGCCAATGGCATCCTGGTCTGTATCCGAAACAGCGTGGCCAGCAGGTCCAAGGAAGTGATTCTGCCTCTGTACTCAGCGCTGGTGAGGCCACACCTCGAGTACTGTGTCCAGTTCTGGGCCCCCCAGTTTAGGAAGGATATCGAGGTCCTGGAGCAGGTCCAAAGGAGGGCAACCAGGCTGGTGAAGGGACTCGAGCACAGATCCTATGAGGAGAGGCTGAGGGAGCTGGGGTTGTTCAGCCTAAAGAAGAGGAGGCTCAGGGGAGACCTCATCACTCTCTACAACTCCCTGAAAGGAGGGTGTAGCCAGGGTGGGGTTGGTCTCTTTTCCCAGGCAACTCTCAACAAGACAAGAGGGCACGGTCTTAAGTTGTGTCGGGGGAGGTTTAGGTTGGACATTAGAAAGAATTTCTTTATGGAGAGAGTGATCAGACATTGGAATGGGCTGCCCAGGGAAGTAGTGGATTCTCCATCCCTGGAGTTATTTAAAAAGAGACTGGATGTGGCACTCAGTGCCATGGTCTAGCAACAGCAACGGTGGTTCAAGGGTTGGACTCGATGATCTCTGAGGTCCCTTCCAACCCAGCCAATTCTATGATTCTGTGATTCTAAGGTCACATCCTTTTGTAGATCATACCTCCAACTAAACTCGGAATTAGACAGATTTCAAGTCTCTGCCCTCACATGGCTGCCCAGTGCCCAAATCCCAAGGACCTCGTACATCTGAACCCCTTTCCTTACCCAAGTTCTGACACACTTAAAGCACACTGTACCTCTTGGCCCCTTTTTTACACCCTGAACCACTCATCCCGCCTTTTAGCCTCACCACCTTCCTGTTTCCCAGCCCTATCCCTGCAGCCATCCCCGCCGCAGACCTCGCTGTCCCACACCTTTCCCACTTGGCACGGAGCTTCTAACTCTATTTTTACATCCACCTGCTCTGGTGCTGTCAAGTGCTTATTGATTTCCAGTGCTTTAGCCACGGAGGCACTTCAAACACCACTTCCACGCGGGTCTAAAGACCACCCGCGCCCCTCCCCAGAGCCTCAAGCCCGAAGCACTTCCCGGCGCATCCCACTCCTCCCGTGGATGAGGGCAGGGAACCGCGGCAAGCGGCCGGTCCTGTACGGCGGGGCACCGGCGCCATCTTGCGGGGAAGAGGCGGCGGCGGTGGTGCGGGATGCAGGGCGGGGTCAGCGTCCCCTCGGGCCACCCCCTCGCAGGAGCCGGGCGGGACCACGGCGCCCCTCCGTCCGGGGTCAAGTCCGGGAAGGGGTCGGGACTGTGAGGGGACGGGACGAGACGGGACGAGACCACCCCCGCCCCCGTCTCCCCTCAGGCGCCTGCGCAGCGGAAGGCGGGGGGCGGTGCCGGGGTTGGGCCGCTCCATCCGCCGGGCGGGGGGTGCGGGATAGGGGCTCGCTGGCGGTCGTCGCCGTGGGTGACGCCAGCGTGGCTATGGTGGCTGCGGAGTGACACGTCTCCTTCCGCGGCGGAGCCCGGCGGAGGGGCGGGGGGAGCGCCCGTTCTCGCGGGATCCCGGAGCGGCTGCATCGGCCCCGCGCAAGCCGGGACGGCGAGACCGGGAGGCGGGAGGGCGGGACGGCGATCGGTCGGTCGGTCGGTGCTGAGCGGCTATGGCGGGGCAGCAGTTCCAGTACGACGACAGCGGCAACACGTTCTTCTACTTCCTCACCAGCTTCGTGGGTCTCATCGTCATCCCCGCCACCTACTACCTGTGGCCGCGGGACCAGCACGCCGGTGAGCGGCCATGCCCCGGGCCCGGCCTGCGCCTCCGCCCGCCGCCACGGGTGTCCTCCTTCCCTCTCCTCTCCCTGCTCCCTCCTTTACCCCTTTCCCACGCCGCGGCAGAGCGGGACCGGGCCGGGCTGTACCTCTTCCCGGGCCGGGCCCGCACCGTAGCCTCTCCGCCCCTCCTGGGTCCCCTGTCCGGGCCTGCGGGGAGTCCGGCGGAGCGCGACCCCGGTGGCTGCCGGTTCTGGAAGGCGCCGGGCTGGCGGTGTGGTCGGTATCGGCCATTTAGCGGGCCCTGGGGGCAGGCGGCGAACGGGAGGGTCCGAGCCCGGTCCCCCTTCCCATCTCCCCCATCCCTTCCCCCCCTTATCTCCCCCAGCCCTCCCCCCCTTTATCTCTCTCCGCGTCTCTGCTCCTGCAGAGTCATCGCTGCGCTGGGGTCTAAGGGCTTTGTTAAGGTTTTTTTTTGTGTGGTTTCGGTTTTTTTTTTTTGTTTGTTTCGCTTTGTTTTTTCTCCCTTGTCTTCCTGGGGTGTTTGAGGGTGGGTGACCTAAATTTTCATCGTGGGAAAAGAATAAACTATTGAACGTTGTTGTGGAGTTGAAGCCAAAGAGGAGAAGTTACCAGGCTCTTGCTTTTGTAAGCTGTAAGGTCACAGTGAGCGTGAAAATGGGGCTTTAATTTTTCTCATTGCAAATCACAGTTAAGTGGCCAAAGTGTTCTCTTCTGCCTCTTGGGATGATGTTTTGTTGACCAAACAGTGTTAGAAAGCTTCTGCGTTTTATTTCGACAGTTAATTTGCCTCTGTTCTTGGAGGGAGAAGGCATTTTGGTATATAGGCTGCCCGTAACACATTTTTAATTGCAGTTTTGAGATTAAAAATGCTGTAAAAATTGTGTTGAAAGGCACGATAGTAGATGCTCAGTAGAGCAGGGATGCTTGATGCTGATTCCCACTGCTGAAACTACTGACCTTTTAAGAACACTTGTGCTTTGCAATCTGAGAAATATGCCTTTAGTTCACTGCCTCTTTTTGCATTCAGTGTCTGGTGGTTATTTAATGGGTTTGTATGCCATTTAAAATGGCTTGCGTGGTTCTCAAGTTTTTTTTATGTAAAAGAAATAATCTACAGTGAAATCTAACTCTTACAACTTCTAGTAAGGAGTAGGTAAGGAAAAAATGGATGGATAGAACAAATACTGTTTTGGAGCTAAATCATAGAGCTGTTTACAGTCTTGGTTGCTGATAAAACATGCCCGGGCTTCTGGCAGGGCACTGGATAGAGATGCTCTTTGGAGGATTAATCTCTGCCCTCCAGATAGTACCTGTTGTATAGCTGAGGAGTGTTACTTCTGTTGTGGAGAAAAGTTTCTCTGTTGTCTTGCTGAGTCCTGCCTCTTGCAAGAGGGAGGCATTGCTGTCATTAAAGACATTTTGTAATCTTTGTATTGCCTCTAAGGAGTGGGGGATCAGAGGCAGAAGATTAACTCTATTTCTGCCACCTTTACACAAAACTCAAATTTTTTCAAGTGAAAGACAGTGGGGGAGACAATTACTCTTTCTCTTGAGTAACCTTTTACTTCATATATGGTTTTTAGTAACTGCTTTTTGTGAAAACCAGTGCAGCTTGGCTGAGAAGCTGCACAGAATGGTGTGGCCAGCGGTGACAACTCGGTGCTGTTGACCTCACAGTTTCAGGAGGCTGACAGCAGCAAAAAGAGCCATGGAAACACTGTCAATTTTTGAAAGGGCTTACTAGTGTTACAGAGTGACAGAAAATAAAAAAGTAAATTTGGAACATGGCTGTGCAGCTGTATGGATTGTACCCAGTTTCCAAGTAGGGCTTCCTTTAAAGATGATACCTCGAGTACTGTGTCCAGTTCTGGGCCCCCCAGTTCAGGAAGGATATTGAGGTCCTGGAGCAGGTCCAAAGGAGGGCAACCAGGCTGGTGAAGGGACTCGAGCACAGATCCTATGAGGAGAGGCTGAGGGAGCTGGGGCTGTTCAGCCTGAAAGAGAAGCGGCTCAGGGGAGACCTCATCACTCTCTACAACTCCCTGAAAGGAGGGTGTAGCCAGGGGGGGTTGGTCTCTTTTGCCAGACAACTTTCAACAAGACAAGAGGGCATGGACTTAAGTTGTGCCAGGGGAAGTTTAGGTTAGATATTAGAAGGAATTTCTTTACTGAGAGGGTGATCAAGCATTGGAATGGGCTGCCCAGGGAAGCAGTGGATTCTCCGTGTCTGGAGATATTTAACAAGAGACTGGATGTGGCACTCAGTGCCATGGTCTAGCAACAGCAACGGTGGTTCAAGGGTTGGACTCGATGATCTCAGAGGTCCCTTCCAACCCAGCCAATTCTATGATTCTATGATTCTATGACTCACTTCTTTCTCTCTGGCCAGCATTGTCATGCTTGTGGCGGGCATATCATTCTGCAATTAGTGTTAGGTTGTTAAAAAGCTTTGTCGAACCATACTTTCCAAAACATAAGGTAAATTTTATTACACTGTTGGTACAAAAATGAGTCAACTAAGTGAAAATCACCAGACACGGCAATTAACAGAAATAAAAGAATGATTTCTGTCTCATAATCGTCCTAATGGATTTTAAAATGTGAGGATAGTCTAATTTTAAGCATATGGTTAGTAGTGCCTACAGTGTCCTGGTTGAGTTCTATTCTGCAGGCTTTTTTTTGAGTAAGGAGGTGTTGTGCAGCTCACATTCAGGACTACTGGAGCGCTCCTGTGTTTCGTTATGGTGTTGTAGTTGAAGTGTATGGCTCTTGTGTGACTCTTTTCTGGCAAAATCCTCTTAATAGTCTTCACGCAATTTCATGTGCAACTTGTAGCTGTTCCAGCATTTGAACCGGATTTCAGGAATAAATTAAAACCTTGTGATGGTGCAAAGACTGATTGTTTAGTCGTGACTTCTTGTTTTCAGGATAGTTCACTGAAAAAAACCCCAAACAAACCAAAACCAAGCTGTGTATCTAATTTTGGAAGCTAAGAGAAGACGTGGGTCTTCCAAAGGTGAATTTTCCAGCAGTGCTAGCTTCTGATTCCTGTGATAAGCAGGAATATCTAGACTTCGATAAGAGATGTTTATTTTGATCCTAATTTAGAGCAGGTTTTCCAACTGATGAGGCACAGTACAGGGCCGAATTGAATAAGCTCTGCCAAGACCTCTCTCTGTGTAGGACTAGCTAATGTTTTTGTTCTGGAATTATGTTTTGTCCTTCCTGTGCTAGAGAGTCCAGTGTAGAGATGCCTTTCTGGCCCTGGACAGAGTTGGTGAGGTCCAGGTGGACTAGCTGTCTGTTTCAGCCTGTCGGGATTGAGAAGACTGGATCAGAACAAACTTCTGTGAAGCAAATCACATCTCTGTCGTCTTCAACTCAAGAGCCATTTGCAGTGTGAACCAGAGCACCCGAAGGACACAGAGCAGATTCCTCTTTAGCTAAAAGCTAGGTTGGAAGATGTGCTTCAGCCACATTGATCTGTGAGAATGGAGCAGAGCTGGTCTGCAGCAAGAGGGAAGTGATTATAGCGATATAGGAGGTTGAGCCTTTGGTGCCTGCTGTTTCCTCTGCAGATGCACTGCTGTGGGTTGCTGGTACTTGATGAAGTAGAGCACCAGTGGTAGTACAGATCATTTAACAGCTCTCTTCAAGTGAGGTTTAGCACCAAAAACTGTGAGGATTGTTGATGGTCCGTACATTTTAGGATTTGTTCTGTGCTATAGTTTTGTAGTAAGTGCCCATAAAGTACATTAAAGAAAAAATAATACCAGTGTTTGTTCTTGCCGTAGTGAAGATGGGTACATAAGAATGTATCTATATTGCTACATAAGAATGTATCTATGCTGCTTTACTACTTGAAGAAAACTAGGTGTGTTACAATGTCAGGTATCTTTAGCAGGATAGAGTTTCTGGGGTTTTTTTGTTTGTTTACAAACCACTTAGATTTTTATCCTCCTTCTTTTTAAAATAAACTTTTGAAAGGCCTTTTCATTACCACTGCTTTGAAGAACAGCATGATTTAACTTGCCTCTGAGAAGTACTGAGTAAAATTTGAGCTAGTTTTATTTCATGGGTGTCTAAGCTTGCTTTCCTCAGGCATTCTGAGGGAGACCATATGAAATATTGCTTTAGCCTCCATATGAAGTGTTCATGTGGTCAGCAGCAAGGATCAATATTTATATTTGGGAGAGCTTTGCTGTGTGGTAGTTACCCTGTGAACTGTCCCATAATTTCATTACCTCAGCTTTGATAAACCAAACAAAGAGGTAATTGACTTTGTAAAACGGATTTGTCCCAATGACTTTATCTGCTTGGTGTTCATTGTAGTGCTAATAAGGCTACAGGAGAAGGTTAATTGTCCAGCTTTGTGTCTTGGGCTGCAGTTTCATAACTGCTTCAAGGTAGAAGTGCTCTAACAAAGGAGGTCTTGTATTTCTCCCCACCCTTGTGCCAAATGGAGCACCTGAGCTGTGTGAGTGACTGGAAGGAATCAATTTGAGCTAAAACTAAGTTTTGGCATTTTTTTTGTGTGTGTTACTTTGAATCTGTAGTAGTTTCACCCTGTGGATGTAGGGGATGGTGCAGGATGTGACTGTGAGCTGTGATGGGGAGAAGAATGATTCTTTTCATGGGAGGGATGGCTTCAGGTGATGGTGAAACTATCATATTGTTTATCCTTGCCATGTGTCTTTAGGACATAAAGGTATGTGATTTGTTATTAATAAAAGAAAAACCCCAAACTTAATACTTTTTTGTGGATTACTGGTATCAATGTAATTACTGTGACCAAAACTATTGCAAGGACTGTTACTAATTGGAACAAAAAAATGTGGTTGCTAAGAAGTTACTCTCCTGCAGATTGATTTCTCAAAAAGTATTTTCTGAAATGAGAATTTTCAGGTTGTTTTTCAAAAAGTTAATTGTAAGAGTTGAAGAGATTATTTTTTTTTCCTCAGTAATTAGGGATGCATAAGTGCCTATCAAAGTATCTTCACGTTGATGGACTTTCTTTGAACCACTTGCACTGTAGACTCATGGAATAATTTGGGCTGGAAGGGGCCTTCTAAACGTCTTCTAGTCCAACCCCCTGCAGTTAGCAGGGACACCCTCAACTGGATCAGGTTGCTCAGAGCCTCCTCAGGCCTCACCTTGAATATATTCAGGGATGGGGCCTCAACTGCCTCCCTGGGCAGCTTGTGTGGATTCAACATCAGCATCTAGAAAGGGAATGTAGAGCAAAGAGGTGAGTGAATTCAGTTGGATATTGTGCCAGTTGTTGCACAATGCTGCTGTGTTTGCTGAACTTTGTGTCCTTTTTTACTTACACCTGTGCAGCTGAATTGAGACACATAATTATAAAGATGTTTTGAAAGAGGTGGTCATAAATTGATGCGAGTCTTAGTTATCTATGTGTATATGTGAAAGCTTGTAATTTCATCCATTTTTTGAGTTGATTTAGGTCTGCATTATATAAATTACCCTGTTTTAGGGCAGTGGGTGTTGATAGTGTGTTACAAAGCTCCTGGAAAGAAGTCTCTCTTCCTAAGTCTTTTGCATAACTTCAACAAAACAAGGTGCTGAAAACTGTTCAAAAGTCATAAAGAATACTAGCTGTGAATGCTAGGATAATGTTAATGAAAGTTTTCTCTCACAGTGTCATCTTGGAGTAAAGAGGCTGTAGGAGCTGTTCTACTTGGAACATAGATTTTCTTTCTTGAAATGTAAGAACAGAAAAACCTATTGTAGGAGTGAGGAAAAATAGAAAATATGAGCTGCTGTATTTTCATGTCTAGGAAAAAATATTGCTATGAAACGAATAGAAGGTGTTCAACTTGCTTTCATTGTGTTGGAAATCCTTATAAAAGGGTGTGTAGGTTGGTCTGTTTTGGTCCTTGCCTCCAGCTATATGCTCTGCTGTTGCTTGCTAACTTTTTTCCTCTGCACCTTCCCCTCAGGTGTTTTCTTGACCACTGGGCTAATACAAAGAAAAACTTTAAAAAAAATGGTTAAATGAGGTTCTTCAGTGCTAATCTTTGAAGATCCCCTGTTTCTAGGAAGTAGCATAGGCAGTTTGAGTCCACCTTTATTGCACTGAGCCTTAGCAAAGTACAGGAATTCTTAAAAAATATAGATTTCTAGATGACTATTAAAAGGGAGAATAGAATACAATGGTGATAAGTAATACTATTTTGTTAATTATTTAATGTATTGCTTTTTTGAAGCAGTGGAGTTTTTTGCTTACTGCTGTAGATAGGTAGTACTTGGCGCCCTTGTTCAAAACCTTGCATAGAAGTCCTGAGAAAGCCCTTCTGTAAAGATTTATTGTGTTAGAAACCATACTTCTCTGTATACCTTCCCATATATTCTGGATATCCCTGTGTAGTAGTGTAAACATGAAGCTTTCTCTGTGATTTTTTTTGTTGTTGTTGTTGAATTTTTCATTTGTAGATTCTGAGGCTGTTTTCAGAGATCAGTAAGAATCCCCTCCTTTCCAATGCTGGTAGTGAAACTGAGGCCATAAAGTATCTTTGTCTCCTTAAGGATGGGCAGTGAGTCTTCAACTTGGATGTGTTTCAAGCCACTGTAGAGAATGCAGGCAGCATTTCTTCTGTTTTATCTGTAGTGGAGTAATGAGTACTTGTACCTTACAGGAGCTGAAGGGAGAGGAAGGACATCTCAGTACTATCTTAATGCTAATTAATGGTCCCACACAGAGTAAAACTCTTCTGTGCTTCTTCTCATCCTCTACTACAGAATAAAAGGGTAAGATGCTGGTAGAGGACAGGATAAAAACACAGGGTGCTATGCTCTTTGCAAGTGCTTATGTAGTACACAAACATGGAAGTAAATACTTGTGAATATAAGCATTTTGTGCCTGTATGCCCACATCTTTATCCTGTCTTGTTAATATAACCGTTTAGGATTACACTAGAAAGTGAGAGAGGAGTCAGTGAAATTCAGCTATGCTTTTAAGAACTGGTATTACATATAAATTGAATGTTTTAGGTATTGAGAGGTTGAGTGCACTATGGCTAATTTTAACTATGGTTAAAATTCAGAAAAATACAGCTTAGGTGAATCTTAAAAGGGGAGCACAGAATAAAATGGTGATAGTTAATACTATTTTGTTAATTTTTACTGTGTTACTATTTTTAAGCAGTAGGGTTTTTTTGCAGAAACATTTGAAGAAAGGGCAAACATCATGGGGATATCATTAGTAATGACCAGCAGTTATTTCTAAAAATACTTCTCAAAACAAAGTGTTCGGATAGAGTTTTCTGAATTGCTCTGTTATTTGGAAAAAACCATGTCTTTCCATGGATTTTTTTGAACTATTGTGATCTTTTAAGCATTGTAGCCTCCTAGTAATGAAATAAAATTAACCTTGTATTAGAGATTAGTTGAGTTGTTTTAAGATTGTCCGCAACACTTAGTTCTGAAAAGCTTTTTGTTAAAGATCAAGTTATCACAAAAGGTTTGTCTCATATGTACATGAAAATAAATCTTTTTCTTTTGAATAAAAAAATTTAGCCTTTGTTATGGAAGCTTTTGAAAACAGCATTGTAAAATTTTATTATATACCTTGTTCGTTTCCTAGTGCTACAGGGATATCTTGACTGCTCAAGTCAATGACACTGATTAACAGGATGTACAGGCTACCTATTAGAGAATTCAGATCAGTGCTATTTAAATATCATATATTCAAGGGTGAAATGGGATGGCTCAGTTACAGCTTTATGAGCAGCTAAACCATCCTTGCAGTAGGAGCAGGAACTTGAGAGAGGAGCAAGGTAAATGATTAGGAATGGGATGAACAGCAGCTCCATAGTAAAGATTTGGTGGTTTTGTTTGTTTAGGTTTTTTTCCCGTTCAAATTCATTTTTGTGAAGGAAGGGTACAGATCTGTGCTGGGGCTGTGTCCTTTGATCCTGTGGTGCTGCCACCTTTTACTGAGGGACTGGTGGTCCTTTCCCTCAGATGTTAGCCAGGACCCAATGCACTTGTGGGCCTCTGTTTCATGGTGAGAGAGGTTGTGCTGCCTGGACTGTATCAGGAATAGGGAAAAGCCCAAAATAGGTGTTTCTTTGTTTTCCTGAGCAAAAACATTTGTGTCTGCACATGTTTTTAAGTAAGTGTACAATTTCAAAGACTGAAGAGGTATTTTCAGATTTTAACTTATTTCCCTTGTAGAGAAAATAACTTAAAAGTGTGCTAAATATATATCTGTTGATGGACTTTATCTTGGTTGGCTTGATTGAGCTATTTGAAACTAGGATATTTGCTAGCACTGTGACTTCTACGAAGGCTTACCAATAAGGTTTCAAAATATTTTTTTTAAGAAACAAAAGAGTGGACATACTGGGTCAGATCAGATTTCTTCTTTACATGATAATACAAAAGTATGCCTTATAAAGGGAATAACAGGACAAGCATAAATGATGCTTCCTTTGCATGTTCTGCCCATTTCTAATGCTTTTCGGTTTAATGACTCTTAGTGTAGCATCCGTACCATCCTGTGGCAGGGAGCTTAGCAGCTCTGCTGCCCATACTGCAAATAATCACCTTTGTTTTGCATCTGCTTCTGATTTTATTTGACAATGTTTATTTACTACACTGGAAGAGGCAGTAAACATTCAATCCTGGCTGTCATTTTACAGCCCTCCATTACCTCTCCTTGCATTTCTCTCTCTTCCAGCCAAAAGATTTGTGGCTTGTATTTGGACATAAATCTTCTCATGCATTCAGTGGCCCATGTTCCCCTTAATTGAATGTTTTCTTGTTGCCCCTCTTTGAGAGGTGACAGCTAGGACTGTGCATCATACTCAAGGCTGTACATATCCTAAGCTTTTATGGTGGAATAATGTTCTCTTCCATTCCTCACAGGAATGCCTGAACATCAGCTTTGCTTTTTATGACTAGGAAGTATTCAGCTGAGGTTTGCATGGAGCAGATCTCACACAACCAAGATCACATTCCTAAGAGGAATGGCCTTAGTAGGAGTAATGTAATGTGGAACTGTGCCCTGAGACCAGTGAGGCTTGGTGTAAACAGCCCACATTCTGGAAAGAATTTGACTTACAAGATGTTGAATCACCTTAAGTTGCTTTTTTTTGGTAGCAAATGATATCTTTTTGTTGTTAAATATGTGTAACAATATGTGAATAAAAAGTTAGGTTGTGTTTTGTACCTTTTATGCTTAATCTAGTTACCAATCTAATCTTACGCTAGAAAAGAAGCCGCCTTGCTGTTAAGGTTTTTCAGAAGACTAGTTTCTGAACTGTTGGGAGTTATAATAGTTTACAACAGTGGATTACTCAAAATAGCTGATAGTTTTTATTATGTCTAATACAAAAAATGCTTTTGAAAACAACTTGGGTCATATAATTCAGCTGTAAACATTTTGGTGAAGAGGCTAACTTGGACATGACCTCTTTATAGATAAACTTGAGGTAGTGAGGACAGCTCTTAAAGTGGTAGACCAGAAGGTTGGAAAACATCTGTTCAGACACTTAATTCTTCACTGATATGATCAGTTCAAAGGTTTTCATCAATGTATTTTGTCACTTTTCTCCTGAAATATGCTTTCCAGTTGATAAAGAAAATCATAACTGAAACACCAGTGCTAATTTGAAGGCGCTTGGATTTAAGCAACTTTATTGTAGAAACCTTTGAAATAAATTTAGTTTATTTTATGCCTCCTAACTTTTTTTTTTTTTAATAGAAGTTCTATTATCGTAAGGTTTGAAATTTTTTAGTACCTCAGTGAAGTTGTTGATTTCATGAGTTATTGCAAGTTTGAATCCTGCCTATTGGTTGCTAGGGAAGATGGATTACTGCTTTAGAACATCCTTGTCAGTGGTTTCCTTTGAAAGGAACTGTAGGTTTTTTTACTTATTCTGTGATTTTTAAATTATTCCTAGATACCACACTGTATCCACATGGAGTCTATTTTATAATAATTGTAGAGGGAAATTCCAATAGAGGTGTAAGCTAAAATGGCCTAGTAAGGCAGTAGGGTAGTGTTTTCATACATGTGTTCATCACCTGTTACCTGAGAAATGGTTCTGTGATTAAAAAAGAAAATTTGTTCAGAAAGCCCCAGTTCAAGACCTCGGTAGCTAAGTTGCCCGTAACATTGTTTAATTTCTGTGACTGGTGAAGGAGGAAAAAGTCCGAAACATCTGAATTTGCATCTATATAGATATAGCCTCTATGAACACAAATACATGGCCCTTGAAACAGGAACCTTTTTTTAGGGCACGGGTCAAGGATTATAACTTTAAAACTCTGAATTGAAACCAGCAACATCAGAAACTCAAGAGCAGTGTTTCTTCTGAGCCCTGTCACCCTCTGTTTCAATGAATGGGGTTTTAAAAGCTGTGGTACCCTTGGGTCATAACCTTTTCCAGGACTTGGACGGAATGTGTATTGCTTGCATCTCCTGGCACACATTTCCACAGGTACAGATTTCCAAGGCAGGGACAGAGAGGGAGTAACCTTCCACAAAACTTATTTGCAGCATGTTGTCTTTTTAGAAGCACTTCCTAGGCTGTAAAACTGTTCGTTGCTGAAAGAAGTCCTTCCCTTTTGAAACCATGCAGCGTTGCCCTTTGGGTGAATTGTCCACATCTGGTGTCCAGAATGTTTCATGTGTACCTCCATGTATTTCCTTTTCAGATAATGTCCCGTGGGGTTGTAATTTAGACTTTCTACCTTTGCTTTTCTTACTAGCCTGAAGGCAGAAAGGACACAGAAGGCTAGGATGTACTACTACTTTTCTTTCCTACTTTTTGAGATAGATAGTTACAGGTATAGAATAGATGGAAATCTATTAGAATGATGGAAAATCTGTGGCTTTCGTTTATTCTCGAGAATATTTTTTGTTAATTTTTGACTCTTAGCTATGTCATGTTTTTAAACTTACATTTTTTGGATACAGAACAGAACTATTAGTGTTAGTATTCCTGGTATTTTTCCCCAAAATTGACCTTTTGTTTGCATTTGTTGCAGTTGAAACAAGATTCTGGTGATTAAAACCTTTCTCCATCATTCCAAGTCTATTTCCTTCTTCTCTTCAAAGTTGTAAATCTCTAGTAAATACATAGTATCACCTCCTTCCTCAAAAGAATTAAAGCATCTCCCTTAGGTTTTCTTTGGGAGCACTTCTTAGATCCCCTGGGAACTGACACCAAAAACATTGTCTTGCATCATTTGATGACAATTCCTAAAGATAAAATAGATACTTCTGTATCTTCAGGAATAAATAAACAAAACTTCTCAAGTATTTTCAGTAGTAGATCCATGGAGACTACCTCTGCTTCTCTGTCAAAAGAGTAGGGCAGAAATTGCTTATGAGAACACTTTAAGTGATGGCTAAGTTAGGTTACCCTAATGACACAAAACTCTTGAAGTGCTGCTGTATTTGTATCATGATGTGGTGTTGACCTGTTGACCTAAAAATTACTTGGATCCCACATCTTTCATTTGATGACTTGGCATGGCTCAGTTATCTGCTCCCCTTGCCACTGCCCATCAAAGTGGTTCATTCTTTCTGTTGAACTTTTTCATACTGTAATTTTGTGCCAACACGTGGCACAGGTTCTGGCAACAGAAGTGCATGTGTTCCTGAGCTGCCTCACAGAGCCCACGCTACCAGTGCCCTGGGTGTTCCTCGGGTGCTGTCAGAGCCATGTCTGCTTCACAAGTCATCACTAGTAATAAATGCAATAAAACAAGATGCAGTTGTTGCATTTTATAAAGGCCTTGGGTTTTGAAGACAGTATTTGTATGAGAAGCAGAAGAATTTGTATGGCTGTGGCTGAACTTCAAACACAAACTTAAATCAGGCATGGCTGGGCTGTGGGTCACAGGTTGAGTGTTGTATGGAAATGGCAAATCCAACCTGTGGTCAGCTTCCTTGTGTGCTCCTGTGCCCTGTGTTCCTTGTCTATCCCGTATGGGTTAATGAACCTCACAGTATCACTGGAGGACCTGACTACTCTTTCTGAGTAATTGAAAGAGATGGCATTCAGATTTCCTTTTGTACTAGTAAATATGTTGTTTCTTGAGAACTTAAAGAAGTGTATTGAGATGGAGTTTTAGCTGGATATTCACATGCAATGTAATAGGCATTTGGAAAACTCTTTTTAGAAGTAAGAGAGCTGTATTGATGAGAGGGTGTTTATTGATCTCCGGAACTTTTTATGCATCCAGAACCATTTTGAGGGAAATGGAGGAAGCACAAGATGCTTCCTCAGATTATTTCCAGGCATGAACTGGTACTCCATATCCTCATCTAGTGGGAATTCTTTAACAATACTTTGGTGCATGGGTTATTGTTAACAAGGTTAATTCAGAAGCCCAAGGATGCATTATACCTTTGGTTTTCAAGGCTATTTAATACCTATCTTGCAAACCATAGGAGGGATTCACTATTGTTAAGGGCTTTGCCCATCACATGAGAAGTAATTTTGACTAGAGGAAAAGCATCCTCCCCACACACACTTGTCTCCCTGTAATCCCATATCAAAGGATACAATCTGAAGTGCTCTTATGCTTTAGTAGGGAACTGTGATCTGGAGTAAGAAGAAACAGAAGACTCTTTTCTGCTTTTCAGACTCTGAACCTCTTGCCCTGACAGAGCAAGGACTCCAGAGCTAAAATCCATGGAAGATGCAGTTCCCTTTCCACTGCAAAGCTCTACCCAGGGCAGCTTGTAATGTATTTATTCCTCCATGCTCAGAGTCTGCAGGATATTGCAGAGGCAGAGTATTGGTTCTGTGGCCTGTTAAATCCACTTGTGTGAAAGAAAGATCCTTGGGATAGGAATGCAAAGCAAAAAAGAACCTGATTTATCCACAGCTTGCTCATTAGGAAAGCATTGCCACTTTTGTTAAGCACAGTAATTATCTTGTTTTGCTTTGGGTATGTCTTTGTCCCCCTCCCCCAACCAGTTTCTTCCTACCAAGATGAATATTTTCTCTGGGTCAATCACATGTACTTCCTGTTTATTTACAGACAGCATGGTTTTCCTGGATACTGTAGGAATATAGCTTTCTTAGGGTGATACTTTGCCAGAGGCTATCTGCCTAAGGTGGGGGTGATGCTGTCTGTACTACTCCTTTGTCCCAGGCAGCTTCCTGGTTTTGAATTCCATAAGTTAATACCTGTTAATGATGACATGTGAAAGAGGAAGTGTCAAATTAGCTCTGAATAATTTGAATAGTCTGGATTTTAGTCTCAACTTGGGAAGGACTTGAGTCTTTCTGTATCTTCTGGACAAATTTTTAGTGTCCCGTTTCCTTTTGGAGTTGTTAATCAAATGAGACCATTGCCATCCCAAGACTGGAAGGAAATTAATGAGGTGCTTTTGCTTTGATGTTGTTTAATTAACTGTAATTAGATTTGATCCCCAGTTGTTCAGATGTGTGTGTAAAAATGTGATAGCTGGTCAGTGTTGTGTCTTAGTTGGGTATTCATATGAGGAGGTCTCCCTGTGCAGCATAGCCTAGGGTATCATTGCCAGGGACTTCTTAGGTGGCTTAAGTGTGTGCTGGTCACCTGTCCAATGGGCTTAATTTTTGTTCACACCACTTGCCTCATTTCTTTTTGTTTTGTTTCCTTGGTACTATGGTCAGACTGTTCACAAAATGTGACTCCTGCAGCTGTTGCTGGAAGGCTGTTCCAAAGCCTCAGTTCTCTGGTTGTTATAAACACTTTTTCGTTTCCAGCCTCATTTTCCCTGTGGTCAGTTTTTTGCTTGACTTGATGCCAACTCTTTAATGGACCTTGAACAAATATTTTTCTTTTCTCCTTCCCCTGAGGGCCTTTTGGAAGCTTTTTGGCATGGCAAGGTGAAGGGTGTGGGCTGTTCTTGCATGGATGGATGCAGGGGAGGGAAAGGAGAGGGTCATCTGGCACTTGCAGGGCTGGACAGGAGGCAGGTTTGAGAACTGGGGAGTTGTGGCACGGGTTTTTTCAAGACAAAGCACAGCAGCTTGATAAGAGCATCCTAGCAAAAACACTAACAGGAATCATATCCTGTTAAGCCTAGTTTTACAGGATTAAGTAAACAAAGTTCTCTTAGTCACTTTCTGTCTCTCCAAGCACACTGCTAATCCATTTTCACATTAGTTTTAAGTGTTTGTGCAAGCAGCACAGTCTGGCAGTTAGCAAACAGCATTGCCCTTGGTTGTGCTGCATAAATGTTGGTGGGGCTGTGGTACAGATTGGATCAGGCAGCTGATCTGGATCGGTCTGGTTGAACTGGATGGTTGAATTTATCTTGCTTTAGCACTGCACAAGTGATTTTTTTCAACACTATTTGAAATAAGTGATATATGCTTAACATAAGCACCTGTCTTTTATGAGGCTTATGATGTCTTTTATGAGGCTTGTGATGCTAAATGTGTTTGTACCATTGCTGACTTTTTGAGAAAAGCATCTCAATGCTTTTGAGAGCATCTCAATGCTCCAGAGAGCATTTAAAAAACCCTGAATATTTACTTCCCTATTTCTGTAGCAGAGCTCTCTAGTTCTCATAATTCAATTGTCTGTCTTAATACCATCAGCTTTTTTTTGAAATGCCAGCTCTGTGTACTGATAACGTCTTTTAGTTTTGCATTTTAAAATATAGTTTAATTTTAAGTAACCATTAGCTCACTTCTAGTTGTGGTGGATTCAGTTCTGAACCAAGAGATCATCCACAATTTTTTTGTCTTTGAAGAAAAAAAAAAATGTGAAGAGGAAATGCCAAATTAATTTGGAGCCTTCCAGCAGATAGTCAGTCTTGCATTTTAACTCTCTTTTCATTCCCTTCTGAATTTTTCCTTCACAGTGCTTTCTAAAGCCTTACACAAGTGAAGTTAAGTGGGCAATTGCTTAACCAAGTATTAGTCATATCCTTTTTGTTAAGGTTTTGTGTTTAGTACCTGTTTCAGGCATGTGAAGAATTGTTGAAAATCGGGAGAACTGTAAAGTAGTTTTGTGTTTTATCTGTGGCGTGAAATAGTGAGACAAGTTTCAAAGCTTATTTTGAAACCCTTTTTGAGTTGGATCAGATGCAAGGTGCTGAGTTATCTTCTCTTATTTTCATCTCTTCCTCCTTGGCATTAGTGGGACTACTTATCTGATCTTCCCAAGGAGTCCCATCAAGCTTTTATAGTGTCATATTCCATTTTGGGGATGTCGTGGTTTGAGCCTGGCTGATAACAAAGGACCATGTGGCTGCTCACTCCCCTTCCACTATTTTGGGATGGTGAGGAGGAAATCCAACTAAAACCTCTTGGATCATGACAAAGGACTAGGAGGGTTCCACTGACCAATTATGGTCACAGGCAAAACAGACTTGGGAAAAAAATTTGATTTATTATTAATCAAAACAGGGCAAAGAGAAAACAAAAAACAGAGCTTAAATACTTCTCCCCACCCCTCCCTTCTTCCCAGGCCCAAATTACTTTGTCCCAATATCTTGACCTCATCCCACATGACAGGGGAAGATATACTTTTTAGAATTAAGTAGTTGAGAATAAGCTGATAGACTTTTTCTGGTACCTTGTCTCTGCAAACTTTAATTGTTTGCTTTACTAGTTTGAGTGTGGCCATATCTCATCTGTGTTCCTACTCTGTACTTCTGCCAAATCAGTCAGAGTTTGAACTACCATCCTATGGTCACATCTGGTCCAGGTTAAATCTGAACTTGTGGCTGATCCAGTGTACAGTGTTGGTATTTATGGTCATGCTTATGTTTTATTGTCATGGTGACTAAACTGGTCACCTCAGTTTAGTGACTGCAGTTTGAAGTTCCAGATGTTTTATCTGAATTGCATGCTTGCTTAGAGATTTTTAGACATTAGATTACAGAGTGCCATATCTTACCTCCAAGTATGTTCAGAAATACCTAAACGAAAGTCATCACTGTCTTCCAGAATCACATTTTACAAATTTGCCAGAGAAAACCATTTTCATGTATCCTAACTGCTGTTTCATTAAAGGTGAGGGCATCACTTTGTTAGAAGTGCAAAGTTGAGATTTAAGACTCTGTAGCATGTGATTGACATGTGTTTTGGACCAAAGTTAATATAATTCCTGCATTTACATAATTCACAAACTTCTTTTAAATTGGCTATTCTAGTGACTTTGTTCACCAGCAATATCTAAATGTGTTGAAACGGGAATTTATTTTTTTCTCTTGTCTTGTTTCTTTAGTCTGAAAAGGTCCAGGTGGTCTTTTTTGCAGGCAAGGTAATTAAAGTGACCGTGTCATTTCAGAAAGGTAAAAGATAAACATGTTTCAAGTCTCTGTAAACACAGAAACTCTATGTTATAAAGTAACTCTGTACATGCTATTTACTTCCCACCATACTTCTCAGGGTAAAAAGATTTCATTGACTGAGACCCAAGTCTTGATTGATTCTGAAATACCACTAAAACTCTTAATAGAGAGAACTTCCATGCAGTGTCATGGTGTTGGGGGTTCTGGTGGGCAGAAGGGTGACCATGAGCCAGCAATGTCCTGGATGTGTTCCTGTGGGACCTATGCTGGGTCACCCTGCTCTGGCAGGGGGGTTGGACTCTGTGGTCTTTTGAAGTCCCTTCCAACCCCTAAGATTCTATGATTTTGTGATTCCAGCTCCATCCTATCCTGAAAGGACATGGGAGGAAATCTTTTTGGTCTCTTGCCAAGCACCCGTGTTACTGAGCTTACATGGCTTACAGATAGCCTCTTATCTTACTCTTCCTTCCTTTCCCCCTTCAACAGGAGGAACCTAAATGAAGGAACCTTATAAAAAACAGATGTTACAAAGAGGAGGAATTTCATCATATTTTGAATGAAGTAGCTGTTGCTCTAGCTGCGTGCTGAAGTTGTATGCAAACACTGTTTTGCCCCATACTGAAATGAGAAACTTGTTGGCATTGAGTATAAAATGGCAGAAGTAAAATTTAGAGGTGTAGAATAACCAGCTGAAGGCTGGGTTCAAAAGGGTTGCTGGGTTCACAGTGGTTGGTATGTGGCATGGGGAAAATACAGTAGATTCCTTTTAGGTAGCAGAGAGTAATCTGACCAGGTTCTTATTTTTATGGATGTGCAGTGTCACTTAAATAGTTTAAAAACATTCCTCCAGTATTGCTGAACCTTTTGTTAGTCCTTCAGCTGACCTTGTACTACCTTCTCCAGGATGAAGTGAGCATGTTTGTGGTGCTTTTTGTCAGATTGGTTAATCACAATATTTTTCTTCATTTTTTATAGAGCAAATTCGATTAAAGAATATAAGAAATGTCTATGGAAGATGCTTGTGGTACCGTTTGCGACTGTTGAAACCACAACAAAACATCATTCCTACAGTAAAGTAAGTACATTTGGTTTCCATGACTTTCCATTAGAGCTGAGTCTTATATTTTTATTTTTGTAAAAAAAAAAAATCCATCTGCTTTGATTACCAGAAAAATGTAATTGGTTATTATATAAGGTCTTCTGTGTCACAGATGAGATATTTGCAGTCTGCTATGTTTGAATAATTAATAGTTAATCATTATTGTCTAGTAGGGCCTGAAATGAAGATGGTTCTTTGTCCTTTATAAAATACCTGAAACCAATGAATCTCAGCACTAGTAAATAAGTAAACAATGCATTTATTTGTTCTAAAAGATAACTCTCTCTCACTAAAATTAGTGGTGCTAGCAGTGTCAATTGAGTTAAATGTATATATATAAGCATATACATTCAGACATACAATAGTAATAATTTGTATGTTTAAAGTTGATGGCTTTATCTCCTTTAGTTCTTTGGTTTTTATTCCTACCCTCAAAATACCTTACTGTCAGACCAGTGTTTCAGCTTTGCTTTTTTTTGAAAAATGACTTTGTCTAGGATCTCTTTAAACTTATTTTAGAACAGGAAATACTATTGTGTACCTGATAAGAACAGACAGTTAAAGAATGGAAGGAGTCTTTGTTGACAGAAACTGGTTAGAAGTCAGAGTAGCTGTCTTACCTGTGTCAAAGACAGTGTTATAAATGAAATACTCGTACCTGCTTTGAAATGGCTTTAATATTTCCTGCTATTTTAGTATTTTGGCTTAACAACTGATATCAAATGTCTTTGTTATTTGTAGAATTATACTAGAGGATATACTAGAGGATTTGTACATTAAAAATGCTTCCTTCCAAACAGGAAAATAGTCCTTCTTGCTGGCTGGGCATTATTTTTGTTTCTTGCATACAAAGTTTCCAAAACAGACCGAGAGTATCAAGAATACAACCCCTATGAAGTTTTACATTTGGATCCTGTAAGTAATGACATCTTTCAGTAGTCTGTACTACTATAATTGTATAGTCTATGTCTAGATGTCAAATATAAGATTTATTTTTTAAACAAGTTACCTTCTGTGAATATATCAAGTGGATTTTTTTTTTGGCATCTGAAAATTGCTGCTTATTGTAAAGTTAGTTGTTAAATATTCATTGCTTATATCTGTACTAATTTATATCTTATAACTCCTTCAGAATTCTAATGGCTTTTTTAATGTAGTGAGGTGGATTTTTAAAAATCTATTTTGAATCTTACCATGATGTTGTTTTCCTTGTTTTAGAGAGAGGGGAAAAAAAGCAAGTAATTCTGCCTTGTATGCCCTGTGAAAATCCTCTCAACAACCAATTTTAGGGATTTTGCTGGATAAATGCTATAAACAAGAATGCAGATTCGTTTGCTTTATAGCTATTGTGTGGCAATATTTCTCCTGTAAATGAAAAGTTGGCAGTAGATGTAGTAAAGGCTACCTTGAATCTCAGTTGCTTTTGTGAATCTAAACAGCAAACTAAATAATGATACCAGCTACTTGGTTTATTAAACTGGAAAAAAAAAGACATAGTGTTTATCTAGAAAACAGATGCAGTGCTTTACTTACATTTAAGCTCTAATTCAAGATGGATATAAAAAGTTACATATCCCAGGGTGACAAACAGACCTTCTAGACATCTCTTAAACTCTTTCCTTCTGCTTAACCACAGTACCTCAAGGAAATTCTGTTTATTGTAATTATTTCATGATATAAAACTCCTTCTTTGAATAACAGTAGAGACGTCTGAGGTATATTTTAGTCTCCTACCTAAGGAAATAGGCAGTGGATACAGCTCAGCACAGTAATATGGAAGAACTTTGATTTTGATCAGACTTGATGTGTATCATTAGTGTGGGGGAGCTTAGTATGTATATGAACATTAACAGATTGTTTTACATCACTTACCATTATTGGCGTGGCTTGTTGGCATGAGGATGGGCATCACTGGTGCTGCTTTTTCATGAGAGCTTTTGTAGCAGATGCCTGACCCCAGCCTGTTTCTAGCTAGATGGATAGAACAAGATGCTCCCGTTCTGTGCAGAGGCAAGTTCCTCAAATTCAGCCTCTGCTCAGTGCCTCTCTGAGGGACTGATTGCTGCCCTGTGTTCTCTCGCTGAGGCACAGGAAAAGATAAATTTTTACTGTTGAATGGTATCTGTTGAAAGTGTGTGGTTTAAATGTTCATGTTTCTGGATTAAGTTTGGTTAAACAAATCAGGCTAGGGATGAGGTCATCAGAGGATTTTCTTTTGTCATCTTTGGCAAATTTCTGCAAGTAACAACCCTGAGGGGAAACAGGTTCATATGTAGGGAATTGTTACTTAATGGTTATTGATGAAAATTCATATACATGCTCAAGACACATGCAGCTTAGCCAGGCAAATAAATGAATCCTGGAATGTTCCAAGAACTGATAGAAAGATGGAGCATGAGCTGAATTAAAGCCAGAGATGTTACAAGAGGAATGAAGGGTTGGGTGTGAAGATAGATAAGTTGAAGAAGGGCTCAAAATAGATTCCAAGATTCCAGAGAGTATTTGTTTATTGCATTTCTGTATTAACAGACTATGTCTCTTAAATCCCCTTGAAAAAATTCACGTTCAGACTACATGAAAGTTAACAACTTCCTTCTTTTACAATTCAAGTGGAACCCTTAGAATTGTTGCCAGCTTTGCTGATGTGGAAGTAGTACGGTTGTTGAAGTGTTGCTGGATAATGGAAATGCTGCTATTAAAATACAAAACAAAAGCCCAAAGAAATAAAAAAAACAAACCCAAGAACTTAGTAAAAAGAGGATTGCAGTCACTCAAATTTGGCTGCACAGTAATTCTTTGGCTTATTTGCATACATACCATGAGCAGGATGTTATTTGTTGTGTGGGGTTTTTAGGTTTTTTTTTTCAATCTTATGTTAGTTTATCAGCTTATAATGGGGCTGGTTTTTTTATAGAGGAGAACCACAGAATGAACAAAGTCCAGATAATGTGCGTGCTCCTTGTGTTGTATAAAATATCATCACTTTGTTTTGAAAAAAGAATGGCTCTTCTTGGAGCACATCACTTAAATTCCATAATACATAAGGTACTCAGATATTATTACTGTTTTATTGAATGAGTGTCCTTACTGCTATTTTACAGGTGAGATCCAAGGCAGAAAGATAAAGCTCAAATGATTATAATATTGGATTCTTTAAGACAGACAATCAGGACTGTAATTTTGTTTTGTCTTGGTTTTTTTACGTAGTTAATGTAGGGAAGCTCTGTGTTCCAAGTAGAGTGCTGAGTGACACCGACTGTTCTAGGCTGCTAAGCATTTCTGTAAGTCAGACCGAACCTCTGCAGCCTGGCTTTTGAAAATGAGGAGTAAACAAAAAATTGTCAGGGATCACATACATCCTCTGCTGCACAGAGAAATAATTAGGGGTTTTTTTGTTTGTTATGGTGGGCAGCATTCATATGAGCCATGAAATCCCACTGCTTCTCTAGAAACCTGATTTATTTATTTTTATTTATTTTTATTTATTTTTATTTATTTTTATTTATTTTTATTTATTTTTATTTATTTTTATTTATTTTTATTTATTTTTATTTATTTTTATTTATTTTTATTTATCTTTTCTTCTTTTCTTTTTACTTTTTATTTTCTTACTTTTTATTTTTCTTACTTTTTATTTTTCTTTTTATTTTTCTTACTTTTTATTTTCTTACTTTTTATTATTTTTATTTTATTATTTATTTTTATTTTATTATTTTTATTATTTTTATTTTATTATTTTTATTTTATTTTATTAATTTTCCAGCTTCTGCTATTTATCTGGCATTCTGCATGTAGTCTTGAAATGGCTGGTTTTACTTGAAGTCTAATTTACTACGGAATAAATTCATCCTGTGAATTAAATGAGACAGGCATGGTGTTGAAAAACAGTGTTGGAATATGATAGATACTGCATAAAGAGAGATAAAAGTACAGCAAGTGAAGCCTCAGGGTAGCTTAATTTCTGATTTAATTTTTTTTTAAACAGTACCATTATCTTTAAAAAGCTTCTTGTGTGTTTATTATGCAGTTAAGATCAGCATGCTTGGCTTTTCTGCTCCAAGATGTTGAAAAGACCTATGGTAATGGTTCTGTGGAACTTGACAGATTGCATACTAGAAAAACTTCATCTGTGCTTACTATGAAGTTTTGTAGGTTTTCTTGAGTAGTGAAGTTCACAGCCCAACCTGAAAGCTGATGCAGAGGGGGTTGTGTTGGTGACATTTAACAGCATGCTGCAGTAGAGTAGAAATGGATCTCTTTGTCAGGCATGGGTAATGTATTGCCTTTGTTCAAGGAGTTTGACATAATATATAGGTAAGACGATTCTAGTCAAAGGCATTCTTAAATGACAAGGCAATCTACTGATCCTGGTGACTGTCAGATTTATTTCTGCCTGTATCTGCAAGTGAACCATCATACTTGATCTATGAACTCTCTGCTTAAATGGAACACTATTACAAATGAGAGTTCATCGTATTCATGAATATGTTTAGGAAAGAAAAGATTTGTCAAACAGATAAAGCAGCCATGCATGTTTTTTTTCTCCTATGGATGGATAAACAAGATAATCCAGAAAAAAAACCCCTATCCTCAGCCATCTGAATGTCTTCTTTTTTTTAGACTGTGATTTCTAACTTGTTTTAAAAATATAATTGTTTTTATAAATGTTTTTACAATAATATTTGTATGAAATGCATATGTAGTTTCACTATCATACCATATTAGAACATAATTCTGTAGTTCAATAAATGGTGCAGAGAAATACTGCACAATGCACTTTGGAATCATAAAGAAGAATGGGTTTGACTTAAGATACATATTGATAACTCAAAATTTTTTTTTTTAAGGGAGCAAGTATATCAGAAATTAAGAAACAGTACCGTGCACTATCGTTAAAATACCATCCAGATAAAGGAGGAGATGAAGTTATGTTCATGAGGATTGCTAAGGCCTATGCAGCGTAAGTTTTTTGGTTTGTTGTTTTTTTTTTTCTGCTTACAGAAAATGGGAACTTGATATTATGGAAAGGAAAGCCTCTAGGGTAATAGCATGGATTACCTAAGCAGCCAGGGAAGATGTGTTTGGGTATGTAATGAAAGTCAAAACATGTCTCAGTTAGTGCATACTTGTTCTGTACAAGGTAGGAAGGATGACTGTAATTGTTTAGCAACTGTCAGGATGCTGTGAGGTGCTAGGTCTTTGTACTGAACTTCCATATTGGCTGGGAAAACTGTTTGCAGTGCAATACATATTAAATCTCCAAGCTGATGTCAGAAACAAGATGGGTGTTGTGGTTTTTAACCACCCAGCTCTGCTGAAGATACTCTGAAATGTTGCTTTTGAAAAGAAATGCACTGTTCATTTCACTTGGTGATAAAACCAAAGAGGAAGAGACAGTCTTTTATCTCTGTTCCCATCTGGCAACAAAGATGTTTCATTCTTTTTCTGACTTAGTTTTCTCAGCTCCCCCACGTTCGTTTTCATTTGCACTTGTCTTGCAGTCCTGATATTTCACTTGGTGACTGTTTCGTGTTACCTATGTAATTCTTAAAAGCTAAACGCTTGAATCCTCTGTTTCTCTGGAAAATTCTTTGGCTTTACCTCTGCTTATACCATTTTAATCTGAGCAATGATGTGTAATATTAGAATTTGGTTAAGAGTTCCCTTTTTATTGAATTTTTCCATAATGAAGAATTTGTCAACATGGATTTTGTGATGCTATTCAGATGTGGAATGTCAATACACCTTCGTTCTTTTCTAGTCTAAAATATCATCTGTCAGAGTCCAGTTCTTTCAGACCAGGGTCTCCTAGATATTCAACATATGAAGCATGTAATCTTTAAGATCAAGTTTGCTTATCTGAAGACAGCTGATGTTACATGCTTTCTGATTTAGTGGAGTGATATATTTGTATTGGGGTTTTTTGGTATATTTTCTAAGTTACACTTTGCAAATACAACAATTTTGATACACAGTTCAATCACAATACCAACATGACTCCCATTAAGAGTCTTTTTATTAAACTTGTCATGATGCTGGGCATCCTCAGGTGCTGGGAAGGCATGTGTGGGTTGAAGCCAGCTTCATATTGAACCCATTGCTTTCATGTGGGTTGAAGCCATTGCTTTCTTCAAAATTCTTCTGCCAGTTGTCTAGTTTTTATACTCTGTGCTGAGCTAAGCCAGGTATGCACTTTTCCCACGCTGGTCTTGCAAACTGGAGGAGACATTCATACTTTTGTAATGTACTCAAGGAGGAATGTTTACATCACCAGTTGATCCACTCGGCTTGATAGGTGCTTATCAAAAACAAAAGCCATGCTCTGGTCCCCTTTGTATTTGGACAGAGACAACTTCTTTGCAGCAGCTCTGGGGAGTCACTGTAGTCAGTCTGAGCTTCACAGTGTGGTCTTTGCCCATCCCCTCTAAGCCTTCTTCCTTTGTAGGGGTTTGTTGGGTCAGGCACATCACCAGAGAACCTGCCAAGATGGTAATTTCTGCCTTTAAGTAACTTGTGTGTGATTGACCTTACTGACTGAGAGCCCTGTTTGGGGTAAGGTGAGGAGATCTGGCACCATGCTCACTTGGGCAGTTTTGAAATCATACTTTGCTGCTTGAACACACATGCATCACTGTGAAGGTCTCTTCAGTATGGTATTCTGGTACTGCTTTTTGAACTCCTGGAACATTGTGCTACTTTGCTTTGTAATTTAGCACTCAAATGCTTGCTGATACAGTTTGATACTTCAAATGCTAGTGCAGGGGCTGTGTGCCTCTGCCACAGTGAAGTTCCTTAGTCATACTGTCTTGAAGGATCATAAAAGCCACCTGTGCAGTGAGTCTGCTTGTTAACAAATGTGAGACTTAGAAATGACTAGGACATCTGACTCAATCACTGGGTTTCTTCCCTAAGACAGTATTCTGTATAGGGACTGCCTGGTGGTGTTTCCTGAAGCAGTATTCTTCCTTCTAGTAACAGGGATTCTGTTTGAGGTGGTATATTGCTGCCAAGAAGCTGTCATTACAGAACAGGCATACAAACTTTAAGATTTAGGAGGTGGTGTCTCAATCTATTTTTCTCTTCCTAAATGTGAAACTAGGAACTTCCTGGGGAAAAACAAAACAAAATAAAACAAAAACCCAAAACAAAATACCAAACCACAAAACAAGCAACTAAAAAAACCCCACAAACCCCAAAAGGCTGAAAGTCTAAAATAAGATAATTAGAAGCCCATATGGATAACTTCTGCTTTATCAACTCCTCTTGCATATTCACCATTCTTCCAAAAAAAGACAACACTTTTAGCCTTCTTCTGTCTTTCAATATCTGTACTGTAACCTTGCATTGAAAAGCTTTTTGCTGATGGGTACCCAGTCATTCTTATAGAAGGGAGGTGGGATTTTTCCATCTTCTGTACAAGTGTCTGATTTCTTTTGTGTCTGATCTATTTTGCTGTCAGTGGGCTAAAAGAATTAATTTGTGTATCATGAAGTAATACAGCAGTTTTGTTTCGTATCAGCTTTTGATACAAGCAATAGCAGAAGCTATTTAGCTTTCGAAACCATCTCTGGGAAATAGTATAAGCACCACATTTAAGAGTTTCTGTACATTAATGATTTAGAGAATTTCTTTACTTCTGTATTAACATAATATCTCTTCTTGAAACTAGCTTAACTGATGAAGAATCACGAAAAAATTGGGAAGAATTTGGTAATCCAGATGGACCACAAGGTAACAGATATGAGTAACAGAAGTCCTGTAATTTCTGTACTTAGAGCTTTGTAATATCTGACCATTTGAGAAGCACTCAGATCTTCATAAGCAAAAGTTGTTCTATATATTTTTTGAAGAAATGCATCCAGTCAGTTCTTTGCTTTTGAAACTGTCTCTGGGATGATTGTGGGAGGGAAAGGCAGGAAAGAGTTCGCTTTCATGTTTCTCAAACTTCTTATTAGGGATAAAAAGAGATGTTTTTTTCATTAGTCAGCCTCAGTAACTAGCGAGACGTACCAGTATTAAAGAGAGCTGTAAATGAAAAATAGAATAATACTCATCAGAAACCTGTCAATTTTAAGCCTTTCATAGTACTTATCATTGGATGCTATAAATATATTGAAAAAATAAAAACTAGCCATAATGCAGTAAACAGACTTTGAAGGGATGTGAAGATATGCACGATTTAAATACTAAACACACATCTGCTTTCCACTTGCTGGAAGAATCATAGAATGGTGAGATTTGGAAGGGACCTCTAGAGATCATAGAGTCCAACTCCTCTGCTGAAGCAGGATCACCTAGGGCAGGTCAGACAGAAATGTGTCCAGATGGGTCTTGAAAGCCTATAGAGAAGGAGACTGCAGCCTCTCTGGGTTGTTTTTCCTCATATTGAGGTGGAACATTGTGTTCCAGTTTGTCCACTGCCCCTCATCCTATTACAGGGCACCACTGAAAAGAGACTGGACACCCACCCATCAAATATTTCTAATTATTATTAAGATCCCCTCTCACTCTTCTCCAGACTGAACAGCCCCAGGTCTCAGCCTTTCCTCATACAACATGTGTTCTGGGCCCCTGATTATCCTTGTAGCCCTATGTTGGACTCTCTCTGGTATACCTTCCCCTCTTGAACTGGGGAGCCCAGAACTGGACACAATACTCTAGATGTGGTCTCACTAGGGCAGAATAGAGGGAGAGGAGAACCTCCCTTGACCTGCTGGACACACTCTTCTTAATGCACTCCCAGATACTATTGGCCTTCTTGGCCATAAGGACACCTTGCTGTCCCATGGATAACTCATTGTCCCCCAGGACTCCAAAGTCCATCTCCATAGAGCTGCTTTCCAGCAGGTCAACCTCTAATCTATACTGGTGCATGGGTGTTATTGCTCCCCAGGTGCAGGACTCTACACCTACTATTGTTGAACATCATTAGGTTCCCCTTTGCCCAAGTCTCTAATCTGTCCAGATGTCCTGGATGGCTGCACAGCCTTCCAGTGTTCCAGCCAGTCCTTCCAGCAAACTTTCAGAGAATACATTCTGTCCCCTCATGTTGGTGAAGATGTTGAGCAAGACTGGACTCAGTCCTGACCCCTGGGGAACACCACTAGTTACAGGTCTTCAAATGGACTCCGCACCATTGATCACAACCCTCTGAACTGTGTTGTTGGCACTTCTCAGTCTGTCTTGCCATCCACTCTTCCTACCCACAGGGATGTTAAGGGAGACAGTGTTGAAAGCCTTGCTGAAATCAAGGTTGACAACATCCACTGCTCTCCCTGCATCTATCCTTTCAATCACACCATCAGAGAAGGATATCAGATTTGTCAAAAATTATTTCCCTTTGGTGAATCCATTCTGTCCACTCCTGATAACCTTGTCTTTCATGTGATTAGAGATGAAGTACTGTTTGAATGTAGCTTTGTGCTACTTTCCTGCTAGGTTGTTCCTGTGCAGGTAGCCACATGAAAATAATCCTGATTATGAGATACTGAAGTTTTACAGCAGATGATTCAAACGAAAACAATTCAAGACTGAAAGTTAATAGATTTTTTTCCCCTCTTATTTGCAGTTGTGTGAGTCACTTGTGAAACATCTTTGTAACCGCAAGTGGACTTGTTGTTAAGAAGAGTATTGTATATTTCTAGCTGTTTCTGATAGTTATTACATGCTAAAAAAGGAAATCTGTTAAGACAGGCCTCCATAGATCTCTGCTTCTTGATGCCCTGCAGTTTGCAGGACTAAGTTATGCTATGTATCTATGTGTAATGAGCTGAGGCCACCTTGGAGGTAATTAATGGAATTTCTAACTTAATTGTGAAGTTACATGAGGGAACTCGGCTGGAAATTCTTCTGAATTATATTCATGCATGGGAACATAAATCCAACATGAGAAATTAATTAAAAAAGGGAGAAAAAAAAAAGCCCAGTGCCTTACACAGTGTTTCAAGGGAGCAGTCTTCCCTGTCCCTTCAAAATAACAACTGTGCCAGCTAAATTATGCATAGTCTGTCAAAAGCATTTCTGATGGACTAAAGTGGGGTCTGTTTCTTTAACTCAGTTTTAACTCAGTTTTAACTCAGTTTTAACTCAGTTTTAACTCAGTTTTAACTCAGTTTTAACTCAGTTTTAACTCAGTTTTACAGCGTAGCAAATCACCTCCTAATTCTCTTTTCCTCACCAAACAACTAAGGAGGACTCTGTCCCTCTTGGTGCAAAATATAAATAAGAATATAATGCTTCAGAAATGCTACCACAATATCAGCAAAATGACACTGTAAATTTTAGGCTGATATATGAACAATTTGCTACTATGAACAATTTTGGTCTGTTACATGAACAAGCTATTAACTCAGTGCTGCCAAGGGATAGGATTTCAAGCTAGGCAATGTCTTTGAAGGGACCTGAAGCTGACTTTAAAAGAAAACTCAGCCAAAAGCTGAAACTATAAAGGTATGAAGATCCTTGTGCAGTTGGCTCAGTTTGCTTTCACAAACTTAAAGGACTTAAGAGATTCCTGAAGAGTGAAATGAAACCATTCTTTGGCCCGGCAATTAAACCAAGTGACAGATGCTCTCTATTAATCTCTCTCTCCTCCCTGATAAAGAAAGGAGAGAGAATAAGGGAGAGAGACTTATGGGTTGGAAACTAAACTACACAACTTTAATGAAACAGTAATGATAAATAGGAAAAATTACTAAATATATACAAATATACAGGAAAATGGAAACCACATTCCTCCCCACTTTTCCCCCAATAACTCTCACGTCACCACTGAGGCTGCAGGGCAGCCCTGGGAAAGTCCAGGCTGGACTCCTGGAGTCGGCAGCAGTCGGGAACCGGAGGCAGGAACACACAGATATGGGCTGGCACGGATCAGGACCACAGGCAAACGAACGGACGGAATCCTTCCAGGATGCCGGGTGAAGGAAGGGAAGCAGGAAAGGCAGGAAGGGCAGGCAGCCGGAAGCTGGAAGCTTGGCTTGGCCCTCGTGATGCCTCAAATTTATACTGAATGTGATGTATATGGGATGGAATACTCTCTTTGGTCAATTCTGGCATCTATCTTGTCTGCTCCTCCCCAAAGGAGGGCTGCAGGTGGGACCTCTTTATTCCTTCTGGAGGGTAAAATGTTCCTCAGAGCTGAGCAGTGTCCTTGGCTCTGCACACCAGTCTCTAGCATTAACTATAAACATTGAGTGTTACCAGTCCCAGAAGCAGACACTGTCTGAGAAACTTGCTGTTAATTTCAGCAAGTGCAACTACTTACAAGAGACTTGGCTGAAAGCAGGAGTACAAGACAGAAAATCACCTTTATCCTGGCCCAAACCAGGACAGTGTGAAGCTTCCTTTTCTTCTGAAACATTGGCTCAGCTTATGGTTCTCTGCTTTTGCTTCTAGAGGTATCATAGTTGCTTCCTCTGAAGGGTGGGAAGAGGCCTGAAATTTTCTCTCTCCCATCCTCTATTCTGTAACCTCATTTGTTCCACATTGAAGTGTGAGAGCTTTCTAATTTAGTGAAATTCACCTTTTCATTTGTACACCTGTAATGTAAAAATCTGTATTCAAGCTGTGTACTCTAATTTTTTAGTTCACTGTAGTCTAAGCATGGAAACTGTCTCTTATAGAGGTGTATTCTGAGATGAAATGAAACACATCTGGTGTTAGACATGTCTAACCAGGTTAGATGAGGTACATCCCAAAGGATGTACCAGCACAAAGGAGCAGCAAGCAGTATTCCTCTCTATCCAGTTGAAGCAGCATGGGGTTAGAGGCAGGCAAACAAGAAGATCTTGTTGTCATGACTTGATCATTTACTGAAAGTAGAAGACTAAATGTGCAAAATCATTTGGAGTGTCTAAAAGCAGGTGAGAGGGGACCTAGAAAGGTAAAGGATGCTTTTAATGATGTAAGGCAGTTTTAGTAGACTAATTGCATTGCTATTTGCTAGTAATGCTTCAGCTCAGCAAACATGGGTGGGGCCAAGGAGATTCTCAGAGCAGACCAGAGCGAGCTTTGATATTGAACCAAAAATACTGTGGGAAATTGAAATAAACATCACCAGAAAAAGATACATCATGTTTTCAGTAGATTGTTGTAAAAATCCTAACCATTAACATCTAGGGAAGAGTCTCCAGACTTCTCTCCAGAGCTGTGCATTTCCTGAAACTTATTGTGGTAAATGCAATAAGTGGTGCTACTCTGTTGAACTCCTTAAAGCTTGAGCTGTAGTCATGTAGCTCACATGTTTGAGTTTCAACAAGCAGTAGTTTCCAACTTAACTACACAGAAGTCACAATAGGCTTGTGCATAACAACTGGTTGGCTGAATTGATGGCTGCACAACCTGTTGGAGACAGTATCAGGACAGTATGTAAGTACATAAAGGATCCTGGTCTGACTTTAAGTCAGTACTACTCATTGACACCTGCTAGTACTGAGGAAAGCGTTGGGGTTTTTTTGTTTGCTTGTTTTTTATTAAATGAGGCCCTAGAAATTTGTAAAGTGTTTTTTTAAATTTTCTTTGATCCCTAGAACTTCTAGTACTGGAATAGGCAATATTTGCAAAGTTAAGTTTATTACTGTTGGTGCCTGAAAACAAGCTATCTTATTCTATTCTGTATTCAGATCTGTGTACTGTAAATGTTAAAGTATCATGTCTTCTATTTACTCTAGCCTAACTCATTTTGAAATAAAAAGTGTTTCTTTCTCTTTCTTATCAATCACACAGACATTTGAACTGGCGGAGGGTTTTATTTTTACAATTTACAATTTAGAACACTTTCCTAAATTTACAAAGTAAACTTTTTTTGCAGAATTCATTTGCTCAGGTTTTTTCAGTTTGTGTATTTAGTGAACTAAATGTATTTAAACTGAAAACTCTTAGGGCAAAGCTCATAAGTATTTCCATCTAGGAAAGCTTTCTCTTTTATATACTAATAAATCTTACATATCTATTTCACTGCAATATGTTAAGCTGAAATTTTTATAGTGTACAGATGTTGCATTTAAGTCTTGTTATTTTGTTGAATACTTGAGTATTTCTAATTTGGGTTTTGATTTTGCTACATATGTTAGAATTTTGTTTATTGAAGTGATAAGCATAAGGATTTTTTATGGGCTGGTGGTTTTGTTGTTGGGATTTTTTGTGTGTATGTGTATTTTTTTGGGGGGGTGTTTGTTTTGTTTGTTTAGATGTAAGTTGACTTTAAAACAATTCCTTATATTTTATATAATTTATAGTGAATTTCTTTTCTTTCATCTTGCAGCTACAAGCTTTGGTATAGCTTTGCCAGCTTGGATTGTGGATCAGAAAAATTCAATTTTGGTGAGTCAGCTTGCTTTGGTCAGGATTTTAAGATGAGCTTTTAAATATTCACCTTAAAATGTTTGTGCTTAATGTTGCACAATTTAGTCAAAACACATAGTGCTTGATCCAGATAAGACTTTGGTCCAGATGCATTTGTTCGAAGCAAATTTTAGGAGTCAAAAATGTTAGAGTAGCTTAAATCTAATCTTTGAGAGTAAAGTATTAATATGCTTGTAAGGATCTCCTTGCAATGACAATGAGGCTGCACCCTCTGCTACGAAGTGGGTGTGTTTGCTGCTGCAAAGAGGCACCTGTACTCAGCCCTGGTGAGGCCACACCTCGAGTCCTGTGTCCAGTTCTGGGCCCCTCAGTTTAGGAAGGATATTGAGGTCCTGGAGCAGGTCCAAAGGAGGGCAACTAGGCTGGTGAAGGGACTTGAGCACAGACCCTATGAGGAGAGGCTGAGGGAGCTGGGGCTGTTCAGCCTGAAGAAGAGGCGGCTCAAGGGAGACCTCATCGCTCTCTACAACTCCCTGAAAGGAGGGTGTAGCCGGGTGGGGGTTGTTCTATTTTCCTAGGCAACTCTCAGCAAGACAAGAGGACACGGTCTTAAGTTGTGCCAGGGGAGGTTTAGGTTGGATAGTAGAAAGAATTTCTTTACGGAGGGGGTGATCAGACATTGGAATGGGCTGCCCAGGGAAGTAGTGGATTCTCTGTCCCTGGAGATATTTAAAAAGAGACTGGATGTGGCACTCAGTGCCATGGTCTGGTAACTGCAGCAGTAGTGAATCAAGGGTTGGACTTGATCTCAGATGTCCCTTTCAACCCAGCCAATTCTATGATTCTATATAGGACTGTTTGCTTGCTGGATTTCTGTGGTTCCGTTTGGTTTTCTAGCAATGCTGTAACCACACAGTGTCTAAATGTCCTTTCTGTTGCATTTGTTGCTGTAAGATATTTGGCTTACCTGCTTCATTTCTTTTAATGCAGTAATCATCTCTGTCCACTGCATTATAGTTGAGCTGCCAACTCTTCAATTAAAGAAACCCACCAGAGACAATTCATGGATGATTTATAAGATTACTTTCACTAAACTGATACTCTATTTAAATAGTAGCCAACTGATTACATGATTACATTACTTTTAAGTTGTTCTTCAGAAGTAATAGCAGGTATGATGCAATAATCTTGCATTAATTTGTTGTAGGCTTGTGGTGATACTACTTGACTGTATTTTAGAATAAAGATTACTCAAGAGTGGTATTTAGTAACTGAAGTGTCTAACACATATTTCATAATTTTTCTCTAGGTTTTGCTTGTATATGGGTTAGCATTTATGGTTATTCTTCCAGTTGTTGTGGTAAGTATTACCTGATTAATATTCTGTCCTCTGTAACCAAACTGTAAACAGAGCTGTCTTTAGACATAAGTAGAGTTGTTCACTCCTGCCTTTCATGGAGAAGATCGAACAAGCTTCTTTAAAAAAACAAACAGACAAACAAGGTGGTTGTTTTCTTTTACTATGGAAAAAGTTTAGCTGCTGTAGAATTTTCAAAACTATTCAGTGCCATAATAGAGAGAGAGCTTTAGAGAAGGTATTAGATAAAGCAAGAGACTGAAATATGTAATTTGTTTTGTACCTTCTGTCATTCACCACATGAAAATTAGTATTATATGATGAAGTTGAGTATATTTGGTGGTCTTACTGTAGAGCAAAGACTGAGATGTCTGACTGGTGGGACTGGAATGATTACTGCACATGGAACAGGTTATTGCTTTGATTTCTCCTGTCTGTCTTAGTTTTCATAACTTCAGTTTTAATTGATCTTCTGTATACCCTTCTGTGTGCCCTTGAGATTTCTTTGTGTGAGGAATCAATTGCTAAGTCAGTGGTATTTCAGGGCTTGGGCTTTCCCTACCAGATTGCTTTTGAACAATGTCCCTTATCCAGTGATCGTGCATTTGGGGTATGGCATGAAGAAAGTCTCAGAAAATTGAGAAACCTTCATGCTCTGGGAAGATTTTAATTGGAGAAAGTGTCTTGAGGTCTTGAGAACTGCTTGCATCCCTGTGTGCAGAGGCTTAGCCAGGCATTATCCCTTTTCTTTGAGAGTCTTTCTGAATAACTGAAGATTTCATGTAGAAAATTAGATGTGGCAATTTCAGCTCATTGTTGAATAAGCCTAAAATCAAGTGTACAATGTCTACATCTTTTTCCCATCTTATCTTTTAGATTTCTTCGTTGTTGATGTTTTGGGTTTTGGTTTTTTTTTTTTTTTTTTACACATGTACTTTCATTGATTCATACTATATATACTGTATATTGATTTGATTTATCCTTTCTGTAGTTAAGAAGAAATGTACTGAGCAGAGGAAAAAAAAAATCTGCCTCTACTTGTCCCTATACCAGATGTAGACTTCTGCATTCAGAGTTGTCACTGTAAATTTCTTTTATAGTCAGTGAAGAGGAGTAGTAATTTTTATGGAGCAATTTATTTTATCATTTCATTCTGAAGTAGACATACAAGATGATTCATGCCTTTAATGGGCCTGTTTCTCTTTTATGAATCAATAAAGAAGCCGAAGTTAACTACATGTAGTCATTGTGTATCTGAGATAGGCATCTCAAATAAAGTAAGGCTGGTTCCACCCTTTGAATCCACATAGACAAAAAAGGAAAATACTGATACGTAGTTGTTTCTAGACCTCCACTGACCTAGAAACTGTTCTGTGCATTAGGTAAGAGAGATGAGCTGTACTTGTGAAAGCATTTGGGGAGCTTCTTTGCTAAAGATTCAGAATGGGTATAGTTATATTTTTCTTCCAGTATCTATACTTAGACAAAAATTGGATTGTTAGCAAATGATAATTACTTTTTTTGCAGCAAAACTTTTTAAAAAGTTGTGTACTATTCTGTGTCAGGGTTCATCTATTTGTGAAAGAATCAAACCTAATTTATTTTAAAAAATAATTAAGTAATTTACATAGTATTTGCTGTAGTAGGGGAATTTACACTATTGCCTATTAAATTAATAGTAGTAATCATCACATACTACTGTTCTGCTTGTTACATTCCACTTGTGATAAACTTTTTAATTCCCCTTATGTATCTCAAATGTTTTCTCCTATGTTGGTAAGCTTTGCTTACAAGGAGTTTAATTGCATTTTACATTGCATTTACATTGCATTTTATAACCCAGCACAGCATTTTTCTTAAAATCTATTAGAGTACAATCACTGTACAGTGAGTTCCATAATTTGAAGTCACCAGTGTAATGCTAATGAGGGAATTACTGCAGTGTTTCTGAAAGTTTGGAAGATTTTTTTTCTGTCAACCTGAAGGCATATGGCTTAATTCTGAAAATTGGCAGCAAGGGTACAGGGCCACCTCCAGATTCGCCTTCAAAGCATTTTCTGATTAGGTGACTCAAATAGCTTTTTGCAAAATTTCTTATAATGAAAGAAGGCTCTTATTCCGTTCTTGGTCAGCCTCAGCTGAGTTTGGTTTGAATGCTGCATTGCACAGTAAGAAGTTACTAGGTATATAGAAAGTGGCAAATCCAGAGGATTGATTATTTAGTGAATTCAATAAGACTACACCAAAACCAAAGCAGTGAGTTTGTGTGTGCTTATGTGTTTGCAGGAGGAATTTTTTAGGCTTGAGATAATAAAAAAATCTGTAGCATACATTTTCTCAGATTAATATATTGGTATGCTTTAAAAATGTATGTTGGCAGAGATTCTTCTGTTTCCTTCTTCTTTCTGAAACTCAGCTGACCCTAACACAGATCAAATTAGTTGGGCTGAGTTACCTTCTTGTGAACAGACATGAACTGATTCAGCATAGCCCATGCAGGAGGGGTTGCAGCTGGGTGATCCTAAGGACCCTTCCAACAAACAAACAAACAAACAAACCATTCCATGAGTCTGTCATGCTTCACTGTAGCTGATACCATGTTGTACCTCTTAAATGTTTCAGGGTTCCTGGTGGTACCGATCAATACGATATAGTGGAGACCAGATTCTCATTAGGACAACTCAAATATATACATATTTTGTCTATAAAACACGGAACATGGACATGAAGCGTAAGTAAAAGGCATCTTGAAATGCTGATGGATTTAATCTGGATATGTTAATCTGATGTTAAAATTTTTCTGCTTGAGAAACTGTTGGTAGGTTAATGTGTCTGGTTCTTCTAGAGTGTTTCTAAAAACTTGATTTTGTTACAGGTGAAGAGTATTCTAGAAGAAGCCTGAAGTATTTGAGAGAGGGAATTATATAGATCTTTATTTCTGTCTGTCTTATTTATACATTAAAAAAAAAAGTAAGGAAAAGGGATATGTTCAGAAAAACATGCTGACCTACTTGTAGTCCTGAGCTGCTACATGGCCATTAGGAGCACAGCAACTATCTGTGTGTTTTCTTCTGCTAGTGTAACAAAATGAGCTTTGGGAATTTTCTAGGGTTCTTCATAAAATTTTTACATCACCAAAGAATGAAATACCATTTCCAGTTCTCTGTTTGTTGTTTTTATGCTACAGCTAAATTTCTGTTTAAAATTTTTGCTCCCTGTCAATTTCATATTACTCAGTTACTCCTTTGTAGCTATTGCTATGCTTATTTTTCTTGTCTGCCCACTTTCAAAGGAATAAAACTTTTCTGGGAGAAATATGCAGGTGCATTGTGTTGATACAGAGTTGGACCTGTCAGTTTGAAGGAAGACTAGGTCTGTAGAATTATCATGGTAATAGTTCTACATTGGATTTTACTAGACTGCATATTCAAAGCAATTGTAAAGCAGAATTAAAAAAAAAATAATCCAAAACCAAACCCAAAACGCCCTAAAAAGGGCTCATTAATACATTATCTCACTTTTCAAATTGCACTGTTGTTCAGCTGTACATTTGCTGTAAGATTACTGGTTTTGTCTGCTCTTGTTACAAGCTTTCCCTACCAAGCCAAAATGCTTTGCAAATAATCTGAAGTTATATAGATAAAAGTAGAGAAATATGTTCACTTTCTGCAAGTGAACAGTAATCTGTAAGAAGATATAAATATTTGGGAGAGAAGGAATGCAGCACACATGAATTTGTGTGTATGGGATTAATTCAGACCACTTTATGTTCTCTACCTTGCATGCTCATGTACTTTTTCCTATTCTCCAAACAGCTTGGTGAGAAAGGAATGGAAGGAAAGTAGGTGAGACTACTTTAGTTTAGAGTTTACTGAAAGCCTTGTCTTCTCTTTCTTCAAGTTTGTTGTCAACAGTAAATTATTTCATTTTGAACCTTGCTCAGAACCACAGGTTTGAGGCTTGCCATGTTTCTCCTACAGACTGGTTAAAAAAAGTAACCTGAAGTTACTGAATCAATAAGAGGAATGGTTCTGTGAGCATACAGAAGTAGCCAAATTGCTGTGAGCAGTCAGGTCTGCCAGTCCTAAAGAAACCTAAAAAAAAAAGTAGCCTTGAGCCATCTCTTTCTCTCTTGTGCCAGCTACAGGTTCTTGCTTCCTTTATTCTGTGGCAGTATTAACTGCTCCACTAAATAGAGACATAGGTATTCATGGTTGTTGGAAGAGTGGGAATTAAGTTTTTACAGCTCAAGGTTCAGAAGAAATGGCTCTGTGGCACAGGATGTTGCTGACATTTTCTCTGCCTCCAATTGTCTCTGCAGGTCTTATCATGGTTTTAGCAGGGGCATCGGAATTTGATCCTCAGTACAATAAAGATGCTACAAGCAGACCAGCAGACAACATTCAGATACCACAGGTAAGTTACATTAAGAGATGTTTTATAAGTCACTGATCCCTTCAAGGGAAGAAGACGGTGCTTCTAGGTGACCAGCTGACAAATTTAAAGTTTTTAATGCATTAGTTTTGTTGAGATGCAAATGTTTCTTTCTAGAAATAGGATTTAGAAGCTAGACTTCATTTAATTTTTTTAAATACAAGATAATTTTATTGTTGGTAATGCTTAAATTAAGTGAAATAAGTTTTGAGGAGGGGTGAATTAAGTACAGAATTAGAGTGTCAGTTCATATACATATTGAGTGTTCATATAAGGAGGTGATCCCTGTTTGATAATGTTCTTTTAAATCATTATCATATCTGCATAATATGTTAATTCTGAAATAAAATTATCTGATATCTGAATTAATCTCTTTAAATATCAAAAAGATTCTCCAGGAATGTCAGTTTCCCTCTGGTTGCCTTTTATTTTCATTTCTATTTAGTCTTCCCAAAAGAGATGCCATAATATATACTGTGGCAAATTGTTACTGCTAGCAGAGTTTTAGGAAGTTTTATTTGACAGTAACTGATACTTCAGTTTTAAGAAATTCAAAGCACAATCTATGAAATGCTCCAATGAAAATGTTTTTAGCTTGCAAAATGAGGGAGAAGTAGACAGACTTGAACTTTGCATGCACACAGTTGAATTTTCAAGTCCTAAACATAAAGAAAATAGACTCAGATACCTGTATACTTGTCTTTTGTCTCTGTTACAAATTCCTTATCATCTTGTGGACTTCAAAAGGAGGTGAAGTTGTACTTAGGTGAGGTTATTCAGTAGGCATTGTGCTTGTGGTCCTAACACTGGTAAAGATCACCTTGATCGTGAGTTCTCCTGTGCTGTCGCAAACATTAGCATTGTGCAAGCCCTTTAGATTTAATCATGCTTCTTTTAAAAGGCAGTCAGGCTTCCTGTAACCGTACCCTACTGAGAGGCTGTTCCAGAACTTGCTGTTCTAGTGGTTAGGAGTCTTGTTTGTGACCAATTTATATCCATGTTTTTGTCATAATTGTTCTTCAGTCTAAACGATTCTTGCTGTATATATCCTTAATGCATTTATAGACAGAAGCAAGAGCCCATTTGTTACCTTTTTGTCTTTGATTTGCTATACCAGAAAGGCTGTTGTCTTTTCATTCCCTTTTCCATCTTTTGTGAAAAGGCTTCTCATTTCCCTCATACTGCTATGTGCTGGATGGGGTACTGTTCCCAGTTGATGTATTTCTAAATTTTAATAGTGTTTTTTACTTTCTCTGCTCAGAATTGTCCACAGTATTCCATGCTAGGTCTTAGCAGTGCCTTAGTCAGTGGCACTACTGTTTCTGTATTTCTGCTGGGAGTAACTTTCAGTATACTGTTTTCCTCAACTGCTTTAAATGGTGGTTTAATACAACTAGTGTGGGATTGCTAAGTTTCTGGGATTTCTTTTGTCTAGCATACTTTTTTCCAGGTGACAAGCTCCCACCTTTGAGGTGCAGTTCTTGTTAGTGTGCAAGAGTTTGAGCTTGCATTTTATACTATTGGATTTTGTTCCATTTCTAAAGCTTCAGTAATCAGGGTCTTCTGTGTGGTTTTTTTTCTCTGAGCACATGGCAGTACATGTCTCTGAAGCATCAATATATAAGGGTATTGATTATAATTTCTCCTAACATATCCTGCTTTATGGGCTATGATCATTGTTGCCATTTTTATTTCATTGTTTTATCCTAAACCCAGTATCAATACTTTTTATAAAAAGTTTTTGTATCAGAGTTTTAGTAATCATGGCCTAGTGTTACATCAGGATGTGCTTAACTTCTTGTTAGAATTCTTGTTAGAATTTTTTCAAGTGTGGGGAAGGATTAGTCAAGAGTCAGTGTAGCCTGGCTGTTAATATCTTAGCTTCCCTTTGTGGAGAGAGATTTTGGAATCTCAGTTTCTCCTCAAGTGACTTGACCTAAAAAGTGAAGCTTCTGGACCATGTATTGCGTCTTAGAAACTATGAGCTTCTGATTGTCAGCTTTGCAGCTTCTGTATCCAGGGCCTTCAACAAATTCAGGTGTGAGAGACCTGTTTGAACTGCACATCTTAGTCTGGTCAGGATTGAGGGAAGTTATGCAGAATAAGGAACACCGTGCTTTGTTCAAAGTGATGCCATTGATACATATTAAAGTACTTGGTACTTTAAAATACTCCCAGCTTACCAGGGAGTTCAGGCTTACAACCACCCTTTCTGAGATACCCAAGAGAATTTCTGAGCAGTTTGACTAGGTATTAGATGTGTGATAGGTCTCATGGTGATGCTGCTGCTAGAACCTGTTGAGTTCCATATAAATAAATGCCTTAGACATATCGTTAAATCTAGTGACCTGTCAAAATAAAACCAGACTTTTGAAATATTTATCCATCAATACAAGTTTACTCTGTGCTATTCAAGGCACGTTTCTTGTGTACAAATCATTAATTCACTCCTCATCCTACACTGAAAGAAGACATTTAAAGACTTTTTTTGGAACTAGGTTATGATTACAAATGGGTAATGCTCATCTGTATAGAACTTTCCAGGGAAAAGTTACTTAAAGGTTTGGTTTTGTGACTGTAACTTTTTTCCTTGTAAACTGTTGTCCTACTGTATTTGGTTCTCTTTTGCACCAAAACAGCTATTTAACTGCTTTATTTTAGCTAATAAGAGAAATTGGTGGCATAAATTTAAAGAAGAATGAGCCTCCACTCACCTGCCCCTACAGCCTGAAAGCCAGAGTTCTGCTGTTGACTCATCTTGCCAGGATGAAAGTTCCTGAGGTTCTTGAAGAAGGTAATGGCTTGTCCTCTTAGAAAATATGTTGCATACTGCAGTATTCATAGTTCTTGTCCATTGAAGAGTTAAATGGATCAGTATTCTTTATGCAGTGTACTTAGTTTTTCAACTTTAATGACATTTGCTTAGCATTTACTCCTTCTCTTCACAGCCCTTTGATAGTGATATCCCATTTTTTAATGTGTTCTGGTAACACGTGTAACAGGATTTTTTTTTCCTTGTACAAGAAAAAGAAGGTAAACATGTGAAGTATATTTGTTTTTCAGAGATCCAAGATAAGCTTAATATTACTCTAGCATTTCCATGCATAATTAGTTTTGGAGTTTTTTTAGCTTACTTGTATGAAGCAAGGATAACAACATTAGAATTTTAAATATCAGTTAGGTGTGAGCTTCAGTTTGTGTTTTGCAGTTTTTCATGCTTGTAAATATACAAAACAAAATATTTCTAAATGCCGTTGTAAATTTCAACCATGAGTCTCATGGTTTCTTAGGCTGACCAGCAAACTTGAGATGTTTTGTATTTTAATACAAATCAAGAAGCAAACACAAAAAACCAGGGAAGATTCTTTGGTTCAAATTTTCCAGCTTCTTTCAGAAGGAAAACTGGCAGGTTTATGTCACTAACTTAGTTATTTGTTTGTTCTATACAAATACTGCTTTTTCCAAGGCTGGTGTTTCAGTTAAATTAAAAATCCCTTTTTTAAGCCTATGTTTACTGTTTTAGAAAGACTGGTAAGTTGTGTGTGTCATCCTGTTGTTATTGTTACATGGATCTAATAAGTAATTATTTTGGTGTAGAAGCTCCTTGTCTGGTATATAAAATCTGTGTTTCCCCTTAGCAGTTACCTGGCCCTGTTTTATTAGGGAATGTTACAGAGGGTTGTGTCAGTGAGAATAAAGTGGTATTTTCAATAATACTTCAATAAATGAAGACTCCACCATTAAATGTTCAGTTCATGTAAACTCTTTTTTTATTTTTTTAACTAATAGAAGTGCAGCATAATTGCAGCCAGTTATGTCTTGCAGATCAGCAGTTTATCCTGAAAAAGAGTCCTGCATTACTTCAGGAAATGATTAATGTGATCTGCCAACTAATAATAATGGCTCGAAGCCGTGAAGGTAAGAAAAGAAACTGTGTAATTAAAGCTAGTAAGTGTGATTCTTCCTTGCCATTCTTCATCAAGTCTTTGTTCCTTTCAGGAAACTTGAGCTGTGATATTTAGAAATGCCTAAATGCACTTTTGCTCTTAATTGCAATTATGTTTTTGTTTGAGCTCTCTATTTTGAGGAAAGAAATGCTGTCACTGCTGCCAAGACCTACTCTTGAAATTTTAAGTATGTGTGTTCAGATTATAATTTTTGCAACTAGAGGTTTCTTAAATGCAATTGAAAACCTTTTCTTAAAGATCTAGTTCATTTTTGGCAGCAAAGAACTTAGTATAAGATGAATTAAACCTTTGTTTATCTTTTTATATGCATTTTTAAAGTTCTTCCTCACTTTTCATGAGTGTCACTTGTTTTTTTAGGACAATTTTTTTTTTTATTGCTCATGTTCTCTGTTTCAGGTTACTGTGCTGTTTAGTATGCTGTGTAGTTTTCATTCTGAACTTGCAGAGACAGGTACCTTGCTGTTATTGCCATAGAAATGACAATTGAATTGAAATGTAGTATCTAGGGCTTTTTATTTTTACTGCCTTTCTTAACAAACCCCATTAGAAACAAATCTGTCATGAAAAAATTACTTTAGGATTGGCATAAAAATAATTTAATCATGGTCACTTCATAATTTTTAACAGAGCTATCTTTCTTTGCCAGTGAGTTTAGGCTTGTTATTATTTGGATTTGTTATTCGAAGGGAACAGTTTAAATTTGATTTCATAAAACCAAAATAGTATTTTCATTTCAGTCAACTTACCAGTAGGTTTTTTTCCCAGCCTGCTAGAAAATGTAACAATTGTGAGCTGCCTTTGGTTATAAAGTCTCATATACTCTCTTGCCTGATTTCTGCATAGTCCGTGGGACTTTATTCTTACATCCCTGAGGTTTGCTCTGTGGCATCCTTTCCTTGCATAGATTGTTTGGTGATACTTCACTGGCAGTTGATAGCCAGCAGGTCAGAATTATCTTGATGGCTTCTTTGAGATCATCCTTATTGTAAGTAGATAGTTGCCTACTAAAGGCCAGGCATTTGCTATGAAAAACATGGCATGAGCTCTAGTAGCTGTCTGCAGAAAAGCCAAGCATCAGTTCAGCTCTCCAGTCCAAGTACATTTCTTCATTCAGGTTGGATGCCGCAGTTTAATGCTGATGATGTTGTTTGACCAAGGTGTACACTGCTCCTTCACAAGCAACTATGATTTGCCTTTAAATTTATGATTAGATTCTTTAATGTTGTGTTTTTTCAATGACTTTATGACCTTGGAGTAAAGGTTGTTTTGTCTCCTACACTTTGAGAAGCAGAAGCTGTCAAAATATGTGCTGTAGTAGCATTACTTTTCTGGTGGGGCCAGGTGGGTGTTGTGAAAAGCTATGCTGTCCTCAAATCCATTTCTCAGGCACTAAAAAGTCCTTCAAAATTATATTCTCCAACTTTGTTAACATATTTTTCTACTGTCATATGGATGATAAGTCAATGCTTTAGGAAAGAGAAGAATTTGTACTCTGACTAGTGCTCTGTGGTTTCAATTTTTTTTTTTTAAATTTTGCAGTGAATTTCCTGCAAAAGTCTGTTTGTCAGAGAATATTTAGGATTCTTTTATTAACTTGTTTTGCAGTGTGGGGTTTTTTAATTTAAAAAACCCTGTCACTTTCCTTAGGAGCAGCCAAAAAAAAATTACAAGGGCTGCGTAAGGATGGAAAGTAAATTCTGTGCTATTCAACTGGGAGGTCAGTCTTTCAATTACTTTTTAAGTTAGGAGTCACAGATATGTTACTTACCAATATGTCTAGCTGAATAGTTCCAGTGATGTGTTATTTTTCTCTTTGCATTGCCTATACTCTTCAGTGTTTATTAATATACTGGGTTAAAGTTCTGGCATGTAACTTGATTGGATACCTTTATTATAACTTGGTGTCATTCATGAAGAAACAAGCCATTTGAATGGAGAGAGGGAAGGTGGAAAGAGGTGACTGAGTAATCTTTCAGGTACTTTTAATATGCCACAGTAGCTGCTTGCAAATTTACATCAAGATTGTAGTGTAGAGAAAGGAGAAAACATGCTGAAGACATCAAATATGTGTTTTGGATTTTTTGTTTTTGGGGGATGGTGTGTCAGATTTCTTACTTTGCCGTATTTTGTCTGTTAAATGTTTTAAGATTAACTTGCTTTTTATCACAATGTATGGCCAGCCTTTTTGATCAGCTGCAGGTTGTAGCCTGTCTGCCTTCTCATCCAGGTGTCAGTAAACCTGCACCAGTAAACCTGGAGTAAAATTCCACATCTGCAATTGCCTTGATAGGTTTGTAAGCTTGATTACACAATGTGGGCATATTCCTTTTGGCAATTTGTCTAATCCATCTATTGTAAGTACCTCCATGCCCCTGTTGTAATTCCACAAATATACTGGTGCTAGGAAATACATCCACACCAAGTACACCAAGTACTTGGGATACATATTTGGGTATATTTGTGTCTACACACACAGATATTTGGAATAATACATATATATATATATATTTACATGCAGAATATATATACAGCAGCCAAGGAAATCAGACTGATATTTTTATTTTTGAGAAAGCTTTTCAAGTATAGGGAAAATACATATCCTGCTTCTTCAATAAAATTACAGGCATCATAACTTACAGGTGCTTTCTGTAATATACTGAAAATTGCCTTCAGTTCTTTCATGTGCCACATAAGATTTCTGAAAAGAAATTAAGTAGCTTAAATTCCTCTTGGCTCAAGGTAAAATATATATGGAGCAATGAGAACATGGCCAGGTATGGACTCACAACAGCTCTTGAGCTGCAGGGGAATTCTGAAATGGGTTTTCTAAACAGGGTTTTGAGAAGACTTATTTATGACTGGACCATTTTCTAACAAAGTTAAAAAGCACTATGGATAAACCTATCTGCTTTGCTTTTTCATTTCTTTGCAAATGTGATGATGAGTATTAAATGAGTTCTTTTTTCTCTTGCTCTGGTCCAATTAGAACTTTTTCCTTGTCTATCTTTTAATTATTTTAATTACATAGAGTGTACCTCTTTGTACTTTAAAATGTTAAAGGAATTACAGGAAATTTCTAAAGGAAAAGTCAAATAGATAAATAAAAATAGTAAAATAGTTTGCTTAAACACCCCTTTCAGCTTTAAGGTTTAGTTTATAAGAGCCATGCCTTTGAAATTTTAGCAGGTATTCTTACTGCATTCTAACATAGTGTGCTCTGCTTAGCTTCAGATATACCTATGTTTTTTTTTTTGCATGTAATAGCCTACTACCTTTATGTTCATCTCTCAGGATGAAAATCTTGCAAATAATGCACTGTATTCTTGCAGATTAATGTCTACTGATAAACTGTTATGCTTAAAAAGCAGGGGTAAACACGTTATACGCACAGATGTTATACAAATTTAAAAGAAGTTGCTTTTGATGCTGCTTTTTTTTAATAAAAAAATCCCCAAAAACTTTAATGGTAGCATTTTTGTCTATAAGAACTACATAGATGCATTGTGCTTTTGTTGCCTGAGACAATGTTAGCAATCTTTCCCTTTCTTAGTGTTCAGCTGTGATAACCTAAAGAGAGGGAAGAAAATGTCTGCTGAGATGTGTGACTGCAATGAGAGCAAAAAGGTTGACTTTTTAATTATGTTGGGTGTTTAAAGATGTCTCTCTTGTTTGACTGAAAGCAAGGTTTTCTGTAGTCTGTAACGGAAGTATGCCCTGTAAAAGTGTAAGAAGAAAAAAATTAAAAATTATGTCATCTGTTTCATTCTCCCCAAGAAAGGGAGTTCCGTGCTCCATCTTTGGGATCTTTGGAAAATTGCATGAAGCTCTCCCAGATGACTGTCCAGGGACTTCAGCAGTTCAAGTCTCCCCTTCTGCAGCTGCCCCACATTGAAGAGGACAACCTTAGGCGTGTCTCCAATCATAAAAAGGTATAAAATTATGAATGCTACTTGTCAACATCTTAAGACGTTTTCTTCTTTTACCTATTTGTCTATGAGGAAGAGAGGTCCTGATTTAACTAAGGAAATAAAAATACATTTATTTTTTCAGGAATTCAGAACAGCGCTTCCTACATCTGTGTTTCTTTAAAGTCCATGTCAGGAGGTGGGATCTGAGATCAGGGATCTCAGTGTAAAAATGTCTGATAGTTCAGTCTACATTAACCTCCTAAACAGAAGAAACAGTTTCCTTCTTATTTCAGAATACTATTTTCTATTCAATACTACATTTTTCCAGAATAAAGCTGGAAGATCCCACGGGGTATTTTTTTTTATCCTTGTTCGGTTTTACATCATTCTTAATCTAGTTTGATAGAGAATATATTTTGGAAGATAGCACAGAGGAGTTCATAAAGCAAAAAAAGAACCAGTTACTTTGGAAAGTATTTCAGATTTTGTGCTATTCCTATGGAACTGTAGTTGGGTAGGTGTTGGAATTTCTATAATTTAAGGACAAAAAGGAATAGTCTTCTCTGAGTTCTGTTTGTAGTGTATCTTCTTGGAATGCCTGGTTAGAAACAAGCAATTGTCTTATATCAGAAGTTCTTGACTTTTTTGATAGCTTTATTACAATCGTTAATTTGGATCAGTCTTAAAGATATTCTTTTTATTTTATGAAAGTTTTGGTTAACTTTAATTACAGTCTTAGGTGGTGTTTAAACGTTTCTGGTTTAATGTGAAGATAAAAATTCAGAAGTACTGCATTCTGAGTAGCCTAATTTGTAATTTCACTTAAGCCTAGTCTTCTGTGAGAAGCAAATGTCCCTTTTGAAGATGCATGTTCATCGAATAGTCTTTTCCTTTGGACAAAGTAAAAGAAAAATTCTCCTACAGGTGTCATCAAACACTTGTCTGAATCCATCCATAAACTATAGGGAGCATACAAAACAAAAATACACATTTTTAAATATGTTTTTTGACATGTGCAGAGTAGCTAAGTACAAAAATCAAGAATTTGGCTATCTCATTATCCCACTTGTCCTTTCCCTGAAAGAGGGAACAGAGCAATGTATTAGGCTTGTTTTGTACAGGATTCCCATGCACTGAGCTCTCAAAAAAATAGTTTGCTAGACTGGAGATATGATCATTCTACCTTGGTGCATGATGTTTTTAATAAAATACATACATTTATCATGTGAGGTAGTCAGGTCTTTGGACAAAACTGTGTGTGTTTTATCCTTTTCATTCTGCTCTGCTCGTCTTAAAAGGAGTGGGTTTAGATTTGTTTGCAGTTCATTATGAAAGAAAAAACAACTTCTACTTAGTTGCTCCTGCTAATATACATGTCAGAGCACTGAAGTCCTCTTATCTAAATTAAGAACCTCATTAATAAGATTTCTTGGCTCAACTTGCTCAAAAAATTGGCTGGAATGATAGAAACTGGATAGATTTCTTATAAAACTAAGGTGTTGACATACTAAGCAACACAATAGTGTGTATGTTTTTAGTAGGTAGTACTTATCAAGCAGTGGTATTGAGTAGGTCTGAATGCAAGCACTTTGATTATCTCTCAAAACATGATTGCTATTTTTTTAAATAAGAACAGATCAGATGGTTTTTATGTATTAGTAATGTGGGGATGAAGTGAGGTATTATCAAGAATTTGTGGACTGTGTGCTTTGCTACCACATGACTCCCCATTTTATTTGTTTATCTTTTTTTTTTTTCCTTAATTCAGTATAAAATAAAAAGTATTCAGGATTTGGTGAGCCTAAAAGGTTCTGATCGTCGCAATTTACTGCACTTCCTAGAAGATAAGAAATATGATGAAGTTATGGCTGTCCTTGGCAGTTTTCCATATGTCACTATGGATATAAAACCACAGGGTGAGTGGGAGGTCCTTTTGTTCTGTATATGTTGCTCTTCTGACATTTTGATAGTCTATTGGCAGTAAGCTTTTGGAGAATGGTGAAACCCAAGTCACTGTTATTGGTGTGGCTTGGAAATGACACACTTTTTTGAATGGTAGGCTCATATACATGAGATTTATAGTCAGAGGAGATAAAATACATTGAAACATTTCACAGATTCCCAGGCCAGTGGTAGTTTCTCCTCCAGGAGCCTAGCTGATATTTTATCTGTTGATTTAATATTTCATGAGCAATGTGGAATTCTGCTTGAAATACCACTTTTATTAGCTGTCTTAAAAAGTTGTGCTTATTCAAGAATTTATGCTCGGCTTATTCTAGCATGGAGAGTCCTTTGTGAGATTTTTGAATTGGAGACTCCAATGACTAAATATTCATGGGTTCCTTTGTGATAATCCTTGTATACTTTTTATATCTGGTAGAATTTCCACATACTGTGCTTAGCTATCTTTCTGGCATACTACTATTTCAATGAATGTATAATGCTCTTCCTCTCTGAAGGGTAGTTCCTGTTAGGCAGCCTTTCAGTAGAAAATGAAATGGTTCTGCCATCTCATTTCCTTTGTAAAGGAGTGTAGAGTAGTAAACGTATGATTTTTGAAATGTTGTTCTAAGGCTTGTTTTTAATTTATATTGTCACTGTGGTTGCAATCAAATTAAAAAATCTCTTATGTTCTGAGTAGCCTAGTTTGTAATTTCACTTCTGCATAGTCTTCTGTGAGAAGCAAATGTTGGTGAAGGTACCAATGTCTGGTAATCTTGGTATTTCTAAACGTTGTTTATGTGTGTTTTTTCAAACAAACAGAAGGCTTCCTCTTATTGTAGGACAGGATTTTACACAGTCCTGTTATTCTGCTTAAAATTCAATTTTAGAGTACCTTCCCACAACATGGCAAGCAACCCTTTTTTGTTACACAGCTGTACTCAGGTGTGGAATGGAGGATTCAACAATGCATATGCTTTTCTGGTTAGCTCAGTATTATTGTTATATAAAATATTTGTGTAAAACTAGTGAATAGTAAAAGTGGCTTCTCGCAGGAGGCCATAGAGGTGATAAATAAAACCTCTACACTAGGATCTAATTCTTTTCCTCCCCCACCTGGGGCATTCTCCAGGTCGCAGCTTGGAGGTATAAATTCCTCAGTGGCTTTTCTGTGGGTTTTATGTTTGAAGTTTTAGTTAAAGTAATCTTTGCTGTTCTTTTATTTTTCTTTGCCTCATACTTAAAAAAAGAATTAAATGCATGATTGTTAATGTGGCATTGAAATTGAGTTGTTAATCATATGAAAGTCAGGAAAATCAAAGTTACTATTCCCGGAACAAATATAACAGTATCCCTTTGGTCATGTGTGGTATTTCATGTTTCTGAAGTTTTATGCTTTAATATATAATGCACAACATTACAGAGTTACGGTTCCCACAGCAGCTATAACTTTGAATTTTCTAACTTTCATGCAATTAAAATTTCAGACTCAGTGTTGCTGTTTTATAGTTCACTGAATTACCAGCCCTCATCCTGATAATGTGTTTGAGCTTGTAAGACACTTATTAAATAGTATATTGAAGGTTTTTTTAAAAGTCTGATATTTGTATTGCTTACATTTAGACATAGCAGAAACAATGTTTAATGGAAAAAAAAAAAAGGCTTTAAAGAAGTTTAATAGATGTGTTGCTTTTCTTTTTACACCAGTTTTGGATGATGAAGACAGCAACAATATTACAGTAGGTTCTCTTGTCACTGTTCTGGTCACACTAACAAGACAGACCATGGCAGTAAGTATTACAAATACGTGTTCTTTCAAGCCAACTGCAAGTATGTGCTAATAAACAGGCATTTCTTCCTTGCAGGATGACACAATCTTTTGTAAATATAACTGTGAAATTAAGATTTGAAACTGAGAACTTGTGCTCTTAATCCTCCCTTATGTTTTTGTTTCTGAATGAGAAAGTTTTCCTGGAATCAAACCAAAGTTCCATCTGACCCATTGCAGTTGTCTAGGGAACAGTAAAAGAGTATGGCAAGTGATACTGCTCTGAGGTTTGTAAATAACTGGAAATGAGACATGCACAAGCTTAGTTCTTTCACTAGAATAAAGTATTCACTCAAGTCTGTAGGACAGTGTTTGATTTCACTGTATGTGGGCTCATAATGGTACAAATCTCTCGAGTATTTTAGACACTTTTATGAAAGAAACTCAGCCTAGCAGAATGCAGAATATGCATAACTTAATACGAGGAAGGTACACCAGTGCCATGTGAATAAAGTGGTCTGCTGAATAGATAGTGATGTGGCATGACCTAAATAGTGAGACAGCCTAGTACTTAGACTTCTGTTTACTTTTTAGCTTAAAAACTTAAAAAACCTTACAGCACAGAAACTGAATAAACTTTTACCTCACCAGGCCTACAGGGTCAAGTTTTTACATCTGTACTATTCATATAATTATCTAAATAGAAACTCTGAATTATGCCTCTAAGGCATACAAGCATAGTATTACAGTTGAGGGTCAGACCAGCCATTGAAACCAGTTCAGCAGAAAGCAGTCTGTACACTGTTCATGCCATGGAATTTCAGAACGTGTTATTTCAGTGATAACTGAGGATGCAGTAGGTAGAAAGTAAAAACACCAGATCAGTATTCTGGATCTTAAAAATTTAAGAAATTAGAAAAATGTGAGCATAGTGAACTGTACTTGGAAGTTAACTAAAATCTGACAGCAAAACTGATTTGTCATGGTTTTTTTACATGAAGTCCACGAAGCAATCTGGCATTAAGAAACATGACTTGAAAACTAGAACTAATCTTCTATATACTTTTAAAATTTTTTGTGGTAGCATCTTGTATTTGCTAAGAAAACTCCCTATGACTGGATTTTTTTTTTTTAATGGCATATAGTATGTTTTGAAGAAATGCATGAAAAAATTCCATTTGCTTAGGGACGTTCTAGTCTGCATAATACTAACATTGTGTTTTGTCTTAACGTTTCATATTTCTGGTTTGATTTGTTGTCTTGTGTCCCTGAGTAGCAGTGCAGCTGTTGAGTTTTTAATGCTCTGGCAGCTGGAGCAGAATTTGCATTTTACTATTGCTTCCTTTTGTGATATGGGATTTCTGTGCTTTATAAAACAAGTAGATTCTTTGGAACAAGATGTCGTGTTTTTACTGAATTTCTTTATCATGCTGGTGATAGAAAAATCCTTGACCAAGTATTCAAAGTAGCGTTTCATTTTGGTCTTCTAATCCCTTGTTGTGTTTGTCACTGATAAAAGAATTTGTCATAATGAGTAAAACCTTCAGACCAGATTAAGGTGATTTGATTTGAGTTCAAATCTGAAATAATAATTTGCTCTTTTGCTACAGAGAGGCATTAATAGTTTTCACATCTTTCTCTAACCAGGAAGTGTTTGAAAAGGAACAGTCTATATGTGCAGCAGAAGAGCAACCAACAGAAGATGGGGTAAGTGAAGACTGAATATTCCTGTAGCTAAAGAGAACATTATTTCAGATCTTGAGATGCTAATTGTGAGCTTCTCAAGCCTTTTTTTTTTTTTTTTTAAGAGATGCCTACTGAAGTGTCTCTTGAGCTGTGCTTTCTAAGTTTAGTTGTCAGCTTAAAATGCTTAACGTACAATGAGTGGCTGCAATTTCATGAACAGAATAAATATTTTAAATACTGCTTTCCTACAGCAAGGAGATGCCAGCAAAGTTAAGAGCAAAGGATGGCAGCAAAAGAATAAAGGAACGAAGAAAGCTTCAAAATCAAAGAAGAAGAAGCCATTAAAAAAGAAACCTGTGCCACCTTCATTGCAGCCATCAAAACAACAGAAGCAAAAACAAGCTAATGGGGTAGCTCATAGTTTTATTGATAGTTTTAGTATTTTGTTCAATTTATTACTCCTCATCTGATGGGTTTTTTTTGTATCTGTTACATCTCATTCTTTGCTTTTCTGAAGCATATCTCCTGAAATTGTGGTTTTTTCCTTTACTTTTAAAAATGACTGGTAAAATAATCAGAAGACCACCACAGTGATGTTTTCTGTGGCCTGCTTAAAGTTATACCCACCTGCTTTAGAAGTTTGGTTTCATAGTCCCTTCTTAGTAGTTCTTGTTAGCCTGCCTTCTGGGAGGTAGATTGTTCTGTACCTTCTACTTTTCCATTGAAGGAAAAAATTGAAATAATACTTTCTTCTAGTAAGTTAAGTAGCTTTAGTATCTTGATGCTCCCACTGCATAGTGTTTTCATAGAATCATAGAATTGGCTGGGTTGGAAGGGACCTCAGAGATCATCGAGTCCAACCCTTGAACCACCGTTGCGGTTGCTAGACCATGGCACTGAGTGCCACATCCAGTCTCTTTTTAAATATCTCCAGGGACGGAGATATTTACTTTATTTTATTTCTCCCCCTCCTGGGCTATATTTTAAATTCTTTCTTATATTCTTTCTAATTTTCTTAGAACTTTTTGAAATGCAGCCCTAGAATCAATTACTGTTTTCTCCTAATTTGTGTTGTGAATGCCATATGGGAAAGGAAAATTGCTTCCCTGTTCCTCTTAGCACATGAGGTAAAATTCTTCACTGTAGACATACTCTGTGACACAAGAAGTGTGTAGATCAAAATAGGAAGCAAGAGCTATGACATTGGGACAGATGCTGTGAATGCTGCATACTAAAATAATGCAAACAATCTCAGAGGTTTTTGTTTTGTTTCTTTTTTTCTTTCCTGTTAGGAAGTAGTTGCAAAGGAAGAAGAAGAGGAGGTCTCTGATAAAGGTAGTGAATCTGAAGAAGAAGAGACAAACAGAGACTCTCAAAGTGAAAAAGATGATGGAAGTGACAGAGATTCTGACAGAGAACAAGATGAGAAGCAAAACAAAGATGATGAAGCTGTAAGCCTTACTTTTTCTTGAAGGGTAATGTTGCTGCTGGGTTTGATAGAAAATGCATTTTAATCCTCTAGCATCCCCTCAGGCTAGGCAACAGTAGGATGAAAGAGTAATATCAGTACTTCAGAGGTTTTCAGACCTCATTCCAGCATAAAAGCCTTGTCATTGCAAGGCTGTTTCAGAGAGAGGAGGGAAGGGTCTTTGCAGCACAGACTGAAAAAAATGAAACAAACAAAATAATTTAACTTAAGGGAGACATAATGTTTCTTCCAGCTTAATTTGATTACTAGCTGCTGCAGTTTACATGAAAGAAAGCTCTTTGAACTTTTTTTTTTTACATGCAGTGGCTGTTGCATGCAGTAGTTGAATGTGTTTTTGTGTGCTTACTAAACTCTTGAAACTGTTAAGTAGTAAGTTAATAATTCAGACTTGTAATTGGCAATGAAGCATTGTGGTGTTAGATGATTTCTGCATCACAGGTCTTACAGTGGAAGACTTGAGAGTGTCAGCTGGAAGTCCCCTACAGGGTGAGAATAAGATTCTGATGGGAAAAGAATAATCAGACTTGGTGTCAGGTTTCTACAGCTCAGGCAGTGAGTGTTTATGGGCAGTGCTGTAGAATTGAGTTTTGAAGAATGTGTGCAAGGTTTTTTTTGATTGTTTTTAAATATTTACATTAATGATCTCTCTAGTTTTACTATTGCTTTATTATTGCTTTATTTATTATATACTGAATAATGTAGTCTGTACATGCCATTGCCTTTCATAACATGAAGTGTAGAAGTGTAGCACAAAAATTTGTCATATTTATAATTTCCATGGGCTAAAATTTATTTCTCTATTTATTTATTTTTAATGCAAAAGTTGGCCAGGGCACAGTAACTTATTAAACTTATCTTTGACAGGAGTGGCAAGAATTACAGCAAAGTATACAGAGAAAAGAACGAGCCCTTCTTGAAACAAAGTCGAAGATAACGCATCCCGTTTACAGTCTTTTTTTTCCTGAGGTTGGTAAGAGAAAATGTTACAGTTGTGAAATGAGTTCTTTTATAAATACTGGGCTTTTAAAACTCTAACACTTGAAAAAAAGTTACTAATCTTCCTTTTAAAAAAGTCTTACTTTTAAAATTCCTTTTAACTCCTTCAGATACTTTAAAAAAAAATTGTTAAGTATTGTTTTTTCTGTGCAGTTCCCAGAGACTTGCAAACTTATATAGAATTTAAAGGTTCCTTTTTGATAGGTTTTTTCCTGCTGGTCTGCTACATGTAGGTAGATTCAGAATTAAACCTTTCATATAAATAGGCATCTAATTGTAGTCCTTCTCTTTCCTGCCTCCTCCCCCCCCTCCCTTTTTTTTTTTTTTAATAACCTATGGAACATCACAGCAGTGCCTCTAGTTCAGAGTTAAGGACAGAGTCTTAGTTGCTCTTTATCTAGCTGCAAGCACCTGTGAACAGGGAAGGTTCTGATCCCTCCTGCATTCACAGCTATGACATCAGAGTTTGGGAGCTATTTGGATCAGCAGAGTGTTTGGGCTTGCTGCTTGACTTCAAGTCTCAATGCAACAGTGTGGTTGCACTGCAGCTGTGGAAGAAGAGTAGGGTTGGAAAACCTTTTGCCACAGTGTAGTCTGTAAATGGTGGAAGCCAGTGGTAGAATTGTCTTCTGTATGAAGCTTAAAAAATAGAAGATCAGGTGTTGGATGGATATCAAAGAAAGGGATATGTATATTCCAATATAGTTGTTCCAGTAAATAGTTATTTATGCGAACAGCTAAGCACTGAGTAGGTGTCTGAAACCCCATTACAGCAATGAGACTTTGGAGAAGATGGGATTTTTAAAAGCATGACTTTCATTTTCCAAGTAAATAAGTTAGGTTGTGGGAGGCGACGGAATTGGAGCCAGGAGGAAGGGGTATTTGGGCAGACTTTCTTCCCAGGCCAGTATTACAGAGGTTTTCTTTTGCTTACCTGCTTTCTGACTAGGGAACTAGTCTAGAAGCTCTGTTTTCTCACCCCAAGAACAGGGAGGCAAGATACATGGCTTATTTTCCTTTGGTGGATTAGAGGAGACACCTGACATGGGGAGGCACAGGAAAACATGAGAAAAAAGGAAGACACTGTGTATATTTGTTCCCTGTTTTCAGTCCTAAGGCGCTTTATGTTTATACCCTGTACAGCTTGTTCTGTCTGCAAAACACCCTCTGTTGTCCCCATACTCTTCCTGCTGGTTTTACCTAGTTTTGCCATCATGAGAAAGCAAAGTGTGGGAAGAAAAACCTGTTGGTAAGGAGCCAGACTAGATAAGCCAGACTAATAAGCCAAGGAAGTTGTTTTCCTGAAGGCCTCAGCTGAGAGTTGTGTGTCCTTGTGGCAACTACTTTTTTTAGTGGCTGGTCTTAGCCCCGGATTTTCCTGGCACTGTTAGGTACCCTTCTATCTCTCAGTGCAGCTGCCAGCAGCACAGCAGCAAAACAAATAAAGGTGTACTGGCACTCTGCTCTTATGCCTGCTTTAGATCATGTCAGATATGCAGCAGGGTATTAATATGTCCTTGCTGGGAAGGCAGCTGGCTTTGGTCATCAGTCTAAGCTCAGACAGTGAGGATACGCTATGCCCAGTGCCACAGGGGTGCTAACTATTTGTATTTCATTTTTACTGCATTGAGGGCTCATTGGAATATTTTGCTCATATTTACTCTGTAAAAAGCTGCTTCAGCTGTCTGTAACCAAGCTGCTGATGGGCTTTATGATAAAACCTAAGTACAGTACTATGCTAAAAAAAAAACCAAAACAAACTAGGGCTGAACTGAATGCTTGAGCCTGAAAGATATACATGTATTACTTCGTGGTACTGCAGTTGTATAGTTTTCCAACCAGTCCAGATCTCCTAGAAGTTGAGTGCAGCTGCACTTCGTGCTGTGACTGCAGTTGGAGCATGCTCTGATAGAGCTGATTTACAGCTTCTGGAGAACAAAATCTATCATACCTTTTGGGTGGTTTTATGAATTCATGATTTAGATTATTATGTGTATTGTGGTCATGTCCAGTTCAGAGATACAGAGTTAAGAATCAAATGCTACAGCTGTGTGAAGCTCTGTTATTTCCAGAATCTACATGTGTGAGTGTAGCCAAGCGTTAATATACTTTTTTTTTCAGGAGGTAGCCTTAACACTGTTTCATCTAAGTTTTTGGGCACTTGATTACTCTGCCAAAGATGCATCTTTAATCTGTGCAGGTTCCTAAATAATTATCTTCTGCTTCTGTATCTGTAAATCCAGAAACAGCACAGATTGTAGTTCTGACATTTTTAGGTAGAAACTGGCCCTGGTGTTCCAATTTCATGAACATACTGGTTCCCTGGCATGCCAAGCCTTGCACCCATCTGTTAAAGGGCATTTTGCCTGCTTGCCTGTTAGTCTGCCAGATTCTCACAGGCATAAACTTTAAATTCCACCCAATGAGAGAGAGGAAAATGACACCCCTGTACAGTTGTCCTCTGTATAAAAAAGCAGTGGTACTATGGGGGTCAGCAGCTTTACTTCCAAAGAGTTTACTCTGTAGATTCCTTTGAGCATTAGATGAATGTGTTGTTTATTCTAGTATTTCTTTTGCCCCCTGGCTGTTACTTTTCCCAGTTTTTGTGAAAATCCAGTTGACAGTTTTGGTCTTTGTTTAAAAAAAAATAATAATCCCTTGCCTTTGTGAGCACTGGAAACATACACAATATAGCGAGTCAGCACAGTATTTTGGTAACATCAAAAATAATGTATTGATATAAATGCAGATCACTTTTCCATGGGCAGAATGACAGTAAGGCTAAAAGGATGAGTAGCCATTTTTGTAATGGACCTACTTTCTGTAATTGTTGTTCATCTGTACTGCTTAAGCTGTTTATCCTTCTGTTCCTAGAGGCCCCTTGGCTAGGAAATAAACACCTTGACTGCGTAAGATTTTTCTATGCTACAGCTGTCAGGCAGATTGACAGTATACTTATTGTTGAATCTTACAGATAAAATAACTTATGCCTTCAGTTTTTCATAGAGAAAATTACATACAGTAGTTTTAAAAAGAACTTCATATAATTCTGCAAATTCTGGCCTTAGATAGTGTATGAGCAGCTTTTTTTTATCTTGTTCTCTCTGCCAGTTGTGGTAAACGCATGAAGGAATGCTGTTGCTTTACTGTCATGCAGTTGCTTTTACCTTTATACACTTGTAAAATGATCATTAACATGCTGAGTCAATTTTACACCCTTCTGCTCTGGGAGTCAACAGTCAACAACCCAGGGTGTTTTGGTTACTGTTGTGTCTTGCAATTGTAAATCTGTGGTTTGTTAGCTGAATAGTTGAGTGAGGTGGTGATAATTGCTATTAGCATAACCATTACTCACTTCAAAACAAAAAAGGAGTTCATTTAGCTCTTGCAGTTTTTCAGCCTGCATTATTTAAATTTTGGATCACCAAATGTTGGGTTATGAAGTGCTTAACAAAACAAAACCCACAAAAAAAAAAAAAAAAATCCCACACCAGAACTGCTGACTCCTTGACTCTTTCAGTAGAGATGATAATTCCTCAAATTCTACATATTAGCAATATTTGCTTCCCACCTGTGAAATTTGGATGGGGCTCAGTGGTGGTGTATTTCTGTGTATCTCTGCATTTCCAGAATTTATGGATGTTAGTAGCTGAGCCTAATATACTTGCTCTCAGGAGGTAGCCTTAACAGTTTTTCATCTAAGTTCCTTTCATTCAATCCTTCTAAAGCGGAGAGATTAAAAATGGAACAAAATGAAACCACTTTCATGCATCACTGAAGCAACCACCTGATTGTTGTTGGTGTAAAGATATAAAAATTTGCCTCCTGGTTTGGAGCTCGACTCGTAGCTGTCATAAGATGCCTTCTTTCAGGCTCCAGTCCATTAGAAATATTATCAGTTACCAGACCATCAGGGGTGGGTAAAAATTGTTTTGGAACAAAGTTCAGCAATTTTACATTTAGATTGTCTAAAAGGTGTGGGTTGTTTTTTCCCTAAGGTAAGATTACGCTGTTAGGATTATTACCTATTTACTGAAATACTTCATAAATATGAAGTCATCTCCCACTCCTCAGTAAAGACTTAAGAAGGTGAAGGAACAAGAACTTGATTTTGCATTACTAAACTGACTTCTTTGCAATAGAAAGGTTTCAGCTTCTAATAAAACAAAGTGGATTTTGCTTAAGATGTGTGCCAGAGGGTTGACCACAAATGAATAGTGGTTAAATGAAGAGCAGCTGATGTTGTAGAGCTGTAGTCCTTAGCATTTGAGAGTGGTTGTGTCTGTGCTGCTGCACTGCACCGCAGTATCTAACTCCAGTGGAGGGGTAAACCATTATTTTTGTGCAGTGCTGGGGTCTTTCATGAAGAACTACTCTCATTTAATTTCATTTAGTTCAGAAACTGTGCTTGCAGCAGCAAGACCTTTGAGATCTGCAGGTGACAGGCAACAATTGTTGGGTGTCCTCTACAGATACACCAGTGCTGCCTGTGGTTCCTGCTGCCTTGAAGCAAAATCCCAGTATGTCCAAATTCCAGCTTTCAGGAGATTCACAGTTTTTGGAGGGAGAGATAAGAAGTGGAGGGAAATGTACTTTCCTGGAAAAGATTGTTTACTGGGAAGAGTACTTATTCTGTCTTTTGGCATTCCTTGCTTTATGTGCTGACCTCTTTATCCAGGCTGTATTTCTGTTGAAGAACTTCAGGTAGTATTGTGTTGCATGAAGTTGCTTCTTAAAGCTCAGTGGACATGATTTTTCAGAATGTTTTTTGTCTCACATGGTAGGCTGAAAGTATAGAATTATGCCTTTGGAGACCAACAATTACCTGTGATAAACTGTCTGCTTTCCATGTGCAGTATATACTTAGTTTATTCATATGCATCCAAGAATTAAAAAAACAAACAAAAAACCAAAACCACAACCAATAAAACAAAAAATCCAAGCACAAACCACATACCTGTATGTATTGTAAAGACCAGTGAATCATAATTACCTGTTACTACATGTAGGGACATAATTTTATATTACTTCAATAATCCTGTTTTGTTTTGTTTTTCTTTTATGAAAGGAAAAACAAGAATGGTGGTGGCTTTATATTGCAGACCGGAAGGAGCAGATGCTAATATGTATGCCATATCATGTTTGTACATTAAAAGACAAAGAAGAGGTAAAGTACTCAATTTTCTTTTGGGCAATTGCAAAACTATTGTAGTATCTTTTGGTATGCACGTATTTTGAGATTTTAATTTTTTCATACTTATCTCTCAAGATGGAAAACAAATTTTTACTCTCTTGATAAAAGTCAAAGAGCCTTTTAACTGTGAAAATTAATAATGGAGAAAGGAAAGATTATTGAAGATGACTTTCAAGTTTCTTTGCAGAATATGATATTTTTCTTCCCCTTGATAACAAAAGCTGATGAAAACTAGTATTCATACAAAATAATAATTCTTAAAGTTATTCGTATGTGTGAGAAATACTAAATGTTCTTTTCCTGTAAAGCTTAGACTGTGACAAATTAATTGGCTTTGGCTCATATGAACCTTTCTGAGACTGTAACCTTTGTCTGTTATTGCTTTTCTGAAAAATGGAGGTTTGAGCTATTTTGTTCTTCCAAACTAGATTTTATATTTAATTTCAAGTAACAGTAGAGTTAAGCTAAAATTCAGCAGACTAAATATTTTAACCTGTTTGGGTTTTTGAGATTTAGGAGATGAGGGAGTGAAATTGTGTGCTTAACGTACAACTTATTGGTCTAATTCAGAATAAAAAATGTGACTTGGTGTTTATTTATCTTTTATGGGAAGGTATTGTGCCTCTTTTCTGCAGGTATTTTACTTTGCAGATACCTTCAAAGAAGTGTCACTTGTAAGAAAAAAAAATATGGCGAATTATTCTGTAGCAGTATTTATGACTCTGCTCAGGTACTTGTTCTGGTGTGTCACTTGGAAAGAGTAAGAATTTGGTTTGGATTTGGTTTTGCAGGTAGAGCTGAAGTTCCCAGCACCAGGCAAGCCTGGAAACTATCAGTACACAGTTTATTTAAGATCGGATTCATATATGGGATTGGACCAGATTAAACCATTGAAGGTGATGTATACTTATATTACTTATTTGTATTATACTGAAAGCTACTTCATGTGGCTATTAAAACCCCCCCGAATTCTGTTATCTCTAAGAATTCAAGCTGTCTTCACTTTAAAACAGCAGCAAGGAGTGACTGTTTCTGCCTGATGCCAATAGTGGCAATTTTATGATGGAATAAATGGGACTAAAGGTTTGTGATGCATTCTGGTGCATGCATATTTTAATACACATTTTCTCATATTTATTCAGTTCCTGCAGTATGGTTTTCTCTGGCTGTATACCTTGAGGTCTGCCATGATGTTTCCCTGCCCTTAGGCCTAGATACATCCAGTATCATACCTGCTTTCTGGAAGCAATTGTTGGTTTGGTTTTGGGTTTGTTTTTTTTTCCTTTGTTTTTTCCTGTCAATGTTGTGTGATGTGTTGTTTATTTTGGGCATTCTTAAATTGGCATACATTGTTCCTAAGGGTTTTTTTTTCCCTCCTTTTATATTTTTTATCCAATTACAGCTGGAAGTTCATGAAGCAAAACCAGTGCCAGAAAATCATCCACAATGGGATACAGCAATAGAAGGTGATGAGGACCAGGAGGACAGCGAGGGCTTTGAAGACAGTTTTGAGGAGGAAGAGGAGGAGGAGGAAGATGTTGATTAAACAATACTGTTGATTGACTACAGTATCTGCACATACTGCAAAGTCTTGGTCTGACTGTAGAACTGTACAATAACCAAGAAAAACAGTACAGAAGCTTTGAGAAGGCTGAATTTAAATTTTCTTTACCAGTTAAGAGTGCATTATGTAACTTCTCAGTGGAGGTGAAACAAATCTGTTGCCATTGATACACCTTGGAATATGCTTATGGCTCATTATGGCCTTCAAGTGCAGGATGGTGCATTTGTTTCAAGTGAAAATAAAAGATTTTTTATTATAAATGTCTGAAAGTGTGGGCTATGTATTGTCTGATCATTTTAGGGTCCGATTTAAATAAAGGGTACTATTAGCTAGGAGCAAACTCTAAATCAATTTTTCTGCATTAGGGATTTCTTTTAGAAAACGTTTTGGTATATTTGACATTACAAGTCTATGTTGATTGAAACATCTGCTCAACTTTCAAACTGGATTGATTCTGTGGTATTCATTGAATATTTTGCTGTGATACTGCTCACATCATTCATAGCTTTAAAAATCTGTTTTACTTAACTTGATCATTATAAATTGGCATCATACCCATTGCCACATTCCATATATTCTGGAGGGCTGCTTTTTTAGGACTGTTGCCTTTTTATGCCCAAGATGATGATGATAATGGAAATCATAAACTTTCTTGAATCTGCCATAGGATACTTATTGATGGCTTAAAACATTTTTAAGCCTTTATTTCATCAGATCAGCAAAAGATCTGAGTCTTTTGATAAACAAAGTGTCTGAAAGCAATTTTGGGACCATGTGTTATGTAAGTTGGTGGCTTTTGTATAATACCTTTATGAAAGGTACATGCTGAAAGCCGAAGTATATTCTTAACTCTGAATCTACCTGACACTGTTGGAAACATTTTAAGGGAAAAGTACAACATGCAAAGAGGGCATGTTTTGTATCAATTTTGAATTCCCATCAATAAACTGGACAATTTGATGGCTGTTTGCATTTGTAATAGTGTGCATCTCTGATTTCTTTTTTCTCCCTAGTCTCCTGAAGGGCTGTGAACAAGACAGTGATTCTATCCCAACCTCTGTTTTACAACCCACACATAAGTCTAATTAGAGAATAAATAAAGGGAGGAGAGAAACTGGGGCTGTTAGTGTATTGCATGACTTGACAAAAGCTACAAATAGATTTTTCCTTTTCTTCCTCTCAATAAACAAAATGAAAGTATATAATTAAAGTTGTATTTAATTAAAGTTGTATTTCTGTATTTCAGAAATACATGAGTGTTATCCAAGTAGGAACAGATGTACTTCTGTTCCTATGTACTGAACTATGAAAATAAAATACTGTATAATGGGACAAATTATCATGCAAGGAAAATTTCTGTCCTCTGAAAATTGCCCAAAGCCAGAATAGTTGCACACTAATTTGTGACCTTGTTGATTAGAAAGGGTTGTCACTTTAAATGCAAATTTACATTGTTTTATTCTTTGTAATTGCAATAGTTGCAAATAAAACTTGAAAATGTTCTAAATGAGATTATGGTATCTTTCAAAGTATTTCCAAAGTGCATATTGTGCAGAATAAGTTCTTGTAAAGCATAAACAATGTGTCTGTCAGGTGTTCAAGAATGAATAAGTTTAAATTAAATTACTTGTACACTTGAGGCCTTCTAATTCCAGTTTCTATTTGCAAAATACAGTACAGAAATAACAATTAAAAAGCCCTGGTTACATTCCATAGGCTTTCAAGCCAAATATGCTGCTGATGAGAGAAGTGCTCCTCTTTATCAAGTATTCAAAAGGAATGCTAAACTGACATTGTTCTGCAGGCACAATTTGCTGGGAACTGCTGTGGTTGGTAGAAGTTGGGAAATGGTTATAGTTTGATGTACTTGGTAATAAGAGTATGGAGGGGTGTGGGGGGATTGTGCTCTTGCTACTGATCCCTAATTTTTACTAATAAAAGTAAAAGGTATGTACTTGCAAGATATGAATATATAGAAGCGACTTAAGAAGAGAGAAAAATCATGTCCCTGGTCTCATGTACACACTTGAAGCTGACTGCTGGGATTACACCGAAAATCCAAACCAAGGATAATTCTGTGGAGCGATCACAGGCAAAATCTTAATGCTGCTTCAGTTGGGGGTGTGCAAGTCAAGGTAACCTCATCAAAGATGTGAGGGAAGAACTGCAGTAGTACTGTAAATCATTATGTGCTGTCAGCATGCTGATATTTTCCTAAAAATACCAGCTATATAATTTTGTACTGTTTCACACCACCTTCCTAGACATGGAAAAATGGAGCTGAGAAGGTGCCCCAGCTGTGAATGGCACAACTGCTACTGAGCTGTTGGTTGGTCTACAGTCTGATGTGACCATCAATGACCTTTTTTTTTTTTTTTTTTTTTTTGCAGGATAATTTGAACTGTCACTCAAAGGTCTGGTAGCTGTGTTTGAATAAGAGGTAGAAGCAACATTTTACCTTCACTGGTGTGTATGTCTTGCTTTTGAATAGGCTTTAGAAATAAATTTAATTCACTTTATATCTAACTCTTCTGAAACTCTGGAATGTGGAAGTTCTAGAAATAAAACTGCAGCCCCTGTGCAATAGTGGCCCAGACATGATTTAGTAGCATCTCGTGTCATTTCACCGTGAACAGACTGACTTCTGCCCTTCTGCTGTCACACTCTTTTTCTAGCCTCTTGTTAAGAGTAGGCACATGCACAGCCACACTCTCCACCCGAGCAGTGGTATTGTTGATCCCTTCAGGGCTTGCAGAAGCCACTTCCAAGGGGAAAAATAAATGGACTTGCCCAGAATTGGCAGGGAGGTGGTGGAGAGCAATCAGCTTTGCTCCTCCTGCCCCATCTTGTCTGTTGATGTGGGGTATGGTGACTTGGAACGAGTAGTAGCAGTACCATGAACTAGATGTGGGATAAACACTACATGTTAAAATAAGTGACAAATTTGAAGTGGATATGTTTTGGCAAAAGGGAACTGAGGTCGTTTATTCTGGAGAAAAGGAGGCGGAGGGGAGACCTACCTCAAAGGAGGTTGTAATGAGGTGGGGAGTTGGTCTCTTCTCCCAAGTAACAGCTGATGGAGCAAGAGGAAATGGCCTCAGATTGTGCCAGGGGACGTTCAGGATTGAATATTGGGAAGAATGGCTTTACTGAAAGGCTTGTCAGGCACTGGAAAGGCTGCCCAGGGAGGTGGTGGAGTCCCCATCCCTGCAGGTATTTAAAAGACACGTAGCTGTGGTGCTTAGGGACATGGTTTAGCAGTGGCCTCGGCAGTGTGCTAGGTTAACAGCTGGACTAGGTGATCTTAAGGGTCTTTCCCAACCAAAAGGATTCGATGATTCTATAACTTACAGAAAGGATATTTTGTTTTGCTTGTGTAAAGTGATTTAACACTCCCACCCCCCAAAATGATGATGACTAGAAAATTACGCTTGCGTAAAAGAAACGAAAAAAAAACAGGGAAACAATCCCCCCAAAAAACAACCAACCAACCAACCAACCAACCAACCAACCAACCAACCAACCAAAAAATATCCCCCAAGCAAACAACAAATAACCCCTCTCCAAATTGCAAACCCGCTGTACAGGGCCGAAGGAGCGGCGGCGGCTCAGCGGGTGTCGTTCCGCCGGGTTCCGGCAGGGGGCGGCAGGGACACGGAGTTCGGCAGCACCCAGCGGGGTACCCGGCCCGCCCGGAGCGGCGGGTTTGGGCTTGCATCCCATCCCCGCCTTGTGGAGGGGGGTGTCAGAGATGGAGGTTACTTTTCCCTATGGCTATGCTTTTCAAACAAACCCTCCTGTTGCTCGTGCGTTCTCCCTGGTTTTTATATCTGTTTATCGCTTGGGGGGTTCCCCCCCCCCAAACTCCTAGCTACATCTTTAAAAAACTGCTTTTAAAAACTGCTGGAGGGGAAACACTTTGATATTGGAATTGTCTAAATTGAAAATAAAAGCCTGGCGTAGAAAGGCAGAGGTTCCGTTTGTAGCAGAAATCGGGGTGTTTGTGAGTCCATTTCGAGCTGTAAGCGTTGCTTGGCTGTAGTTTTTTTGAAAAGTATTTGCTTAAGGTGTACGTTGTGAAGATGCCTTCAGTTCAACTGTGTTTAAAAACTCTGCAAAGCGAGATCCCTTAGGTGGTTCCACTGTGTAGATGCCCATACACTGCAGAGCTGATTTAGTGATTAAGGTGGTGTAGGACTGACAGTGGGATTCAATGATCTTCAAGGTCCTTTCTGACCATGATGATTCTATGAAGAGCTGACTTATGGGGTACCTGGGGTGCCTTGCAGTTGTCCGTTCTGGGCAGGGACATATAAAGATGCCCTTTGCAGCACCATCTTTTACATCTATCTGTTCAGTGTGATGGTGATGTCTTCATAGGGTTTGTTGAAGGCTTGGCAGAGCACCAAATGCTTGATGAGAGGTTGGGCTTGTGTTTAACCTCCTTTCTATACAGTGAGGTAAGCAGGTGCTCTGTTGGCTGGGCTGTGTTGGGGCTGTGGTAAGACAGGGAACAAAGAGATGAGATCACTTAGGGTGATCTGTGCTCAGTATTGAACTCCAGACTGAACACCAAATTTATATACACTATACATCTGGGTGATGTTTGTGGCTTGCAATTACTTTCTTTCCTGTCAATGTTTTGTTTTAAGATGCAATTTGAGCCCACACAGATACTATTCAGTTGGTAGAAGCAATTTTCTACCAAAAATTGTTCATATTTGCCATTCAGCTAAGTAACAGACCTGTTGCCAGCAATGAAACCTATCAATAAATTTAATTAGCACAATAAATTGTAAAGCTAATGATCGTATTTTTAAGCCAAATTGCATACGCTCTACCTAGAATTTAATTTCAAGAGTGTACTGAGTCAGGAAGCATTTTCAGCCTTTCACTGTATATAAGCCTTCCACATCTATGCTGTAATAATTAAACAGGGAAGACGTTGCTGTTACATTTCATGTGTGGCTTTTAATGGCACAAAGGTCCACTGCATGGACCACACTGGGCATTTGTTTTTAATTTGTCCACTTTTACTTTAAAGTGTGAGTGCTTCCCTTTTTATGCACACACCATAGCTACATGTTTCACGACACAAAGCTGGAGACATTCTGGGGAGAAACCCCAGCACAGCTGGACATCTTGTGGGTATTTTTTGCAGGGCAGTCCCTGGGCCAGAAGAGCTTCAATGCCACTTGGGTATTTCCCAGTCCCACACTGGGATCCAGCAAGGATCACCCAGGTGTTGTTTTTGGCTTTGCTAAGGCATGGTTATCACATGCTCCAAAGGCCAGGCTGGCATGAGACCACCTTTGACTTAAGATAGCTGAGATAGATGAAACGCTGTCCTTGCTGTGAAGGGTTGTCCTGGCTTTTAGGCACAGTTTTCCATCACTGCAGTTGTTCACATCTATGCCACAGATACAGCAGGTTTTGTAACCATTATAGCCTCTACCATTGTACTCCATGAACCCACCCTGCTCTCCCTGATAGATACGTCCCCCAGACATTTGCAGGGATCAGAAGGAGGCCATGCTCACCAGCACGCCAGACTGATGTTTCCCACAGCAGGGAAATGGGATAGCAGTGACAGTGAGGACTGAGACTTTGTACCTCCAAGCATCTATACTGAGATGCCTGGATTTATTTATTTTATACCCTCCAATTGTGGAGATGCTTCACAACCAGGAGGTGTGGAAGGCCAGTGGGGTATTGCCTATTGGGTGTTTTATTTTTTCCTTCCCAGCACACAACATTTCTCCATGCCCAGATCACAGCGACAGAATTTGTGCTTTCTCATGTATGCGTGTGCAGTAAATTAAACTCAAACTGAATGACCAATTTCCTTACAGCTGAAGCTCCATTAATTACTATGTGTAAATCACATTAGCTGAGATTAGGTTATAATGGCTGTAAAATAGACACTGTCCATGACAGGGTGGTGAGATTTGGAGGCCCAGGTGACCACCACTTTGGTTGCTTGAAATGGACAGCTGAAATGTGGTAGTTCTTGCTTTATTTTGCACCCAGCTGTTGGTTCACCCGGGTCACCCTGCTGTGCAAGTTCCTCCAAATCAATTCAGATGCAAGAGAGCCAGCTGCTCCCTTCATCCCACGCACAGCACCCGGGTGGCAGCTTCCCATCATGAGGCACTTTGAGAAACCTCATCTACACTTTAGCTTTTCTTAAACATCCTGTGGCAGAAGGGACTGCTGCATGCAGGTACTTCTTTCTAAAATTATGAGGATTTTCTCTTTGCTGTTAACTTCCTCACATAAGGTTTTATGTTGGTTGTATCTTTTTGTGGTTCCCTCCTGATGGCAATTTGTTAGTTGTATTTGGTCCTCTTTTTTTTTTTTTTTTTTTTTTTCCTTTCCTTCCTTCATTGCAATCTGGGCTGAACAGTTCATTCAGATGATTAAAACCTTTCCCATATTTAACATTCAAATTCACACTTAATATATAATGTATATATTAAAGTTACTAGTGATTCAAAATATGGAGACTTCTATGCACAGGCTCTTTGTTTCATAGTAAAAACTGCCTAAAAACATCTGGTCCACCTCTCAGCAAGCTTTCAAGACTTGGAGGTGATGAGACAGGGCAGCTGGAAGGGGCTATACCTCACAGTGGGGATGCATGTCACCTGCTTGTCCCACCCCATCTCCTCAGAGACCCTCTCCCCCTGGATCCCAAGGCAGGGTACCAGGCTGTTTTAGGGACATGAAGAACAGATCTGGCTTTGCCAGGCACACAGCAACAGACAGGATGCTGTGTTGAGCACTATGGAAGCAATGAGATAAACTGAGCATTACAGGCAAGAGAGGGATGGGTGGTGCAGGGTGCAGGGAGAGCATCTTCATTATGAGCTCAATAGAAGCAGAAGGCTTAAAAAGGAAATCATCAGGGTGAAAGCAACTTAGTTTCTCCAATCTGTTCCCTTCCTGCATCATTGATGCTGCAGCTATCCCTGCTCAGTGCACCTCTAACCTTTTCCTTTAGAAGGTCATTGCTGGAGATGCCTGGAGTGATGCCTGTGAGAGGTCCCCAGGGCTTCAGTACCAGGCAGCAGCCTCAGGTCAGCACGAGCTGCCCACACACTGCCCACGCAGCCCTGCCCAGCACAGCATCTTCTGCACACCCTGCTAAAAGCCAATTAAACCCAAAAATAGAGTGACACTGTTCAAACCCTGGCGTCTCATAAAAGGGAGGCATGGCCCTCTTGGTCAAAAGTGAGCTGGGGAGACTTGCAGGAATGACAGCAATTAATCACCACCCCGCTTTGAATTTTTATGGAAGTGCTCAGTGTTAAATATTACAATGCAGCAATGCAGAGGCTGACAGCAACCTTTGTAATCCAGGTCTCTGTGGATGCGAGGATGTAGACTAGGCAATAATAAAATAATTCAGGTTGGTAGACACAAGCAAGGCTTTTTGGTATGCACATCATGTTAGCCCCCAAAATGATGGAACTATCAAAAGAGCAGAGTAGAGAAAACATAAGGAAACCCCTAAAATCAAGCCTTTTACTTAAAAAAAAAATCACCACTACAATTAATTGATTTATTATAACCACCATATGACTTCTGAAGTTTAGCATGTGAACAATTAATCAGCTAGCTCAGACAACAACTGGGAAGTATGGGTTTTATTTGTTTAGGTTTTTCTTCTTTTCCTTTTTCCTGTTGGCAGTTATTCCACTGCTGGAAAGAAAATCTGTCCCATCTCTGGCACAGAGTGGAGGCCACTTGCCAAGGTTTATACTTCTTTTGCTAGGTCAACTAATTGCTCACCTGTGACATGATCTAACAAATCATTGCAGAGTTACATGTGGATGAAGGACAACAGAGTTCACATGACTTTGGGGTGCTCTGGGCTTCAGCTGTACTAAAGTATTTCCCCCTTCACTGGTAAAACAAAACCCAGACACAAATCATCCCTGGAAACTAAGAGAATGATGATATATGATGATGTGGTGACATATTTCTTATCTCTGATAATATTTTTTTTTTTGATGGCCAAGAGATGTGTCTGGTGTCTGTTTGTTAGGGCAGTGAATGTGTGTGTAGGTGCCACAGGTGCCCAGGTAGATGTGCAGCTGCATTTCCCTCTGGCAGCAGGACAGCCCTGCTCCCTGGGCTCTACTCAATGGCAATGTGCCCAGTAGCTGTGTTTTAGGGCTCTTCATGTCTCTCACAGCAATCACTCATCTCCCACGTGTTTATGGAGAGAAGTCTCTGTATTGATATCAGCTTGAGCATATGCATGGTGCGTCCTAGACAGAAATTGGCCTCTGCTGTCAGTGTTGGATGTGGCATTTTGATAGACTGACAGAAAAGGGATGCCTGTCCCATGTGTCCATCCATCACAGTTTTGGAAAATGGAGTACTGCATGTCCCTAAATCCACACTCATCACTGGAATACCCTCTTCCACGCAGCTCCCCCTTTTCTCTTCAGAGGAAATATCATAGAACAGAATCACAGAATCATTTTGGTGAAGATCATTGAGTCCAACCATTAGCTCAGCACTGCCAAGGCCAACACTAAGCCATGTCCCAAAGCACCATAGCTACATGTCTTTTAAATACCTTGAGGAATGGGGAGTCCACCACCTCCCTGGGCAGCCCATCCCAGTGCCTGACAACCCTTTAAGTAAAGAAATATTTCCTAATATCCAATCTAAACCTCCTTTGGCACAACTTGAGGCCATTTCCTCTTGTCCTATTACTTGTTACTCAGCCGAGGAGACCAACACCCACCTTGCTACAACCTCCTTTCAGGTAGCTGTAGAGAGCAATAAGGTCTCCCCTCAGCCTCCTTTTCTCTAGGCTCAACAACTCCAGCTTCCTCAGCCCCTCCTTGTAAACTTGTGCTCTAGAGCTGTGGTGTTTGAGCCGTGGGATCCCAAGTAGCATTCAACAGGCCCTAAATTGTACTAGGGTTTGGCTGCTGGAGAGGGTCTACCCCTCCCCAGTTGTACAAGCAGATGCCATCTGGGAAAGTTTCTTGACTGAGTTTGTATGCAAACAACACACAGCTCCCAACTGCTGATGGCTATCCAACTTCCTGGGTAATTAAAATCTATAAACTATGCTGGCATATGTAATTTAAAAAAAAAAATAGCTATGCTATAGTATGACTATGCATGCGTATTGACTAAAAATAGTACTTGCCAAGTGAAAAAAAAAAGGAGATAATTACAGCGAATTTGGATAGCGACTGATTTTATCTTTTCTATTGAATTAAGGAAGAGCAGTATGCAAACAACACGGCGTATGCAGAGACATCTATCTTTACTGCTCTTTTCCCTGTGCAGAAAAATCAGAGCTACTGGATTTGGACATTTGTATAAAACTTTACTGCATGAAACCGCTGTCAGTGGCTTTCTCTCTGGTGAGTTTATCTTGAGGGTGGCATCGGAGTCCTCCCCAGCCAGCGACCCTGGCAGGAGTCAGGAGGTGGCACCATTGCTCCTCCTCTGTTCCTCTTTGCTGTGCGAGCTCAGCCTGGGGAGGAGAAGCTTTCTGTGGGGCTGCTGGGGACCACCTGCGGTGGAAGCTTGTTTTTTTTCCCTCCTTGCTGTAGTCATTGATGTTTGGAGGCCAGATTTTTGGGGCTGAATCCCCGGCTGGGAATGGCTTTTTTGGCCTTCAGCCTCCTCGGGTGTGACAGGTCTCAGCCGGTGTCCCCACCCTGCCCAGCCTCTTTCAGCACGATTTCCTCCACGATTTCTGTGCTAAGACGCTCTCAGGAGCGCTGTGGGGGTTTTTTGAGGGATTTTTGTTTTTGTTTTGGTTTGGTTTTGGTTTGGTTTGGTTTTATGTGGGGTTTTTTTGATTTTTGTTTTTTTTTTGGGGGGGGGGGGGGTGAGAATAACATCTGCTTTTCTAGTGCCAGAGCTGTTTTCCAAAGCTGAGGGCAGAGAGGAGGATGCGATCGTGTCCTGATCTAGTGGGAAGTGTCCACAGGAGGGCACAGCATGCACTGCGGTGGCTGCTGAGGTGGGGGCTGCAGAGGATGTGGAGAGCCCCATTTGGGGTACCAAACATCCAGGCAACAGCTCTCTGATGTTGTCTTCTAGTCGCATCCCTGCAGCAAGCTCAGCAGCTCCAGCTTTGTGTCTGTAAGGCAGGGACCGACATGCAGGGAAGCAGAGGGTGGGCATCTGCACCACTGATAACGCTGAACTGGAGCAGACTGATGAAATCTGGTGATACCTGGTGGAGAAACAGGGTCTGCTGGCCAAAGTCTTCTGCCGCTGGGCTGGGAGCTGCCAGCTGCTGCTGGGCTATAGGTGTTTAATCGAGTGAGTGCCCAGGGAGGCCATGGGCTGGAAATGACTGTAAAACCTGCAAAGTAATACCAGTAGCAACCCCCCTCATCTGTTTATTTCTTCTTTTGTGTTGTTTGGTTTTTTTTCTTCTCCTTTTTTTTCTTTCTTTCTTTCTTTTTAAATTACTGCCCAGATCCGGTTATTTCCACTGATGAAAGTTGGGCTGTGTAAGCCAAGTTATATGAGAAAGATGCTCAAAGTAGGAAATGTTTAGATCACTGCTTATGTTTTCATTTAATTGAACTATTCATTGAATTTATTACTGTGCTATGATTTTATATTTGTTAAATTTGATGCCTTGTATTTGTCAAGTGATAACACTTCTCAGTTCACAATCCGTCACTACACAAAAGCCAAAACTTAGAGCTAAGATGCTGATGAATCAGTTCCTGGAAATTTCCCATAATCAGGAAAATCCCCACTTAGGAAACATGTTCTTTTACGAAAGGTACCCTAAACGTTGTTTAAATAATTTTGCTTTCCACAATGGTAAAAGGATGATTAACTTTGTCCCTGTAAAAGCAATGTGCAAGCCTCTGGGACTCTGGGAGTTTCTGTAAGATGTGCACCCAAATTGCACCCAAACTGCTGTCTCTGCCCCACAGGCATTGCTTCAAGGACCATCACCTTTCGTGCCACAATCTCTGCTCTGCTGCAAGGCCACCCCTGGGTCTGCCCTGGCTGTCCCGAGAGGGGCACAGTGCTGGTTATGCCTTGTGGCAATTACAGTACTTGAGGGGGGAGAGAAGGGGTGGGAATTACACTGGATGAATGAAAACTGTGTATTGTTGTGGTTCTTACAAGGAAAAAAAACAGTGTTCGTAATGTGTGGCACCTCACCAACAACAGTTCTGGTGTGCAAGGAGTTTCTAATTCAGCCTTTCAATGCCTCACACTTGTCAGGCACTTCTCATGGAATTAGCAGCAAAAAGTCACTCAAAAAGTAATCCTGGCTGCTCCTTCATCTTTCTGTAGAATGGGGTGCATCAGTCGCTGCCCATCTCAGCATTCCTGTAGCAAGCCCCTCTGCCCATCATATGCTGAGTTAGTGCTGAGTCTATGGCTGGGCCGTGCCATGCTCCTGCAGCGTGTCCCTTCTCCTGGGAACAGTCTCCAGAGATGCTGAATCAGGAGCCAGCGAGAGCTCTGCCAGCCATACAGTGATGTCTGCCAACTCAGAGACCCAAGGCTGGCACCAGGCCCCTCTGGGTCCCTCCCTTTGCCACTTCTCCCCCTTCACAGGAGGGTTTGCTGGGTCGCTTGCACCAAGGATGAAGTCTCCAGCTGCACCCAGGTGTTGAATGGTGAGGCTGTTATCCCAGAGGATGACATGCATAAGGCTGGAACTGGACCCAGAGGATGAAAGGAAGAGCAGGGCTCCTTTCCATGCACCCTACAGCTTTTCCCTATGCTGGTGCCAGACCCACCTCTACAAGGGATGTGGATGCTGCATCAGGGCAGCACCGTGCATCTACAGAGGCACTAGGTGCAGGTGGGGGACAGGAGCACAGCAGCCTTGCCAGTCCATCTCTGCCCTAGCAGACTGACATGCTCTAGGTCACAAAGCAGTCTCATTAGGAAATATTTGCAGGTAAGCAACTTAGTGTGGCATTACTGACATTAACACAAACTCCTTGTGCTGGGCCTAGAGGTGAATCACATTTTTGCATTGCTATTTTGCATCACTGATGACACTGGACAGACAGAGACAGCCTATGGCCAGACACTTCAGTCATATAAATTAGCATACCAAAAAAAAAGATCATATGTGCCAAGCACCTTAACCAAGGGGGATGAATAAGATTTCTTTGTTTCTTTGCTGCAGCAGGCTGCTTTAGTGTTCCAGGCTTCTGGTAATGGTTTATTGCACCTTATTTTACCTACCCACTTTAGGTGCCGGAATTTTTCGCAGGTACCTGGCCTTTTGGGTGCTATCACTCTCAGTTTTTTGGAGGAAACTCAGAAGAGAAGCGAGAAGATACGATTTCTGCAGCTCATAGGACTCTTCCTTTTATCACTAAGGATGCTGCATGACTTTATTGCTTTTCTGAGCTCTTTAACACAGCAATAAACGAGCCGTTAAAATATTTTAAAATCAATAAATGTAATAAAGAACCAAGCAAATTACAAAGCCACTCCTGATGTTTAGTGATTTGGGAAATAATCGTCCTCAAGCTGACAGTGAGTTGGGATGGGGAGGTGGCAGGGTGACCTTGTAGGAGCTGCTGTGCCAGGGGGTGGAGGAGGCAGAGCCGGTTTGGATCCTGTTCCAGTGTCTAAGAGGGCTGTGGGGTGTCCAGTGGGCACAGGATGCTCCAGGGGGTGTCTGAGTGAGATGGGAACCCATGGGAAGCCCTGCTATCCCTTGCCCATCCAGGCTGCTGCCAGGCTTTTATATGGAAGTTTGCCTTTGCCTCTGGCACAGGCTTCCTGGGCAAATTGCTGGCACGCATCAGGAAGTCTTGGTGGCTTTACTCAAATTTAGCAGTGTTCCTAAGGTGACATTCAGGGACAGGATGGGAAGGGGGTGTCTGATGGGTGGTCTGGGGCCCTGGGGATTGGGGGATTTCTTGCTTGCCCACCGGCTACCATCCCACTTTGCCCCCTCCACTGGAAGAGTGGGAAAGAGCCAGGATGCAAGTGGGGAGTGATAACAGCCAGAGATGGAGTCACAGCCCCTCTCACCCCTGTTTTCAAAGGCTCACACATCTAAATGACTTCTCAGCAGCTGTCCTCCCTGGAGACCCGCTTGCTTGAAAGATGATACCACTCTTGTAATTAAGGTAATTGTTTAAATTAATTCCCTTAAACCGGACCCCATCATAACTTAACCTCCTGTATCTATGCAAGCATGGCGGGGGTTGAAGAGGGTCGGGGCGGGTGTCACGAGATTAATTCAGCATCTGGAAAGATTTATAGGTGAAAATCTTGTTAAATTGAAATGCCTAATAAAGAAAGATGCAGGGAAAAAAATTGCACAGAGGGCACAACCTGGCCAGGCAGCTGCCCCAAAAGAGCTGCTGCTGCCACCCCTGTGCACTGGTGACTGATGGGATGAATGTCACCCCGAGAGCCAAGCACTTGCTCGTGGCAGAAAGAAGTGCCCCAAGCCTCCTCCCCCTCACACCCCTGCCACTTTGCTCATCTTCTGCCCAAATAGCAAGTAGGGCTGCATACTCTTAGCCTGTTCTGGGATATTCAATTTCCTTTTTCACTTACCCTGAATGCTTTCTGATTTAATGGAAGTCTGAAGGTAATTGAATGTAATTGTTTAAAGAACTGAATTGTTTTAAATTATTGGGTAATGCTTGAAATAAAATGACAGTCTGTGGGAGTTTATTAAGGTTGTTGGTGGATGGAGAGCAGTGAAGTGCTGTATGCCATCCCACCTGGTGCAGTGCTGCAGGGATGGGTGTGCTGAGGAACCAATACCAGGGGAGGAAGGATGGCATGAGATGTGGATGCTGCATGCTCCTGCATGGGTGGCCAGCTCCAGGATGCTCATCCCTCACTGTAAAAGCCCAGACCATGGCCAGGTAGGTACTTGGTCCAAAATGACATGGCAGGTCCAGGAGATGGTTGGTCAGGCCCTCTTTGAGGGCATTTCAGGGGTGACAGAGATTACCCTGGGCATCAGGGCTGTTCTGTACCTGTTGCCCATATCCATGTGGATGGTGATGGGCACCCATGACCCCAACTAGTGTCACTAGCAAGCAGGTGCCCACAGCAGATAAGGGGCAGGGTTTTGGTGTGGCTGCTAGAATTTCAGATGTGGCTTTGGGTGGCTAAGGTAAAACTTTTATCCATGACACAGAAACATACTTAGCTAGTCTGGAAGCAGGCAAGAAAAGCCCTTGCATGAAGGAAATCAGGCAAGCCAGGGACTAATCCAGCAATGAGAAAGTCATGTCCAAACCCTGGGCATTGGGTTGCCTCCTGCCTGGTCATTACAGACCTGCCCCCCACCCCTCCCTGTGCCACAGCCAGCCCCAAATACTTCACCCCCATCTCTGGGGTCTGTTCAGAAGAGGTTATGAGAACAAGCACCAAAGTGAAGGGCTGAAAAAGGACCAGCACAAAATAGGTGAAAGACCAATACCAGGACCCTGGTTAAAAGAGCACAAAGGGGGGTGGAGGACACAGTGAAAATGAAAATATTTATTTAAAAAAAAAATAATTGGAGATTGATGGGGACCCATGGCTCAAATAGCTGGGGCAAACCTTACCCTCGTCCCTACCTCTGGCTCATCTCCCTTTGTTCCTCATCCCCATCTTGTTGTATCCAAGTTCTGGAAATGACTCTTGCATTTGACTTCACACCAGATGTAAATGCTTCAAACCATTCCCCTGATGCTATCTCACCCCTTCTAGCTTTTGGCTGTAAGTTAAGCTGCCCTACAGACCGGCTGTATATTTTAAAGCAAAATTCCAGACCCTTTAAATTAAACTTTAAATTCGAGGCTGTAAAATAAACCCTGCAAGGAGCACAGTCCGAAGAACTCTGCAATCCTTCAGTGAGCAAAACATGCTCCCAGAGCAAGGGGGATTTGGTTTGTCTGAGGCCTGCAAAATTACACAGGGCATTGACAACAGCAGCAATGAAAAAGAAAAGAATTCCAATCCCTCCCCCAACACTTTGCTCATGCTGTATTGTATAAATACATTTGTTTTCTGTGTGTGAGAGGCAACAGTTGATGCCTCGGAGCTGTGCCCACCTGTGTTAGGTGACACTGGTACCGTGGTGTGACACAACAGCAGCACTGGGTGTGACAAACTAGAGCAACAATGCATCTGCTTGAGGTGATGTGAAATGACAGGAATGGACACGACTCATGCTTGAAATTTTAAACAAGGCTTATAAGAAAAGACAGGCTTTTTAAAAGATCCTACAATGATTTTTCTTAATCACTAATATTTTTCCTCCTGTATCTTACCAGGAACTTAAAATGAGTTTGCACAGGGCTCTAGTTCCCTCTTCTCCCCATTTTATTCTGGGATGGGAATCCATGAGTGCTGGCCCACTGATTTTGATTTTGTCACACACACAAAAAAAAAAAAAAAGGTGAGAAAGAGGAGAAAAGGGGGATTAGGGGATTACAGGACTTTTCCAGGATGAATTCTGGGCTGAGGAGTGTTTGTGTATTTCCTTGACCAGTGTGTTTGCAAGTACCATGGGTTTCATATACTAGCAGTGGAAGACTTAGAAAACACTTGTTCCAATTCTGTGCAGCTAAGACATTTTTTCATACACCTACAATGTCTGTCAAGTTTACAGTAATGCAAGCAAAATTTTGTCTCGCCATAAATACTGAGTAACAATATTTGTGAGCATGTGAAGTGGGCAGTGGGGAGCTGTGCAACACTGACAAACAACTATGACAAAGCCCTTTGCTGGGGTAATTTGATGTAGCACAGTCAATGGAGGGCGGCAGGATTATTATGGTCATTATTTATTGTATGTATTGCAGATTTTTTTTTTAATTTTTTTTGTGCTGTGCTAAATAAGGGAAGACCTGATGCCTTCTGTCATCAGGGACTGGAAATGCAGTAAAAAGCCCTGATGCCATGGCGTGGCTGTGATAACTGATATTTCTGCAAATTACAGACATCATCGCCTGGCCATACCTGTAATATTTCCACGCTGCCAACTCAGTGTGCTGGTGTACAGGTGCATGTGTGTGTTTGTAAGCAACACTGCACATGCACATGTAGTCTCACTGTGTCAGAAAGACCCCAAACACAATTCCCCTGGTTTCCATGTAAATCACCCAAATTAAAGTGACTGGTCCTTCCTGTCTGTGGCATCACATAAGCTCAGCATCGGGCCAGGCAGGCTGCTGCAGGAGCGGGACAAAGGGCTGATGCTACAGTCCGGTTTCCATGGCAACAGAGGAGGGGTAGTGAAAACCAGAAATGTTGCAAACACCCCTTCTGCTCGCCTCAGCCCCATGCCCGGTATTGCAAAAGACACTGCTATTTGGTGCAAATAAATAAAATAAAAATAAAAATAATTTTTTTAAAAAAGGAATCCAAATGACTTTACCTTTCAGCTTGTAGAATTTCTGAAATCAAAAGACACGGCAGGTTTTTTAATTCAGTGTAGCTGCGGAGAGAAAGGAAACACGACGCACAGGCCTCGTTTTCTGCGTGTAAAATGTGTGTGTTCTTTAAAAGGCAGTGGTTGGCTGCTTTTCCGGACATGATGTGGTTGAAGCTGTCATCATAATGGAAATTCATTGCTGTAGCTATGGTAAATCGAGTTTTCTGCCTGTGCTGAATGCATTAGTCTAATGAGATGTTTGCAGCTGGAGAGCTGAGCTGCTGGAGACTTACAGTGTGCTAAGAGACAACGAGAAGATGCCTTTTGCCGGGGTCTGTGTGACTGAGCTGAAAGTCCTCTGCCCTTTCGGTCTCAGTGCCCAGGCTCTCTAAAGGCACTGCTCAGTGTTGTAACCCATGCGATAGGTAAGGGGAAAGCATGCTTCTTCTTCTCTGCCTGGTGTTTGTCATTGAGCCTTGCTGGAGCAGTTCTCATTCTGCAGGGCTGCACCGTAACTTTGCAGCTCCTCAGCTGGGGACTCGCTGCACCAAAGCATCCCCCTCACTCAGCCCTGGCAGCAGTTTGTGTGAGGAGAGGGGCAGCAGATCTGACACTGCTGCTGGACGGTGCCACGCAGCATCCTATCTGTGTGTTTATGTCTGTGTGTTTGTCTGTCTGTGTGTCTGTCTCTGTGCACTAGTTGACTTAAGACTTCTGACCACAGAGCACTCTGCATGCAGAGCAGCTTCAGGCTGCTTTCCCAAACCTGAATCCAAGCAGGTTTTTTGTGGTTTTGGTTTTTTCTTCTTCTTTTTTCTTTTCTTTTTTTTTTTTTTCCTGCCAGGTAAATGCCTCTTCCATTTTATAAGCAACTTATATTACAACAGACATAGCAGGCAGTAATTATATCAATATAGTTCATAGAGAAATGAGTTTGATTATAATCTCCTCAGATCTTCAAACCAGATACTAAGTTGAATTATTTTTTTCCTTAACAGAAAACCGAAGGGAGTGATGCTGCCTTTTTTCTTTCCTTTGAGACTAAGAGGCATTTAGCTTACGAGAGATGCCGAGGAGCACACTTCAGCAGAGTTGTTTATGTTCATCTTACAGGTGTTTTGAAGGCAGCTTCGAGAGAGGACAGAGCAGGGGGATGAGGTGCATGCGAGCACCCGGATAGCCCTGCCAGTCCCCCCGCAGCTCCCCAAGCCTCCATCACCTCCCCAGCCTGCAGCCCACCGCTTGCTGACAGAGGGTGAAGCCCAGCGTGGTTCCGTGAGTAACTCAGCCTTTGAGATCCGGGTGCTGTTCCCCTTTCCATAGCTGGTGAAGAGCTGTGAGTGCTGGTTTCTTTGCCTGGGGTTCATTTGGCAGCAGAGATCTGGCAGGAAGGAGTTGGTTTTGGTTTTGGTGCATGCAAGGCTTGTAGCAGGGGTACCAAGTTAATCTGGTGAGCTGCAGAGGGAAAGTTGTTGGAATTCTCTGAATTAATGTTTAATCCTGGGTTTGTTCCCAGAGGCTGCTGAAATCACTTTGCTCAAGGATGGACCAAGGGATTTTCAAACTGCACAAATGCAGAATGGGAAGCATAAAGCACATAAACGGGGGCTAAGTACCAAATATTTGGAAAATGGGGGGATATTGTTGTTTGTGGGAGCAGGGCTGGAGTCTAAAAAGTGTCTCTCTGCTACAGGAGTACATAGAGCATCCTTCACCACTCTGTGCTGCCAGCTAAGCATACCAGGCTCAATCAGCTGGTGGTGTAAATCAGCACAGCTTCCTTGGCTCCAGCCTCACCTGACACCAGCTGAGGATAGGGCTTGGAGACTGCAAGTTCAGGTTTTGTGATTTTATTTAGATGAGGTGTCTCCCAGTCTTTCCCAGCTGCAGGTGACTTAATATTTTAACTCAGAGGGCACACTGATTTTCCCAATAAGGCAGAAACCCCCTGCCTCATCATAAAAGTTGCTTAGATTATGTGTGTGTTCTTCAGATCAGAAAGGCTGGCAGAGGCTTGAGCTTTTTAATGGTGCAGTGTGGAAGAGGAACAGAAAAAAATATCTAATAGAAATAGTATGTGTGCTAAATTAGCTCAGAAACTTTGAAGGGTGGATAATTGAGAGCACTGATAAATGCTTGCTAATGTAGCACACTAACTCTGTTGTTTTGTTTATCAGAAATTCTTAACTCAAGTGCTTTCCTATCTTTTGTGGTAAAGAGAGGGTAGGAAGAGGCAAGATTCTTTCTTGAGCAATCAGTGTCTTGCCCTGAGGTTTCTTACCTGCTGGGAACACATGACTGTACAGGTGCTTAATGGTGGCTGCAGAACCTAGCAAGAAGAAATTGCAGTAGGATGAATTTCCCTAAACCATTCCCTTGGCTCTGTGCTTGACATAATAATTTGGGGCTTATTTGATACATCTTAGAAAGAAAAAAAGATTAAAAGAGAAACACCATGGAGCACCCCATCATGGTATGTGGGTGACACCCTGAGCTTCAAGAGGCTGAGATGTAAACTGACAGAGGTGTCTCTCTGATGCCTTTAAATTTACTAAAAAAAAAAAAAAAAAAAAAAAAAAAGGAAAATCAAGTTAGGGCACAGATTAGATTGTAGGGTGAAGTAAGAGTGTGGGGTGGTTTGCAACTCACAGGATGGGAATAAGAGCCAGGAAAGCCCTGACACCGAGGCAAGTGAATAAAAGGCATAAAAGCATGGCTCAGGTAAGGAAGACCTTCAGGAAATAGTTCATGAGAGTAAGATAGCAATGATTTCTGTTAAAAATTTAACAAAGCAAATGTTGATTTTTGATAACACTAAAATCAGCAAAATCCTATTCAAAGCGTTCACTTTCATAAAATACACACCATGGCATCATAGTGTTTTTTTAAACAAAAACATAACGATGAGGGAAAACACCCCAGTTCCTAAAATCCTGTCCTACTTCTTTCCCTGTAGCTTTAAAATGGTGCAAAGGAGAAGGCAATTTTATTTGCATGAAACACTTCCAGATGAGTTCTCCAGCTGACCATTAAGGGCAGATACAGTATTTACCAATGACAGTCATCACTGGGCTCTTCATGGTGAGAATGAACAATAATTGGTTTACTTATGCAAAAAAAAGCAAATAATCCAGGCCCACCTTAAAGGGAGAAATGTATTACATGTATTAATTCTGTCATAACAAGTTTCCTGTGAAAAGGAAGCAAAATTCTCTCCTTATTTTGCTGTATATTAAAAAACCCTAATTAAAAATTGTTTGTCTGGGGATTACAGACTGCTCTGCCAAACAGAAGCACGATATCTGGGTGAATTAAAGCTACTGGCTACATTTGCTATTGACTAATAAAATTGAAACTAATTTATAATCTAAGGTAACATCTTTGAACCAAGTTTTTCTGTTGATGAGAATGAAGAAATTGACAAAAGAAAGGTTGATATGTAGTGAAGGTGGGGCTAAAATTTACTAATTAAAGATATAAACTTCTGATATTTTTTTTTTAATAAAGCCTTATAAAGATGAGGAAACTGTAAGTCGTTCACTAAGATTGACTGCTCCCTTTAGGAACTAGTGTAAATTTGGTCTGTCTAAAGAATTGCCCAGAGAGAGTCTGGATATGTAATTATGTTCTGCTGAAGGATGAATAATTCCTCTTGAAATGAACAGTTTGCTGTTACCCTGCAGTTTATCCTGACCCCACCTTTAAAGGTGATTCTCATCATACAGGAGAAATGGTGCTATAAATGCCAGCCTTTTGCTCCCTGCCTGTTTGAGTTTGCTGCTCTGTTCAGTTTGGGAGTGGGATGCAAAGGACAGGGTTTTCCTTCCACCCCTGGTCAGCTGTGGGGCCAGGAATATGCCTCTGGTTTCTTGCTCCTCTTACCTGACACGTGTGGGGATGCCAGAATGCTCTTGGCATTTGAAATGTCAGACTGACAGCAGCACACACGGGGCCAGCTGCTGCTCTTGTTGCTTCAGGTATTTTCATATAGCCGGGGCTCCCAGGAGTATTCCCTGGCATTTTCTTGATTTGTGACAGGTGTGACTAAAACTCAGCCTTCAGGGTTGTGCCCGAAATTGCTCCAGGTGCTCTTTGGTTGTCATACTCCTCGCAGAGGGCCTGCTCCCTCCTGCATGCTGGTGGCACACATGGACCCTGGGCACCCATTTGGCACAGAACAGGGGAAAGCCCAAGGTCTCCCTCTTCCATTGAACCTCCCCTGGCAGGAGGGTACCATACACCTCCATGCCCTTACTCTGCAGCTCCCAGGTCCTAGCCTGGGCAGCTGGCTCACCAGTACAGACACACTTTTCTCCACATTTGTAACTGGTACTGCATCCAAAGCAGTGCCTGGGTCTGTGTGCAAGCTCCCACCTCAGTATAGGGTGCTGGGGAGTAGCAGCAACTCAGCTCCTGGAGCTCTGCTATCTCCTCTGCACTCCTTGCCTCCCCAGAGAGAGATGTAGAGGATTAATCTCATGGGATGTGCAGTGCTAGGAGGTTCCACACAGGATCATCCATAATGCACTTTGATAGGACAAGGGGGACTGCTTTTAAGCTGGAAGAGGGTAGATTTAGATTAAATATTTGGAAGGAATTCTTCACTGTGAAGGTGGTGAGACACTGGCACAGGCTGCTCAGAGAAGTCCTGGATGTCCCCTCCCTGGAAGTGTTCAACACTGAGGAGAAGGACTTGGGGGTGATGGTGGACCAGAAGCTTAACAGAAGCCTTCAATGTGCACTTGTAGCTCAGAAAGCCAGCTGGGTCTTGGGCTGTATCCAAAGAAGCATAGGCAGACAGTTGAGGGAGAGAATTCTCCCCCTCTACTCTGCTCTTGTGAGACCCCACCTGGAGTACTGTGTCCAGTTCTGGAGTCCCCAGCATCAGAAGGACATAGAGCTCCTGGAATGTGTCCAGAGGAGAGACACTAAAATGATCAGAGGGCTGGAGCACCTCCCCTGTGAAGACAGGCTGAGCAAGATGAAGCTGTTCAACCTGGAGAAAAAGAGGCTCTGAGCTGACCCTATAGCAGCCTTCCAATATCTGAAGGGGGCCTGCAGGAAAGCTGGGGTAGGGCTTTTTGCACTGGTGTGTAGTGAGAGGACAAGGGTAAATTGTTTAAAACTTGAAGAGGGGAGATTTAGGTTTGACATTAGGAAGAAATTCTTCAATTTGAGGGTGGTGAGACACTAGCACAGGCTGCCTGAGGACAAGTTGCCCCCTCCCTGGAAGTGTTCAAGGCCAGGCTGGAGGGGGCTTTGAGCAGCCTAGTCTAATGGGAGGTGTCCCTAACCATGCAGGGGGGTTGGAAATAGGTGATCTTTGTGGTCCCTTCCAACTCAAACCATTCTATGCTTTTATGATCTCAAGCAGCATAAGTAACTTGTAAAAAATCAGCTATATTTATCTTTGAAATGTTTCTTGGACATAAGCAGCATGTGTGCACATACCTTTTGTCAAGAAACCAGACTATGAGAAGTGCTCCACCTTTCTGTTTCATAAACACCTTTTTCTGATGCTTCCCTCCATTTCTCCTTGCTTCTCTTTTTGTGTCAACAAGATGAAGGAGTTACCACAAAATGTGGCATGGTTTACTTGGTGGGAAGTGCAGGAAAGGTGTGAGATTCTTTCTTCTTTCACCCCACCCTCCTGCAGGTGTCATGCATCTGAGTTTTCAATATAGAGGCTAATCATCAGTGCTTTGTCTTTCAAAACTTATTTGTATTTAATGACAGGTGAGGCCATGCTGTTCCCACACCCCGGGCCTTGCAAGGCAGCCTCCCAAAAGCCAGTTTCCCTGCAGCTGGCAGGACTCTCTGGGGGCTGCAGTGAACCTTTCCTACAAGGAAAGTCCTCCCAAAACAGGTCCCTGGAGAGAGATGCTGCCCTGAGATGTCTCCAGGCCAGGCAGGCTGACTTGAAGGCAGCTGTGTTCCAGGACATCTTGGTGGCAGTGGGCATTATTTCCCCTCCTGCTAGCAGGAGGAAGCCACCACATCCCCATCATGTAGGAGAAGCTCCTTGGTGACCTGAACACCTCTAAGCAGCATCAGCCCCCAGGGATTTTTTTCTGCCTGCCTGCCAGGAAGGACACCACAGACAGGTAAGCTCTTAACCTAAGACCTTGTGACAGGGACAGATTTATTGAAAAGTATGAGTGTTGTCATTCTGAGAGGCTACAGCAGTTATTGAGGTTCTCTATAAACTCATGGTCAGAGGGAATGTGTTGCTCAAACACTGCAAGTCTATCAAAACAGGAGAGAGGAAATCTGGGAGCATGGCACCATCCTTGGTCCCATTTACTGGGTGCTGGGGCTGTTCTTAAGAGGCAGCTGAGGGGCACAACAAAACCAGGAGAGGTGCAAGCAGTTTTGAGGTGGGGGGGCTATTTATAGATTTGGGGTGTAAAACTATTTGATTTTTCCAAAGTATGTGTTGGATGTTTGCAGCCATCTGTACCTGCAGGAGCTGTGGGGAGAGAAATGTGTCTCGGAGGGGAAAGCAAAGATTCACAAAGGGACTTCAAACATGGCTGGAGAGAGTATTTGGACAGAGGAGGTTTTGAAAGTAGTAGTCACTGAAGAGGGGCAAGGGGAACTCTGGGGTCTTAACTGAGGGCAAACCCAAAGGGAAACATTACAAGAGGGGATTCCTCACTAAGGACAGAGATTACTTGGGGTTTTTTTTGTCCCTGCTACCATTTTTGTCTGGGGCTGAGCTGCCTCCAGGCCTGGCCATCCCATGCTACCCTGCCAGGAAGCCATGCAAGCATGGCAGCCAGGCTGCCTTCTCCATCTTGACTCAAAGCTGGCTCTGTGCACCCCCACTGCTGTGTCCTCAAGCCAGGACAGATATACCAGCCCAGAGTTGACACAGGAAAGCTGGAAAGACTATAGAAGAGCTCCACAGCATTCAACAGGGAGGCAGCCTGACAAAGTGCTGGGGATTCTAATGATGGGCAAGGCCCTTTTAATCCACATGTCTATATATTTCTGTGAGCATGTATGTGCATAGGAACCACCCTGCTGAACTGTGTGGTAGAGAATTTGTCATTGATTTCCATCTGGAAGAATAAACAACTGAACCAGTGTTATCTCATTTGTTACCACTAGGAAGAAATGTCTCATGGAGGACACATTCATTTGGCATGGCACCTAAAAAATCCTACACTGAGAACTGAAGGAGAACTTCAGTAATACTGTCTCTTATGAATTTTTAAGGTTTATTTACCATAGAAGACATCTTTCCCCTGCCACAGAAAAGCTCAGAACTGGTGAGGGCTCTTGTCTTGCAAATGTCTAGTGAAGTTTAACAAGACAGCAATCTATGTGAAGAAATGGCACAAAAGCTCTCCCTCCCCTGCCCCGTGCCAGGTGCCATGAGAAGAAGTGCTCACAGTTTGGTGCTAGAAAAAGAGGGAGTTGCAGTGGGTGTCCCATCTCTTCAAGGTGAGCACATGGGTATGGTACAGGACCCTGCTCTGTCGCAGGGTGACAGGAGAGACTCCAGTATCACCAGCAGAGATCAGCAGTGCAAAAAATAGAGCTTTGGTGTAGATGTGCAGTAGACACACACATAGAGTGTAGAAATAAGAAGAAGAGATGCTGCTTTTGAAAAACTGTTTATGGTCATTATTTATGTATGTGAGGAGACTCAGTACCCTTTTCCCTGTTGCCTTAAAAAAATGTTTATAGCATTTACCTCCTGATTTCATCTGGCAGCCTCCATCTATTTCCCTATAAACGATGAATGAGAGATGTGCTTAGTAACTGTCTCTTATGGCTCAGTAAATACTTGAATTTATTTGCATATTAAGTCGGCCAGGTTTATATTGTGCTCAGTGAATGCAGCAACATGAAATACTACACAGAGGAGGCTAGTCGGCCATTAATGTGCCGAGGATTTATGTGAATGACTCCCTTTAACATTAATGGAAGTTATTTACACAAATCACCTTCCATTTGGGGAATAGACCATAATGTATGTAAATACATATTACTCACTGCCGTTCAGTTATTCAAAAGGATGCCTAGCAATCTGAAACACCATTCTGATGCTGATATTCCGTAAGCTTTCCTTAAAATGCGGGATGGAAGAGTGCTGCTCGTGTAGGGAGCTGTGTCACATCTGAGCTGGCACGCACTCAGGGGTGGCTGAAGTCCCTCAGGATGCAGAGGGGCACAGAGGAGAAAAATTTTGCAGGGCTGAGTCCTTGCTGGGGCAGTGTCCTGGCTGGGAGTGGGAGCAGCTCTGCTAGGTGGGAGGCAAGAGCTGGGGAAAATGGGCTTCTCTGTCGCTCCTGGTGCAGCTGGGAGAGGCATTTCCTGCATCCCACCTGAAGGCTTTCAGGAAGGGGTCCCAGAGACCCTTCTGGTTTCATAGGGCTTGGCCCTCCTGCCATTTACTCTCTTGTCCAGGAGGCTGTGTTTGTGCAAGTCAGTGGCTGGGCTCTACACGTGCATGGGGAATATTAAGTCTCCTTTCCCCAGACCAAAATGACATCCCCCCCTCACTGCCAGGAGCATTGCTGCTGGCTGCCTGCCTGCAGCCCCTGGGGGCCACTTGACTGCCCTTGCCTGGCTACTGAGGCTGCAGGCTCAGACAAGGTCTGCTGTAGGGAGAAACCTGCTTTGCTCTCCCCCCACATGTCTATTTTTGCTTCTCCCATCTGAGCAAAAGACAGGGGTGAGTGCAAGTCCTGGTGTACCTTCAGCTGGGCTCAAAACCCTTTGCAAAACCAGGGTCTGTGGTAAGGGCTGAAGTCAGGTGCACTCAGCCTGTCTTGGGTGAGAGTTTTTTTGTCACCGACCTGCCACTCAGTTCTGCTCCGTTCCCAGCAGAGTGGCTGAGCTGAGCAGAGCATATATTTGCTTCATTTATTTGCAACTGTGTGCCTGGTTTTGAGCTGAGCACTGGGGCTTCTCTCTGGCTTCCCAGCGATGCCAAGGTGAAGGGGGGTGGCTTTGACTGACTTTCACAATGAATGTTAGAGGGAACCCATGATGCTGAAACTGAAAATCCACAAGTACAAGTGAGGTGGAGCCACACTGTCTCTAAGAGAGACAATCCTACCCTTTCTACAGCTGCCTGGGTCCAGGCTGTCACTTTACTTGCATGGGTTCATGTATTGCTGTGGGGCCAGAACAGGAAACCCTGCCCTTGGCTTGCTGGTGAGAGCTGGGACTGGGACTGGCACTGGGACTGGACTGGGTGGCCAAACCTCGGCTGTAGTTGCTGTCCCTTTGGCTATCTCTGCTTCAGGCGAACAGTGAGGTAAAAAAGATGCTCCTTCCTTTTTAGCCATGCTCTCCTCCCAGCCAGCCCCCCCTGTACAGCACAGAGCATTTTCTTTTTCCTGTTGGCCAGAGGAGACAGTAGCCAGGTAAGTGCACAAAGAAAACCTCGTGGTGAGAAGAAATGCTCTAGAGGCATCCTAATCCTTGTATGGGTGCATCTGGCACTGCTGGCCCACAACTCAGGAGGCATCTCACAGCTTGGAGAGTCTGGGGATATTTATAACTCTTTCCCCTTGATGCGTTTATTTGATACACACTGATGTGTTTTGTTCCTCATGGGTTTGCTATAGTTGCACCAAAGTTAAGCCTGTGCTTCACTCAGAGCATGGGCTTTTTGAGTTGTGCTTAAGTCAGAAATCATCTTTTAGAATCATAGAGTGACTTGGGTTTAAAAAGGCCTTAAAGATCCTCTGGTTCCAAGACCCCTGCATGGGCAGGGACACTTTCCCCTAGACCAGGTTGCTTAGATTGTTTTGTTCTTTACAGCCAAGTGGGTGAAGGTAAATTTGCTCTGAAACCAAAAATGAAGTAACTAGGCTGATAGGACAGATCGCAATGTTACAATTCCAGCCTGCTTCCCAGGCAGCTGCAGCTCTCACTCCAAATCTCCACCTCATGCTGGAGATGGGCTCATTACCCAGCGTTATATGAGGCAGCTTCGCATCCTCACCAGCCTGCCGGGGTACACAGCACCTCTCACCCTGGACTCAGGGCTGGGTGGTGAAATCATCCCTCATCCCAGATCCAAACAAGCAAAACTACACTTGCAAAAATGCAGCTTTGCTGCAGCTAGGCACTTAGGTGCTGGGGCATCTCCTCAGTTAGAAGGTAGTCATGTCTTCCCCCATCCCTACATACCCACCAGTTCATGCATTAGCTACACAAGATTCTTTGTGTCCATGTGCTGGTCCTTTGGTGGCTGCTCTTGAGCTGTGTGGTATAGAAGGAGACTCCTGGGTCAAACCTTCAACTTCAAAGTCATTTTTGTTAACAAGAATATGAGACGGTGAAATTCCTGCAATCTCAGGTGTTTCAGAACTTGTATTTAATTTTACCAGCCATGGTTGCTACATATGAGATCTAATTAAATGAAGTTATTAAACCGGGAGGAAATATTGCAGAAATTATGACTGATCTCTTATGCTTACCCCTTATTTTTACACAGTTAGCAGTGGCAGTCTCCGTTGACAACTGGGACTGACACTGAGCCAGGCAAAGACAATTACTTTTCACTGCTCAAAAAAAAGACCTGCTCAGGTGGGCTACCATTAACCTTGTGTCGGAGTTTTTGTCTCTCCATCAGCTTAGACTGCATGCAGCAAGAGGTGTCTGATGCAGGGACTTATTTACCTGGATAGACAGGAGTATGCCCCATGCTGAGGAGAAAACGTAGAGTGGTCTGGAGGGAGGTACACTGGAACCCCCTCCTCTGTGAAACAAGGAGAGCAGAACTGATTGAGGCTTCTGGTGGGAGTTTTGTTCTAATTAATTTGGAAGCTGTGGAATTCTCCCATACTCATTAGTATTTAGCTCTGCAGATACAGAGGTCTTGCATAGAGACAGGGGAAAGGGCGTGATGAGCACATGGGACCCCATCGTCCTGCCTGAGTGAAAGCTTCAGACCAGGCAGGGAACGAAGAAGGGAAAGCCAGGAGGCTCCAGCCCCTCCTGAGTGCCCTCAGGGACTTGTGGAATGACTTGGTGAGTGGAGCTGGCACTGAGCCTTCTGGAGGCTCTGCCAAGGAAACTGGTTCCCAGGGCCAAAGAGGGAGAGCTCACTGGAGCAGGCAAAAATTGCCATGAGTGCCCACCTGTGTGCTTTGGGATATCACACAAGACAGCTTTTCTAAACATCAGGTGAGATTGTAGGATATATAACTCCAATGGCAAACGGGGTCCTGAGTGCTCCTGAGTTATTCCTGCCATCAGTGCCAGCATGTGGGCACTGTATAGCCATTGGGGCACTTCTGTCTGGCACTTTAACAACTAAGTGAAAGTGCAGAGGAACTAGAACTGGAAATGATGGTCTTGTCATGGGCTCAGTCTGTGTCCCAGGCTGTGAGTACAGTTTGTAGTTACTGTTCAATCAAGAAACATTGCTAGTCAGAGATATTCTAATGATTATTGTCAGTGAGTCTGGGAGACAGCACACTACTTTTTTTATGACTTTTTTTTTTTTTTTACTTTTTTCCCACCAACAGAATAAGTAAATAAAGCCAGACTCTGAAAAGGTCACATTTGCCTGCAGGCACAGACAATGCCAGTTTTTTATGCTAATTCTGGGGCAATGAAAAGCTTGACACTGTGGTCCTTCTGCCTGGTGATTGCTAAAGAAGGGCAGCTCAGGGTGGTCAGCGTAAGGGTGTCAAAGCACTGGGAAAGAAATGATGTGCTGGGAAGGCCAGGAGAGTATGCTCCATAAGGGAATGCAAAATTAGAGGAAAGTAGAAGGAAAATGAAATAAATAAAGTCTGACATCCCTCCAGGTGTTTGGGAGGTTCCATTCATCATGTGCTGTGGATGGCACTGTGCCACAGCCCCTCGCAGCCTCTTTGCAAGTGTGGAAGGTCTCTCTGAATGAAGTATGTGAAAATCATGGTTACTCAGAGATGATAAAGGAGCTAAGAAAGCTTGGGGAGAAAAATAGGATAAAATAGGAGAAGAATGGCTTTAGACAAAGAATTTGGGGCATAGTGATGACATTGATAGTGTTGGGTCCCATATGAATTACATCTCAAGATGACTTTGGGCTTTAACATGCAGAGAGAGAAGTTTTCAATGGGGTATATTTCCTGTTCTACTGTGGGTATGTGAAGCACACCTGATCCACTGGCATTTAGAGACTGCCTTGAATTTCCAAGGAGCATTTCAATCTGCCATTTGCTTTCCTTTGCAGTTTCACAGAGATTTCATGCAGAGATACACACTAATTGTCTTCTACACTGTACAGCCCCAAAGAGCTTATGATGTGTTCCTGAGTAACATGGTCACACGCACAAATCAGAAAAAGGACAACTGAATTCTATCCAAAGTCCCCATCAGCTGTAGAGTGAACTGTGACCTGCAGATATTTTATTTGTCTCATAATCACTTGTGCTTTCTCAATGGCAGAAGGAAGGGATTAGAAGCTGAAATATTTTATTGAACAATATTGAAGAGATGCACCCAGGCCCCAGAGGTGCTTATGATGGCTTCTGGCTTAGGGAAATTTGTGGGATGGGGAGCAAAGCACAGGCATCCTGCTCACTTTTCACTGCCTGCCCACTGCACTTGACAGGTGGTGGGATGTCCTCCTTCCCTGGGGGAAAGCAGGTGCCACCAGTCAGGAATGTGTTGTTTCCCTAGTGATTCATGTACTGGGACAGTCCCCAGACACTGAGTGACTTCTGGTGGCCCTGCTGCCACTAAGCACAAAACCCTCCACACTAAACCAGAATATGAGATAGTGGGTGGCTGCTGTCAGGCTCAGGGCTGCTGTGTCTCAGTCTGTGCATGGAGATGCATCTTCCTTGGCAGCCCTGGGTATTTCCAGGGAGATGTGACCAGCTGGCTTTGCTACTTGAACTGTTGTCCCAGTCAGAAGTAGTGTAGCCAGCAATGGTAGACATTGCCATTCTGTGATGGACAAGTCCTGCCAATTTTTTGATACATACATGGAAAAAATGCAAAACATGGCATCCTAAGAACAACTAAACTGTTCAATGTGTCATGGGGAAAAAATCCCTGTGTGCAAGGGCTGAGTATGCAATATAAGCTCTTCTCTGGTCCCATAGGGGGCTGGTTTTGGAGGTTTAAGCTGGACTGCAAGAACACTTATGCCTTCTGCTAGTGCTCTGTGTTGCTCTTGTCACTTAGTGTTGGAACTAAATTTTATGTTTAGTTTCCACAGAATACCTGAAAGCTTTCTGTCAGTTTCCCTCAGAGCTGGTTTGGAAGTGTGTCTTCTGCTGACCAGCATCTGCCAGCACAAACCAACTGAGAATGTATTCAATGGTACCTTTCACCTGTGGTGTGTGGTTTTTTTAAAGAAGGTCAAAACAGCAAAAGCAGATGTTTAACCAGTACAATTTTCCTAAATCTATTGCCCAAGGTATGCAGGTGATGACACAGAAGCGTGCTGGAGTGTTTCTGTTCTGAGTGTTTAGTCTCTAGGTGATGAACAGGGCTGTTGCCAAACACAGTGCAAAAATCATTGAGAAAACAAGAAATCATGGCTTGTTGGAGGGTGAAATGGGTCATAGCAGGTCTGAAAAGTGAAGGTTGTATGTTTGTTTAGAAAATGAATTACAGATATAATCAAACAGGGCCAAACTTGACTCTTGAGTGCTGCACACTTTAGTAACCAGCCCCAGTTAGCAAAGCTCTCCTCCCCAGTCACAGGGAGTCAAACCTTGCTAACTTGCCCCATGGTGTTCCCATAGTTCACTTTTGGGTCCTGTATATTTTTCAGATTGTTTTTATTCCAGATGGATCTGCTTTCATTAGGAGACCCACCTGCAGCCTCCCCCAGAGCCAGATCCAGCATCCATGCTGGTCAGGAAGCCTGACCAGAGCCTGTCCAGAGCTCACCTTCCCAAAGAGGGGTGTGCCAGGGCTGATGACACAGCTGATGACCCCACAAACTCCCTTCAGCCCATCCAATAGCCACTGAGGCACCAGAATTCTTCTTCTGGAGTGGGGAGTGGTGACAGCAGGTGACTGTCTTGATCCCAAGAAATTCTGGGTAACATAGATGACTCTAGCAAGTGATACACATGATTTTCTTGTTACTGACTTAGTGATTAAATGAATATCCTTTTATTTATGTTGTCCAATTACAACATTAAAATGTGGATTGAATATAAACGTTTCTTCTGTGGGTGGAAATTAAAGCTTTGAGCATCTTCAGAAGCTGAAGTCTCTAAAGACAGAAGCATAAGAGCTACTCCACTTCATGCCAGAAAAGGACAAATCTTTTATAAGTATTATTTCTCAAAATGTAATATAAAAGTGCAACAGGTCCCTAAGGAACACAGATAACTTTATGTGCGAAACACATGAAATTCCTGCCCTCTGTTTAAGAAAAGATATTTCCCTATTGACTTTTGTAATATCACTTCAGATTTAGGGGGTTAATTTATTTCCTGGGACAGATATCTGTGGTAGGCATATCAGCTGGTATGTGTGATGTGGCCAAGTGTGTTGATGGTGGAGGGAAAGCTCCTGGAGCCAGTGGCTGGATATTACTGGTGACAGAAAGAGAGAGAGAGCAGGGGGCAATGCAGGAGCAAGGGGACCAGACACTGCTGCCAAAGCCCCTGGGGGCCTCTACAGGCTGCTTGTGTGGAACAGGAGAAGTGATTGCTTCTTCAGTGCTCAGACTGCCTAGAGAGCACATTTTAATGGGAAAGGAGGATGTCCAACTTCTTTTCCCAGAATGGGAAAAGAAATCACCATTAGCCCTGGTGATTTCATGTGGTAGAGAAAATTCGGCTAGGAAGAAGGCATGAAAATTTTATCCCATATTTTGGACTCAAAAAAGGCAGGGAATGATGGGGGTTGTATCCAGGACCAGGGCTGTGCCTGTGTAAAAAATGCATTTACTTGGCAAAGTAATTGAGAATAATAGTATGTAAGACATAATGAAACACCTAGGGTAACACAGGAGGCATTAAATGCCAGCAAAGAGCATCCAGACCATCTCAAGCTGCTCATCATGGCAAATTTCTTCTGCTATAAAGTTCATTTGTATTTCTTATTATGTTACTGGAGGTCCACTGGATCTGGGAAAGACAGGGAATTTTTCAGCTTGATTCTGATTTCTGTGCTCGAGACTCTCCTAATTCCATATGATTTGAAGGACCAATCCAGGTTGGCTCTGGAGTGAGAAGCACTGTGGAAAGACTGGGGCAGCATCAGCAGGGTTGGTGGGAAGCAGATCACTGTCTTCCCAGTGTTTGGAGGGCTGAAAGTTCTTTTTCATTCTGTGCTGGGTATAGATCACAGTCATTTCAATGGGATAAAGTCAAAGAGGCACTGCCCTCGTATCCATTGTGTGAAGTTGGGATGGAGTCACCTTGTGATGAACACACACAACATAGGAGAGCCATGGCAGTGGGCAGTGAGAAGCTAAGACCTCACACTGGGTAGCAGTCTGCCATCAAGGGGCTGTCTCTTCATAACAGAGCATCCCCTTTTATCAATAGAAAAGGAGCACTGCTCTCAAATTTCTCCCCTGGCTGTCATCCAGGCTGCTCCATCCAACTCTCCCACAGCAAATCTGCAGCTCAGGGGCCTAGCTTAGACACATGGATGTGAGCTACTCTGTGCCCCTGAGTCCTGAAGATGCACATTAGTCCTTGTCCTCTTTTATTAAGTCATGTAACTGTAGTTAGAAAGACTCTTGTTCATTCTGGAGTGTGATAGGGACCACAGATTTTCATGCTCCCATGTGCTGGGAAGTGTCCAGGCAAGAGGGTGACATAGGCTGGGGTAGGTCTGCCTCTTTTGCTGCTTTACAACAAAAGTTGTTGCCCCTTGCTCTTCACTGCAAAACGTTTGCTTAAGAAATAGTTTTTATAATTTATGGTTTCCAGAAATTCTGTCAGGTCTCATGGCAGTGTGCACCAGGCAAGTTGGGATAAGCATCCCAAATCCTTACACACCTTCTAGCTGGTGTGATGTTGGTGAGAATTTCTCTCCACTGTTTTATTCTCTTTACTCAACATCACCTACACTGAAATGTGTTCAAAATCCCTGCTTAACTTGTGCTATGCCAAATGCAACTGAGAGGGATTCCAGATGGTGAGAGGGTACATAAGATCTAGAAAAATTAGAAGTATTGGGTCATTGCTTCTTCTCCCTGCCCATCTCCCACTCTCCGACTTGAAGACATTGATCTTCTGTGAGTTAGGTGCCTGCTCTTTCTTCCTGCTGCACATAAATGTCAAATACTATTTTTTTTTCTTCAGGAAGGGCAATGCATTGCTGGCTCAAGAAAACACTGGAAGTAGTTCAGGGAAAATTATCTAGATATTTGTATTCTTCTCTGCAGTGAGATGGCGGCTTTGTGAGGTTCATCCATTTATGGTAGCTGCTGGTTGAAGATGTCCCATAAATGTACAAACTACAGAAAACTTTGGGTGGGGTGCAGAGGGGAAGCAAGCAGTTACAAAAAAAGAAGCCAAAGAACTGCCAGACAAGTGAGACAGGAAAAATATGAGTATCAGCCAATTACAGAGTCAGCTGGAGAACTCAAATGGCTATAATATAAATGTTGCTCATTTCACATTCATTTGTTCAAAATCTTTGCCCCTGAAAATTTAACAGAGAGAAGAAAGGATCTGTAGCTTATGGGTGATGAAGGATTCTGGCTTTTGCATGAGACACAGAAGATGAGAAAGAAAGTAACTGCATTCAAAGGAGAAATTGGTGCCAGTCTGAAGGTTGTAGATAAATAAGATCTTGCTTTGTATGCCTGTAGTTCAAGGAGAGTTAGCTTGTTAACAGCAAAAGTTCCCTGATAAGAAAGCTAGTGACAGGAGAGGACTTCTGGAAAACAACCTGTAAATTGCATTGGCAAAGTGTGTGATCAGAAACAAGGGTGTCTGAACCAGCAATTACTTGGCTGAATATGTGAAACAGGACCTGCTACAATACTAATCCCAATTTAAACTTAATTGCTGGCTCAGAATAACTCAGCCTCAATTTTAAGGGCTGAAGCCCTATCAGGACTAAAAACATTCATGCATTTATAGAAAGATTTGATTGAATTTCATCTAATTAATTAATAACAGACACCCTGGCCATCTTTGCATCTCAAGCATTTGGGGTTTGAGCTGGGGAAACTGAGGGTGGAGGATCCTGGTGTTGTTGTCTGCTAGTTCAGGGAGAAAAGAGCAATGTGTGCTGCATTCCCAGTCACTGGAAAAGTCACTTGGTCCTGGACTTCAGAAGGCCAGAAGCAGAGCAGGAGAGAAGCATGTGGTAGGCCCATAGGATGTGCCTGCAGCTGAATGGGAGCAGCTCTCCATCACACCTCCCTACACCCAGTGGGATACTGGTGCAGGATGCAGCATCCCACCAGCTTCCTGGGCAGAGGCAATGTTGGAAAAAGGACCTACCTCCTTTGGAAACTTTTCAGCCTGTCAGCAGGGACAGAAGGGCTCTTGGATGAGGTGTGGAAGTTGAGGAGATGATAGGAGGGCTTGGCAAACAGTAGTCCTGAGACTGCAAGTCTGCAAAAGTAAGTACCTGCATAATAAATACGAAGCTTGTATTACTCAGTCCTTGGCCCTCAGGTCTCCATCTTCTCCCTTTGAGCTTGCAGAGGGAGTTTTGCATGGCTCTTGGATGGTTCCACCAGCAGTCTGTGTTTTACCACCCTCAGGATTTCAGGACAGGGGATTTAAAGATTTAAAGAGGTTTTTGGTTTTTTTATTAACAAACCAAAATGGCACCTCTGGATACACAGAACCTGACACAAAGGACCTTGGGATAGTGAGGGGAGGAACTCACTTTTTGCTGTGGGCCTGTCCTGCAAATAGCAAACCACATTCTGAGGTGAAGAACTGCAAGAGTAACTCCACTCTCCTGCAGCTCACGGATGCAGGAGCCTGAGTCCAGCCACTGTGTTTGTTTCCCTGCAGTATCAGAAATGATGCTACTAGCTGCATGTTTTTTTCACCTTAGAGGAGTGAGTTGCCTTTGTTTTCTCCCTTTTTTTGCACACATCTGGCTTGACCACCTCAGCAGCGTGACCCTTGTGGCCTCATTGCATCCAGTTTTCAAATCTTTCCTTGGGTGCTCTGCCCGCCCTCTCTTGCTCTCTGTAAAGTTTCATTTCCTCAATTCCCTGCCACAGGCTACTTGTCAGCAACAAAAATGTCAGGCCAAATGAAGAAAGGTAAGATCAAGAGGCAAGGATGGCCTCGGTGGTTCCTGGGGGTCCCATTCTCACCAGGGTTTTCAAGTTCTTCTGGCTCATTAAGCAAACCTGAGTGAGAGGGGGCACACAGCTACTGCTCTACCTTCTGTCACCAGGGTACTATCCTTCAAAGGAACACCTCCTCAAGGACAGCACTGTCACTGCTGCTGAATTTCACTTAAAAAAAAAAAAGCAAGCTCTAAGATGACATGAGGAACCATTTTTTTCTTTCATGTGCTTTTAGTAACAAGGAAAGGAGCAGACACCATCAATGCTTCTGGATTTTGGGGAGTTCTGTGCTGTTTCTTCCCTCCCACTGAGCCATCCCAGACCATGATACGGACGAGAGAGTAGGGTACAGTCCTGGACACTGCTTGCATGAGACCTGGTCCCTTTCTACTCCAACACAGTGACTGTGAAAATACAAAATGAAGCTCTGCAGGACCTGCTCTCAGCAGCTGCAGGGCCCCTCCTGAAGGGGAAGCAGCCAGCAAAGCACTGATAGGAGAAATGTTGCTGGGTTTCTGCCGTGCTGGGACACATTTGCAAGAGTAAAATGATGTTTTCTTGCTTGAACTCAATTTGACTTGGGTTCTCTAGCAAATTATTTAATAAAGCATCATAAAATTGCTATTACAGTGTAATCTTCAGCAAATTTTGTGCAGGTAAAAAGAACTGAAACTAGCTACAAAGAGAAATGTGCTATTTTCCCAGATGCAGATAGCCAAGCAGCAATGTGCTAGCCATGTCCAGACTGGCTATTGCACCTTCTTTGGTACCTATGAAGTAGGGGACAAAGACAAAACAATTTAAGGAACAGCCTCAAGTAGTTACTGGAGCAGATGAGAAAGGGATGCTTGGAGTTTTATAGATTTGTGCCCTGTAACTGCCTGATTCTGGTGTCTGAGAGGGTGTCAAGATGATAAGAGCTTTTTCCAGGACTGAAGCTTTTTCTATTCTGTCCTCTGCTCTCTCTGTCTCATAAGACATCTGACCAAAAGGGGGGGAATGCAAGTGGGGTCTCACATCTCTCTTTGGTACACATTTCCACTATACCTGTAGACCTTTGCACCCCCTGCTCTCATGCCCCATCATCTCTGAAACAAGTCAGCAAGTCAAAAAATCATATGGGGAGTGAAAGAGAGCACAAGATTGTGATTTCATGTAACCACATGGAAAAAAAAGTCTAAAAAACGCACACCACCTTTTTACCAATGTGTGTTTCAGGCACAAAATGGTGGCACTGAAGGAAAACTTGCCCACCTCACCCTCACTGGCTCTGCCCTCTCCTGTTGTCTCACTGGCTGACATGATGGCTCCAGGGCAAGGTAGACAGAGTCTATGCAGTGATGAATGCTGCTATATGTTGTTTTGGATGCTGCTAGTTCTGTTGAGGAGAGCTAAATCTCTGCTATGCTGCAGGGAGAAAATGATAGATGGTTACTGGCTCTAGCAGGAGATTACAGCTCATTAGAAATCAATGTTTTTACATTGCAGAACAAAACCATACTCCTCTTGGTGTCTGCTTACAGGTTGTGCTGTGGCACTGCTGCATGTAGAGAGTACTCACAAATACCTCTTTTGAATACCTAAGTATCAGCATCCTTGGGACTTGCTGCAAGCAGAAGAAAAGATGCCTGTATTTTCTCCATCTCTTTTAAAACTGCTTGTGAGAATGTTTAAAACACAAGATAGCGGCCAAAGTTCAACCATTCTGGGAACTAAGAGGGGAAACATTCTTTTGCCCAAATGAGAGGTGCTGAAATATTTTGCCCACTTTTTCTTGAGAAGAAGCCTGTGGCAATGATTGGGATGTAGGTGATGGGAGAGTGTGGATCCTGGACCCTGCCATCATCAAGCCTTGTCCTGATCAAGTTACTTAATATCTGGTTGTCTTCTTAACTCCTGGGAGGGATGATGTGAGACATTGGAAAATGGAGACACTGAATGGGTATGAAGTTCCTCAGCCCAGCCTTCATAAGAAGGCTGGGACGAGCCTAGGAAGTCTTTCTTATCTGTGAGACTTAAGTTTCCCCTAGCAAAAAGGACACGTTTTGAGCTGTAATGCAATGTATTGTTAACTAGAAATATTCTGAACACAGATTGAAACATAACTAGCTATTGTGGGTAGGCATGAGTGACCAAGGGTGGGATTCACCCTTGGAGACATGCACTGTAGACATCTGGTTATAAGCTTGTTTTTGTGGGTTCATTTTATTAACAGAAGAAACATATTCATGGAGCATGATTAACCTCAGCCTAATGTCACACCCACCTTTTAGAAATGGGACAAGTTTGGGATTAAGACACTTGAATATAGCTGTCTACAAGGAAGAGCAGAGCTCTCACAATCATTAAATTGCACCTGGTCTGTAGACCCTAGAGCCACTGGGCCCACAACAAACCACATCTATATCTGGTCAGCCGAATGCAGTCATTCACACCTTCAGCTGGACTGGCTGCATCTTCAGTGACAACATGGGAGGTCAAACACCCATCACACACAGAGACACCTCTGTATAAGGGTCTAAATGCAGTCATTCAGGTGTCTTCTGCTATAGAATTATTCTCTATAGCTAAGAACCACTGCCTAAAATAATCACCTAGTGCCACCTGAGATGCTCAAGACATCTTACCAGATGAGACACAGGGTGTAAGAGAGACCTCATCTGAAATGTCTGGAGACACTAATACTGAGGTGAGGGACAAATTGAGGCTTGAAATTAGGTGGGGTGAAGCCCATTCTTGGTTCCCACAGCTGGCACAGATAGTTGAGCTGCTTCTTTAATGATTGGTTTGGGAAAACAGGTCTTTCTACTCAGATCCTGTTGGCTGGACTGTCTCAAGGGTTTTGCACAGAAATTATCTTCTTTGGATCAAGATAGGCAAGAGAGTTCCTCAGAGAATCAGCTTCAATCTCCAAGGCAATAGGCAAGAAGAGAAGAACTCTGCAAAGTGCTATAGAAGAACTTCATGTCACGGCTAAAAATTATCCTGACCTTTCTTTGAGCAATAGTGAGATGGGTGCTCTCCATGCAATGTCATTAGTCAATCACATCCAGACATGCAGAGAATAGTGGTTCATTCTTTTATTAGCAGAAATTCCCACTGTCTGCTTCACTAAACACTTTTCATGTAGTATGTGGTGCTGCTTTGGTATTCATGATAAAGAGACATATAATGCCTCATGACCCTGAATATTACACCAGAGAAGCATGCAGGTATAAAGCTTTTTTTCCAGACCAGGCAATGCTTCATTTTGCTCACCTCAGCAGGCCATCATCTCCAAGCAGTCACAGTCAAAAGGCAGCCCTACTTTGCACAAAGAAGGAGGGGAAAATTGTCTTGTCACTGGCAGAAAAGTACCCCCTCCTTCCCATTTACTAACATGATATTCCCAAGCACATTGTGCTTCCCTGAACAGCAGCTGAAGGGGAGACGGACAAGATTACAAGAAGTTTGTGTTTTTTCCACATCTTGGGTGTACAGAACTGTGAGACATGGAGCTCTGCAGGAGTCAAGAGTTGAAGGCAGGGATGCAAGTGCTGGCAGGGACTCCTGGATTGGAGTCCTTCTTCAGCTGGGACCAGTGGCTGCACTGGGATTAAAGGGCATTCTCCTTCAGCTGCTGTGGAACAGAAGCATTTTCTGCTCAACTGCACTTCTGCCCCTGGCTTTGGCTTGAGGTATGAATAGCTTGTTCCTTCCCTATGCATCATCCCTGTGCCAATCCAGGCATAGGTTTGCACGAGACCTGGTATAAATCAAGTTTAAATGATCATCCTCCGGAATTACCGATATAAAATTTAATGTGATATTTTTACCTCCAGCCCTTGCAGTTACTGAAGCGCAGGTTAAAAGCTGCATTTATTGCAGGCATTTATTTTTATTAAGAATGGATCTTTGCAGTACATCAAAAATCCTCAGCTGGGAAGGAAATGCATTGTAGCTCCCTCTACTCTCAGTTGTAGCTGCCAGCACAGGAATCTGTGTTGGAAATCATACGATGTATACACCAACACACAACACAGGGCAAGCACAGTACAAAGCACAGGTTGTTAGAAAAATCCTTTAAGGTCACTAGTGTTGGTCTAGGGTGTGTTTTTTTCCCCACCCCAGCCTTCCAGAGGGGCAAACTGCTATGCACAGGGTGCTCCTTGGGATCTTCTGAACTCACAACACTGCTGCCCAGAGATACAAGATTTCACCCTTCCTGCAGCACTCATCTAAGCATCAAGGCAGGGAGAGGTATTTCTCTGCTGCATCCTCTCTGGGATCTGGTGGGGCAATGTGGAAGGAGGCAGGGTTGGAAATTGGATTTCCAGATGGCAGCGCTGGGGAGACAACAAGTAAGGAAAGGCTACCCTGTGACTAGCCCTGCATTAAGTGATGAGAAGCCAGAAATGTAAAGCAGTTTCCTGCTGTTATTTTAAAACTAAGAATAGGAAAGCAATAGAGCCAGGTCAAACTGAAGCTGTGCTATCCTTGGTTGTCCAAAGCTAGTGCCTTAGGAAAGGTACAAGGACAGGGCAAACACATACTGATTGCCCTCCCAGAACACTCTCCCAGGCTATTTGTACTGAACTGAGGCGGTGCCTTTGTTAGTAGCCTGTAATTTGCTTCCTTGAATTTGCCCTTAAATTACATCAAGCTCTCTTAAAGTGTCTTGAAGCCACCAAGCTTTCCAGCAGGTCAAGCCAAGGCTGTGGCAGCAATTGGAGCTGCCCCAGGAATGTCCTTCTGAAGTAACACCCTAACTTTGTCAGGGGGCAGTCAGTCAAACCTTCTGTCCCTCTGCCTCTCTGCCCAGCCCACAGTTTGACTGCATGATTTTCCAGCTTGCTCAAGAGCTTTCTCTTGTCTGTAAGAGGAGGCTGTGCTGTCACCCCCCCCTCCATCCCAAAGAGGCAATTTTTCCTTGTCAGCTGTCTTCCCCGCTGCTGCATAGCACAGTAAACACCACCAAAGGTGTTCTCTGTTTCCCTTAACATAGAAGAAAGGAGAATCAAGTCATGGTTGGATTTGTAATTAAGTGTAATAACAACAGCTTGTATACTGCAGAACACTTCTTATCTTTGTCATATCAAGCCATGTACATTACATTGAGATCATTTTGTGCACTGTTGAGTTGGGTCTTGTGTCAGCACCTGTGGCAAGGAGTTTTAGGACGTTTTGCCAAAACACAGCATTGCAAGTCTCAAAAGCAGAGACAGGACAAAAAAAGCTGTGATTGCTAATATTGAATGTGATCGCTAATATTGAATATTGAATGAGTTTCCAGGCCACCAAGTGGCCACCAGGCCTCACCAGCTGCAGAAGAAAGCAGCATTTCAGACAAAGAAGAGTGCTAGGTCAGCAGCTCTTGCACTGGGGGGGCTATTAATTCCTGAGGTGCCACCACCTTCCTTTATCATCAAAGGAGAATGCAATAAAGGCAGTATGGTATGGTGCTCCATGAGAGTCCATATCCCCTGTCTCAGTCTCATGTCCCCCACTGCAGGAGCCACTTCTCTTCCCCAGGTGGGGAGCAAAGCTTGTCTGGGCCTGTCTTCCCCAGCCTCTGCCAAGGTCTTCTGTGAATACTTGTACTGTCAGGCTTTGTTTAAAGCAGAGTAAAACTCAAAGCCTGAAGCACTAGGCTTTCACAGTGAGCTTTAGTGCCAAATCCAGTGTAATCTTTGCGTTTCACTACCTGCCACTTGTAACATGACATCCCAGGGATGTTTTGGTTCAGGAAGTGGAAGAGACACCAAGAGTGCCCCTCAGAAAGCACTACAGGGAGGAAAATGCACACTGCTGAAGACAGAATGAACGTAGTGATGCTCAGGATAGTCAGAGGCTTTCCATTTGACTCCTGCTGTGGCAAGGCTGATGTTTTTAACCCCGTAACTATTACTCTCCTGTCACATGAGGCTTTTACTTGCTTGAAATCAGAACCCCATGGCAGGCTTTCGGGTGGTTCCTGAGCTGGCTGAGCATGCCTGGAGAGTGCAACCACAGTGGCTGTGGGCAATATGGTAAAGTAGGCACTCCAGGTTTGCTCTGGTCTGATGTCTGACACTCTGTTTGCTCTCATCTGTGTGGGAGTTTTAGGCAGCTGATGTTGAAGACTGAAAATCTTACAGCCAATCTGTAACTCCTGCCCTATGTAATAGATCTGTCTGAAACAAGCTGACATCCTTCGTGTTATTAAAAAAAGCAAGCCCTACTTTTTAATATAATGCAAATAAAGACACTTACTGGAAGGTAGGGCTGGGAGCTCTCTCGTTTTTGTACCCTACTCCATGAACTACTGACTGTGTAAGACCATAAAAGTGAGTCACTTGTTTGTCTGTCATACTTGCAAAGTTCTAGCTAGGCAAAACATAATTGCCTTTGAGGGAGAGAAGCTCCCAGATGCAGACACATCATCAGTGTCCCCTTGGTTGTACCCTTTCCACTATTGGGTTAGCAACCCTGATTTCTTTCCTGGCAATGTCAGCTCTGAGCAGTCCAGTCACACTGGCTTCTGAAGTGGTGAGATTTGAAGCTTAGTGAGAAATTTGTAGATTTTATGGTTTGTAGATTTGGTAAAAATTTGTAGTTGTTTGTAGTAATAAACAAACCCCCACTTTCTTTGTGCTTTTGAGCCAAGGAGATGCTCTTGGGCCACATCTTTAAGGTTCTTCTCTGTAGCTGAGAGGGCTATGAGACAGCTCTGTTAAAACAGAGAGAAAGGAGTCGTCTGTTATCACTGGCTTGGGGGAGCATGAAATGGAAAATGCCATGTCAGCCATCGCAAGGCTTATCATAAAAGCCTGATAAGTGCCCAGACCCTTATGTCTAGCAATGTATTCAGGCAGTACTGGGACTGGTATTCTGCACACATGCAGGGAAGCAGATGCCTGAACAAACCAACATTGAAAATGTATTTCTGCAGGTGATTTGTTGTTGTTTTGTTTTGTTTTGTTTTTTTAATTGACCTTTTACTAGTATGTGACCCTTGCCAGAAGCTGTGCAGAATGCTGTATAACCCCCTGGTACTCTGTGCATGGTTGTGTGTTTGTTTTCTTTATTAAAACCTGGACAGAGGAAAATGGACCAGATTCCATCCCATTACCCCTGCTCAACTACATCAGCTCCATGGAGTTGTGGTGAAATAACAGCTTTTGACAGAGTACATCCAAAAGCCCACTACTAATATGCGTGGTAACAGGTGCTATAAAATTGCAGAGAGTAGATGGCAATTCTCTAACGTGGCTACCTTGTGTCAGCAGCCTTGTGGTCCTGTTCTCTCTCCCTGCTCAGAAGTGATGTGAATAAAGTGGAGGGAAGTCCATTTTGGTATCGGTAACACTTCTGAGGTGAGAGAGGATTTGCAGAACCACAGATTCTGGGGAAAGTCAGGTTGACAGGGACCTCAGGAGGTCATCTGCTCCAAACCCCTTCAGAAAGCAGAGACTGACTGATGGGTGCAAGCTTCAGTTTATCTGCAGGATGTAAGGTTAAGGTGGCCATTGTGAGATTCACTTATTAGGACATCTGCAATAAAGACCTCGCCACCTGAGCCAGCTCCCTGTACTGTATCTGAGGTCAGCAGAGAGAAAAGGGCGTGACAAAGGCTTTTTCCCTGCTTTGGAGTAGCTGAGTCAGCTGCAGTCAGATGAATATCACCCGGAAACTCATACCCATGGCGTATTTCTTGCTGTTTTATGATCAATGGTAACAGGGAAAATGGCAGCACGAGAAAAATACCTTTGCATGAAAAACCTAGAATGAAAAGAAATAAAAGCTCTTTTTTTCTTTTTTTTTTTTTTTCTTTCTTCTTCTGTCTTTCTCCTCCTTCTGGTTGATCAACAGCCTGGGTGCAGATGAGCCACTTGCCGTGCCTACCCCCTAGCCCAGCCCCTGGGGAGATGCAGCCCCCCAGGATGGTGGGGAGGAAGCGAGGGCGGCCCCCGCTCCAGCCAGCGCCCATCAAAGTGGCTGCTCACAACCTCTACTCAGCACCAGCTGGTGCTTTGCCAGTCGTGAAGATCCCAAAGAAGAGAGGGAGAAAACCTGGGTACAAGGTAGATACACAATTTTCACACTCCTTCTAGACCTCCTGATTATTTTAATAAATTTTTTTTCCTAGTATTTCAGGCGAAATGCAGGAAATGTAAAGTTGTGCAAGTGTGGGGCAGAGCAATCAAAAAAAAACAAAGTAAAAGAAACTGGTTTCTCTTCTAACTGAGATGGTGAAAAATAGAGGGAAATTAGTTTTTTTAAGTCTACAGTTACTTTAATTCACATTGTTTGAAAATAACCTGACTCCCACAGTGTTGTGTGAGATGGCTGCACAACTTTATGCAGCAAGTTTCTTATTTGTCACTTTTTTCTTCTCTCTCGCTAGCAGTGATTTAGAAATGAAACAAAAATAAAAGAGAAGGAAAAGAACACAGGGGAGTGGGAGTAAAAGGAGAAAATAATTTTTTTTTAAAAGGATGTTTAAGAATTAATTAGATTTGAGTTTCTGATGAAATGGTGGTTTTGATTATTTGTCTGCTCACTGTGGGGGAAAATCATGCCTATTTCTCAATGTGACAAGGCAGGGGGGCAAAGCTAAAGAAAGTAAGAAACCCTGAGCAGCATCCTTAGCCCTTTATGTGCAGTCGGTGGGCTGGGGCACTGCTGTCTGGCACTTGAACAGCTAGGTGAAAGTGCAGAGGAACTGCAGAGGGAAATGATGCCCTGGTAGGCTCAGCACTTTCAGGAGGAGGGCCCCTGTTATTCCTAAGGCTAGGTGAAAATGTGACTGTGGTACTGAGGGGAAGTGATTCTGGGGTGTGAAAATGAGCCCCACTGCAGAGAGGGGTCTATCAGTAGATTGCTCCATTATTCTCTCCATCTCTGCCCACAGCCAGCCAGAGGCTCTGCACATGTTTGCTGCTCATGTTACTTGTTTTTTAACAGGAACAGATGCAGACATGCACAAAGTGAAAAATAGTATGTGCTTTCATATCCCACATTTCACAAAACACTGAAGTACGTGTCCCAGGCTTAGCTTGGACACAGAGCTCTGTTTTGGGCCATTGCTATAAATGCTGTGGTAATCCTGAGAGGGACTGCCTGAGCCTGCTGTCTGGTTGGCTTTGCTTGGCCTCTGCTGTTGTATCATTGCTGTTACCAAAGTTCAGGCTTTTCAGAGGAAACAGGAAACTGCAGCTGGAACTTTCCTTGCCATGCAAGGTCTGTTTTCAGCACACACTGAAGCACACTTCAAAATATGGTCCCATAGCAGAGAGGGCTGTAAAGTAGGGAGAGCATGGAGAGACATGGGAGGAGGCAGAACCTGAAGAGAAAGCACTAAGGGCTGAGGTACTGCTACAGCAGATGCTATAGCTGGGGAAGCAAAGGAGTGGGGGATTCTGAAAATGGGATGCAGAGAGGTGATGAGAAGGGCTTGCCTGGAAAAGAGAGGAGAGAGGAGGGAGATTGGAGGATGGGAGGCAGAAGGTTGGGTATGAGGTCAAAAGGAGAGAAGGGCAACAATAAGGGTAGCCTGCTCTAGGTAATGCCCAAACGTAAGGAGCTGAGACATTTGGTTTCTATTTGAGCTCAGCCAGCAGCACTCTAAATGGGGCCTTGCTGCCTCCCAGGAACGGGGAGAGACCCAGGCAGCACCCAGGGTCAAGACCTTCTCCAGGGAAGGCTGGGGTAGGCTCTGTGCATGCATTGCTTGTGTTACTCACTTTTCTGTTTTGCCATCAGATTAGTGGTTTGCTAAATGTCACAATGACCTTGTATGCAGAGTTTTGGCAGGCCCCATCCCTTCTGCCCTTAGTCTCGCTGACCTCTGTTTCTCACTCCTGCATTTACATTTGATTTGTAATTTCATAAGAATAATGAAGCTGTGGAGTGTATTCTGTTCCATCCTAAATGCACCCATCCACCTCTGAAAAAGCCTTTAACCAACCACCACATATTTATAGGTGGGAGAAGTATAAAGGGAGACTTACACTTCCCAAAAACCTGCAGTAACATTGTGCTTCAGACCTGGGTGGTGGCTGAGCACTTGATCATTGTTGACCTCTTTTCTGCTGAAGGGAAGCTCTTCCCCCTGCTGGGTACCACATACACCCCCTCTCTGTCCCCAGGGACTTAGCAAGGAGGCGACAGCATCTCTTCTTTGGTAGTGAATGTGGGATGGAGTGACTTTTTGGTAGCAGCGAGTAAAAAGGCATTGTTATGGCTTAGCAGTTTGGGCAGACCAAAAATCAAGGGACAGAATTATTCTCTATTAGCACCATCCCCCCCCAAAAAAAAAAACAAAAAAAAAAACCAAACAAAAAAAAAAAAACCAAAAAAAAAAAAAAAAAAAAAAAAAAAAAAAAAAAGAAGAAAAAAGAAGATAACTAAAGACTAAAGACTAAAAGACTAAAGACTAGAGACTTTAGGTTGGAAATTAAAAAAAAATGTAAAGATTTACTAGCACAGGGGAAAGGCAATAACATAAGAGATAAAGCAAAAAATTACAAATATATACTCTCATATATAAACATATCCAACCCAATCTCGATGGCAGCAGGGATAGGTGCCTGAGGGCCCTTGTGGCAGGGCAGACTCACGAGGGGGGGTCCATGGCTCTTCCCAGCCCCCAGCAGATGTGGAGTCTGAAGAGCACGTGGGGAGCCGGGGGTACAGGATCGCAGAGGAACAGCAGCCAAGCAAGGAGTGGGTGAGAGAGAGGAGGGACTGCCAGTCTGCATGACCTTGATAGAGTATGGGTAGGAAATGGGAGGGAATAGACCCCTCTGTGTTCCACCCCTCTCAGAGTCTGAAAGTCCTCCTGCTTTAGTCACTCATACTGAAACTATGACAGGTATCCTTTTATAACCCATAGCTTAAGTTTCTGGAGCTGATACCCATGAGCTGCAGAATCCCTGGCACCTGCCCAGGAGCTGTTTATTTGTGCTATAGGATTCACACAACGAAACCATGCTTTCTGTGAGGCATCTTTGTGTGCTCAGCTGAAGTGAACTCCTCTCCTTCACAAACACTTCCCCAGGGCAAGTCGAAGATCGCTTTTTTTTTTTTTTTTTTTTTTCATGGGGAACTCTAAGCTGATTTAATTAGCTCGCTAATTGTATGACTTTCAGATACCATGAGACTTAAATGCATTTTAAAAAATTACTCCCTGCCCAGATGGCAGACGACCAAATTCTTTATAGCAACCAGATAGCTGAATTATTACAGAACAGATGGAAAAATACTTCTGAATTTTTAGCAAACTAGGAATTTACAGCCTAGATTTAAATTTATTTTGACGGAGATGTGAATAACAGACATTTTTAATCACATGATCTTTATAGCCAGATGACCCTTTGGCTGTTTTCATTGATATTAGAGCAAATATCTGCATCTTCGTAGAACGACATTTCAAGTCCTTTTCCTTCAGTATCCTGTTTATTTGTGACAGCTTTGGTTATAAAATTTCATCATCTGTTTTTCCAAAAACTGTTTGTACCTGATGCGGAACTGTTTCCCATAAACCGCTACATTTTCCTGAAATATAACATTCTTTCTGACTGTATAAATCTCATTAGGAAAAAGCCTATCCTGGCAGCTGAGATGTGGTTAGTAGATGGATGGTTTTTATTTCTCTGGCTGTAAGTGAGGGGCAGCCCCAAAGAGCCCCCTGGAAAGCCTGTATGAGGGGAGTTAGCATCCTGGGGGGACCGGTGGTTTTAGAGGACAGCTCAGTGACGTGTGTGTGGGACAGTGCTGTGACAAAGACCCCCACATCCTTCCCAGGGGGCAACAAAGCAAGGGCCCCCAGCCTTGGGCTGCCCAAGGAGAGACTGTGCTCCCCTACTACCACAGCAGCTCCGTCCTGGGGATGTGTCCCCAGCCCAGGGTGAGCAGTCAGCCAGGACCTTGCAAGCTCCTGGCACGTAAGGTGGGTAGCAAGAGTTGCCCTGTGCAGGACAATTAGCAGGTAGAGTGACAATTTCTATTACAGGGTGCAGGCTCCCCTGCTGCCTTAGAAGTCACTACTAATGATGACAAATAAGCAGTCAGTGTTTGAACACACTGGGGCCAAAATTGAAGAGACAACAATAAAGTGCCCTGCTTAGCTGTTGCTCCTGTGATACAGCCTTGGATTTCAAGGCTGTCTATACTACTCTTAAGGTTACCTGCCTCACCACAAAACATTTAGGGGGTGTAGGAGGCTGTGTGCAGGCTCCCCTCCATCATTTGCTGTCTGGAAGAAAGGTATTGCATGACACCAGAAGAAAAGGTGAGAAGGACCTTGGACTATGTTTAGCCTTTGCCAGCACAGCACTGGCCTCTCTCTGCCTCAGCAACTGAACTGAAACCTGACTTGCCTGGTGCTGAGCCTCCTCACCCACAGCCACATGCACAGGGAATTTGAAGTTCAGACAAGACCCCAAAACATGTACTCAGAAGCTCCCTGCTTCCCTGCTACAGGTTTAATGTACCTTTTGCCCAGTATTGGAAACCCACGTGGCAGGACCAGGCTGGCCCAGGTACTCATGTTGGTGCACATCTGTGGAGACTGGCGCTGGTTTTTTTTAGTAGAAGCAAAAGCTCTTGTGACCAGGAGCTACCTCTGCCCTGTTGGCTGGAAGGACATGGGCATGTGGGGATGGGGTGAACCTCAGCCTTTTTTAGCAAACGTCAAGGGCATAAGGGACAACCAGTACAGTGGAATTAGGAGCCATAAAGACCTATGATCTTCACTGCTTTTTTAATTTTTTTTTTCTTTTCATGTTCATGAGCATGTTCTCTCCATTGCCAAGCTCTCAATCGGTCAACTGGGTTGACTGATAGCTTGGCTATTTCCAGAGAAGAATCAGTTCAGTAAAAGGCATCTTTATATGTAGCATTTTGAGCTTTACACTCAGTGATATTCAGGGACTATTCAGGTTTTCAGTGCCCAGGAGGTATTTGTGTTTGCTATTATACTATCTCCTGTAATCAGGCATTGTTTTATTTTGATCTAATGAAGGTGCATTCTCTGCTACCCCTAATAAAATGGCATTTATCCGTATCCAGAGAATGTAGAATACATACTATTGCAATTAAGTTTGCAGTAAACTGTTAACTAAACCAGCAAACCTCTAAGAAAGAGCTTACAAGATAGAAAGTGTGTACAGGTCTCACCCTCTGTTTATTTGCCCAACTTCAAGGATGACAGAACAGGTGGAGAAAGAGGTCTACTGGGCACTGCCCCACCTCTACTGGGCTGATGGTGCTAGTGGGCAATGCCCACTCAGACTGTGCACAAGGCTCCAGGGCTGGAGAGGAGGGGACCTCTGTGCCTGTGTTTGGAGCCACAGGTCTGTGAGCCAGTTATGTTGTTAAGGAGCCAACATGCAAGTGAAACAGAAGTTACTAGGTGTGCTGTCTCCAAAACATTACCCACACAGATGTGTGCATATGCACACATATATTTATATATACATATATAAAAATATATACAGGTGTATATGTACACCGTTATACATCTGTATATATCTTTCTATGTGTGTATATACTGTGTGCAAGCACACTCATATATATATGCATTTAAGATATATGTGTATGATCCAAAGCAAGCCCACGAGCCTAGCAGGAGCTACACAGATTTTTGTAATGCCATCCTCCTTCACCACAGAAAAGTGAGCCATTGATTTGTTGATACAAAAAAAACAACAAATCATGCTGCTTCTCCCCTTCTCACCTTGTATAAACCCCAACTGGATGGGGACCTTGATTTTTGAAACAGCATTTCCTCCTATTTATTTTTCTTGCTTGGAAAACAAACTGACAGCACTGTTGTTGGTGTTTTCTGACCCCAGTCTGAAGGCAAGACAGCCCTACAAAACCAGGACAACACAGGCAGGTGAGGACTGCTGATAGGCAGGGGCCAGCTCAGGGTCCTACAGCTGCCATATAGCAAGAGATCAAATCCATGGTTTGTCACAGATTCACTTATTCAACATTTTCTCCCTTGTTCAAGAGTGGAGGCAGTGCTACCATGTAGATGTGGTGCCTGGCACTCTGAGACAGGTATGATCCAGTCTTTGCCCCAGGCACTGAACTGCAGAGGATGGTCCTTGGATAAGGAGCCACCTTTCATTGCCTTCCAGGCATATTGTGGCCTCTTTCCACAGTGGCCGCTATAAGGGAAACTACTGGTTGCGTAAAGAAGCAAGTTTGGGAAGGGCTTGCTGGAGGCCTGGCAGGCAAAAATTACACCCATCTCAGCAAAGTGGCCATATTTTTGTTTTGGTTTGGTTTGGTTTGGTTTGTTTTTTTTAGTTTTGATGGGTACCATTCTAGCATAAGTGCTACTGAAAGAGAGACCCTGAATTCTCTCTTATTCAAGCCCTTGCTGGGATAAGCCAGTAACTGGGGGATGATACAAACTCCTAGAGACTTAATGATTAAAATCTCCCTTGGATGGTACCAAGTCCAACAGCCTTTCCTATCTCTTCCCCAGATTTCTGTTTTACACTTTCACTGGCTCAGAGACTGTTATTTTAGACAGCTATAATATAAAAATGGACAAAGTGAATCTTTTTCATAGAATCATAGAGTGGTTTGGGTTGGAAGAGACCATAAATTTCACCTAGTTCCAACCCTGCTGCAAGGTCAGGGACCCCTGCCATTAGACCCGGTTACTCAAAGTCCCATCCAACTTGGCCTTGAACACTTCCCTGGGCAACATGTTCCAGCGTCTCTTCACCTTCATAATGAAGAATGACTCCCTAATGTCTAATCTAAATCTGCACTCTTCCAGTTTTAAGTCATAGCACTTTATCCTCTCACTACATGTTCTTTTAAAAAAAGTTCCTCCCCAGCTTTCTTGTAGGCCCCCTTCAGGTACTGGAAGGCAGCATTTATGCAAAATGACTTCTACTCTCTTCTCTAGCTGTAGGCAGTGGTCTGCCTTCATTCCTACCTAAAATAAAATATGCTTTGTACATTATTTCCAGCTTTGGCTTAAGCCCTGAGAGAAACAATACTCTGAAAATCTAACAAGGCTAAAAACTACTTTTCTTCTTATCCTTGTCACTTAAAGTATTTTTACCTTTGATTACTGAAAGACAGTAACAAAATCACCTGCCAGAAGAACAGCTCATGGTAGTATATGTAAATATATAAACAAGCCAGACACATACTTGGGTGCCTGCTTTCTTTTATGGCAAAAGGAAAAGCAAAAGTGGTAATATCGGGTAAAAATAATGAAAATTTAAATTTTTTAAGACTTTCAAAATTTTGAAGACCTGATCATCACTTGACCACTGTGATGTTTTCAGCTACTAGCAGTGTAAAGACATAGTGATACTGCACCATAAATTTCCATTTTGTTGTACTTCTCTGAGCTGGGTTGCATATCACAAAGACTGCCGGGTGCGACAGTGCAGCAGTTTGTATTTACTACCTGGTAATAACACACTACAGACCTTGGTCTTAGCTTATATATATGGATGACAGCCCAAAGTAGCCCCTTGATGCCACTGGATTTATACAAGATTTATACCCCTGTAACAAAGAGCAGAATTTGACCCTAAATTACGACGTAGTTAAGCATCCCATGATTCTGAATTGCAGAGAATTGTTTACACCCACGTGAAATGGGTCATAAAATGCAATTGCGCTGATTTGTTAGAGTGCTAGACCCAATTTGCTCAGGTGTAAATAACTACCCAGTGGGTGGCATAATATTTGCATCCTGTAACTTTAGGCATTGCTGTCTGCTGCAAATCAGCCAGGTTTGAGGTTCCAGTATCCTCCTGGGAGCAGAACGGATGCTCCTGGCCTGGGGAAAGTGATGCAATAGCAGATTGCTAATGAGTGGGAGTTCATGGGGAGTGACATACACAGAATAAAATCGGGGTATCTTGTGGGTACTTTCATTACTCAACCAGTTATATTTTGCAGCTGAAGTCTCGTGTCCTGATGACTCCCTTAGCCATCTCCCCGCCGAGAAGCACACCAGAGCCAGATATTAGTTCCATCCCCCAGGATGCAGCTACGATACCCAACTCGGCCACGCCGCAGGCTCTCACAGGTACCCAGCCCTAAATGCTCCTTGGTCAAGGGGTGAGCAGGAACCGTGGACTGACAGCAAGATGCTTTGCTTTCCAGAGTGGGTGGAGCTGGTTAAATCAGGGTGTTTGCAGATGAGACTGGTGACCAGTCATGCAGGACAGGGAAGTCCCACAAAGCTGTTATTTTGACTGCCTTGTGTCAAGTTTAGTGGAGATGTCTGTCCATTCCTCTTGAAATGCAGACATTAACATCCCATGAATGCTACTATTTTATACCCAGAACTCACCCCACCAGAGGCATTGCAATGACCAGACTAAACCCCAGTGTGAACATGAAGCATCTGTTACAGCTGTGGGGAGAGGGATGGAGGAGCCACAATCTGATTGTAGGCAGGGTTACCAGCACATAAACCCTAATGTCTTACCACAGCAGTAGACCTGGTCATTTCTAGGTGCATTCAGGGAAAAAACCAGCCTTATTCTTTTATGGCTTATATTACCAGAAGTAACATAGGTCAATGCCTTTAAACTGATGTAAATGAGAAGAGAATCAACAAGACAGCTGATTTATCTTGAGTTTTCAGCAAAGAAAAGGATTAGATAACATTAGAATCTAAACACAACACATAAATCCCATTATTTCTTAGCTGGGATGCACAGAGGAGAAGTTTTCCATCTGCTCTGGTAACAGAATGATACTAAACGTAGTGACAGTGACGATAAAAATATATTTCATTCTCATTTATCCTTTCACATGCAAAGACTGCAAAGCACTTGACAGACACCAGGCAAGCTGTGTTTCTTAGCATTGCTCTGAGTAGTGTGTCCAGTGTTGCTTTCAAAGGGGGACAGAAAGGCAGAGTCTTACAAGCCCAACTAGCTCACCAGGATGGCTGCAGAGGCTCCTTGGGTCAATTTGTCCTGCACCTCTGTCTGCCCATCCTCATGCCACCAGCACCTGTCCTCTCAGCACCTTCCCAGCAGCACACATAAGCTCCCACCAGAGCAGGGTTTGTAGGAGGTGGAAGCAGACTCAAGCCAATTTTACCTCCCTATCTGCTCCGAAAGGACCACAGGGGCCCTTGCTCCCCCCTGAAGGACCTAGCATGCTGGTTGCAGAGTCCATCTGGCAGTCAATCCCCAAACAAAACTGGTGGCTTGTCACAGCAGAAGCCACATCCTGAAGACTCAGTGAGGTTCGGTACAGTGGCACCCCAGGAAAGCTGCACCCTGACAGCTCCCTGCAATTCATGCATGCTGCTGCTGTCTTTCAGTGCATCACCCCTTTGTTTGTTTGGCACTTGGAAGGTGTAAAGCACTATGTAATGATAACTATGATTGCTATTATCCTTCTCTTTACTCAGGATGTACTGCTTGAACCCCGTCTGCTGTGCAGTGAGAGATGGGATAGTGGAGTGAGCCATGACAGTCGCACTAGATTTTCATTACAGTGATGCAAACTGTAAATTATTTCCAACTTTACACAGCTGTCATCATGTCCTCCACTCCACTTGATGGGTTTTTTTGCCACATATCTGATTTCTGTCAGAGGATAGTGTTATATTGTCTGAGAGATGACAGCTCGAGCACACTCAGCTAGCTATTACAATACATCTCACTTTAGCCTGACTCTAGGCTGTGTCTTAGTCGCCCTTAGTTACCACAGCATTATCTCTGCTTTCTTCAAGGTGTAGTTAGTCTCAGCCAAGCTTAAAATAAGTCTGTGCTAGAGAGGGGATATTTTGGCTATGGCTAATGTCATCTGGGAAAACTTCCTTTGCAGGCAAAGACATATCAGAGGAGGCATGCAGGTCTTGGCTACGGGGAGGCTGGGGCATCCTTCATGGCCCCCCTGTGCATCACAGTCATGCAGCTGTGGTCCCAAGTTAGGATTTAGCACTGCACATGTTGTACAGTTTCCCTTGAGGTGAGGCAGTCTGCAGAGTGCTGGGTTGGACATGGAGGGTCAGGAAGCTCCCAAAGACCTGAGTCTCTGCCATTGCACCATGCAGCTCAGCACAGGAACTACAGATGCAAAAAGTCAGGAGCAGCAAGGTCTCCCAAAACTCATCTCAGAGCAGTGCTTCTCAATGAATCAGTCCCAAGATATATTAGAGAAAAAAAATAAGTCAAAAACACACCTGGAGGTTTTGTAAGATCAGCCCTGCTAGTCAGTGCCCTTCACTCCCTGCACATGTTTTCCGGTCATGGACAAGGTAGACTGCAGTACACCACAGGCACACACAGGAGCTTCTTTAGTTCCATGTGGTTTATCCTCTCCTTAGACACGAAACAAAGGTCCAAAATCCACTCACTTCACAGATCAGTGATCAGTGCAGGGCTGTGCCACCCCAAATGGCAGCGACTCACTGGTGAGTTGAAAAGCTATGTGAAATACAAAGGTCATCAGAGGGCTGGAGCACCTCTCCTATGAAGACAGACTGAGAGAGTTGGGGTTATTCAGTCTGGAGAGGAGAAGGCTCCGAGGAGACCTTATTGTAGCCTTCCGGTATCTGAAGGACCTACAAGAAAGATGGTGAGGGACTTTTTAGGATGTCAGGTAGTGATAGGACTTGGGGGAATGGATTCAAACTAGAGGAGGGTTGATTGGGATTGGAAGTTAGGAAGAAGTTCTTCACCATGAAGATGGTGAGACACTGGAAAAGGTTGCCCAGAGAGGTGATGGAAGCCCCATCCCTGGAAGTTTTTAAGGCCAGGCTGGATGGGACTCTGAGCAACCTGATCTAGTGGGAGGTGTCCCTGCCCATGGCAGGGGGTTGGAACTGGATGATCTTAAAGGTCCCTTCCAGCCCTGAAAATTCTATGGTTCTGTGAAATAAATAGAAATGTGTACAGCCAGTATTCACTAGGATGCTCTCAGGGGTGCTGTGTAACTGACTTGTTGGGATCTTTTTGTGTATCTACAGTCTGCATTTACATCAACAAACAAGCGAACCTGGGGCCATACCTCGACAGGAAGAAAGTGAAGCAGCTCCCAGAACACTTTGGGCCGGAGAGGCCATCGGCAGCCCTGCAGCAGGCTGTCCAGGCCTGCATCAACTGTGCCCTCCAGCAAAAGGCTGTCTTCTCTCTCATCAAGCAGGGCTATGGAGGCGAGACCGTGTCAGGTAAAGCATTTTTGGAAGGGGTTTGTGGCCACTCAGAAAGTGCCTGGAGTCCTAACGTGGTCCCCCATACTGACTGTTCCCCCTGTCCCATTGCCTCCTGGGGCTGCAAAGGAAAACCTGCCAGGAGTTCAGCTGCTGATGTGGCCTCTGCTGCAGCTCCTGAGCCACAGGAATTGCAAAAGTCCCATGGCAATGCCTAGCACAGCAGCATTGTACAAACACTTCACAGAGAACTGGAGATCAGAGGGAACTTCTCAGGAGCATCTCAGGTCCATGCAGTGACACGTCTCACTGCATCCTAATGAGTCTCCCATATCTCTCCCTCAGACTCCTGGCCTGGCTCTCAGACTGAACATGAACTTTTCTTCCAACCGCAGCCAGACTTTTGTGTCACAACACTGGTTTAGCACAGGGGGAGGCAGTGTGAATGAAATTACGGGAATATGGGAATGATGGTCTCCAGTGAGCTGTCACAGATGAGTCAGGCATGAACACGAAGCCAAGGACCACAAGTCCAAACAGTTCTGCAGGGATCAGAGCATTTCAGCTGTGCCATCGGGACCTTCTTGTGTGAGAGCACAAGCTCTGACCTTCTATGCAGTGTAAAAAACCTTTCTCCCCCTGCTTTAGTTCTCTTTAGTCACAGGTGTGCCTTCTCTGAGGGACATCAGAAATACTCTAAGAATGAGCCAAAATTTTTCACAGAAACACACAACTGACTCACATTAACTCAAAGCTTAATCTTTGCCTGGTTCTGCTCTGTGTGTATGATTTTCATTACAAGCAGAATAACGTTGAGTCTGCCAAACCCCTTGGTCTCAGTTCTTCTGAGCTGGCTTAGCTTCAGGTACCTGAGCTACAAGCACCTGGTCAACATTGCTTCCAGCTTCATGTCTCTTCTAATCATCGAGGAGGGGCGAATTGTCTCCTACTCATGGTGTGGCTCTAAGATTACAGCTCATTCCCAGACCAGCAGCAGCACAGACAGATTTTGTCATGGGCTTTCCAACCTCCCCATTTCCTGGCTCACAGATGCTGGAGCATGATTCCTTAGAGCAGCTCAGGTCAGTGGGAAATCTCTGAAGTTATCCCAAGCATTATAAGCCTAACATTGTAATTTACTCTTTAGTAAGTACTGGAAGCTGTAGGAGTGGAAAAAAATTTCCAGGTGGTGGAGTTTAGGCAGCCATATCACGTAGTCCTCCCTGCAAACCTGTTGACACCTGAATGTGTCCTGCTACAACTGATCCTGGTGGGTCTATTGTGACTGTTGCACCTCTGTCATGGCTGGGACTTGTGCCTATTTTGATTCTCCCTGACAGCTTTGCCCAGGAATTTTAATTAATGCAGCCCAGGATAGGGCTGGTCTATCTGAATTCCAGGTAGACCGCAACTGCTAACTTTTATTTGCCTATGAATGCAATTAAATCTGTAAATAAGATGCACAATGAGGCTGCTAGCCCTTTCCTTCAGTACAGCCCTGATACCTTTTATCCATTCACAGCCATGTCTTAAATTCCCGTCTCCCTGTTATCTTCTAAAACCTTGGGTATTGCTGAAGTCAGCCTAATAGCCCATCACTGGCTAAATCTCTTTCTTTCCCCTTCCATAGGCCAGAGTATCATAATTGCCTCCTTCCAATCACACAATACTCTTTTCAGTTGGATGCATATATTAGAAATCCTTGCGCTGCTGGCCATGCCAGTCAGCATCTTTCAGGACTCCAGTGGGAAGGTGATCTGGGACACAGAAACTCACCCCTATAAATTCCTCTGGATTGTTTTGTACATAGGTAGGGTAATTTCTGTAAAATATTTTAAGACATACCAATGTTGTGTGAAATAGCTCCCATTGCTCTCATCCTTCCTCCTGCCATGCATCCCCAGGTGTTGAATTGCTCCTGCTTGCTTTCCAGTTTCAGCTTCTTTTGAGGGGAAGCAGCATCTCCTGAACCTGCTGGTAGTCAACAGCATTGGGTACGTCCTGCGCTTCCTGAAGAAGTTCTGTCGCAGCCTCGTGTGTGACAATCTCTTCAGCAACCAGCCCTTCCAGCAGTACAACACCGTTTCAGAAAGCCCAGAAGTGTATGAAAACAGAAGGATGGAGGCAGGTAAGCTACTTGATCCACTTGGGCTCAAGATTTCACAGGACTAAATAAATTACTGTCTTTTTTTGATGCTATACTGTCTATGCTGGAGAACTGCAGGTTCCTGCTGGATCTTTCTGGAGGGAGGCAGTGTGCTCATTTGCAGTATTTTTGCCAGTGGCTAGAGAGGAGGTTTTCAGGTGAAAACCACTGTGTTGAAGAGCACCCCTGTGTTGCCAGGGCTAATTCTTTAATTATTTTATAGCTCTTCATTTCTTTTTCTCTTTTCCTAAGGAAACAAGACTTCTATGATGCCATTGTTTCTGTCAGTTCTCTCCTGTAACTTTCTGCCTCTGTAAGTGTACCCGACCCTGGGGTAGAAGCCTCAAAGGCATGAAGTTCACTCAAGTTTCAGGCAAGCAGGAAGGTAGAGGAGAAATTTCTCTCTCCATCTAACTTGACCACAATATTAAGCACTGGAGGATCCCCATGGACTACCAAGACTTCTCTGCTTGCAGATCTGATACAGAGTGCTTGCTGCTTATTCCCACTTCCTAGACCCCTTGCTTAAGCTTGGCTTACTGGCTTCAGCAAAAGGTGTGAGGCTGGGTGAATGTGTGGACCCCAACCCACACTCCATGTCACCTTGGCATGAATAAGAAATCACCCCTGCAACAGGCACTGCCCCAGCACTTCATTACTTGTGCTTCATGCCTTGCATGGTGCTTGTTTTAAGGATCACCTGAAGAGATCACCTGCAAAGCAGCACCATCTGCCTTCACTTGAGGAGACCTCTTACCAGGTGCAGAGAGAAAGCCACTTGCAGCAATCCAGTTTTGGATCAGTGCCATTAGCATAAATCTAAGGTAGCATTACCAGTAAGATCCTAAGCGTGTGCTTTGCACACCAAAACTGGGAGTGGGCTGTACACACATTTCAAAAATTGCCTTTTTGTGCAAAGAAATCTAGCTGCTGCCCTTACACATAAGGGAGTAAAGGCAGGAACCCAGATTGAAACAAATAATAATTTTTTTGTTCATTTGGACTAGGGCATTTCCAGCAACCTGAATGTTTTTGAGGGGTCAAGGGATTTCTGTAGCACCAAGTGTGTGCATCCCAGGAGGCCTGGCATTTGCATTTGCATTTTAATTTGCATTTACATTTACTTTTGCATGGCAAAGCTGTATGTGGGAAGCAACTCCTCAACTGGAGTTTTTACAGTGGCTGTTGCACTCCAAGCATCCTTCTCCCCACACCATTCCCACCAACTCTGCCCAGCCACTGAGGAAAGGGCAATACACTATTTATGCCCCAGACCAGGCAGGAGGCAGCATGGGCTGGGTAGCCTGTGTTAGTCAAGGCTAGTGATGGCCTAGGCTCTCCTCTGCCTAAAAATGAGATGGAGGAAGAGACAGTGGCTCTTGGGTCTTTTAAATCTCTATCACCAGCAGCACTGCAGAACAGTAGAGAAGCAGTGAAATAGCTGAGGGTAGTGGTTATGCACAAGGGTTAAAACTCTCTCATAAGGCTCCAGCTTGCTCACCCTAGGGCCTGATATCTGCTGGCCTGCTAGGCAGAGAGCTGTAGCATGGGTCACCATCACCTACAGAGAGTTGGGTACTCCCCTGTTGAAGTGAGGATGCAGGAGAGTTGATGGAGGAGCCATGTAGCCTTGTAGTCAGGGTGGCTGTGATGAGCAGTGCCTTATCCTGGGTCACTGGGTGCTCAGGTAGCTCTCTGAGCTGGCAGCCCCAAAAGGAGACTCCTTCCACCAAAGATTAGCAGAAATATGGCGAGACAAGATTTGAGGACACTAAGCTCTGCTGACCACTGATGGGGTATACCAAATCTGTGGAACTCAGGTTACTGTGCCAAAGCCTGCCCATGGGCTTGGGGGTGGCTGGAGGAGGGCTCAGCATCTTTACTAGCTAACCCCCTGCCTGCAATGATGTGGGGCCCAGGATGGTTACAGTGCAGCCAGGTAGTTGTTTGGAAAATCCACCTACAGGACTGCTGCTCAACCATAGAATGCACACAAAGGCACAGAAGGACGAATTGCCTCTGCCTCAAAAAGCCCTTGGAATGAGAAATTTTGGAGAGGGGAAAAGCTGAAAGCTGCCTCTTCCCCAGGGCAATCTGTGCCCAGCTCAGGAGCTGTCTGCCTGTGGCTGTGTAGCAGAGGAGCTGGCGAGGTGGCCTCACACCCTGCACTCAGCCAGAGCCAGGCAGACACAGAATATTCGTGTTCATCACATCAGGCTCTATTTAACAGCTGTTTGCACCAGTGCAATAACTCCAGTTTTAGGCACGGGCTTGAGCCACTGAGTCTACAGTTTATGCCAAAATCTTCCCTCCCCCATTCTCTGCAGCAGGGTCAGCAGGGGGGACCTCTGCCACATGGGGTTTCCCTGTAGAGGTACTAACAAGGAGGACAGTAGGAGCTCTTCTCACAGATGGGTCTGTGAGGGCACCTATTAGGATAGAGCTCACATGGAAGGAGCAGGGACATAATAAAGCACCAGAGGAAGCCATGCAAAGCAGCCACATTTTTCATTGTTTCTGTTCTCCAGCTTGTAATCGAGATGTTCTTTCTTTTAAAATCACGTACTTTTCACCCCCTGTGTACCAATGAATTGAATACATGTATTGACTTCAGTGCAGTTACCCTTGATTTATGCTGGCAGAAGTGAGAGGAGAAGCCAGCATCGTGTCCAGTCATATTAATCCACTTACACCATACAGGACTCACCTTTTAGCCTTGCCCTGAAGCACATGCCCCTGAGCCATTATTCACCTGTGCTCACAGCAAACTGCCAGATGCTAATGGCTGTGTATAGTCCAGGTGGGATTTGTTGAGATATGCATATATCACTTACAACAATGTTTTATATTTCTAAGGAGTATGCAAGCACCAGTTTGCACCCAGCACCAGCCTCTGCAATGAGCTCTGTTGGCTCTGCATGACCCTCCCAGGACCTGAGCCCCCACACTCCACCTGCCCTGCCAGTGCCTCTCTCACCAGCACCCAGCAGCCCAGCACATGGAGAGAAGGTCCCTTTCCTGCCCTCTCCCAATGCCTGTGGCCTCTCAGCCTTGTCTTGGCACGTCTAGGGACATACCCCACAGCTCTTTCTTCTCTTTCAGCTGTGATGGGACTTTCTGGCTCATGAGAGCACTTTGTGGGGAGCAGTTTTGGCATGACTCCAAGGACTCCATCTGGGAAGTGCCTGGCTTCAGGTATACATTACAGCTAAACCTGAGATGTTACCTCTCCCCAAAGCACCTGGGTTCAAAGCATCTCTGGACATGCACCCCAGAATTTTCAATGAGAGTGGTAGTGCAGTTTGAACTAAAATGATGGCAAAATCTGAGTTAACTCTGCAGAAAATGCTCTGAGGTGTGTTAGGGCCTCCATGGATGGGAGGCAAACAGGGCAGGGATCCTGCAAAGTGCCTCCATCAACACCCTCAGCATTCAGCTTTCAGCAGTCCTCCCAACAGAGGCTTGGGTGTGCATGGGAAAGGGACATTTCTGGAGCTCCTACATACAGCTGAGGTGCTCCTTTGCAGTGTTAGACTGTTATTTTTTTTAGAGAAAATTGAATTTGCTGAAAAACTTCTTGCAGTTACACTGAATGAAGAAAAGTTTCTCTTAAAAAATGGTACACTGGCCTACACAGGAAGCATTAAACATCATAAGCATCTTCTTCTTTCCCTTTTGGTCAACTCTATGCTTCATCAGTGCCTCTGTAAGGTGGGCTCTTCCTATCTGCAAGCACTTGAAAAGCTGGTACAAGAAGTTCATAGAATCACAGAATCATAAAATCATCCAGGTTGGAAAGGACCTCTGAGATCATCAAGTCCAACCCTTGATCTATTACCATGGCACTGAGTGCCACATCAGTCTCTTCTTAAAAACCTCCAGGGATGGAGAATCCACCACCTCCTTGGGCAGCCCATTCCAGTTCCATGATTAAATGAAGTGCTATAGCAATGCACTGTAAAAGTGTGACTAGTAGGCAAGACACGAAGCCGGCAGCTGGATTTTGTCTGAGACTTTTCCATTAATTGTGTGAGCAAGTCACCCTTCTCTGCTGCTCCTTTATTTGAGCGTCTGTCTAAGGAGGGCAATAATTCTTGCCACTTGCAAAGCCTTTCTAAAACAGCAAGGAAAAAAAAGGAATAACATGATAGAAAATCACATATTATTACAATCAATATTTTCTGTTCCAAGCACCAAATAACAGCTCAGAAATTTCAAGCCCTGAGAGGCTAAGAAAAATGTTGTCTTTTCCCTTTCTAGTACTGTGGCTTGTTTAATCTTGTCTTGTTGCATGCTATGAGGAACTGTGCTCCTGGCTTCTCAGTGTGCTCAGAATAAATGGCTTTTAAGGCTATCAATAGCTGCGGTTCTCTCTAGCATTTAATTACCTGCAAAGGCCATTTATTGCCTCATATATTCCTCTACCATGAACATTATCCTTTAAACAATAAATAAAATATTAAGGTCACTCTTTAAAAGGGAGCAGAGGAACTGCACAAGCCATCCAACCACAGCAATGTCTAATTTAAAAAGTTTGTCTGGTCTTTGGGGCATTTGAATTGATGGCAGAGCCTGCAGTACAGCAGATAAAGGTTGGGATGGCTGCAGGCATTTCTTCCTTTCATCCTCCCGGATGCATGAGTCTGTGCATTCATCAGCAGGCTGGTGCCTGACACAGACCTGGTCCCAGAGCAGGGCACCCCACTGGGGACCTCCACACTGAGGTCCTGCCTGCATCTGGAGCTCCATCCCCAGCAGTGGCTTCCTGAAAGAAGGTGGTAACTCTGTGGTGTGGCAGAAAGAGAGACAACTGCACAGGGAACTGCATGTTGTCATTCAGAAACCTGGGGTGGGACAAAAGCAGTTTAGGATGGTAAAAGGAGTAGGAGGTAAAATCAGGAGGGTGAAAGAAAAGAGACAGGCATTTCATGAGAGACAGTCAGGGTTTCATGAAGGTGGTAGAGACTTGAGCATTCAGGGCCTTTAAACCTAGACCAGAAGAAACTAAGGGAATGTACACCAAGAGGCAAATCCTGACAGGAAGAAAAATAAGATGTGGATGGGAGAGATTAAATTAACCTGTGAAATAATTTGCCTGAACTCTATAAAACTGGCAGAACTCAATGAATTGCCCCTTCTGACCTTTAAGCTGTGTGATTACTGTTTGCTAACCCCCAAATGAAGAAAGAGTCCCTTTCTGTTCCTTTACATTTGTGAAATTGTATCTCCTTGTGGATGCTAAGCAATGAAGCCTTAAGAAGACATCCCTCCAGCAGTCAGCCCAAGGAAAATTCTTCTCCCCACCTTCCTGCTGGGTTGTTTTGCTTCTACAGTCTTGAGAGGGTGCAAGAAAATTCATCACTTTTGAATACATCCTCCTGGGGGAATAGGCAGTGATCCCAGCAGTGGATGAGGAGAAGGCCAAAGGCACTTCTGTCCTTCAGGACAAGATGTGCTCAGAGCCGTGGCAGAGGCAGTGGTGGTGCTGGAGAATGCCTGGGCTGCAGCTATGGAAGTTAGAAGAGACAGTGAAACTATGAAACGGAGTTTAGAAAAGGGGAAAAAAATGCTTTCTTTGCCCATAACAAAGGGTGTGCATAAGGAAAGTGGATGAAATGATGTGCGTAAATGCATGAAGCATGATGGATGATATCATATCCACTACAGAAAAAAAAATACCCTCGTGTATAAGCATTTAATTCAAGCTTTCAATGCCCAGTCATGTGAAGGAAGTATGAACACTCTTAGAGCCCTGGTCAAGTAAATCATATGATTGGTACTCTTGTTTAGCTTTGACTTTGTTTTAGCTGCTTGAGACTTTTCCGTAGAGCTATATGACTCCCTTGGGAGATTTAAGAGTCTGGGCTTTGATTTTAAAAAGCTTAAATTACAATTGGAACAGGAATTTCCATTCTGAAACTTAAAAAATATTGATACAAATACCTGTGATCCAGTATACCTATATTTCAAGCAGGCAGGTCAGCAGGCCAGAACTGATGATGAAAAGCTACCCCCCACATAAGTACTGCATGCATTAGCCAGCCTGACACACTAGATTTTTCATACATGTGAGGGGGGAAGAAGATGATCCTTAGGATCCTTACCTTGTGCCTGTTCAAGACACATTAGAAACCATCACTTGGGAGCTGCATGCAAAATGTGGTGGTGTAGGCTCAGGCAGTGGAGGGAATGAGGAGAGCAAGCAAAGCCAGCACTTACTAAGTAAAAGACAAAACAAGGAATGTTTTGGAAGACAGATGAACTTGTATTTTGTGAATCTGGATGAGAGAGCCCTTGCTTCTGGCTCTGCTGGGTACATGGCATCTATGGCAGGGACTGGGCTTGCATCTCTGAGGGAGGAAGCATAGCCAGCTGAAAGAAGGGAAAAGGGAGTCTTGTGTTTAAGCTCTTTGACAAGTTTCAAAGCAGATTCAGAATTATTTTTTTTTCAGGGGATGTTACTGATTTTTGCTTGGATATTCTTCAGGTTTTTGTCTCAGTTTTAGTCCTCCCTTGTGTTGCTCTCTTTTTTAGCCTTTTCGATTGAAAGGTTAAAAGAGTCTTCCTCCTTTATATGTTGTTATCTACCTTCTCTTTCTCTCTATTTTTTTCCAATTCACTACAAAATAAATGAAAACCCACATGCAATGGCATTTCCAGTTCCATGGAAATAAAGCATCCATTTTTCTCTTGAAAATTCTTGGCTCCTACTTAATCAACAGTGCTCCCCAGCTCCTTAGGATTTATTTGTTTGCCATAATTATGCAGAGTACATCAAAGTGCTTTTTGGAAAGTATTAACACACAGCATCTGTCTGAAGAACATTCATCTGTTGCAAAATGAGTGCAGAGCAGGAGATTAATGCAACTAAGAGAGTGAGGGGAGCAAATTGTTGGCAGTGATGGGCAGTTTGGTGTTTGTGCTGGGGCAATGCTGACTGTGGGCAGCAATGAGAAAGCTAAAGGGTATAAGGTGAGGAGTTGCATCCCCCACTTCTCATTGAAAATAGGCTGCAAATGGAGGTTTGGGGAATCAGGTACTTGAGGGTGGGTTTTTTTCATGGAAGCGGTAAGGTTACAGAAGTGTTTTAAAGAAAAAGGTGGCAGTGGTTTGCTAGACTTTAGCAGAGGAGCCAAAGTAAAGCAGAATACAGAGAGGTGAACCCTGGGATGGGGTCCTGGGGCAAACCCAGCATCCCAGAGGTATGGAGCACTGGTGTGAAGGTAAACTGGCTTTGTGGGATCATGGGGAGAAGAGGGATTAAAAAGATCTGAGAAAGGGCAATCGGTGAATTCCTGAGACTGGCCATGGTTGTCAGAAGCAGAAGTAGAAAAGGTAGGGAAGGAAAGGATATATGAAGAGGAACTAAGGCTTTAGGGCCCAGCTATATTGCATTTATATGGCAGAAGTAAGTCCAGGAGAAATATCAGGAAATCCAGTTGAGCTGTAGCACTGGGCAGGGAGAAATGAAAAAATGACTTTATAAAGGATCTTATACATATGTATACCCATGCACAGGCTTATGCTTTATATGTGCTCTGTGGAATTTCTGGATCATATTACTAGTTATTAATGGGCAAATGCAGCTTATTTTGCTGTTACTGCACTTTGCTCTAGACATCTCACTTCTTATTGTATCAATTTTTTTTTTTTCCAAACAAAAAATTGCTGTTAAATATTTTAAGCCAGTACTAAGCCATATAATTCAGGGAGATTCATCATGGCAGTAAACAAACAGAAATGAACAGAGAATCAACTGCAGAGAATGGCAGTGTGTAACACCTTGAAAATTTCAAATACCACAGTCAATTTCATCTATTCTTTTCTATTCTATATACAGTTTCTTATGACTTTTATCAATGCTTATTTATAAGCATACAGAGTATATTATAAGCTACCTGGATAAAAAAGCCCTCCAGGTGCTGCTAGAAGCTGGAAACAGGAAAGATCAATCGCAGCCTCTCCTGTCTCCTCTGCAAGCTCAGAACTATTGCTGTGCTATGACACAAAACCATCCAACACTGATAAGTCTCCTTTCATGATGTACACTTTGGTGTAGTATGAAGGCAAGGGAGAGAGGGAGAGAATGGAGGAGAAGGTCTGAAATCAGGAGGAATAGACCAAAGGAAGACTTTTTTCTGAAGGCCAGATCCCTTACATCACTGAAATTCCTTTGCCTTCATTCACAGGTATGTAGTGCCTGAACAATTTGCCTGCACTGTAACATGGGACTAAAACCTCTCCACTGCAATACAAGACATTTACTCAATCATCCCCAAGTACCTGGAAAAAAAGAATCCTTGATGGATTATTTATACACACGAGCACCTTTATCATTAAATCTAATATATTTGTCACCAGCTAGCTTGTGAATTTACTCTACCTTTTTACACAGTTTGGACAATAAAACCACACAGATCTGTTCCCAGCTGGTTTCATTCCCTGGTTCTACCACATTAAACACAATGTGGCTGTTGTCTGGGCTGCAAACACTCAAGGGAAATCGTTTAAATAATGAAAAACAATTGCCTATGCTGAAGTCCTTGTAATCAGCACAACATTGGAGTTTGGAAAATTCTCTAAAAATTTAGATTCTTGGTGTTAACTGACTGGCAGTTTCTCCTTGGGGGATTCAGCATTTCAATTACTGTGAGGTACTTCTCAGCAGCTAGGACACAGAGAGATGATACATGGTGCAGTAAAGCCTCAGACAAAACCCTGGAGAATTCACTGCAGCTTTTATCTCCAGAGTGTGACCATGGTTTCAGTGTTCATAATATCTACATTCACAAGTGGATGAGATTTATTTGTGTTTTCCTGTCCTGACTGACTAGTACCACCCCTTTTTTTCCCTGTGGATGCAATTGTGTGTTCCTATAACCCAAGCTAAAGTTATCTTGTAGACCAAAAAAACACAGGCATGACAGCCCTGAACTGCTGTCAGCGGATACCCTGGGCTGCCTGCTTGCTTGCTGCCCCTCTGCAGCAGCCTCAGGGATGCTGTGGCTCCTTGGGGACATGTGTCTGTGCCACTCTGCCTTGGTGAGCAGCGAGCAGCTCTGCTCTGCTGCCAGATGCCACTCCTTCTAATGCTTTCCTGGTCCAGCCAAGCCCTGTCAGCCAGGGGATGATGAGGAAAAGGTCCCATCCTTGCCCAGCTGTGAGGGGTGCAGATGTATGCACCAGAGAGTGTGTTGACATGATGTAGAAATGCCTGCTAAGGGGTGACATCATATTTTCATTGTGCCTGGACAGGCGACGGAGCTAAAAGGAATGGGCTGGTGCTGTAATCCCAGAGTAAATCACTGAAGGAGAGCTGGAAAGTCTTAATCTATCATAGGAAGGAAGCTCTTATCTTTATAGAGATGCATACAGGCTCAAGCTACAAGGAAGATAAGGCACACGGTCCATTTCTGGCTGGAAAAAAAATGTGTGAGGCTGTTTGGCAGACAAAGGAAATGTTATTTTTTAATATTTTAAGAGGTGATGTTAAAACAGAAGATAGCAGTTCAGAACCAAGGCATATTTTTCACACTCTTAAATACTGTTTAGATCCCTCTACTCTCTCCCTTTCCAGCTTAACTTGATTGAACAGACAGTCAATCTCACCTGAAATACTTCCTTCTGTATTTCTGCCTTTCCTTTTTGTGTATATTCACTTTTATTTTTTCTTCCATGAGGGCTGACATGAATGGTTTCTAAACTCTACAGCTGCCTAAAGCCATCCCCTACAGTTCCCACTAACTGCCTCCCAGTTAGGGCAAGTACCATCCTCGTGTGGGAAGACTGAACCAAGCTCAGAAACTATAAAATACAGGTGAAGATAAAACTGGCTGAAGAGTCTTTCACTAGGATTTTGACACTGTGGCTGGCTGCTGTCAGTATGACTGGGAGATGTGGGAAGGCTGGCCCTGGCTTAGGGAGAGGTCTGAGGAAGATATGATATCATGCTGCTTAAAATACAGAGTTCACATCTGGTCAGCCCATTATAGAAAATATATGGTAGCACTTAAAAAGGTATGGGGAAGGGTCAGAGGACAAAGCCCATCATTAAATGAAATGAGGAATAGGGGAAAACACAAAAAAGGAAGAGTGGGGGTGGAGAAAAAAAAAAAAGACAGACATCTATATTGACTGTGAGGAAAAATAGTTAATGGGGAATGTAATTAGAGCCAATATAGGTGATGGAGCATTGCAGGTGGTCGAGTACAAAGTTATGAAATTACACAAACATAGGAGCCTAGAAGGAAGGGCAGATGTCCCAGGAGGTTACTGGTGTGTAAAAGAAGGCATTCCTGGTCTGGGGACAGTGTCTGGTGTGCTCAACCGTGGGTGTGCAGATTTCCACCAATGTCCTGTGCAACATTCACCTGGATGCAGCCACTCCATGGCTGTGCAGGGCATGGCCTGTGAACTAGGAGTGGAGATCCTGGTCCTGGTTCACTGCCCCGATCTTGGGCTCTGCTATCCAAGTGGCACTCTGGGGACAAACCTAGAGCAGTGGAGTATCAGGAAAGGGAAAGCTGGATTAATGAAAGGGTGAGATGCATGGAAGGGGAGCAGCCTGGGGAAGAAACAGCTAGGCAGGCCAGCAGTGAAGGAGGGAAAATAGAAAAGAGAAATAGGAAAATAGCTGGCAAACTGTGGAAAAGCTGTGTTAGAGCAAGGTTGAGGCAGTGGGAAAACGATGGGAGAAGCAGGAAGAAGAAGTGATGGAGAATAATAGAGGGAGGAGCAGATGGAGGGAGTAAGCAGGGAGGCTGAGACAGGTAAAGGGAGAGAGGGTTGTAACATGAGAAGTGATGTGGGAGCAGCAGCATCTGAGGAAAATGGCACAAGATGTGTTTGGCTGGGAGAAGAGGAGGGAAGGCAGATTACACAGCATCTCTTGAGTGCAGAAAGACTTTATCTATAGGAGAGATTTTAGCAGAATATGTTTCTTTGGTTTTTTGTTGTTTTTTTTTTAAGACAAAGAAGTGAGAGATTAGATCTGCTGAGGAAAACATCAGCTAAGGGTCATCATCCTCTTTATTACCTTATTCTTCATTTCCTGCTTGACCTGAAATGGATTTTCATTTGCTATCCTCATACACAATGGGACACATAATTTTTTGTTTGTTGGTTTTTCTGGAGTGTCTCTAGTCCCAGACGCTACCAAACATCCATTGTATTTGTACTGCATTAACACATGCATGTGACGTGCTCTAGTGGCATACAGATAACACCAAGGCAAAGGACTTAACATATTAAGGAGGTCAAAGACAAAACAAGCATTTTTCTGCATCCTAATGGAGATCTGGGTTCCAGAGATGATGGATAACCTGACCAAGGTCAATCTAGAGGTCTGCAGCAGAGCTGGGATATGAGCTGCAGGTTCTTATGCTGTTTTAACCCTCAGATGACACTTTTTCAGGAATTTGGCTAGGAACATACAGACTATTACTTTAAAGAAGCTCAGCTAAAGAAATTTGCGTATTTAAGTTGGGAAGGTAGTTTTTTTTCTCACCTTCTTTGTGGTATTTTAAGATGTGCTGGATGTAACAGCCTTTTCAGTCTAATTGCCTGTGCACAATCCATGGAAAGGGAAACTGCCAAAATGGCCTGACCATCTCAGGGTGATGAACAGTTTCAGTGGAGACTACTGTGTTCAAAGCAAAGACTCAAAGCAGCTTTCTCATAAATCCTGCTTTAAGACAATGTGTTCTCATTTCTCACTAGTGTGTGCCCTTCTGCTGACTACCTAGAAAATAAAATACGGGTGTGTGACAGAATACAGAAGATCTAATTTACAGATTTATGAAAATGTTGCATTTTAAACCTCAATAGAGAGTTATGTTTTCTTCTGTTGGTTCAGAAAACATGTTTTTCCCTAATTGGCCAAAGTGGGATTAGTAGCTGTAAAAGCTGTACACTTTACAAGGCCTTCTGGGAGCTTACAAAATACATATCATTGGTAGAGCCCCAACTCATGCACAGAGTCACAAGGAGCTGGAGAAATATGAAAACAGGGAACTTCCATAGTCTTCTGTGTGTTTTGGACAGTGGAAATTGCCCCTCCTACTGTCTCTTGTGCCACTGTAAGGGTTCTAGACACCTCACAGGAGCCTTTGCCATCGTCCTACCCCACCCTCCATGTCTTCTTCTAGGGGTGGAGATGAGAACAGTCATAGGAACAGAGGACAATTGAGGAGGGAAAGGACCCCAGGAGGTCTCTGGTCAAATCCCTTGCCCAAAGGAGGGTCAGCTATCAGCTCAGGGCTTTGTCCAGTTGGGTCTGCAAAGCCTCCAGTGCCAGAGCCCACCTCTCCAGGCAACCTCTGTGTCACGGTTTAACACTGGCCCGGCGATTAAACCGAATAACAGAAGCTCTCTATTAATCTCTCTCTCCTTGATAAAGAAAGGAGAGAGAATAAGGGAGAGAGACTTATGGGTTGGAAACTAAACTACACAACTTTAATGAAACAGTAATGATAAATAGGTAAAATTACTAAATATATACAAATATACAGGAAAATGGAAACCACATTCCTCCCCCCTCTCCCCCAATAACTCTCACGTCACCACCGAGGCTGTAGGGCAGCCCTGGGAAAGTCCAGGCTGGACTCCTGGAGTCAGCAGCAGTCGGGAACTGGAGGCAGGAACACACAGATATGGGCTGGCACGGATCAGGACCACAGGCAAACGAACAGACGGGATCCTTCCAGGATGCCGAGAGAAGGAAGGGAAGCAGGAAATCAGGAAATCCGGAAATCCGGAAAAGATCTGGCTCGGCCCTCGTGATGCCTCAAATTTATACTGAGTGTGACATATATGGGATGGAATACTCTGTTTGGTCAATTCTGGCATCTATCTTGTCTGTTCCTCCCCAAAGGAGGGCTCAGGTGGGACCTCTGTATCCTCCTGGACGGTAAAATGTTTTCCTCAGAGCTGAGCAGTGTCCTTGGCTCTGCATACCAGTCTCTAGCAGTAACTATAAACATCAAGTGTTATCAATCCTAGAAGCACACACTGTCTGAGAAACTTGCTGTTAATTTCAGCAAGTGCAACTACTTACAAGAGACTTAGCTAAAAGTAAAAGTACAAAACAGAAAATCACCTTTATCCTGGCCCAAACCAGGACACTCTGCCACTGCTCCATTGTCCTCATGGGGAAAAGGTTTCTTCTTATATCCAATTTGAAGTTTTAATTTTAATTTTTGCTTGTTGTCTCTTGTTCTGCTATGCATAGCTGTGAATAGCCTGGCTCCATCTTCTTGGTGACCTCCCTATGAGTCCTGTGGGCTGCTGTTAGGTTTCTACCCCCAAGATGCCTCTCCCCCAGGTTGACTGAATCCCATTCTCCCAGCCTCTCCTGGCAAGACGAGTGCTCCAGGCTCCAGGCATGTTGGTGGCTCCCTGCTGAACTCACTCATTTCTCCATGTTTGTGTTATGTTATCCTGAAGACCAAACCTGAATGCCAGGCTAGATGCCTGTGCTACCCCACTTTTTACTGGCCCTTACACAACACATTAAATGTGACCCACTAAGCCTGGTCATCCAACCAGTTTCTCACTCATCCCAACCACAATGTTCTAACTTACATGCAAGAATATTGTGGGAGAGCATGTTGAAAGCCTTTGCTAAAGTCAAGTCAAATGACATCCACTGGCTCTCCCTTTGCCATGAATCCAGTAGCTTAATGACAGAAGGCTACACAGACTGTGCCCACACAGACTGTCCCCAGTCACTTTCACCTCTTCTCTGCTGCTGGGAGGGAGGGGTCATGAAATGCAGATGTCTTCTCCTGCCCTGAAGTGTCACCAGCTGTGTCATGTGTCAGGGACATAATGAATTGCAGACTGTCACAGGGCATGGACTTAGAGAGACATGGTTGCCTAAGGTGCATCAGCTTGTGCAGTTCTACAAAGCAGCCTTCACTCAGCAGGGAGCACGGAAGCTCACCAGCACCTTTTAAAACTGTGTAATTTAAAACGTGTAACCATACATACTCTTGAATGCACAGTCTTCTTTTTTTCTAATCTAATCTGTGACCTGCATTTCATCATGAGCTTCTTTTGGTCAGCAGAAGGTGACTGGTGAGTTGCTCTTGTAATCTACTGACTGCTCATGTCAACTTGATGATCAAGAGCTCTGAAAAGGCTTGCTTAGAAACATGTCTGGCTGAGATGATCCCTGCTTGACCCTCTCCAATGAAGACATGAATATTACTTGCAAATTCCCAGAGCACCTTCCACTGGGATGTGTTTCAAACAGTGATGAATGGAGGCTCCTGCTCGGTCTGTGGCAATGGGCATAATTATGCCCATTTTGGAGCCTGAAGCAGTGACACATGGAATAAATTGATCTAGATCAAAAAAGAGTCTTAGGCAGGGTCAGAAATGGAAATGATGGCATCTGGCTCCTGGTCATAGTCTCATACACAACTCATGAGTGTCCTTCCACCCGTGTATGTCCTATCTCACACGGATTACCGAGAGAGTTTGACATCAATCAAAAAATCCCTGGTGTCTGCTCACAAATTTTGGAGTCATTTATATCCATAGCAATAAAAGCTGCATGACGTTTATTTAGCAGGGCTCTTTTAATGCGCTGTTTGTTGTTTTGATAGTCTGTAGCTTCTTCATATTGTAATCATATTAAAAGAGCATTCTTTTCCTGAAATAAAGAGGTAATGATTCACAAGAGGCATAATTATTCCATGTGGTGCAGGCAGGATGCTGCAGAAAGAGCTGTCTTCTTTATGCGTAAGAGGCTTTTATTGCAAGTGTTCTACACACTAATTAAATTCCTTTGAATGAGGAGGCTTGATTGGATTTTCTTTGGTTTATTGGGAGGAGTCTGAAAAGCAAGGTATTTAGTTCAATTGCTAACAGTTTTGGCATCTGTCAAAGGTTAGGGAGAAAGGTTCAGAGGGTCTGATTTCTGTTTCTCTTATGTGAGGGTTAGGTTAGCTGAACTACACTGGATTCAATAGAATTATACCCAAACTGTATTTGTGTGAGAATCAAGCTCAGAAATCCTTGGCAGAAAGCAGCAGGATACCTGAATGCATGCTGGAAGGATCCAAATTATCTAAGGTAAAAAAGGCTTGCGAAGGGAAAGTTACTTGGAATTGCAAAGGCAAGTGCTCAAAAGCAAGGCAACTTCACGTTTACATCTATCCTTCAGGTCTGATGTTTTCCTGATGGTGAGTCTAGCCTTGGCCCAGAAAGGGACAAAGTTTTGAAATACAGCAGCATGAAAATGAAATCAGGCAATCATGTAACAAAAATCTGTGCTGTTGTTTGACAGATGAGCCACAATGCTGGCATGGCACAACCCTTGAGCATTTGAGTCATCAAACTGAATCATGTTTGTTTAACATCAGCGACTGTACACAGTTGCCAAGGTTTTGGTTTTTTGTTTTTTGGTTTTGTTTTTTTTCAAAGGAAGAGTAGAATTGTAAATTAAAAGGAAAACTCTATTATATACAGTCTCAACACCAATTAGCAATGGGGTCTGGGTCTTGTAGCATAAATTACAGCATAAATCCTTCCTGTTACTCAATAAGGCTACACAATATGCCAGGAGAAGCACATTGCAGTGGGAGAGGGAAACTCTCAAGAGCAGGTTGCCAGTATCTGTTGGGGTTATGTGAAGATTTGGATCTCAGAGATGTTTCCAGGGGCTCTGGTTGTATCTCAGTGATAGTGGTGATGGTGGTGGTGGTGGTTAAGAAGAGGGTCCTGGAACTAGATAAGGGGAGAGCTGGTTTTGTAGAGAGAATGGCAGTAGGAATGAGAAGAGCTTTGACTATGTTTTGTAAAGAAACAAAAGCCAGGCAGGAAGGATCCTGGATACTGAGGCTTGTTGGGAGTCAGCTGGGGACTGGTCAGAGCAGGACAATGATCCAGAGAGGGAGGTCTCAGTCCAGATAATGAAACAAGATGGACCTGGACGTAGGTCTGAGAGGAACTGGAAAAAAGCCTACATACTGCAAAACCTGGGGCTAGACCTACCTCATGGCTGTGACCCTCAAGCAAAGGGAAAGGGAGTCTCTAAGCACAAAATTTGGTCTATTGGGAGGAATCTGAAAAGCAAGGTATTTGATTCCTATACAGCGTGAAAAGTGCAATGTGGAAGCGAGGCACCAAAGCAGTGTCTTGCAGTCATCATTGGTGCTGACACTCATGTCTGAACATGTCTGCCTGTGGCAAACCTTGGGCATGGTTGTCAGCCATCAGGCCTCTTCTTCTTGAGGGATACCAGGACTGATGGACATTTGCATCTGAGGATATTTTTCTGACCAGTTCTTGGAATTGGAATGCTTTGATTTAATACCTTCACTCCCTCCTACTGGCTGCCAGGCATTATGAACCCAACAAAATGCCTGTCTTGTCTTCTTCTGCCTTCTTCCTTTCAACTTGCATGTTCTTAAAAGAAAGACCAAGCAAAAAACCTCTGTACAATCCTCCAGTCTTTGGTGGTGTTTGGGGAGCACCGTGAGGCCAGGACTTTATGGAGAATATTGCTACAAGCTGACAATGGCCAAGTCACATCAAGCCATGGTTTCACTCTTGTGACCCTACTGACTTTTGAGTGGTAATTCTTCCCTTCATTGTTTATTAATTCTCAGCAAAGACTCCCTTCAGCCAGATGTCTGTAGAGAGATTTGGAGCTAAAAAATTTAAAGGGCTGAATTAAGATTGGTTCTGTTTTACTGATGTTTCTATTGTGTCTTGGCTTCCTGAGCAGAAACCGTCATACCTGAGGACTACCTGGCTGATCCTGCAACCATGAAGAGGTACAATGTGGATCCTGCTGATTCTGCCTTTGGTTGCATGGGCTCCATGTATCCCATGAGGCAGGGTCCCGCAGATGGACGTCCTGCTGGAGGCTCCTCTTCATCCTGTAGCCATCGTCCTGCCCAGATGTCTTCAGGAGGGTCCTCGTCTACCAGCCTACGGCATCAGACCTCCAGCCCAACGATGAATGGGACCTATCTTGAAGGAAACAGAAGTGGTAATATAACAGCTTCCATTTAGCAATGTGTGCTGCTAGGTTGGTGCCATGCTGGAGTCAACTCACTCCCATATTCCCAGGAAAGTTAGTGAGGTGGGTCTGGATTGACATCTATCCAGACCGCTCACACTTCCATTTACAAGGAGAAATAATAACCTATGTAAACACAAAATCAATCTGTTCATAATTAAGTAAAAAGGTGAATGTTTTCTAATACTGTCATTAATTATGTAAACATATGTATTATGTATAATCGTGTGGCAATCACAGCTGCTATCATCAACTTACAGCTATAAATATTAATATATAAGGCATTCCTCCCAAAGATTGATACTGCCTACAGGTAGGGACCTGTTATTTGTGCGACATCAGCTGTGTACAAGAAATAATCATCATAGAATCATAGAATTGGCTGGGTTGGAAGGGACCTCAGAGATCATCGAGTCCAACCCTTGAACCTTGAACCAACCCTTAATGTAAAGCAAATCCAAAAACTAGTGCCTACCTCAAAGCATCTTAGCAAAAGGTTTTTCTCGCTATCTGCAGGCCCATCCTGCCCCTTCAATCATGAACCAAACCGGATTTTACTTGAAAAAGACTACCCAACAAAGTATCTTTTTAAAAATCATCCAGCTAGTTGCATAAGGCTCATTTATCCTTCAGGAAGCAAATTCACAAGAAGTTTTATCTGCAAATTCAAGGGATGATGTGGGAACCACTTCATTCAATAACCCTCCTTCACTCTCTTCTTATTTTTGTTCAGTTATCCTGATAGGATTTACATTTCCTGGGTTGGTCACTCTGCCCAGTAGCTATATTACTTATTAGCTATGACTTTTTTCTTTTTTTTTTTTTTTCTAGAAATTACCTGAGTTCATCAAACAGGCTAGCTAATTCCCTGAACTTCTGTTAACTTTGCCTTTGTTTTCATTTTCCAAGTTCTCCATTAACATGTCTTTAATCGGTGATTCCATTAGTTTCTTCACCCCATACTAATTATTTAAAATTCATTTATGTATTTTTCATCTTGAAAATGGATCTAACAAAGGAGTTGAAGGGGCTCAGCCATTTTTAAGTAATTAATTTCTTTCCCTTGCTCATTTATTAATGGAACCTACTATCACACTGATATTTTTTAAAAAAATCTTGATATATCTGCAGAAACCTTACTGGTTTCCCTAGTCCCTTTGTCTGCATTAGCTCATTACACTGTCTTTCTGCCCTTCATTTCCCCTGGAAACTGCAACTGATTTTACATATTCTTGTTTGGTAACCACTCCAGAGCCTCTTCCCAGTAGCTGCAGATTTATGTAAAATTCCTTCTCACCCCTCACTTTCCCTATATCTGTATTATTTCTTGTTCCTGAACTTTCACTATTTAATATTTTTGAACAGTTTTCTTCCAAAATAGCGATTACCATTATTTTGAATTGTATTTCTTTGCCTATCTAGGTTTGCCTTCCTAAATGTTCAGCACCTATGCTAAACCATCACTCACTTTTCTATCATTTCCACACACTTGTTTCCCTGGTTTACCCCTGTGTTACACTGTTATTCAGAGCACAGATAAGCATTAAGCTCTCATCATCATTTTTTCTTAACTTAGAGTCAACTTTACTCAAAGAAAAGTGGATAGTAGAGAAATGCACTACTGCAAGCAATTTGTAAAAGGTTGCCACAAAGGACCAAGGGCCTCAGTTTCAAAGAAAAAGAAATAAAAAGCTCTTTCTTTTAGATCTTGCTCACTCACTGGCATCTCAGGCCAGCATAATCAGGTGCTGGGAGGACAAGAAGTTTACTGTGCACAGGATTCATTTTAACTTCTCCCAGTGCTTTCCCTAGAGCCTCCTAGCAGAACTGGGAGACTTCCATCAAGCTTTTTAGTTGGCAGCTGCGAGGGGCCAAGATTTAACAGTGTTGTTACTTGCTTGCTTTGAAAATCTTTATCATTCTGCCTGGCATCAGACATTAGTGCTTTGTAGCACACAGGAAGGGTCAGAGCAGTTCAGAGCAAAGGTCCCTCTGGCTGCTCACTGTGTCTCCAGCATGAGACAGCAACACACTCCCATAAAAGAGATCAGCTCAGAGATAGTTCTGCTTCTTTCTCTTCCTTCAGAAATCTATTGTTCAAGGGCTTCCTGCACCCAAAGTGGTGGGTTCATACTTAGTAACCCTGCATAGGTTTTTTTCTTCTCTGCATCACCCAGTGGCTTATTGAATGCTTTGTGTGGTTTGGCATCTGCAAAAATAGTAGAGGTCCTGTGCTTAAAAATGTGTTGTGTGGAGACACAATATCAGGGGTTTGAATCTAAATTCAGGGGACTGAAGGTTTAAATCAGAGCTTCTTAGTTTTGCTCAGCTGCATTGCTTCTGCTTCTTCCTTCTCACTGTTTCCCAGTCTCAGCAAATGTCTTTTGAAAACTCAGCATGGTCCTGAGCAGGATGCTAAGCTTCAGGAGACAGTGCCATCTCTCTTATCATGACTTCCCACAGAATTTGCAGTCTTTACAAAATGGCACATTTTTCTCTTCTATAACTGAACTAGCAGAAAACTTACAGAGGGGTGATGCAATAGGCTTTGCAGGATCCTACATTTCTCTGGCTGAAACACATTAAAACATTTTGAGGATCAAAGGGGAATAGATTACTTTTGACTCAGGCACTCGTGATATGTGTCTTTGAAGCAGTTATAAGTTAATAAGATGCTACAAATGATACTTTGGAGTAACAGGACTGGTCCCAAGACTGCTTAGTATGTTTAATGTGACAAGCATTTGACCTTTGCATTACACTAATTCCTCTGGGACCTCTGGGTCATTTGGTCAGCACAACAGCTGCTCCCTAAAACCAGCAGTTAGGCAGTGAACAGCACAAAAGTGGTTATCGATTTATTGATATTGCTTATTTATAATTACCAACAATCTATTAGTTCTGGAATCATCTGTTGTAGATTAGGGCCTGCTGTAAAGGTATACACAAACCCATACAGAGATGGGTTTTCTGTCAAAGTTGCTGACAAAAGGGACAGCAAATCCCTGTGCTCTAACACATGCTCCACAGTACAGCAGCCCAGATGGCTACAGCACGTTTGTGCCACCACTGTCCATTGCATTTCCTCTGATCCTCTCAGCTCTTTCTGGCCCTGCCAGCAGTTTCCCATGGTACACAGCAGGACGTGGGTTCTCTGAGGCACAGGAGAGTCATTTGCTCCCTGACATGGCCAGGAAGTTTTCAGTGACTGTGAGGGGCAACACAGTGACATCCATGAAGTCAAAGTACCCACAGATTCATTAGGATGTCCCTTCTAGCAGTAAAGAAACTGTGCTGTTTCCGGCCTTTCATCTCCTTCTCTGTTTGTGATAGCATCAGCTCCGTAACGCTGGAATTCCAACTGTAAAGTCCTATAAAGCATATAAAGTCCTAAAGTCCTATAAGCTCTTCCTTAAAATTAGAGGCTGTATTTCTTCACAGCTATCAAACTTTCACCCACCGTGCTGCTGGGTGCTGCAGGAAATCCCAGCAAAATACACATTTTTCAGCAATTGTCTTACTTCAGCCATACTGGAGTTTTATTACTGTCTTTGCAAAATCTCTCTTGAAATGGTCTTTGGAATCTGTGCCCTCTCTATGATGCTTCTGCGCTTGTGTTTCTAGGGTTTGTGCGCTCTTTCTAGGGATAATTTTTATGCTGCTGAATTATAAGTGAGAAAAGATGAGTAAGCAGTGCATGCCAGTCTCTGTCCTTATCCTTCTCAGTTTGTATACTTACAAGGCAGGGATGGGCAGGACTCATTAAAAAGAGGAAGAATTTCTCTCTCTGAAACCTCAAACCAATTTTTATTTATGGATATTTTTGAAAAATAACTTGCCTTATTTATCAGGGTGGGCAAATATCATGGAATAAACCATAACCATAAAACATATCTCAGTGCACAGCAGGACATCTCTTTCAAGTGGAATGGATGAGATTAAACCTCAAAGCTCTCATTAATGCAATTGGTAATTTGATGCCTAATTCTCCATGATTATGCTAAAAAATAATAAATAGATAAAACAAAAAAACCCCCAAACTCAACTCATTTCAGAAAGCTAGCTTGGTCTGCTAACAGATAAACATTCACTTTCCTGTCATCATTTGCCAAATTGAAGCTCTTAAATCAGAGGAGGAATAGTCAAGGACATCATAAACCTTTCCAAGCCTGCTTACATAACAAATAAAGCTTTTATTCCAAGTATGAAGAATTGTGTGTTCAACCACAATATAATAACCTTAACCTTACCCTGTAGCTTGTTATTTTTATGTAGATTTTATTATCTAATATTAGCAGTTAATTATTATCACCTGAGGGCCTTTGCTAAAGAGACAATCCTGCTTGCTAATACATTTATTTCCTGAAAGATTTTGGGGGAGCAGGATCTGAAGTTTCTCTTTTTCCAGAGTAATACTGCAAGAACCCCACAGGGGCCAGAACCAGCACATCCCAAGGCAGTGACAAAGAAGCTGCTGATGGCATTGCAGAGCTCACTGCTGGGTACCACTTCTTTGGCAAGCACAGCCCTTGTGTTCATTTTTGAGGACATTTACAGGCTGGAAGTTCCCAATGCTTTCAGTGAGCTGTCTTTTCTTTTTCCCTTGCAAAAGAGAGGCAAAGCAAGAAAAGTACAAATAAATATTTAACACCAGCCCACGGCCACATCTCATGCAGCTGGATGCTGGGCTGCTCTTGCAGTGTGTGGAGGAGCACCTTCAATATTGCATCCCTCCATGGCATGTGCCATGCTGGGAGCAGCAACAACCACCACACTGGGATGTGGTGGGATGAGGACTCTGCCCTGCCACACTACAGGGCTGAGGCGACCAGCCAGGTGGTGCATGACACCTCCTACAAGTGCCTACCAGTGCAAAATGATGTGCTAAGTCAAATCTTCTTTCTGGAGCTGACTGGCTTGTCAACCCCCTCTGAACCCATAAATATCCTCTAATCATGTTCTTCCATATGCCTGTGTTTCTAATGCCTCTCCTCGTCTGCCTGGTGTGCCCTAGACTTTTAGAAAACTGTCTTCTACAAAGTCTTCCTCCTGTTCTTGTTTATAGTGGAAGGTGGTTTGTTTTTAAAAGTAATTCTCTGCTCCTTTGAGGGCCTGCTACTTCTGCTTAGTTTCAGTAGATCTGCTGCTCCTTATTATCTGCTCCAGTGCAATCAGAGAGAACCTTTTAAAATTTCATTCCCACCCCCTTCCCCTGAGGCAAAGAAATCATTTAGGCCCGCAGCAATATTAAAGTTCATCTGTCACTCCCTTTCCACTCTTATCTATCAATGACCGTACTCCCTCTGGGCTCTGTTTGTTTGCCAAGAACATATTTAGGGAGTCTGTTGTTTATCTTTCCTTCTTCTGCAGGTTTAACTCCATTTTAGCATTAGATTTCCTTGCCATGCCACTGCAGTTGTTTGGCTGATGGCTTCCTTTCTCTCCACCCTTCTTCTCAGGAAAGTCCCGAGGCCAGAGGTGGAGGTCAGAGAAAAGTCTGCATGGGATGAGAGACCAGACCAAGCCAGGCCATGTATTCCCATTGGTTTTGCTGTGCTTTTGCCACTGACTTGGTATCTCCATCTCTTTCTGCACAGGCAATGGTCTCGACTGGGGTGCCCCAAGACCTTCCCCTGAGGAGAAACTCTTCACTCCCCTTCCCCAACACTGCTTCAGGCAGGAGGGGGAAGTGCTTTCCTCTGATTACCTAGATTTCCATATTCCATTCCATTAATTTGACAAATTTTTGCCATCTGTCAAAAACAGGAAATTGGATTTGACCTAGATTACGATCTCTAAAAATAATTATTGGTCGCGAGCACTCCCATCTCTTTGTAATCTGAGTATTCATTATCTTCTTGATTAATTCTGATGACAGGATGGCATAGGATACCCGGGAGACATGAGACTTCCTCATTTATCTAATTCTTAGGTTAAGTGTGAATATCTTCAGATAAGAAAAAATGTCTGGTACTTGCCCTGCTGCCATCAAACACTTTTGTGCTTAATACAATCTTTCAGCAAAGTGATACTGTTGAAATAAACTCCATGCCTTTGTGTAGACATGAGATGATTTATTTTGTAAATAGAGGGATTACATTCAACTGTGTAAACTAGGATGTTAAAAAGCCAGAGTGAATTAAACACCAAAATAAATGTAAAAAGATATGGATAAACAATGTGTCAGACTCACCAACTAAAATCTATGTTCAAGATATTTATCTGAAAGGTGGTGATACAACAGTTTTGTTAGCAACATGTAAAAGTATGCTCTTACACACTAGTATAGTAACACATCTTAATTAATGAAAAAGCAACTTGACTCTAGGTAGGAATAAAGATATTACTATATTTGAAGAGTCTGCATCTACACATAATTCTTGTTTTTTGTATTATTATGTTATACCTCAGGTGAGAATTCGAAAGGGTTATCTTGACCTGCTAAGTCCTGGAAGAGTTCTAGTCATGTGGTCTCTTTAGAAAGGTCATTTATATACTTGTCTTTAAAAAATCAGATTTATGCTATTGATTGCTAGATTGTGAAGAAGTGAGTAGAATTCCCCTGTCATTTCAACCTTTTCTTCTAATCCCCTTCCTTTTACTACAGATATTTCCAATACCTGTGAAGGATCCCAGCCGCTCTCAGGGCTCTCTGTTTCCCTTTGCCCTTTCCCGACATTTCTGGAAACCGTGAGTTGTGAGCAGGAGTCACTGAACCAAGGGCTGCTCTCTTTGTGCCTAGTATAAATCCCAGGCTAAGGCCCCTGGGCTTTCCTTACATTCAAACAAATATAAGGGAAAAAAATGAGCTCGTCAGTAGAGGCACATCTCCCCTAACCACATTATGGCAGTAGCATAGAAACTTCCCCAATCCTTTTGGCACTGCCAAACCTTTCTCCCTTGCCTCTATTTTCCAGCTGGTTTGTGGAAGCCTGGTTTTCTCCCTGAACTTTGTTTTGAGGTGTGTTTCTCCACACATCTGCTGTCACTCAGACCATCAGCAGGTCAGACAGGGCAGAAACACTAACCCCTCTGTCTCTCCCACTTGTCCCTGACAAAGTTACTCGATGTTACTGATGATCCAGGGGATGGCCAAGATTACCCTGCTCATTTTGCATTCTTTGTCTTCATTGTTTCATGCCAAAGGCTCCAGATGGTGTCTGTACCGTTGTGTATTCCATTTATTCTGTGAGTGGAGCCCAGGGTCGCCTGAGTCCATACGAACACCAATCCTAGCTGTCTAATTAAGAGGACCTGCGGCTATTCCTTGTCCTTTATATCCAGAGAAGTGACTTAGCAAATGAGAGTGTAATTATCATGATATTTACATCACATCCCATTATGAAGCCCATCGACCAGATTTGCACATTCACAGCACTGCTGCTTTCTGGAGTTCATCCTTCATAACTGCAAAATATACCTCATTACATTTTACTGTAAGATGAACATGAGGGCAAGAGAAAAAAGGACCAATGTGCACATAAGGCTGTTATTGGACCTATCTGGGCAGAGCCTCAGCTAATATAAATCAGTGCAGTTCTACTGAAGTCAGTGGAATGACAATCTTGCATAGGCCACAAACCCAGCCCACTACATTCGCTCACACACATCAGGATCATGTTTTGAGTCACACCTAGGGATTCTCATACCTTTCATCTGCCTCTGTAAGATCATTATTCCTCTGGAGAGCTCAGCCCTTCTCTCTTCAGCAGTTTTGATTGCCCTCTTGGTTACCTGGAACCTCTCCAGGCTCCAGTTTAGGTATCTGTGGTTCCTCTCTACTGTCTTCCTGAGCGCCCACTTGCTTACCATTTGCACCTCTCTCATCAGAAAACTGACCTTAAAAAAAAGAGCTCAGCAAGTCTGGGCAAGTTACATATTGCAGATCTGTGTCCTGCCACCTGCTAATGCAAAGTTTGCTTGCTGTGGCTATAAACATATTCAAACAGATATCCTGTAACCTAGCATTATGTAGTCCTTGTAATAGTGACACAAAGTGGGGGTGCAAATTATATTCACATGAAAGCTGAGATTTATAATTCTGTGGAGACTAAGAATAAAAACATAAATGTACTTTCATTCCAATGTGCCTTTATTCACTTGATTTAAAGCTGCAGCAAGCCAAAGTGACCTTAAATCATCCAGGGCTTATCCCATTAAAAAGTCACATATGCAATGTTCATCTTCACGTGTTTTAGTAGCTTTCTAAATAGGCATTCACTGGGGACCATCATCTTTGTGAGAGCATAAGATTAGGAGGATATGGACTAGAAACTTCTCTTCAAGCTCTTAATACCTGAATGCAAAGAAAAAAACCCCAAGTCCTGATTTTATCCTCTAGCTTTCACATTCAATGGCAAACTCATTTGTTTAGTGTTGAAGAACTTTCTCTCCAGGTGGGAAGGTGCTGTCTTCCTGAGCCAAGACCCCCTCTGCTTACAGATAAGACAGCAGGGGCACCTGGCACATTTTTCCTTCCCCAAAAGGAACCTGAGGGTTTCATGTTTCTTAATGCAATTCACCAGCTGGGATCTTGTCTCTCAGTAAGATTGGAAACTGCTAGACCCCTTCTCTCCCCACCTAACCAACTCAGACTGATGCTTGCACACACAGATCCTATACCCTGCACACTCGCAAACCAAGGACCACTGTCTGTCATTGTAATGTGTTGTGGACTTTTTTATATCGACAGCCTCAAGTCCTTCACCAGAGCAAGATGCAGCTCGGCCATCAAGCAAGAATCCTTTGACCTGGACGGTGGATGATGTGGTTTGGTTTGTGAAGGATGCAGACCCTCATGCTTTAGGTCCTCACGTGGACCTCTTCAGAAAACACGTACGTAGAAGGCTGTCCTCAGCATTTCTGGGTAATTAAAGCAAAGTGCATGGGCAGTCCCAAGATAATGCCAGCACATATCACACAGCACTCTTCAGATGCAGTTGGCTACTATAGGTGGTATTTGTGCTCAGCCAAGTTGAATGCAGGGCCCTGCAAGGTGTTCAGCAATGCTGAGGGGTTCAGACTGAAGAAATGTTCACTTATGACCCGAGAAGGGGGTCAAACACTGAAATGGGATTCTAGGAGAGGTGGTCAATGTCCCAAATCTGCCAGTGTTTAAGAGGTGTTTGGGTAATGCCCTTAATGACATGCTTTAACTTTTGATCAGTACCAAAGCTGTCAAGCAAGTGATCATGGTAGGTCCTTTCAAACTGAAATTTCTATTCTATTCTATTCTATTCTATTCTATTCTATTCTATTCTATTCTATCCTACTTATCCTCCAATGAGGAGACCCTAACACTGTGTTTAGAAAATGCTCACTCTTTGCTTTCACCTACACCAATGTAAATTGTTTCTATGCCAAGCCTAAGAGAAAGCACAGAGGATCTGGTGCTCCTTTTTCATTGTCAGATTGGCACAAAAAAGCCTCATCTCAATGCCGATTTTTTCCCAATCCACCTATGATTCTTCTCTGAAGAACAATTTTTATGTGTCTCTAGATACTTTGCAGAAGAAACCCAAAACAGACAAGCTTTTAATATTTTTTTTCCCCACGGTATTATGTAACTGCATAACCAAATTTAGCAGACCTGCTGACACACTGGAGAATATGATAGCTGCTTTTGCTAGGCAATCTCCAGTGGTGGAATTGATATTATCCTTAATTAGCTAAGGGAAAGGCTGTAAACATACATCTGATCTGGAGTTACTTGTTCTGCTGCTGTATAGGGAGTTGGCATTCATGCACCTAATAACATCTTCAGCATCCTCAGCCTCCTCCTCTTCTTCCACCCCTTCTTAATCAATTCAGTCTGGCTATGAAAATGGATTTTATCCTAAAAGCAAATTGCGTGTGTTAAGCTGGAGGTCGTAGCTTTGGATATAAGTGACTGGACCTGGGTCTAAATAAGAAGAGCTCCCTGGCCCTGACTCCTGATCAGCATCTTAGGGTGCAAAGCAAACAAGAGGACTTGATAGCCAGATCCCAATCCTTGCCTGTGGACCAGAAGGGACAGGTGAGAAAGTGAGGTTGCAGACAGGAGTTGAAGGAGCCAACTGATGGACTTCCAGCTACATGCTGGGAGCAGTATTTCCAGATGTGAAATGATAATTTTCAGAAATGAAACTGAACAGTGGCTTTGATGTCTGCTCATGCTAGGCAGGTACTGGGGCCATCTGATGCTCTGCAGACAGGCTGTTGGGATGTAAACAACGGAGGAGGCACAGTGGTGCTAGGACCAAACTTGCCATTTGGGTCAGCCTAATTTCCCTGCCTCCTGCAGGGAAGGCAAATCTTCCTCATAAGCTGACAATGAAGCAAGGCCTACCTTGGCTATGGGGGTAACCAGGCAGATAAAAACACCACCTTCAGGTTTAAAGGAACTTGCTTTAGCATGAGTTTTTGAGACCACTAGAAAGGTTTGTGCATCGAGGAGACAGAGCTGCCATGGTCTGTGAGGTATACAGGTACATCCCCCCCCAAAAGCAAATGTTTAAATCTTGTAATTATGTACAGTGTAAAAGCATGATTTTTGTCTAGTTTCCATTTGTAGCAGAGGATAGCACATCATGCTTCTATCTAGCAACAGGACAGTGACATGCTGCAGTCAGTCATGGTCTAGCTGAGCTGGAAAATGCCACAATACTACAGCTGCTCTGTGACCAGAGAGACCAAGCTAAATTTCCACTAAGACTGTTCCTGTCATCTTTTGTGAAACACCCTGCACCTATGGGCTCTACTCATCATTGGTTTTCCTGTAAAATATGCCATAGGTGTGAGAACCTGGGTAAGACTGCCACACAACTCAATTCAATTACGCCTTCGAGTTATATATGTCCCTGCAATTTTTCAGCCTTCAGATCTCATCTGGATTAGCACAGAGACCCGGGGGGTGAGAGAGAAGTGATTAGTCCATTAACCTTAGCCATATCTTCCTGTATGTTCAATCTTTCTATGAAGTAGGTGCATAATTTACTTAGAAGCACTTACTGTCATTGACAAGTCCCAGCTATCACCTAAAATCATTGCACTGGCAATCAGCTCATCCGAGCTATGACACGGGAAGGGAGAGGGTGGTGGAACTGCCAGGAAGAAAAGGCTGGGGAGAGGAAGTATCCTGCATGTGGGCAGTGTGCCTTCCCATCACTATATTAAGCCATTTGAGTGTTGACCACAGTCCCTGGTGCCAGCTCTCCCAGAGTGCAGAAAGGAGGTGTTGCACAATCACCTGGCTCTGTCTCAGCTCTTTGTATCAGGAAAACCAAGGAGCTTTCCTTCTTGCCAAGACACCCAAGGAGCTCTGTGGCTCCTGAGAGTGCCCACCAAAGACCATGGAACTACCTGCTACCTCTCATCTGGTGGTCCTTGGTCCCTCAGCAGGGCTATGTGCCAAGGAGAACTGAGCCCATTAGCTGGCAGATCTTCTGGCCTCGTGCAAAGGAGCCATCAGCCTGGCAGGGACCTTGTAGATGCATTATGTGAAAGCCCTGTGCAATGCTCTCTCAGCAAGAAATACTTGGTAGAAATACTGGGGGAAGGGAAATGGAGGAGAAGAAAGAGTTACACAGGAAATTAGAAAGTAGAAAACTCAAGCTGTAAGGGATCGAACCAATGTTATGGTCTGAGAGTTTAATTATGGCCAGTGATTGGCAAATGCATGTGTGAAGGAGACAAAAATCTTTGAGTTAAACAGAGTTAATCCAATTTATTCAAATAGCAACCTGCTTTTGCCAGAGCTAGACATCAGACTTGTAAGCTTGCATCCCTCTCTATAATGTATCTCTTTATCTTGAATGTTTGAGCACTGACCACTGAGCTGCCACTCTTTGCAGTCCTGTCACAGGTGGTAACCTTACCTGGGTTGAGTCTGTTCATGAGACTGCAGAACACAGAAGATATATATATATATATATATATATGTATATATATATATGTGTGTGTGTGTGTGTGTATCACAAGAAGGATATAGATCATATATATCTTGAAGTCTTTGATTTTACTAAGAATTAGACACTTAAACATTCAGGAAGATGGGGGCTTTTGTGTATTTAAAAGTCTCATCCTGGAGGACATTCTCAATTCTCAATTCTTACTTGCATGGCACAGGATTTGTTTGGGGGTTACTCTGCATTTTGAACAATACCCTCAGAACCAGTGCTGCAAGAAGCTGACAAACACAAATACTCATTCTTGAGGATGGAATCTGTATGTTTATACCCACTGTATAAAGACCTCACAGCTCACACATTTGCTGTGTCCATCCCCTTACAGGAACATGACAGTGATTTCCTGCAATATTCTAACTTGCAGTGGGTCAGATCTCAGCTCTTGTGAAACAAGCTACCTACACTGCTGGCACTGAATTTCACCAGCTATACCTTTGGTTCAAGATCTTCTGGTGGAACTATTAGAGCTTTGGGAACCATGCTATAGAATTCGACGTATAAAAATTATTTTTTAAAGGGCTGACACAGTAATATTGTAGAGAAGTCAAGCCAACAATCTGCACAGGGACATGGTTCATATGGGATATTTAATTGGATGTGAATGCTCCCTCTGGCATACTCTTGTCATGGAGTTTAATTTTGACCCCTACACAGTACTAATAAAGGAAATAATAAAATGCTGAACTCAACGTTTAGAAACAGCTGCCTCTGCACCAAACCCTTGACAGTGTTCTCACCCTGTGGCACCACAGTTCCAGGAGCTTTTCTTTCTTGTGCAAATATTAATTACATGTAATACTTATTCTTACTTTCTCTTAGCTTCCTAAGATAACAGAAAGAAGAGGGTGAAGGTGAAAAGAGTTTCTATCAGGGATAGATTGGAGGTTGCAAAAATGAAGAGCACTAATTGATTTAGTCAATCGGAAAGTGACCTTAACTGCTCATCAGCTAAGCCACCTGCCAAACGGAATAATAATGATCAGGGCAAATTAGGATCCCTAGTATTGCTTAATTAGCAGGTAATGGATCACAGAGGAAAGACCTGCCTATCAAAAGCAGAATGCAATATACACAGCAACGGTATGTGCCTGTATATGTGTATTTATGCACATACACTTAGCACTCATTATGTCTTAGTGCTGATGATCCGAGTATGTAAGTGTGGTGGAAACTGGGGGGAAGGGTAATATTTTTTAGCATATCCACTGATATAGTCAGGAAAAAACAGACAAGCTCAGGATCCAAGGAAGGACAGAGTAGCTGAAACCTTTTGTGTTATATAGTCCATAGTAAAACAGAGTCCATTTCTCTGTGCACTCTAAGCTGTTTTGTGCTCACTTTATGATTTGACAAGGCTTTCAAGATAACAGGTCTGGGATAAAAAAACAATGAACTTGATGATCATTTCCTCCACTTACATGATGTTTAAATGAAATTTGAAGAAATTTTATTAATAGATGCATTCAAATAAGCATGTTACTACTATCTGTAAGAAAAAGAAGCATGTATATAGACAGACAGATAGATAGATATCACTGAATACAATTGCACTGGGAATGAGTGAAGCATGCTCATATCCAGGGACAAAGCTGGAACTGAGATTCAGAGGTGTGTTATTAGCAGTTCATGAGGACACATCCCTCTGCCTCTATTTATCACTTCTTTCTCTCAGGGCTGACTCAGAATTTTTCTGACTGACTGGCTTTTCTCAGAATTAAGCTTAAGAGCAACCCTGTTTTGTTTTTTTTAAACTGAGACAAGCTTTACACTTTCTTGAAGAATAAGAAGTACTATTTGATTAACCCCTCCTTTAGAGTTTCCTTCCACCATACCTCAGATTTCAATTTTTTTAAATGAAATTTCAAAATGCATGACATTTCCACTAGTGCTACTCTAAGAGACATGTTGCTTCTGATTCATCTTGTTCAATATGTCAGGATGCAGCACTAGAAGTGGGTTAACACATTTTGATTCTCTTTCTCTCTTTTGAAACCAGGAGATCGATGGCAATGCTTTGTTGCTGCTAAAAAGTGACATGATCATGAAATACCTGGGGCTGAAACTGGGACCTGCGCTGAAACTGTGCTACCACATTGATAAGCTCAAGCAAGACAAATTTTAATAATTTCTTGAACAACAGAACCTGACCTAAATCTAGATGGAAAACTGAAGGTAATATGTTGCCTTACAGAAATGCATTCATTTGCAGGTTGTTTTTCCTTCTTTCTTAACAAAGACTTTGTCTTTTTTAACGTTTGTGCATTGTCACCTTTTCTTAGTCCAATGGGATGCTTTGTGTTAATAGTTTTCCAAAAAGTATATATTTACAATAATTATTTTGTATCATTAATATTATTATTATTATTATAGTAAGTCCTATTTTTTTAATCAGAAGTGGGAAATCAAAAGGAAACACAGCTACAGCCTGTGCTGGAAGACTATCAAAGAGTCCCTCACTTGCCATGGGTCTTCCTCAGAGGAGTAACTGCTGACCTGCAGGGGCTGGGCTCCAGCTCCACCACCGATACTCCAGGGCTGGAAGAGCACAGCTTGAGGTCACCTATGGGAACTGCCCTGTGTCTTGCACTATCTGTAAAACTTGAATCCTTCAATTAAAAAAAAAAATTAAAGAAAAAAAATTAAAAAAAAAAAAAAAAAAAGAGAAAAAGAAAACAAAGAGAAAAAAAGATAATATAGAGGGAAAAAATATGAAAAAAAGAAATAAGAAAGTTCTTTTAAAAAAAAATTGAAAATAGCGGGGAAAAAGGGGTTTTTTGCAGCTAAAATTCTTTTTTCCCACTAGAGGGAGCAGCCCTAATAGACTTGAGGCTAGAGCTCTGATGCCATGGTGCTTTCTGTCTGATGAGCTTTGCCCATCATGACACTCCTATCAAGCGCATCTATAAATACCGACTCTGAATCGCAGGCTCCCAGCAGGATAAGCCCGTCATCGTTTACAGATAATTAATTCAAGAAAAGCCCAAATGCAGAGAGTGTTTCTGACAGGATGTTTCCCGTTATGCCAAAGGGGGGGTGGATGGCTCCCACGGTGTCTGGCGTGCTCAGCTGTCAGTTCCCTTCCCTGTGCCGTTTCTGTCTGGCGTAGTTTGTGACACCCTAAGAAAACCCAAAAATTCTGGTTTTGTTTCTGTTTGCATTTTTAAAAAGTGAGGGAGCTGGGTGGGAGCATTCCCCACGAGGAGCTGGCAATGAAGGGGGTACATCTCTGACCTTGGCAGCGATGCTCAGGTCCAGGGTGGACGCTGTGGTGTTGGTTTGTGACTGCACTGCAGCTTTCAGCAGGTATGCAGATGTGTCAAGTGGATTAAAAATAATGCTCTTCTGCCTCTTATAGAAAACAAAAAGGTGCTTACCGATATTCCATGTATCCAGGACAGGTGTCAGGCTGAGGAGGTAATTTGTGGCATGGGTGTGCCCTTGTTTTCATCCTTCACAAAGGAAGGTGATGAAAGGACATATCCGAACAGTTTAAACCCTTAGTGCATGACCAAAGAGATGAAGGAAGTGTTTCTAAGTCATGCAGGTTATTTTAGAGCTAGCCTCACATGATTTGAAAAATGGGGTCCTGATGATGTGCTAGTCATCATACTGCCTGACCCTATTCATACAGAACAGAGTATTAACAAAAATACCTCATGGAATACAATTCAACTTGATGCATGTTGCTACACTAGGAGTCCTACAAAAAGATACCCATTCAAGACCTAATCCTGAAAACCCTAACATTATGAGAAATGACATCCCACAAGAATTTCACTAAACTCCTGGGGGCTACTCCCCCAAATTAAAAAAGTTGTCTCTGTACATTTGCAGGATCGGATCTTTACAGGACTGACCACCTTTCAGCAAATCCTGTCTGCATACTGAAACACCTTTAATAGGAATAGCTGAACAAGTGTGTTTAACAAAAAGTTGTATACTATCGAGTGATGTAATATACTGAACCCTAAATGTAACATCTATCTGCACCCCTTTGTGTCCATGGTGCAGAGTATGGAAACCTGTTCAGCTGACAGGCTGAGACAGAGTTGAATTCACATCACCATCAAAGCTGTACAGTTAAGTTTTCACTCCTACATTTTAAAAAAAATTAGTATTTTCCCCCCAAAAGATCCCCCCAAAATATGTAAAAATCTTCAGTAGTAGTAATGTCACCTTTAGCTAGTTCTCAAACAACCTTTTTTCCTTTCTTTTTCTCCCATAATTTTGAATCTCCCATAATTGGTTAGCCTCTCTTCTTTTTTTTTTCCAATGGTGATTTTAATCCTCCACTTAGAAACGCACCCAGCTGTAGCACATCAGTAGTCAGGGCTGGTTAGAATTTATCAGATGGCTTCAATGCTGGAAAATTCTACTTTGTCAAAATCAAAACTCTTCATAAAAGCATGTCACTTTCTGACGTAAAATTCTATTTAACTGAAACCACAGCTTTCAGTAATGTCAAAGCATCATTTTGACATTTTGGAAATGGAACATTCTTGCTCCAAGAAAGTTTTTTGCTTTTTATTGTATTTTCTTGAAGAATTTGTAACCTCCCATTTGGTTCTGAGAGTAGGAAAAAACCTCCTCAGAACAACAGATTTTCCTCAGTAAGAATTCTTCCCACTATGCTCTGTGCCTCATCCCTTCCCTCCACCTTGTCCCTCCTGTTCTGGACATCACAGCTGAGGGGGCTGATAACACAAACATAGTATTTACATTGATGTTGTTATACTTAATATGCTGAAATAGTTTTTATGTACATATTTGATGTATACAGTCGGTGGTGCTGTTTGATTTGATACAACACTTGTAGGACAAGGAATGTCCAGACCATGATATTTAATGTTCTGTTTTTTACAGGGAAGGCAGTTAGCAGATTCATTTTATGTGTAAGTAATGCTTGTAATAAAAACTCCTTGTTGCATGTTTTGGTTTTTTTTTTTCTCCAATGAAAGGCAATTAGGAGGCAAACATTACTGCAGTAATATTGCAATTAAAACAAAAAATTTTTCTCTTTCAAGTCTTGTTGGTGAGGGTAGTTGAGCAACTCTGCTGTGCCAGTGGTGTCAGGCCATTTCTTCAGACCAAGCACTAAAGAGAACATGCATGTCAGCCACTTCTCTCTTAGCTTCTGCTTTAGACACTGCTTGTACAAATTACTTCTCTTGTTATTCTGCTTGTAGTTCTACAGACTGCTGCCAACTCAGCTGCATGTTTGTTGCCAACAGGTGGCTGGATGTGCATATCCTTAAAGGCAAGACATGTTCCTCCTTTCTACTTCTAAGCACTCGTGGCTGAATCAAAAGGCACTTTGGTTGCTTCAGACAGTTTCAGAACTGTAAAAAAAAAAAAAAAAAGGCAAGCAGCAAAATCTAAGGATTTGGGAAGTGCTCCTCCCTCGCTCAAGTGCTGGTTGCAGGGCATTAAAAATATAGACCCAGCATAACCATCCAGCACAGCAGCCACTGCAACACAGGTCAGCCACGCCTCCTTCTCACCCATCTGCTGCCATGGCCTCTTCTCTCACTCTAACAAATGCCTCCTTCCCCAGCCAGACCTCTCTGACTTTCAATGAATGCCTCTAGGAATGCCTCCACCTCTTGGAGCCCACTGTCTTGGCAGGCTGAGGAGCACAGCAGCCAGTGCAGCACTAGCAGCTTTGCTCAGCGCGATTAATTCAGGCAGGAACACTTGGGACTGGCACTTAAAGCATCACTCTGGGCTGCTTTTGTCCTTAAAATTATCACTGAATTTCTATAGGTTGTCAGCAGTCTTCATGAGTTACATTTCTTAAAGAAAAGATGGATGGGAGAGAATTGTTGGAAAATTAGTAGCAAAATGAGCAATAACCAGCAAAACAAAAAGAAAATGGGTGATTAGATTTTGGTGTGAAAAGATGCCTGTGTTAGATTAGTGGCAGGAGTGCAAACAACCCTCCTGTTCAACCAGTGCCACCCAGGCAAGGCAGGATCAAAGGACAGTGTGGGAACAGGTATATATATGGCTTTAGAGGGAGAACAGCTCCAGAGCCTGGCCTTGGATCTAGGAGCCAGGGAAAGGCTTTCCTCTTGCCCCAGCTCAGCCACCTCACAGCCCTTTCCTGCCCATGGGGTGAACACCCTCCCTTTCCTGGCTGCTCTCTTTGAGGGCTGAACAAGATCAGAGAGGTATCCCCAAAACATCCTCCAAAACCTTCAGCCAATTACTTAGTACCATCTTTATTTTCTTCCTTCTCTCTTTTTCACTCTTATCCTTCAATGACTTCTATTTGGAAAAAACCAAAAAAACAGCAGAAGGGAGGTCCCTGAAGCCCCCCCAGGAACCTGTGGGTTGCCCTCCAGCACACCCCATGAAGGAGCACCTTTGGGATCAGACATCTGCCAGGATGCAACCAGTTCTGCCTTGACACCAACAAAGGAGGAGAGCATTAAATGCCCTCTTTGTATTAATTAAAATTAAACGTTTTCAGGGAGTTTCCCCTCTCTGAACTCCAGACCCCTCCTCAGGGCCAATTGCTTGGCTTTTCCCCATGTGGCAAGGAGGGAAGCAAAGGAGGTGCCCAAATGGGCTGCCTGCTGCTGGCTGCTCCAGTGAGGTGGTAGGTATGGCAGAACCAAAACCAGCTGCTGCCCCAGTTTGAAACTGGTTTGGCTGGAGAGAGGTGTCGTACCCAAGGTTTCACTCCTGGGAATTTTGCTGTCAGTTGTTCATGGGTCACACCCCAAAGTTTCACTTTGCACATTCAGGCTGTTGCTGTGAAAACTGCATCTCCAAATCTTGAGTTTGTGTTAGGGGATTGCTCTGCTGGCACAGGCTGTTTCCACATCAACAGGCTTGGGGTTGCTAGGAAAATAAGTCACAATCAGTGCTCCAGTGGCAAAAAATGCAGGGAAAGGGAAGGTCAGCAAGAGCCTCCCTTCCTTTTCAAGCACTTCTGTGCACAGAACTTTGCTGTGGCAGCTCCAGAACAGGACCCACACACTGTCGCTCTCTGTTGCTGGTAATTGGGTCACAGAGAGCCATACACATTTTCCTTGTCTCACCAAAAATACAGTCCCAAATTTGCACACCTTCTCCAGAGAAAGCAGGCAAGTAGCTGCACACATTGCCTCTGATCCCTTGCAATAGTTGCACGCTGCTCTCTAATTCGTGCTCCCTTCATGGACAATTGGAAATGGATTCCCTTGGAAACCTAAAATTGTGCTTGAAAAAGTATCACTTTTATTCACTGCCATGAGTTCAATATTATGGAAACATGTCTGCTAACAATTTGCTTTGTGTAATTTGTACTAATGCTAATAAGCAACAGCTGCAACATTTCCTGTTGTAAATTCTTTTGTGGTTGCAGCGGTATTATCACATCTGTACTTCACAAATCTGATAGACTCTCGCACAACTTGCTCATTCTGGCCCTGGCTCCAGCAAATCCCTGTGCCTCAGCAGTACAGCTATGCAAACGTGAATTTACAGTCTCTGTCTCCCTTTGCTCTCAGAGCCTTCGCTCCTCACCAGGTGCCTGGAGCCGGATGGGTGGGTGGGGATGTGGTGGCCCAGAGGTCACGGTGTGGTTGGAGGGGATTGCTTTCAGCAGAGACATCACTGACCAGCCAGGTTTACTGCAGTTCAAGCAGACAGGTTTCGGTCAGAGGCTAAGTGCAGGAGAAACGTGATTTATTAAAGAAGAAGAAAGAAATATGAGTGTGTAATACGCTGCCACCATAAGACTCAAGCTGAAACCCAAGAAACTTTCAACTGTAATCTAAAGAAAAATGTTTCCCTCACTCAAGACGCTAAATAAAGCATGTTAGGCCAAACCCAGGTCCCACTGAGGTCCACGTAAGTTTTTCTATTGAATTCATAAAAGCAGGGCTTGGCTCATAAACCAGGTCAAGCTACATCCCATAGTAACTAGAGCCTAACAAGCTATTTCATCCTCCCTTACAAAGAGCGGAGACAGACGCCGCTGGCCAACCCCTTCTCCCCTGCTCCCGGGGCAGCTGCTAGAATCCTGGTAGAGAGCTCTTCCAGCTACACCTCTACCTGATCCCAACACCTTCTCCAGTTAGCTTTGTATTTTAGCTCTGGGTTTCATGGAGGTTGGTTTGGGTTTTCCACTTCGCAGCAAACCAAAGCCCGTGTGCTGAGGATTTCAGCCGTGCCACTAGGCAGAAACTCGCCCTGGTTTCAACATGACTTCACTTGGAGATTTCCACACGTCCCCGAGGCGAAGCCCTGGTGGAATTTAAATATAAGACTTTTCAAAATCAGTCGCGGTGACCCACAACTTTTGGCTCCTTCAGCATCCTGGCACTTCATCATACTTCAAACAGCTGAGTTTCCTGGTAGTGCCATAATCAGACAGCAATAGCTCACAGGACTTCAGAAGAGACTTTGACTTCAGAGACTTGTTCCTCTTGGTCTGTGGGCAGCTGCCCAAAAGCTGCATTTGAGGCTAGACAGGAGAGCATGCCAGTGTGTGTGTATAGCTCAGAGAGGCTTGCCTGGCTGCAAAGACAGCCCCCGACACGACTGAAATAAGAGAAGGGCAGAGCAGCTAGGAAGGATGGGGTTCAAAAATGAGCAAGTCCCAGGCTTCCCTGGGCTTCCTGTGGAGTTTGTACCCTGTCTCCAAGGGTTGTATTGAACTTTCCCTGCATAGAGCAGTATGCCTGTGTTACCCAGAGTTTTCCCTTAGTGTCACAAGGAGCTGGGATCACACCTCCCTTCCTTTTTTGAATATGGGAAACCAACTTCTTATTGTCAGAGATCTGCAAAAGAGTGGGAAATGGGAAAATTCCTGAAATCCAAGTGGTACAGGAATGAGGACATCTCAGACTGGAGAAGTTTCACAGCTTTCAGTGTCTTTCAGACAAAAGATAGGAGAAGGGGAGAAAAAGGACTTCTGAACTGCAGTGAATCCAAGCCAGTGAAAGACGAGTGATTAATTTTATCCCTCACTTTGATGGTTTCCTGATCTGTAATGTGTTTTATGGCCCTGAGCATTTGCTGCAGTGGCAGTACTGTGAATTGATCCATGTGTCCAGGTTCCACTGGAACCAAATGGCTGCTTCTAAAACCTATCTGTCTTCTTCATGGCTTTTCTAATGTGCTTTAGCAAGCAGAGTCAGTATTTAAAGAAAAAGACCCTTTTTTTCTTTTTCTTGTGGCACAAAAGATTCAGTAAACAGCTATAACCACAGCTGTGTAGCAAGGCAGCATACATGGGCTTTTAATTTTATCTCTCTTGGAAACCTAGCAGTAAAAGAAAGTTTCTTTCTTACTCAGTTTTCACACTTACAAGAGGTTGATCTAAATTCCAGTCTTCATTGATGCTACTGTTGCAAGACGAACCTCTCTTAGGGCACGGCGCTCCAAGATCCAACAGGTGTCCCAGCAGAAGTGCACAAATAGTGCTCTGAGTCTGTTGCCCTCAGGACTGGTTAGCCTGGCTTGGTGCTACTGCTCCAGATTCAACTGATCCCTCTGCTGGCTTGCTCAGGACTGAGCCAACCCTGTGCTTCAAGCCTCACCTTTTATTGCCCCCCTAATCCTGCTCATGGGCAGTTGGGGCCCGCCCTAATCAGGCACAGGTGGGCTTAAAACAAGCTCATGCCCACTCCCTGGCAATTAGTGGCACCTGGTTGCCTCATTTCACTATATGCTACAGTAAATTTAGTAGAATTATTCTACATTTTTCTAGAGTAAATGAGACCAGTCTCCGATCTTCTAAGGGTTCAAACACAAGCAGGTCATGCTGCTGTTATCAAAACTCACTATCAGTACTTGTGTCATGACAGCATGTAGAGATTGTGTATGGTGCTGTGCAGACAGACTGTGAGAGACTAAACCTGCCCAACAGAGCTGAGAGCTTCATGCAGCAAAAGAGACAACCAAAGGGTTTCCTAGAGGAAGTTTTTCCTCCTTTTTGCAGACAAATGCTCGAAACTGATAGAACTCAATGGCACAGGGGGGAAATAGCACAACACTGAGAAAAATGAAGCAAAACTTCTATGAAGGTGAATCGTATTGCCTGCTTCCCAACATCATTAAACCTGACCTTTGGTCAAGCCAGAAGATTGAACCCAGACCTACAGATCTGAATCTAGTGCCTTACCCACAAGACCCTCCACTCTCACCATATCACCATACTCCAGTTTTTAACCCTGTGCTATCCATTTCTGACTTACCCCTTGCACAGTCCTTGCCCACACCTGCCTTATACACCTGGGAGATAACACCCAGACAGACGCTTAAAGTTTGGTTACTCCTTCACTCTGCCCTCATTCTTCCTCCTCTTAGTCTTCCTTTGCTCTCTAGCCTCTTCCTTTGGAACTTCCGACCCCTTCCCATTTCCCATTTCTGTTTCTCTGCTGTAGTTACTTTTTTTTTTTTTTTTTTTTTTTTTTTTTTTTTTGCTTTCTTGCAGGATCTCTTCTTTGGTTTTCCTTTCCATCTTTCTGTGACTGTACATGTGTCTCCTTCACCCTTGCTGCAACTCCTTCTCGGCCTTTTGGCTCTTTCCTGATCTTCCATTTCTCTCTGTTTCCCTTCTCTTTCTCTGTAGTTTTCTGCACCCCTTTGTTTCCTTTCAATCAAGTGCCCTTCACAGGAGAGTTTAGTACCAGTTCTGCTGTGACAAAGACTACCACGCGCTGACATCTTTGAATTAGGTTGTCTATATTTTTTGACATACTTTTTATCTTGGACAAAAAAACCCCAACCTTCCACTGCTTTCATTTACCTGCATGAAAGGCACTTTTTGAGGATGCTTTTTAACTAGTTGGCTGATGATTATTTGCAACAAATACCTCATTAAAGGCTCGGCGCTTTTACACAGGGCGAGTACAGTTTTCCCCTCTACCTTCCATCTTTTCCTGTACTGCCTCTCGATATTCAAGCTGCTAAATGCTTTTTGAACATTCCCAGTTACCCTGCTCACTGGGATGAATCCTTGGCTCCTGCCCCACTGCCGATGCACGTTAAGGCCATGTGGACCAGGCTTGGCCCTGCAAATTCCACACCATTAGGCAGGTGTGAGCATCGATGTGTGCTGAGCACAGAGCCACCAGCATCACTCCCCCAGGCCTTGGGGAAGGTCGAGCTGCCTTTCAGCTGGCATCAGAAATCTGGTTGGTAAAAGAGGTGTCCATCGCCAACAATAGGGACAACAGGAGGTAGGCAAGAGCCATCCGGCTGGAGGAAGAAGAGAAGTGGTGGTGGCCAGCTGGGAGGAGGTGGTAGGATAGGCAATACCAGCAGTGGGGGGAGGCCATGCTTCCTAAGCCTACATTAAGGGTTTTGAGAAAATCCACGTGGCAACTGGCACTGCAATATTTACAGCAGCATCCTTCACACCAAAATACGTGCAATAACACGAGGGAGAGTCACACATGGATGCACAAGTGTGAGTTTAGAGTAATGACTGTAGCTTCTGTGGGGCTACCACATAATTTCTACTAGGGGGAGTGAGATCAGGTTTTGGCTCTGGGTCTCTGTTTCCAAACAGTGTGAAGGATGAGAGCAGAAGAGTTTCTATCCAGCTGGAAAGTGGCAGCCTTAAATCAGGCCACAAAATAGTGCAACTCCTATTCACCCTTTTATTTTATTTTTTTTTTAATTCTGCTCTGAGCTCCCTTCCAACTCCTCAGCATTAACTTCCAAGGCTACCGAAGCATGTACAAGGCTTTTTTGATGTATATGCAGCTATTAGATTTTGTATTGCTAATTGGGCTCAAAGTGTGTTAGCTTTGATTTTTAATGTTCTGTAATTTGCTAGATAAGCTTCAGTTTCTGCAGCAGCTGTATAAGTAGGGCTGCTTTCATTGCATATTGCAGGTATTTTCCAATCTTGGACTTTTTTTCCATCTCTACTATTTATTAATCTCACCTTCCTTGAGAGGTGAATGACATTTCTTTCCTGGTACTGTGCAACCTTAGGAGTAGACTTTTTGCAAGGGACATCACATATCAAGTGAATACAGAGTTCTTTTAATCTTTTCAAGCATATAGAAGCTCTGCCAGAGAGGAAAAAAAATCATCCCAGTCCCACAGGAGCTAACAGGAGCCTGTCCAACCCATGGCACAGGCTTCTCTTCTATGACTGCTCTTGAAACAGAGAAAGCAGCTCACGTACACCAGCTCACAAGGCTTCCTTCACCTGCCAGTATCTATATTAAAAAGAGAACGCAAATAATGAGATTTCCTTTTTAATAAAAATGTGCTGTCATGATAAGATTATGGGCTTGACTTCAGTCTTAGGTCTTGTGACTTGGTGTGAGGTGTATCTAAAGGCAATGTATTTTGAAAGCCCTTGGCTCAGACTGTCCCACTTCTTTCATCATCCTACCTGGTTTTACTCCAGCTGGTGCTGCCACCCAGGTGTCACCAGGCTTCTGCTCTCTTCCTGATGGCAAAGGGCAACTGGGTTGAAGACATCAGCAGCACAAGAGTGTCATAGCTCCCTATGAGCTGTGATACAGCTGATCCTGAGTGCCCCCTTGGAAAAAAAAAACATTGTCAGCTCCTGTCAGTGCACCCACCATGCTCTCCTGCCCCATTTCCAACACCCACCACCACCCATCTGCCCGGGTGTTTGGATCATGTCCTGCTATGTAATTTTTTCTTGGCTGTAATCATTTTGGTGCTGATGTAAATCTAGACCATCCCCACCAGCATCACTGAGCTGGTACTGATGTCACACTGACTGGTCAGGACTTCTGTATTCATCTTTTTCTCATCTTTGCCTTAGCAAAACTGTTTCAGTTCGCTCTCTTTCAGTCAGAGAGGAAAAAAAGCATCTCACCCACTGACCACCTCAAGGTCCCAACACAGCAACGCAGTTCTGTGCCATCTGATGGCAAGCACACACCTTGAGTCTTGAGCTTTTTTTTGAGTTGACTACTTGATGTGTTTTTCTGAATCTAGGTAATTTCTAATTCTGTGAAGCCTGAGTAGTTTTTTCACTGAACTATCTACTATCCACTATCTACTATCCTACTATCTACTTTCTGCTATCCACTCATTTTACACTGCATTATATTTTAGCATTGCTTAATTTTTCTGCTATTGTCAGGAGGTACTAAAGAGTTTGGGGTTACAGAAACAGCTTAGATGCCTACAACTCCCCTTACTGCAAGCCTTCTCCCTTTTTGGCCAAGAATTCTTACTAAAGATGATATATAGGATATATTGTCAATTATGCCAGGATTACCATACAATGCTAGCAACAATCAGGGAAAAGACATCTCTCCCTTAGTTCCACTTATTGGAAAAGTAATGCAAACTCTTTAATACTTGGCTGTTTCTCAGCTATCAAAGCTTCCCCTAATCAATCATCTCCAACAGCGAACACCACATTATATTGAATATTTGTGTATTCACTTGGCAAATACACAAACAAGGGAAAGCTGAGGTAAATGAATGTGGAACTTACGGGTGAGAATAACGTGAATAAAATGCCTGGAGTCCCTGAAGCAGCACGACCATGACAAACAGCATATTAGTATTGCTCTCACCCTGCCTCAAAGGGTTTTATTGAAGTGATTTGTCTTCAGCTGTGGAGGTGTGTGCCTTCCTACGTGTGTGTACACACAGGCCTGATGTGTGCACACAGATATGCACCTGCCCACCAGCTGCACACCTCATACATATTCATGCATCCAAATGAAATAGTCTCTGTTGATTTAGCATGTTCTTTATGGGTGGGTCCAGTATGTTCATTCTTAATATGTACAGTGTTTCAATGTACACGCAACCACTTAACAAATCTAGTGTCTAACTGTGATTCCTTTTTTATTTCTTCATAGTTTTTTATTATTTGTAACTTATTACTTCCAGTGGATTCTCTGTCCCTATTTAGAGGCATGTTTTAATGTATAATATATAAAATATATTGACTGTTCCGTGTGCTGTATGCTACTGTTTGCATCTTACTTAAACTGAGTATTACTGGTCTTAACGTTCTTAGTTTTGTACATCTGACTGTTGCTTGGGTTTCAAAATTTGATGCAGTATGTTTAAGAATGTAGTATAGATGGGGACCAGCTGTGATAAAGCAAAAACGTCCCAAACCTCCAGATTTATGTATCATAGAAAAAGCCAGGACTTTCTTTTACTATTGCAAAATGATTTCTGTATTTTTAATAAAGAATTGGATTTACTTGGTTCAATGTATGTTTTATCTAATAAACTGTATTTTTTAAATAAGGGTCTGGTCTCAGTCTTGACACACCTGCAATCTCCACGGACACACAAAGCATTTTTACCTAACAAATTCCCTGTGGCTAAGCCTGCAGCTCTGCTAATGCCAGAATTACCTCATACCCTGACCAGTGCAGAGCTAATCTCACATTTTTACTCACATTTCTCTGCTATGCAAATAAGACACAGATATTGAGGTGTCAGCCTGTTGATAAATCCCCACTGCAATACATTAGCATCAATGCTCATTTGCAGGGCAAGCAGTTTCTTTGGGTCTCCACTGAATTAAGGGTAGGGTGTTGTTTTGAAGCAAGGATACAATACACAGGCAGACTCCTAATCCCTCAGGCTGCATCTGCATGGGCAGACCCTCCTCTCATTTGTGCTGATGTAAATCCGAAGTGTCTGAGCTGAAGTCATTACTGTAATTCTGGATTTACAGTGGGGAGAAAACAAGAGCAAAATTTGTCCCAAGACCATAATATTTCAAGGCTGATCTGCCCACTTTACACACTAGCAGCTAGTGGAATACTCTAGCAATGTCTCAATAAAAAGCCTGAAAAAGAGACAAAAAAATCTCAGCTCAACTACCAAAAAACTTCCTCTAGAAAATAAGAAATGCTTTCCCTATTGTGTAGAGTTGGCTCTAGCTACCCAAGAAATACATAGCATTGAATGATTCCCCTCTTTTTTGCCCTTTAATTACACTTTCTTCTATGATGCTATCAACACTACAGCATGATGAAGTTTCCCTTGAAGACAATTTGCCATCCACACCAGTGAAAGCGAGAATAGGACCCTGGATAATAGTCTTTGTGTCCTATCTTCTTATTGCTCTCTGTAATCGGAGAGAAATCAGTTGCAAAATCTAATGTTACAGAAAAAATAGATGGATGTATTCAAGTGACTCCACTAAAGAAAAGCGGGCTCAGGTCACTCCTTGTTTTCTTCTACTCTGACCCCTCTTTATGAATCCTTAATTTAAGGTAGACTTTAAAAAAAAAATGTTTTAAAGTTGTTTCTTCTCCCACTATTCCTTCTTCATGCTATTCCTTCGGCTAAAACCAAAATTGAAAGCTTGTGAGATATGTAGCAACCCAGCTGCCATTCACCCCCAGTTTTGGCTTGGTGCTTGCACCTCTGACTCAAAAGAGAGAAGCCAAGGCAGGAAAGTCCTGGAGCTGAGTGGTCAAAGGCCTCAGCAGAGCCAGGATGAGCAGCTCCTGCTGATGACCACAGGGTCCTCTCCCCTGGCATGGGTTCTCACATTCCCAGTCAGGCACTGCGTTAGGACTCAGTTCATTCATCAAGCCTTACCTCAGTCACATCCCTCCCTTGTATTCCTCAACAACAGACTGCAGTGTCTGTTAGCTCTTCTGGCTAAGAGAAATTTGCCCTTTTTTTTTTCACCAGACAGTTTTTTTATCTCATCTCCAGGCCTGAACACCAAAATGAAATTTTCCTTCAGACTGAATACACGTAGAAGCTGCCTAAAGTCATTTAGAGCCTGGTTTCTGAGGTACTTCTCCTCAATTTAACTTCATACTTGTCTTATGTGTCTGTGAAGTGCTTTGTCATCTCAGTTTGAAGCTCAAACACCATCTGCAATAAATACTGGGTGGAAGGAGAAAGCTCCTTCCTTTGATTACAAGAAGTCTATAGGGTAGACTAGATTCAGGAAGCCAGAATTGATCCTGAAGATCACTGAATAATATGGGCCATGCAGTGGTTTCATTTACTATGCCATCTAAAGATCCCCAGTGGGACTCACATCCCAGCTCCATGAGGAATCACACAAAGAAATAAGACATCAGCATTCCAGCCTTGCACAGCTCAGAAAGCAGAATCTCAGGCAATGGATTAATACATGTATCTATATAGCTATATCTATACACATATATTTATAAAAAACATATAAATGCATATACATATAGAGAGAGAGAAACACCATTTGCCAAAATGGGTAGTGCAAAGCAAACAAAAGATGTGGATGCTCTTTATAATTGTTGTGTAAACACAACAGGCTCTTTTTTTCCCCTAATTACTTGGCGTGATGTTACCTCTCACACACCTGCCAGGAACCTATAGTGCAAGAGCTGGAGTGTGGCAGGTGGTTATATTTTATGCAGTCCCTTGCACAGACTGTTGATCTGGTATTGCCAAACAGAAGAGGGGTGTCATGCACCAAAGAGGGTTTCAGCCTGTTCAGATCCCTGCAAGGGAGGCCTGCCCACCTTTACCATGGTCGTTGACACTGAACACACCTGGGAAGGATTTTCATTTGCTTGTATATTGAGGAAAACTTCTGGTTAAAGATTAAGTCCAGGAAAGATAAGTTAGAAGCCACTGGGAGATAGGAGTCACCTCCTATGCCTTTGACTCACCCTGCACATTCAGGAGAAGGATCAGAGAGCTCCAGTTTGGCAGAGATTTACTCTGTAGGTAACAATTTGCATTTTTCCAGCCCTGTAAATAATTCCAAGATCTGTCTGTGCAAGAGCTCTTGGGGGAGAAAAAACAACCTCCAGTCATGCCCCAGCAATGAGACTCATGCTAATGAACATTTCTATCTGTCAGTGCCATCTTGACTACATACATGCCACCAATGGCTGAGCAGGACTTTCATTCGCAGCTGTGTGTAGACATCCGTGGCATCTGGCACAGAAGCTAAGAGGAAAAGTATACATACCCCTTGTAGACTCAATGTCCTCTTAGTGTCTAGAGAACATAAAGGAGAAAGATGCATCCCGAGCAAGGGTGGAGAACCAGGTCTGAGGAACAGGGTGGCAGGAGAATGGCAGAAAAGCCTGGAGATATATAAGAGAGTGGGAGCTGGTGGACAGCTAATGGTAGTGCTTGAGACTGGGAGAAAACAAGACAGACATAATTGTAGGCAAAAAGGGAAAATTATGAAAGAAACAGAGAGGGGAAAATATAGGACAAACTGGTGAAGGAACTATGGACAAAGAAAGAGAAGACTGTGATGGTCTGTGAGAGGACACGATGCTGAGGCCAGGCTACAGCACAGCCTCTGAACCCATCCATGACTGTGCAGAGACTGGGATTCACTGCAGGACCTGAAGCATGGGTGAAGAGCTGTGGGCAGAAGCAATTGCAGCAGAGTGTTCTCCCCTTGTCAGCACCTCAGGAGTAGCTGGAGCAAGGGAGCAAAGCCATGCAGCCAGGCCATGTGCCAGCCATGGCCACCTCACAGCACTGGGGACCAGGAGTATGGGTAAACCCTGGGCATTATGGTGTCCCTAGGGCTCCCTCTGCTTGCCCCAGCAGCCCCTCTCTCAGATCTCAGCCCTTTCCACCCCATTACTGATTTCTCCATTTCTCTCATCCATTCATTTTTATCCCTCTGGCTTTTCAAACTGATGAGAGCTCTTTGTTCAAAAATAAGCCATCTTTCCAAATAGTGTTACTTCTCTCCTTGAACTTTTCCCTGTGAATGACTTGACATTAAGCTGATAGTTGCTCTTAACTAATTGTTAACCTATTAGTTGAGACCATAAAAATTATTGAAAGGCCAAGGCTAAAGCTGTTTAAATGAGAAATATTCCAACAGAACTCCCCCGAGATGAAATAAAAAAGCTCCTGCCGACAGAGCGGCTGCCAGTTTCAGACTAACGGGTTTGAAGATGATGTTTTGCTAACAGCAGTTAATCAGTAAATTCCCATTACTAATAAGGCCATCACTCTTGGCTGAAGCTGCAAATTACATGTTATGTTTCGCAGTGCTGAGATAAAATGTTCTTTAAATTTTGCATCTGCAAACGTAATGTTTAGCACAGAACACCATCAGGAAAAACAAGAGGAAAATTGACAAAGTGTCACATACATTCAGCAGCAATTTGCTTCTCTGTCATGAAAATTACATATCTGTTTTGTTCTGGTATTTATTACCACCTTGAAATTTGTATTTAGGAGAGGAGAGGAAACCTAGAAGGCCGAGGTTTGATCTCAGGCACACTGCTGCAGCGTGAGAGGCACCCTGAAGTGAGACATAGCTTCATGTAAAGTGAAATCAGAATGTGGCCCAGTCACTTAATCACTTAGGATAAAATTAAAAAGGGAATAACCCCAAAAGTTTCACGACAATGTTGCATCTTGATTGTCAGCCAGATCTTTCCTCACCCATAGTGTTGCAAATCTGGCTTCTTTCCACTGATGTAATCATCGTTTCAGATTTTAGCTCTCTTACTAAAGAGTAGGATTTTTGCCATCAGTGTCCAAAAAGAGCACAAGAATGTGTTTTATTATGGTTAGAAAGCTGGAGGCACTCCTTGATTGCCAGTCCCTTTCATACAGCTCTCCTTGTCCCAGACATAGCCAATTCAGAATCCAGCCAGTTGCTTGGAAAATGGAAGATGAAAAGCACAAATAACTAACTCAACAGCAGGGCTTTCTTCCAGCATGAAATGTTCTTTATCTACATTTCCAGAGATAGCTATACAAAAGACACCTGCTTTAGGCAAAGCTCCTCCCTCCAGTGCCAAATGATCTTTGCAGGGACATGGCAGCCTCACTTCTGCTGACCACTTCATATTAAAGTTCCTGGCATCCCCCCATGACCTCCAGCAGCAACTTCAGACTTGGCTGTTGGTGAGAGCAGCTTTTTGCCCAGCACTTTTCATTCTTCATGGAAATGGGTGCACACATCCAGGCACACATCCAGGCACCATCACAGTGGTGACCATGGGTCCCTTAAAGTCCCTTAATATTGGTGGGAGTTTGTTTGGCTGTAGAGCACATTGTTCAGCCTCTGTGCTAGGGTGGGCACAGGCAGGCTGCCTGTATTGGTGCTAACAAGGATGTTTCCCTGCTCCAAAAGGGAAGGGAAACTCTCCAATGCTGCCGGGCAGCCCATTTCTGGAGCATACATGGTACCTTAAGGAGAGATGGCGTATGGGCATATTTCAAGGCCAGGTTGGATGAGGCTTTGAGCAACCTTGTATAGTCAAGAGGTGCCCAGGCCCATGGCAGGGAGGTTGGAGTAGATGATCTCTAAGGTTCCTTCCAACCTAAGCAATTCTATGATTCTATGATTCCATGATTCTTTGATTCTATGATTCTATGATACAGGTGGCAGACAGCAAACCTTGTGCTTTGGTCCAAGGGAAGCTTATTCCCTCACAGAGAAAAAGCTGAAAGACAACAGTTGTTTTGAAAGAGAAGCATATGTGGCCCACGAGAATACAAAACACATCGTGCGTGCCATGGTATCCTTGCTGCTGTGAGCACTGCCTGTCAGAAGTCGAGAAGGGCTCAGGACCAGAGCAGTCAGAGCTTGATACCAAAGTGCCTTTCAAATCCCCAGTGCTGTTTTCTTGGCAATGAAAAACGTTCCTGTGAATTTCTCAGCCAAGACGATTCCGGCTGCTGATGTCTGGTGTTTTCTTCTTCACTTGCCTTTCTGTTAACACATCTTCTGCTTCCTCTGGTATGTCTTTGAGCTATGTACAGTTTCCTGTTGAGTAGAACTCTGTATTTTTTGGCCGTGATCTACTTTCCACATTTTCTACATGTATTTTCCCACTTTTGCTTGCACCTATGTGTCCTTCCTTCACGCAGCCACTAACCTTGTTCTAATCATAATTTTCCTTTCCCTGCTCTCCCCAGTTAGAAAAACTTGATTCTTCTCTTATAAATTCATGTTTTGCACCACAAAAGCTCACCTTCAGGGAGATCCGTATTCCAGGAAAGAGGATGTCAGCTGGGAGATTTCTGCCTCAAACTGGGAAATGTTGACAGGCATGGAATTCAAGTTCCAGGCATAGGTCTAGAAAGCTGGGAACTAATTTTCTGTCACAGATACACAACATCAAAGTCTGTATGTGGCCTCAGAGCAGGCCAGTGACCTACACTGCAGCTCTTAATTTTTCTGTTCTGTTGCCAAGGATGTTCCCTCAGTCATATTACCTCAGGCTTTGTCTCAGTCCACCTACCTGCAAAGGAGAGTTAATAACAATTCTTCTCTTGTGGAGTAATTGTACACATTATTTCTGACATGCTGCCATACACCTGAAGTCTCAGCTGCTGTAAGTTTCAAACAAGGCACAATGAAGTAGCCTAAGTTGTCTCACATATAGCCCTGCATACACACATATACACATGTATACAAATGAATGCCTATCTGTGCCCAGCCCCTGAGCAGTTCTTTCACAGACTGCTCCCTCCTTGTGTTGCACTGATGGAGCTTCAATCAGACACATGCCAGTGAAATTCTCTCTTGGCTTCCTGAGGAAGTGAGTGTCTCCCTGTTGATCTCCTTTTCACCTTCTCACTGCTAGCCTTTAGAGCACTTTACACAGCCCAGCCAGAAGGTAGAAGCTCAGGGATGCTGAGATCCTTCAAGTTTTTCATGTGGAGTCTCCACAATGACACAACACCCTTTCCCTGTGAGGTAGCTGACCTTGCTGTCATTATCTCCATTAACATAAACAGCTACTTCTACTTTATGGACAAAGGTCCCAAACTATGACACTCAGAGCTTTCTTTTAATGCCATCTGCATCAAAAGGTGACATAAGGACCTCAACTTACAGCACAGAAGTTCCCTGGAGACCATAACAGCTTGGTTTGGGGCAATTTGGTTTGGCTTAGTTCCTAAGCCCTTATGAGAGTGAGACTCTGCACCTTACTTGTACTTGCAGGATACACTACATAAGCATCCTTCTGACTTACGACACCTGCAGGGCCTGGTATGGCAGGTTTTTTAAAAGCTTTCTCCTGGGAGATGTAGATTTTAATCACCTCACTGGGGCTGAAAAATTATTTTGGCTTATTCCACACCTCAGCAAGTCATCTAGCTACCAAACTGCCAAAGAAAAAGACCTGCCACCATGTCACCAGGTTGTCTTTCAGAAAGACTGAGCTCCCCTGAGCTTTTAAACAACCAGACTTTGTTTAGTTCCAGGAGGTTTAGGGCTGTGAAAACTGATTGGAAAAAAAGTACCTCCTTCAGCATACAGACTTCATCCACTCTGGAAGGGAGGATATAAAATTTAAGATGAGCCCTTGTCTATATTGTTTTCTATCAGCAAGCTTCAGGTAATCTCTGGCTTCACACACCCATAAATGAAGGGTCTTGTGTAGTGACCAGGAATATAAAGTAAGATCTCACAGTTTTGAATACTGTTATGAAACAGATGGTTTACAAATCTCCTCCTGAGTAGTTAACAGAGACAGCTAAGCCCAGTGTGAGTTAGGAAAAAGCCTTCATCTAAAAATAATAAAATCACAATGAACTGCAGGGATGGCAGAGAAAGGAAGGGGACAGTTTTTCTCTAGTCTTTTTTTTTCCTAAATTTCCATGTTCTGATTTTCCACCTCCACACATGAAACTGTCTGTCTCCTGTGTTTTAATTACGTAGTTTGAAGTATTTTAACTTGGGTTTGATTTCACTGACTTGGATATTTTTGTTGGCTCCACCATCTGTCATCAGCAGGGACTGAGAATGGGTCCTTCACAGCCAACACCACGTCCTATTACCGCCTGTGTGCAAGAAGCATCACCAATAGCCACGGGCAGCAGTGGGCTTTTATCTTCTCCAGGGAAAAAACTACCCAAAAAAAGAGGATGCAAAGCTCCAAGGCAATGTTTTATGTAAGAAAAAAAAACACAAACCCTCCACTAGAGCAAATGGATTGCTCTGGGTTTCCTTTGGTGGTTACTGGAAATCCTAATGAAAGGAACTGGTTGTTTCTTCTGCAGAGAACTGTGAAGCATCATCTTTCAAATGTAAACTGATTCATTTAAAGCCAACTGTATAGCTCCACACACCAGATGCAGAGACCTAGAACTGCAGCCCTAGTTCAGCTGAGAAACAATTTCATATGGGCAGTCTGGGGAAGAGACTCTTCAGTTTAAGAAGCAAGCTGAATTAAAAAGCACGATTAATTGCTGCAGCTTACTTAGCTTCTGATTTCTCTGCTTTGCATGCTTACTAGAGAAATCACAGCACCTACATTTGGTGCTAATAGAGACTCTATTAATGCTCATTGATTTTTACATTGTAAATTTATTACCTAGAGTTTCACGCTTCATGGCCACATGGTTTAACAGTCTACTGTCTGCAGCCCATCTGAGGTTCAGAATGGATACTTGAATTGACGCTCCACATGGAGGATATTGCAACTTCCAGACTCCCCCCAACACAGAGTCCAGCTCAACAGAGGTTTCCAACCCAGGCCTTGGTTCAGTGGGTTCATGAGGAGTTTCAGACCTTCAAGCTGTTTTCAAGCCTTGAGCAGTGGACAAAGAGCAGAGGGAGCAGGAGGAAAGATCTGGGAGCTGAGCAGTGCAAGGCAGGCAGCACTGCCTGAAGCTGCCCTGAGCTGAAGGGAAGGATGCAGCAAAAAAGCCAAGTGAAAATTAGCTGGATCTCTTAACATAACAAAAAGTATTTGGAGATTAATCCAAAACTGAAAGTTTCAGTCATTTCTGAGGTTGCAATAGCACTATTTGCTTTTATTATTTTTTTTTCTTAAATTATCACCTCGGCTTGGAAGCTGCCATTTCAAAAAAGCAGAACTGCATTTTTCCTCTATTTTTTTTCCTCCAACTTTCCAGAAAAGCCCTTCACCTCCAGCTAGAGAAGAGACCTGGAAATTTTCATCCTTCTTGGTGAAACTTCTGGATAGTCACAAGCAAGTGAAAACAGGGAGATATAACATAATGGAAACACTTTGGCAGCCCTAGCTGTAGCTGTCAACAATGCTCCAGCCCTAATGAAAACTTTCCTGAAGTAAGGCTGGGATAGACACATTAACCCAACGAGGGCCCTTCCTGATCTCACTGTGGATTCCAGGCAGGCTGAGCCCCCCTGAGGTGGAGCAGGCTGCTCAGGCAGCCGTGCTCTATATGGAATGGGGCTTGCATCTGTACATCAGAATGTTATTTCTACCAAGGGTTTAATCCTCCCCACCTGGGGGCAAGAGGCCACGACAGCTTGCCCATGAGAAGAGCTTTCTGCATTTCTGGTTCATAGAAAATCCCTTCTGGTGTTCCCCAAGCAGCGGTAATGCTGCTCTGGACAGCTTCCCTGGACCTGCAGCCTCGCTACCCGCCAAGTTTCCATGGAAAGGACACTCAGCCTTGCCTGACAGGAGACAGAGGGGTTGTGTGGGTTGTGTACTAAACTACTGACTCCCAGCAAGGCTGGAGACCCAGACAAACAGCCCACAGCTTCCATCTCATCTTCACTCATGGGGCAGGTGAAGAGCGTGAGCGCCAGCTGGAAAAGGTTCACGAAGGTTTCCCCAGCACAGCTCTGTCCACTGCAGTCCCAACTAAGGGAAGACATGTCCAGGACAATCTTTTCCCAGAGTTGGAAGTAGGTGGAAGCTGGGTGCACCCTTGGACCCCAAAAGCTCTGCATTTGTTCTAGATGGCAAACTGGCATTTCTGAGAAAGCTTCATGGTGTGTTATCTGCAGTGTTGGCTGGTTTGTAGAGCCAACATGCTCTTTAGAATATACCCCACTAGTAATTCACACCATCTGTACGGTCTTGAAACTCCACAACAATATCCCAGTGTCTTCCAGTTCAAGAAAACATGATCAGTGCTTTACTCATCATCACTTAAGACTCTCTTACCTGAGAGTCTCATTCAAAAACCAAGATGTTGGATTAGTATTTCTCATTGAAAATCATTAATTTTGCACCCAGACTTTTAAGCATTTCAGTGCTGCTCAAATGTGCTGTTTCAAATGAAAAAAGGCTTTTCTCATTACTTTCTTACTATGCATCTAATTGTCTTATAATGTGCCTAATTTCAAGAAAGGCCTGAGGGCTGATTCAGAAGAGAACCAGCATGCTGTCCTACTGTTGAAGTGCCTGAGAGGTGAAAGACCTCCGTTGCCAACATGCCCAAGCGACAGCCTGATCCATGAGTGAATATTCCTTCTCTTGGAGTCATTTCTCCATCCTTATATTGCCTAGGGCCCTGCTGCCAGTCTTCAGGGACCACTGCAGGGGACCCACAGTACCACAGCTAGAGGGGAGGCCATTACAATGCTGGGGTAGGTAGGCATAGACCTGAGATGAAGGAGAGTTGAGCAGCCACGACCACTAATTTCTGGTCTTCCCATCATCAGAACATGAAATTTTGCACCCCATTTCTGGGACAAAAGGGATGAAGCAGAGGCACAGAGCAATCTGTACGCACATCACAGTCTCAGGGCCACCACTGAGGCCAAACTAATAGCAGCCCTGCTGTTTTGAAACCAGGGAGCTGGCAAATTACCATCCTGTCACTGGACTGGTAACCATTTATGCAGTTCCAGATCCTGTGAATGAAATGCAGAGCAGAAGGAAATACTGTCTTTTTTGGACCCTGGGTCCCTAATCATCAGTGAAGTCTGAAGCTGCTTGGATTTATTTTCACATGTGCCAGTTTTACCTGTATATTCACATACATAACTCTTGTATCTTTATAAACAGATGAGTACTGATCTATATTGCTGTACACAAATTTTATTGGTGTTTATCAATCAGAAGTGAGTTGCACTTGTGATGACAGCTGCCAACTTTGCTCTGTAAATGCAATCATCATTGATTTGGAAGGAAGCAGTAAAAATCAATGATTGTTTGACTGTTCCTCCTCCTGTCCCCTTAAAAGAAGGTTTCTGTCCCCACAGCTAGCAGGTTGCCAGACAAACAGTTGATTTTGTGTCCAACATAACCAAAACTATCTCTGAAGCTGCCTGACACTAGGTTGCTGCCTCCCCTCTTTCCCTGTTCATTTCTGCTTCTCCTCCTCCTCCAAATCCCTTTCTCCCACGCACGAACCAAACAGCAAGAGCAGTTTTTGCAGAGCTAGTCAGAGCTCAAAGCTTCCAGGTGGGCTAGGAACAAGCAGCTGGAGCTGCTAGCAGTGGGTAGAGGGAAATTTAAAATAATAATAAGCCCCAGTTATCATTTGTAAAAGGCTGACTGGCTACTGTTTAACAAACCTACCTGTGACCAGGATGATACTAATATTAAAACCAGGAATATCAGTCATGGCATCTGCCTGGAAAAAATTACATTTAAGCACAGAGGCTTTTAAAGGATCAGCTCACAACATCTCTCTGACATACAGCTTTCAGGCCATTCAGAGCACCTAGATATATGAAGCAACTGAAAGGACACACACTGTAATTACAGGGATCTACAGATATGCACGTTTCAACCTTAGCTTTACAGCAATAAATCTTTGCTGGGTAGATAAATCTTTGGTTGGTAAGAGACAACTCTTGCAGCTGGTTCCTGTAAAGTAAACGTGCTCTCACATTAATAAGCTTTAACAGTGAATAGTCCCATTGATTTTGGTGGGGTTTTTTTCAAAAATGAAGATTGTAAGGTTTCTTCAGAAGAAATTTGACCAGGACACATTATTTTCAGTGTATTTCAGGTATTTCTCCAGTAACACATACTGGCTTTTCCAAACCAAGGGTTGTATGTATTTCTTTTTCATTATTTAACCAGTGATCTGTAGCAGACAACATTTTCTACAAAGTAGTCCTTGATACTCCTAGCAGGTAAGATACCATGGCCTTAGTATTACACAAGGAAGCAATTGTGCCACTACCATTTTTTCTTGTGTCCTGTATTTAGTGCACTGAAGGGGTTAAAAACTAGTGCACAAGGCTCACAAAATTTCCAAAATTGAGTGTAAGCATGCACATACATGACTGATGTACAGTCAAAGGATTGACTTGATTTGGCTTCTGCTTGTGAAAATGCTTTGCTTACACATGGTGGAATCACCCATAGTCTCCAAGTCCACTGTAACATCTCTCTGACTGGCAACTAAGGGGAACATCAGAAGATGCAAGGACCATGAACACTTCCAGATGTTTTGCCAATCACTATCAGCTAACAGCTGGCTTGTGCTATGGAAAACAGAGCTCATGTACTCCCCTCTGTAAACATGTGTCATCCTTGTAAAAGCTCCTCTGGCTCCAAAGACCTGTGGTAATGGCATCCTTAGGTTAATATTCAGTGCTAAAAATCCTTGTACTGATTTTTTTCTTATTTCTTCATGCATTGTGAGGGGTAAGTGGCAATATTTTACTCACCCCTCCTGTACCATTATTCTGTGCTTCTATCCTGGTTAGACCCTTTGCTCTTTAAAACCAAAGTAGTTTCCTTCTACCTCTCCCTTGGCACAGAAGCCTGTTCATGCATCCACTCATTTCTGTTATGCTCAGGCATGCAGGTCTAGCTCAACAACACCACAGACATACTATTTCCTACTGTTCCCTTGCCAGTCTATATGGGGAGGGTACCTTTCATCTCATCACTGTGCCAACCAGCTCTTTGGAGCTAGGATTGCTTTATCCTACTCTTCAGAGTGCCTGTGACCCTGAGGGGCTTTGTCACTGGCAGGGGCTATTCAGGCAACACAAATAATTAACCATTAACCAGCTGAATCCTCCAACTGGTTTGGGAAGCTCAGTTGAAGGACTGACCCTTTTTGCCCTGCTGCACTTTCTCAATTAAGCAGTCATGCCAAAGAGGCTGTGGGATTTGGATCGTTATAGGTGACAGTCCTTGGAAGCTCTGAAGAAGAGTCTGGAGGGAACAATCCCCTCTTTGACTTGAGCAATGACGTGACTCCCCTGGAAACCACTCCTTTTAGTGCCCTATTAGTATTCTGACACATGATTCATCCTAGTAAAAATTACCTTGTCACCAGTGTCTTTACTAACTGTCATAAGCATGGATGGGGCATTAACAGGCAATTCATTAGCTCTGATCTCTTCCAGCACTCTGAAGCTATTCACAGCTGCTGAGGAAGGGTTACCTCTACATGGGACAGAGCCTGTCCTAGAAATGCTCATAAAGAGGCTTTAGGTATGTGCCCACATTGTTTTCCCCACTGTAGCCCCCAGAACAAGATCAGATAGATTTCTCCACTTAAGTCTGAAAAAGGCAGAGAAAGCCACAAAGCAAACAGAACTCTCAAGGACACAGGCAGGACAGGAGATCATGGTGAGATCTAGAAAAGTGTTTAAAAGAAACTGCTTAACGGCATCACCCCAAATCTTTCCTTTACTTTTTTGGAAGGAATACCTAGATAAAAAAGGTGTAGAGAAGTGTTCCATCTGATCTATTAGGAATCCCATTTAATGAATTAACTTTTTTTTTCCTCTCTAAGATAGTGGTTGTTGGTATTTAATTAACTTTAGTGAAGTGAATTAACAGGAAAATTAATTGGCTGCAGTAAAGTTGATTTCATGTCATAGACATTTAAAGCAGGAGTACAGAGAAAGATACAGAAACTTCACAGCATTTTAAAAAAATAAAGTCCTAAAGTATGTAAGACCTACGCTCCCTTTGTGATTTTATTAGAGCTGTGGAAATAACTGTCATATTTGAGATTATAACTGTCTGAATATTAAAAAATACTAAATTTGAGTTTATTGTTACCTTTCAATATGTTTTCTATGTCCACTTTAGGTTAATTCTGTTCCCAAAATGACATTTGTTCTACTTGTTTCTCACTTTAAGTCTGTGATGTCTTGCATACCCCGCCTAACTCAGGCCATGCTACAAGAAGACATACTTATATATCTTCTTTGCTTTTGTTTTTCTTTCTATGGAAAAGAATATGTAGGAACTCTGCATACGCATTTTCACTTGAGAAAAGGAAACTTCTGTGAGACTTTCTTTGTGCATAAATACTTCAAAGAACAGACTATAAAAGCAGCTACATAGAAGTGCGATCCAGACTCAAATGGACTCCTGGAAATCTGCAGTGAGGCCTCCTTTGCCAAAAACACCATCTCAGCTCTCTAGCAGTAACAGACCATACCCAGGAGAAGCAGCCTTTATCCTCTGCTCTACAACAAGAAGACAAAAGGAGAACCATGGAGAGATCATCTTGACGTTCTGTGGAATTAACAGATATAATCCAGGAAATCATCAAATGCAAAGGACACTTTGGGTCAGATAAAATCCAAAGTGGATTGGGACCACTTCCTTTAAAATGAGCTGTGCTTTCCTTTCCAGGGTCTCAATTTCTAGGTGCAGACAAAGAGTTTTCTGAGGCATCGTTTAGTCATTTGTAGTCCCCCAAAGGGGCTGTCACAGGTTTACTCACAGCAGAGGTAAACGTCAATCTACAATGAACTCTAGAGTTCATAATGAAGAATAGTCAAGAAATCAGTTTCCTGCTCTTTACCTAGGGAGTGAGGACTGGGACTTGGCTCCTTACTAGACATCATAAATAACTACACAAACAGCAGAACTGAAAAAAAAAAACCAAAACCCTTCCTAATTTATTTCCATGAGTGAAGCACATACTTTAGGAATAAGTGAATCACTCTGTTGTTTCCTGTCTCCTACCAATAAAGGGGGACTTATTTTAAATATGATGCATACTGGTCTACAACAGAGCCACTCAGTTTTCACAAAGAACTGTTGGATCATGTTAGCAAATTCCATCAACACACTGATTCCAGGTTTGTTGGAGCTGCCAGATCGTGTGTGCTGGCTTCCCAGCAGGGAAATACAGCCTGGAGAACAGAAGCCTGCAGAATTGCCTGTATGAATGAGAGGTGGACCTCATGGCAGGGTGAGGTCATTCATTTGGAGATCAGGTGTGGCTTCAGAGCAGCCCTGCAAGAGACTCACCTGCTTGCAGCAGAGGTAAAACCCCGCAGCCTCACAAAATCTGGTGTAACTAAACAGAACAAGCTCACCTGGCCAGGCAGTTCTGTGCTGTCATTTTCAAAACATGGCAGCACTGGTCCCAGAGATTTCCAGTGCCGTTTCTGCCTCTAAGTCACACACACTCAGCCCATGGTGAGTCCCTAATACCTGCTAAAGTGCTCAGCTCCTTTGAAACCTGCACTGAAGATCTTGGCGAAAAGGAGGGAGCCTCAACGCCGCTGATACCAGGAGGTTCTTCGGCAACTTTGACGGATGAGCACCGAACCCGGAGTTCGTGATACCTGCCGGGCCCAGGACGTGGAGAAGCGGCTCGGCAGGGTGGGGGGCAGAAGACTCCGAGCCCCTGCCCGGCCCCGACCCCAGCCATGCCGCAGCTCCGGGGCGGCCATTTTCTCCTCGCCCCTGGCTCCGTGGGGTCGCGGCGCAGCTGCGAGCCCCCCACCCGCTCCGGGGACCTGGGTCGCGTTCAGAGGCTCCCAGGACCTGTCTCCCGAGGGCAGCGGGCAGCCCCCGCACCCTCGCCGCGGCAACCATCGTCCTGAGCGCCCATGACGGGGGTGTCCAGCTTCGAACCCCGCGAAGCACCCGTCAGGGGCGGCCGGCGGCAGCCACCTGCCCGGCCCGCGGCTGACACCTTGTGGCTGCCAGTCCGCATCTCCGCCCCGGGCGGCGAGCAGCGACAGGCGGCAGCGGTGATCGCTTTCTCTCGGCTGCCTGAGGAGTGGGGCTGTGGCTGGCCGGGCGGGATGTCCCCTTCATCCCGCCACCTTCCCCTTGTCCTCCCCGGGGCAAGGCTCCCGCCCGCAGCTGGTGATGCCGCCGCCAGGTGGCACTGCAGTGCGGCCGGGGCGGGCTGCGGGCGGGCGGGGCAGGTGGTGAGGGGCGGTGGGCAGGCAGGGTGGGCACTGGTCCGGCCCGCTCTGGGGTGTGGGTTCAGCACTGCCGGGATGTTACGCGTCCTGCGGGAGGTCCTAAAGAAGCGTCGCTGCTGCTGCCGCCCACCTGAGTCTCAGCACCGCGAAACTAAAAGGCTCAATTTCTTCCTAAGTCGTTCAGCATCAGAAAGGGTACATGAGGAAACCCGCGATGTATCCGCGGCTACGCGGACTCGGGTTTGAGGTCTCTCTGCCAGGTAAACGCTGCAATTTTTTTTTCTCTAGCTTTTTATTGAACAAAACCTTCCCGATGCTCCTGTGGCAATCCATACCGCAGGGCGTCCTCGAAGGTGTGGAGATTTCAGGAGCTAACGTTAACCACAGAGAATATCCATGTCCATCTTTGCGAGGGCCAGAAAGCACAAAGTGCAGCTTTTTTTCAGCAGAAAAATAACACCTGCTTCGAACAAAAGAGCCCGGCTGAGGATTGGCTGTGCCATCATCCTCAGTCTCTCCGGTGCCCTGCTGAGAGCTGCAGGTCTTTTTTCCCTCTTCATATACCAGAAGCATCTGTAATAAAATAAAATAAAATAACATTAAAAAATTAAAAAAAAAAAAAAAAGAAAAAAGAAAAAAAAAAGAAGAGAAAAGAGAGTTTTCGCCATGGTGTCAGACTTAAAAGCTCCAGCCTTCCTCCCTATTTTACATTCCAAGTGCAGGAGCAGTTCAGGCAGTGGTAATGAGGCTGGTTGGCCATGGCCAGCCCAGCTGAGGTGAATGGCAGAGCCCGGCAGAGCCGGCTGGCATGTGCTGGGGACATCATGAACTCAGGTGATTGCCAGACTCCGAGGTGAAGTTACAGAGGGGCCTCATCTGACTTCACTCATGCAGCGTTTCATTAAAGGACTTTGCGCCCATCAAAATGATGGAGCATAGGCCAGCGTGTTGTCTCTGCAGGCTAATTAGTCTCTCAGACCTTCTGCTCCTCTGGAAGTCCCAGCCCGGCTGGGCAGGATGGGGCTTTGTGTTGCTCATGTTGAGTGGCCAGGTTCCACATCTGTGGTGCTGGTATTTTTGCTGGTCTGCAGGGCTCTCATTTGGCCTATAAACCACAAACATCTGCTGGGGTTATGGTTGGCTTGTTGGCTGATTTCAGCAGGGGTGGTGACCTGCTGTACGAGTCGATCAGTTCTGGAAGAGCAAACTGGATGCAATGCGGAGGAGTATGAGAGAGCAGGAAAAGCGCTCGGCCAGTCAAAAATAAAAACTAGGTTAAAAAAAAATAAAATAAAAAAAAAAATCAAAAAGAGCTGTGGAAATGGTAGAATGCTGCAACTTAGTAGCCCAGGCAAAGCACACCTTTGTGCTCCCAGTGTCCTTGGCATTTCCAACACATTCTCTCCCTCGATGCTTAGGTATTTTTTAATGTGTGTTGACCAGTGAGAGCATTAATTCATCAACCCAATAAGACAAACAAAAATGTAGAGTCACTTAAGGGGAAGTAAATTATGAGAAGAAAATGTGCCTCACACCTACACTGATAAAGTCCCCTTAATTTGATTTAGTCAGGGAATAGTTTATTTTAAAGTGATATAACAGCAATCAATTTGATCTAATAGGCCTGATCACAATGACGTCTTCTGCTGTTAAAGTGGGTGTCATGTGCATCTCAGAGAAATGTCACCAGAGTTCAGCAGGCTGAAGAATGTATAAAATAGTATCAAAGCTAAGCATTCTCCATCACAGTGGTGTCAGCTGGAGGAATTTCACCGACCCTTCCCTCTAGTTCCTTTGGATTGGCACAGATGGAAACAAAGGCAGGACTGGACCATCAAATATCTCGGTGTCTTCATCCTCATGTCTTCAAAAATAAAGTCCCAGCCACTGCTCTGATTTGCCTCTCTCCTGTGCCAGTGTAGATCAAGGCTGATTCTAGAAGAACTGATGGAGTTGCACAAGCTGACAGCAGACCTGGCCTATCTTAATTGAAACATACGTAGGTCCCTGTAAATTTGGTGTAGATGCAGGAGTTTGGGTAGTCTCACTGAGCATTTTTTTCCAGGGCAAGCAGGGCAGTACATGCAGAGAAGGAGTCAATAATACATTAGGCCTGGTAGAGGCCCACTTCTTCTCACAAGCCAGACTGTTCTGGACTATAGGCCAGTTGAGGCTTCTAAAAAATGGAAGTGTTTTATAGCACAACCTTGTAAACTACATAGGGATTTTGAAAATAAACAAATACAAGCAAAGTTACTGTTCCTCAAAGCGTGGTAATTTCCAGTGAGCATGGGTGGCCAAAGAAAAATCTCTTTTCTCATGGTTACACACTCTGACATTTTGGGGATGTCACTCACTGGATTGCATTATAAAAAACATGTAATGAATCTCCCCTTGAGTTTGCATTCCTGAAGAAAGCCACAGCAGCCCCGATTGCAACTAACTGCTTCTAACTTGCTTCTGCCCATCCTGCTGGGTGACCTCCTCAAGTCTGCCCACAAAATGCATACAAGTCCCTTGTCCCCTTGAGAGCCCTTGAAAAGTCCATCTGGGGTATCCAGCAGCTTGCGTCCCTTTCAGAAGAACCAGGGCTGGACAGGAGCAAGGTGAGGAGACTTCTGTGAAAGAACAGACTACAAACCCATACACTTAATGGGGGGTTGAAATCACGATTTATTTTTTTAGTCAACCGTGTTAAGTCTTAGAATGTGGATAAAATTTTCCATTAAATCCAATATGGTTGTAAGCTTATCACTTTTATCAAATTCTCTTGAATTTGTCTGTGAGAGCAAATGTGTCTGACTGTTAGCGTGTGGCTATCAGGCACAAGGAAAATTATCTAATTTATAGCCAGTATTGAGAAAGCTACCAGCAGCAGAATAAAATAGTTCTCCATATGGTACCATAAAGCTTCCAAAAACTATAGTTAAAGAAAACAACAATGCTCATGGGGAAATTCTCCATTTGCGTATCAAGTAAGGGGTTACAGCAACAAGGCTGGTAAAGACTCACAGGGAGGAACGATGTCTTTGATTGTCTTATATGAATTTATAGCTTTTACGTACAGGATTACGAGTATTAGATGCATCTTTGTGCTAACAGAGCTCATGTTTTCAAGTACAAGAAAACTCTACAGTTACATTCTGTGGAGGCTTCAGGACACAGTTTGCCAAATGGAAAAACATTTGGAGGTTTGGAAAAATCTTGCACATAAATTACTAAAGGCACGAAGCGCCTGAAAGATGGATGAAATCAGAAGCCAAGGAAAAGCAGCGTGTGTGCCAAGGAACAAAAAAAAACATGTAATGATTTCTTTTAATGACTCTCCTGCAAAATGGAGAGTGAGCTTCCAGGGCATGTCATATTCTCATAAAAGCAGCTTGCCTGGGTGATGAGAAATACCCTGTAAGTGGTCAGACCGAAACCCCAATTTTTCATCCTTTCTGCATGTAGCTCTCCATTGATTATCTTAAGTGCTACCCACTGGTTAAAAACACAGCAAGCTCATTGTCTCTGCCTGTGGCAAAGGGCAGATACACACTTGCTAATTTCCTGATTTATGACACCCTATAGAAGTAACTGAAAGTGGGCACATGGCAGGGACACACACACACACACACACACACACACACACACACAATTAAAACAGAGGGAGATCAGGAAGTTTGTGATAAAGAAAAGGCAGGCTCTCATCTGACATGTAATCTCTCTTTTGGCTTGAAGTAAACCTGCTCCTTCAAGGCTATGCCATCAACAGGGACTGGCTCAAGTTTCACCACTAAATCTGAGTCAACAATCTCTAATCTGGACACTGGGCTCGGGATCCAGGCTCAAGTTGCAGTTGGAAGCAGACAACAGGGACATGGGAAGGTGGGGGCCGGGGGGGAGTGGGGAGAGGAGGAAAAAGGCAATCTTTGTTTCTCATTTGATTGTCCACACAAGGCTGAGCTGAGGTTATGTGTCATTTTATTTTTTGTCATCTCTGAGATAAAACTTTGCACCTCTCTGGCCTTGAAATTGCCTTCCTGACACTTATATTAAGTACAGAAGATATATGTCTGAGAATGGGGGACATAAGTTTGCAGAGCAGCTCAGATTTGGAGTTCTTTTCATCTTTCTGACATGCGATACCGTGACATAAGCTGCCTGCAGTGGGGTTGCTATGCAGATATACAGTTTCTGAAAAGTTACACCAGGAAAACCAAAACCGACCGATGGATTTAGCATTTCACAAAGAAGTGGGATAAAATGTGTAGCAGTTAGACTCAAAAGCTAAAAAAGGTGAATTAAACTTTCATGAAAACAATCTCAGAAAAAAAAAAATCAATAAATATAAAAGTATCTTGTTGCATTCCTAGCCTCTCGGCCACTGGCTTAATCCCGCTACTGTATATAATAAAGGAGACCCTGTGTGTTTAATGGCAGGGACAGAAAGAAGAGGAAAAGGCTTGAGTACTATTCCCCCTAATTTCACTGTCTTCCCCACTCTTTGTTGCTGCCTCTCCATGATTTTATTTTGAAAAATAAAGACTAGAATAAAAAATATGTTGTCTGAGGCTTCCAGCCAAAAATGTGCCAGCACTTTCCCTTCCCACCCCACCACCCCCCCCCAAACTCCTTAGGCCAAAAGCCTTAACAAAAGCTGTTTTCTGTTTGGAAGATCTCCGGGTCCTTCGCTCTCTTGCCTAACCCCTAACACAGGAAATGATTTTATAATTCACATTATTAAGGAATTCGACTCACGCTGCCTCCCCCTTCCCGCCTCGCTCCCTGGATGTCGACCGACAATAAGCCTGCGGGCTGGCACCCGTCCTCTCTGACCCCTTTGTGTCAACTCCTCTACCTGACCCTGCCCGTAAATCATCATCTTTCCCCAGCTTCCAGCCACACTCCAGCACCCAGATGCCTGCTGATAGGCTTGTGTGAAGAAAGGTATGTGCCAGCTAAACAGCGGGCTGCTCCCTGGTCCTGTGTCCCTCATCGTGTCCCCTCACCCCCTCCCCAAACATTACTTTTCATGTCTGTGGCAACGCCAAAGACCGTGCTAGCAATTGGGAGGTAATCAATCAATCTCCATTGAGAGCTGAAAACCACGTGTCCTGAGGTACTCTAGAAGGGGAAGGCAGGCACCATGAAGGCCCAGCATCACACAGCAAATATGGGGCAAGCTGCTGGTGCAATCCTGCCAGCTTGGAATTCTCCCTGCCTCTAAAGCCAGCCTGGTGATGCTGCTGGTGCTGTGGCCTCCAGGCCTCCACTTGCCCTCCCTGCCCTGCCTGGCTCTGCTAGGTCCCTGGCAGCGTGGAGGACCAAAGGGCTGCAAGATGCTGAAATGGACCCTGACAGCCAGAGGAGGGAAGGCTCCCTTTGCTTCAGAGGTGGGATCTGTAATGGGTCAGTGTTTACTGCAGCAACTCTGAAGCCATTTTGAGAGCACTAGCAGATGTAGTAGTTGTTCCAGGAGAGAGCCTTGAGTGCTAATTCGAGGGCTGTGCTTTCTCTTCCCAGCACTGTGGATGCCGTCTTCATGTCTCTTCCATGAGGAATGAAGAGCACCACTCCTGCCTTTCTTGGCATAGCTCATGTCCCAGTGGGCAGGCCAGAAGAGATTATATCTCATCAATCCTGGCCTGGGACATGGGAAGGGATGAGAGCCTCTCTCAACACCTTGTTTTGTGTGGTCCTCTGTGGGCTTGATTCCTTCAGCTGAAGAAGAGGAGAGAAGCTGAGACTCCCAGCGCCTCGGCAAGCCTCTTAACCACAGTGCTTTTCTGGAAAAGAAGAAAGCATTACTTCTTCCTCAAGCCTTTTTCTTCTAGGTCCAACAAGGTCCTTCAAGGAAAAATCAGGCTTGCTGACAGGTGGGAATGGCAACACATCTCTGTCTTCAGCTAATAATAACCAAGCTTTCTTTCCCTATTTGGGCAGCATCCCACCTGCAGTGTGGGCTGCCCAGATGCTAATGAGCCCCACAAGGGAGATGCCTCTTCTTCCCAGACAGCCAGGTGCCTGAGCATTTGCTGTAGGGACACAACTTTCATAAGCTCACATCATTTGCAAGGAAAAGTCCTAGTCAGGGCGCGTGGCTGCTGCTCTGTGTTTTATCTGTCCTTGGAAAACTATTTCAGTAGAGGAGTAGGTGAAATGTCCTGGGAACTCACCTGTTCCAGTAGACAGGTGATGGTGATGCTTCAGACAGTAGGGAACATCTTTGAGAAAAGGGACTGTCAGTGACTTAAGCCACTCTTTTTTTTTTTTCTTTTTTTTTTTCTTTTTTTTTTTTTCTGGCCTTTGGCTGCATCAGTTCCTCATGGTGTCACAGAAGTTCAGGTCCCAGCAGGTCTTGACTGGCCAATTTGATAGGCTGAGGAGCACCCCTGTATTACACCCCGTCTCCCTTAGAGGTGCTGCATCACCCTGGATCCAGAATCCATTGACCTCCAAGGGGCCTCACTCCCACCTTTGCTGGAAGAAAACAACCAGGAGCTGCTGTGCAGCTGTATTTTTCACATCTTTGTGTGTTTTCCTGGTGCATCCTGTGCTTTATGGAATGTATCTTAGGGCTGTTCAAGGAAGCATTGCATTTATTTGTCCGACACCACATAAAGTAAAATGTGTGCAAGCCTATGTAAAACTGTTCTACACATTTCAAGGCACTGAGCAATTATGTTCAATATAGAGCATGTTCAAGTCAGTTCCTGACTATTTTTCTCTCCCTATGCTGCATGCATGCATGTGGATACTATTGAAGTATTACCTTCCCTAACTCACAGATCCCAAATATCAAGTCACTTCTGGGTGGGAGTGAAAGGCAAAGTACTGCAAGGGGACTTTTATTTTCTGAATTATCTCTCTAAATGTGGAGCAGTTCTAGGGGAATCAACCTGTATCAGCACTAGAAAAGTTGTTCTTAGTTTGAGCAGAGAATGTTTGTCATAGTTGTTATTAAATGATGCCTTTACATATTCCAGACCTATTTTTAAAACAAAGGCAATGAAGTTAGGGCATCCAGCTCTATATATGGACACTCCAAATGGCATTGAAATGCTTCATGCATGTGTTTGGCTGAGTGTTGATTTGGGTGTCCAAATATGGACCTCAGAAGGGGATATCTCACTTGGATAAGCATCCTTGCAAATTTGGCATGCAGTGCTTATTTGAACAAAGCAAATTTATTTCTACAATTTAGCACAGAAAAAGCATGAAATGTTTTTATTTTGAGGGACCTTCTTACTCACAGAATTGCCCACTCAAGTGCTAATGTGTGTAGTCTTTCTGAGAAAAAATAAAGCCTTCAAAACCATCTAAGACAACACAGGAGGTAATTAATGAAGAGTGTTTGCAGCATGCAGACCCCCTCTTGTTGCAAAGACAAAATTCTCACTGATAACAAGAGTTCAGTTCCAGCAGAAGGACTGCAGCAAACTCCCTTTCTGCCCTGGCAGCATGTAATGATGCACATTGGGCTGGCTGCTCAGGGACCCGAGGCAAAGCTGTCTCTATCCACTCATGAAGACAATCTCTGCATCTGAACACTGCACATGTGCAACAGCTGGAGCAGTTGCTGTTGCGTGCAGGAACCTTCCCTTGTATCTCCCAGTGCATCAGGATTTTCTTTGTCTGTCTCCTTGATGGCGAGTTCTCCAGGAAAGAGCTTGGCTTGACTATTTGGTCTTAGTGTGTCATAAATAATGTCATCCCTGAGCGAGCACCGTTCTCTAAGTCTTTGCTGGGTTCCCATTAATTGAGAAGGACCTTCTTACATCCTTTGTGTGATTCCACTCATTTTGTTGGCACCGTATAAAGGATGGATTTGGCCTCAAAATTAAAGTAGGGTTTTTTTGCATACTGTATTGTACCATTTGGTCTACATTTTGCTAAGGTTTATGAGTACTTGTAGATTTCTCCCCAGATACACAGCTGTAGATATTTTTAAAATAGCAAACAATGAACTGATTCAACTGTCCAAAGCAGTTGTTCAGCTTCTGAACTTTGGGTTAAGTTGTTAAGAAAGTGTCAGGTGGGCATATTTTCAGGAAAGCTAAGGTAAGTTTGTGATTGTTGGAAATGAGTGAAGCCAGCTCCAGCCTAGCTTTCTCTACCTCTGCTGTCCTGATGATTTTTGACAAGCTGATTCCATTTCTGGAAAAAGCAGTTCATGAGAGAGAAAGATTTCTCTAAAGAGTCTGTTGTTTTTCAGAAGAGTGAAAATGTGTGCTAACAATTCTGGATCACTGACAAAAGCAAAATCAATACACACGGCCTTCATTTTACAGCCAAGTTCAGATGAATAAATAGAGATGCAGCAAGCTGTTTACTGAGGAGACAAGCTCTGTTCTACGTGTCCTTCCAAGCTTGTGCTGTTGTTGTTTGCCTTACATGGCTGGTTAAATGAAATCAGTCAAATAGTTACAGAGCTCACCGGACATCTCAAACCCCTCCATCAGCAGCGCTGGCTGTGCTGGCCAAGAGCTGGGAAGCAATTGAGCAAGATAGCTCAGGGCCTGCAAATACATTGCAGTTGCAGGATTTGGAGGCCATCTGGGAGGAATCCGGTGCTTTGGAGACCCTAAGCTTGATTCTGGGGGGAGTTCAAGCATAGAAAGCCCACATCCTTACAAAAGGACAGGCAAAACACACTCGGTGCGCAGCCCAAGCGCAGCGTGAACAAATTACACTTGCACAGATTGCCTTGGAAAGAATGAAGCCAGTGCATCCATCCAGGGTTCTTTAAAATCAGAAACTAACGCTGCACTGAGCTAACTGTGGGCTTCTTCCCCCATCCCCCTATGCCTTAAACACTGCAAAAACTGAGAGGTGGTGTTGGAGGAGAGAAAACGGAAGGGACATAGATACAGCCTCCAAGAATACTTACGTGTATTTTTCCAAGGCTTCAGACTGAGTTTTGTCTGATCTGTTAACCGGGCAGGTAGAGAAATGAATAACCACATGCACAAAAAGTAAATGAAAAAAAAAATAATAAAACAACAGCACATTTAAGTGCGTTTTTTTTTTTCTTGGAGATTTATTTTGTTTTAATAAATCTGACACCAGTCAGGGAGAGAGAAAAGCTTTGCAAGCCCAATAGGAAGGCAGAGGACACTGCTGGTGCTGCAGATTCTTGCTCCTTTGAAGATGTTTCATCAATATGTCTTTGAGCTCTCTCCCTAGATTAAGGAGTTGCTCGATTTCCCCCCCTCCCTTTTTTTTTTTGTAATTTTTTTTTTTTTTTTTTTAAAAAGCGAGCTTACTCGCCCGGTGTGTTTTCCAAGCTTTCACAGCTCTAATAAATAAGGAGCACCTGTAAAACAGTAGCTTTACGTAAGTGAATCTGTACAAAGGAAAATATAGAAATACAGTATATACATAGTGCTCATAGTGCACCATCACTACAAGGCTCTGGCTCAACTGACTGTGCTACACTGCTCCCAGCACCACCAACACCATCAGAGACACTGCTCCTGAAAGACTGCTCCTCACTTCCCCACAGCAGCCTTATAGAAAAGGTGTACTCTGAACACTCGAGAGTGAACAATTGCTTTATTCGAGTTAGTAAACAGTTACACTGAACCACAAGGTGATCTGAATTTTTTTTTTAATTTTTTTTGTTTTGTTTTTGATTTTTTGTGGGGTTTTTGTGGGGTTTTTTGTGTTTTTTTTCTTATATTTTCTCTTTTTTTGTATTTTTTTTTTTTTTTTTTTTTTTTTTCTCAGAATGGGATACTCCACAACTCTCTTACCAATTCAGTGCCAGTATAACATGCTCTAGTGTACTTTTGGACTCTTGGCTACAACTGTACAAGTGCACACAAGTAAATTCTACCCTGTTATCCTCCACCCACTGATTGAGGATCAAATTGCACATTTCTCTTAACCATGACAGGAGAAAGCAAACAGTGAAACAGAATCATGGGGGATCTTTCTCACTTTACCCTTGTTTTCATTGGTTTGTCCATGCCATTCTAATTATCATGAAAGGGCTATGCATATGGAGAGATTGTCTCACTGCCTTCCTGGATCACTGAAAACCATCAGGGTTGAAATTTCATCCAAGTCTTTCATGACGCCCAGCAAATATTCCCCTCAGATTATTTTACACCTTGAGGGAATTTTGGTCTTTAGTTCAACACTCTTGCTCTGTTCCCAAATGGGGCGCTATTTAGGGGAATTTAAGAGAAAGCTGAGAAGAATAAACATTTACTGAGTTCTCTTGGCATTCAGTCTCTGAAAAACCACAGTATAAACTATTCATGCTGCTTCTTACATCTGTCAAATCAAAAATTAAAAGCCATAAAAGTGTAACACTGAAAATATGGCATTAGAAAGGATAAAGGTGGCCTTTGTAAAAATAACAAGGAAAGTATATTAGCCAATAAAATATTCTAACTCTTCATTTAAAAGTGCATCATGGGTAGGACAGAGATGACTCTGAAGCATTGCTACTCCAGTATTACCCCTTTCCTCCATCAAAACTTGAATAGGTCCAAAACCATACAATGCAAATCACGATTCTTATTGTAGCAGCAAAACCACAGCAGTTTTTTTGAAGGAAAAAAAAAAATCATATAATTGTCCAGTTTCAAATATCTGAACTTCGAAGTCAGAGCAGGAAAAGTACCTATGTTGGTCCGTGTGGTTTTTGAAACCAGGGTGAAAAATCCCCACCAGCAAGAAACCAAGAGGAAAAAGTGTCCCTTGGAGGAGAAGAGGGGTGGTTGCAGGAATGCTGAGCACACTGTGTGGGTCCATGATGTGCTGTCTTCTGGGTCAAAGGCACCCGTGGGACTGAGGCTTCCTCGGAGGGGCTCGGTGATAGGAAGCTGCTCTCTTTGCTGGACTTTTAGCCAGAGGGGGCGGTGAGTGGACCAGCTGGTGTCATTTGGTGGAGTGAGGTGGTTTGCTCTGCTCCCTTTCTCCATGCAAGGTACCCTGCCAGCAAGCGTTCCTGCAAAGCAGACAAGGAGGAAAGGTGGTCAGGGAGAGCAGTGAAAGACTCATCACAGGCAGGCTGGGCACCACCAGAACTTGCATGCAGCCTCGGGCTGGGAGGGCAGAGGGACAGGGACACAAGCCCACTGCTTTGGCCTCAGCTGCCCCTCATGCCACACGCACCCTCGTGGTACACACAGCCTCTGAGGCTGCTGGAAAGGAAGATGGAGGAATTCCTGTGATAAAAAAGCTGGAAACCGATATAATAGTAGTTCATTCTCTGGTTTTCATAGAGGGCCTTTCATCCTGCCAGAGCACAGGTGAATAATGATACTTTGCAGTTGCACAGAAACTTTCACCCCTTGATCTCGGCGTGCTTTAGAGAGCTGGGATGCATTGCTCCCTGCACAGCACAGGCGGGAAAGTGGAGTCAGAGAGAGAGAAGAAGCATTTGGACCAGTACCCCCCAGCATCTGGGATGAGGATAGGATGGGGAGCACTGCACATTTCCAGGGGTCCCTAGAAACACCTCACTGCATGGGCTGGTGGGCAGCTCCACAGGGCTCATTGTTCTCACAGAGAAACTGGGGCGGTGCCCAGAGTGAGATCCACTCTCACATAAATACTCATCCCACCAACAGAGTCAGTGCTGGAGGCACTACTTGTGCTATGCATGCAAACTGCAGACACCCCTCTTGGCCTCTTCTCGAATGTGTAGCAAAGAAAGATGGATGCTCAATGCAGCACAACCAAGCTGCAATGAGGGAGGTCAGGCTGGAGGCCACAAAAACCTTCCCAGTCCCCTCTTGGGAGGGTCTGCAACCAGCCTGTGCCACCACCATTGTAGCTGCAGTGCCAGGAAGGTCACAGACAGCAGAACCAGGTGACTGACACTGCCTAGCATGACAAAGAGAATTCAAATAAAGGCATTTTAGGACACACAACAGACCTCTCACTGAGGTAAATTGCTACCAAGATCTTGTATTTTCATTGTGGAACACTGAAATTTCCACGCACCAAGCAAATCCCATCAGATCACAGAATTAGGCAAAGAGTTTAATTTTCCAGTTGTTTCCTTCTCTTCTGGGCTTCAATTGCAAGTCCACATTTCTCCTGTTATCTGACCAGATGTACTGGCTGCTTTTATTGTGTTTTTTGTTTGGGGTTTTTTTTTTCTTATTTTTAGGACAAAAAAGGGGTGCATCCCAAAGGACTTATTCAGGTAATCCCCTTCTGAAGCCCACCTGTGCCTTGACTTGGTGAGCAATACCAGGGAAAACACAGCTTTATTGACCTGAGGCCTTCAGAAAGCTTCATGATAGCTCCCCTAAAATAAGATGAGCTTTGTCAGGGGTGAAGGCCAAGGTCACAAAAATATTTGTAAACACATTTTTGAAAACCCCAGTCACCTTCTCATTATCAAACTAATGGAACTAAAAACAAGACAGTGGTTACAAGCTTCTAATGCCTTAGCTTATCTAGGGGCTCCTGGGAGTTACACTCATGTGCTTCTACTTCCCTTGTCAATCGATCATGTAGACTGTCTCCTTGGATGGGATCTGCTGTCCCCTAAAGATTCAAACTGAAACACTGAAATACTTATTGGACTCAATTTTGGTCCTGGGTCAAATTCTCCTTGTGAGTCTGTCCACAATCTCCTCTTCCACACTGTCCACACTCCTCTGTCCTCTCCTCTGTCCACACTGGCTCCTCTGCGACCCTCTCGTCACTGTGCTCATGTCCCTTCTCAAAGCAGAGACTGGAAGGCACACTGAATATGTTGACCAGCACAAAGTTCCAGAGCACAGAGACCAGTGTAACTGTGTTAAGGAGTAATATTTGGGCTTTAGGGCAATGTGCCCAGTGGAATGAACAGCTTTGTGTGTAAAAAGAGAGCTGTGGACAAGAACTAGACTGAGAACTGTGATGTATCCACCTCCTAAGTGGACTCCACAAAGTACACAACTGCTTTTTGTCACTTTTTGGCTTGAAGTCTTGCTCAAAGATTCACTAAAAAGGGAAGCAGAGAAAATAAAATCTGTAATATCTGTATGAAACCTCACTCTGTACTTCATGGTAATTTTGCCTGCTCCTCTACTTCCATAGATCAACAGAAATGAATTTCCATCCCTCACTAATCAGTCTCAAATGGCATGGCATAGCACAGACTGATAAGTTATTAGGGAGGGAGGTCATAAAGAAGTTCACTGGGTCTCAGTGCTTTCTGCCTGGAGAAGTCAGCTAGCTTTTTAAGTCCCATCTATTTTTCCTCTACTGCAGATAAGATTCAGTATAAAAGAGTGTGCAAATTTAAGAGAAGGACCTTCCCTGTTGACTGGCTTATATGGCAGCCATCGCATTTGATGAATGCATCTTTGTAGGGATCAAGTGACAGAATCAAAATCCCTATCACTCACAGCATGCAAAGTTTCATAAAAAAAAAATGAGAACACACACAAGTCTTCACCACTTCACAGTTAGACATTACACACCTTGTGCCAACACAGCACATGCATTGTGCATGACCAGCACAATAAAGTCAGCTATTTATATCTCCTGTCCAAAAAAACCAACAAATTATTTTTTAGGAAAGTGACATATGCTCTTTACCCCAGCTGAACTTGCCCTCATCACACATCAAGGATTGCTGATCTGATAGAAAAATCGCATCAGCTACAAAAAAAGGACTTTTTGTAAGCATAAAGTTATGGAGTTCATATTATGTGAGTTGCACTGAAGTGAGCACACTGGGGTTTGCCCACTTAGCAAAGCTAAACAGGTCTGGGCTGATCCTGGGTTGGAAGACCACCTGGAAGTCATGGGCTGTGAGATGGGCTGTAACTCCAACCCCAGGAGGCAGCATGGAAATGATGACAGAAAGAGAAGAAGTAGGAAGGCTCATTTCTGCCCTACTGTCAGTGCAGAGGGCCAAAAGGAAAATAGCTCAACTTGATAATGACCCAGCTCCAGCTGGTACCTTGGAGGTTCACTCACATGGCCTCAGATGCTCCCCTGAGCATCAGGTGAGAGCTGCACTGGTGCCCCCTGTGGCTGTCAGCCTTACCCTGAGCAATGGGTATCTCCAAAACAGACTGCACCAACACCATCTTTGGTTTATATGTCCTGACACATGAGGATGTAAATCCTTGATCAAAACAACACGGAGTTATAGCTCGGCAGGATAGTTTGGCAAATAGGGCAAAACTTCCCCTGCAAGCTTCTCTCTTCCCTTTCTGCAGCTAGCCAGCTCTTTACAGGTGCTGCTGCAGACTGACAGCCCTTTTCCCTGTGTAGCTCCTGAGCTTGATGCTCCTGAGCTCCTGAAGCTGGGCCATGCCTGTTAGAGCCAATTGCTACAAGTGCTCCTTGCTCTATTTGCCCACCATGTCTCCATGCCAAGGAGCTGGGTATCTCAGCTGTAGGGACAGTTCCTTCTCCTGCTCCTCCACACCCAAGCACTGATCTGTCTGTGCTTGCTCCCAGTGCTGCCCCAGGACCCAAGTGTAGCCACCGTGGCAGCAGGCTCCTGATGGCTGTCAAAGCCACCAGAAAAAGCTGCTTCTACCCAATGCCCTCCCCAGCCATGTCCTGCCTCCTCAGAGGGGCCATGTCATTGACATGGCTTTGGACACACGTGTACATGCAGATGCTTTTTCCATGGTTGCTTCCCTCTCATTCTCCACTCCATTGAACATTTCTGTCTCCAGATTCACATCTTATTGTTCAGAAAAAAAAATAGCTAAGAGACTGGGTGGGGAGAGCTGAGGCAACTGTTGATGTGGGCTGGCATGGCAGAGTTTCCATCATTTAGCACAGCACTTAATTCACCCAGACAATGAATGCTGATGTGCTAAAAGAGACTTAGTTCATCTGGGACATGCATGGCCCTAGAGTAAAGGCACTGCAATTATTTTCTCAGGGAAACTGCTCTGAAAAGAAACCACAAGAGTGCAGCTAAAGTCAGCATGGGAGCAAACTCAGCCCTAGAAACACTGTGGAATCATCTGTTACTTGTAATACTTCTGTAATTTATTTTGTTGTTTTGGTTTTTTTTAGCAATTCTTAAAGCAGTTCAATCTTTTTCATTAAAACCTTCCCCTTTGACTACTTATTTTATCTTTCCATGACCTAACTGAAGGGATACCAGATTGCAAGAGTCAGGAGAGGCCTTTAGCACAAATGGGATAACATGTAGGGTCCTTAAGCACCAACCTTTGATTTTGAAGGTGGTATTTTCCTTCTACTCCAGTTTTGTAAGCTGTGGATCCTTCTCAATTTTGGGTCAGATACTCCCGCCTACTGAAATGTGAGCTGTAATCTGAGCAGACATTGTGACTTCAAGGAATGCATTGGGGAAGAGGCTTGGGATTTGTCCTCGTTTTATGCCTAGGCAGAAGAAGTGGTAGGGACAGCTTAGTCACCCCCAACTCTATGACTGAATTGTTGTAGGGATGCACCAGAGGCTGTGCTTGTAATCGTATCCAATCGCTTTATAGTCAGGGTAAGACCTTGAGGGAGAAACATGAACTGGAAAGCAGACATATGTTGTGTGCTGATTCTTGCATCCCTGCATCTATTCCTTGAAAAGCCTTTGGGGAACTTCACCAGTTTCCATCTATATTTGACCCTTTGCTGGTACTATAGTACCATCACTTACTAAACTCATTCCCTGTATGCTAAATTGGACCCCAAAACTAGCTAGAGAAGTTAGGATCAGGGATGTAAGTCACCATGCCCTTCTTTTGTAGCCAGGAAAAAGTGGTAATACAGTTCCAGGCTCTCCCTCATGCTCCTGCACGGTTGAAGGAAAAATCACCACTTATAAAGAGGGAGCAAAGGAATCATCACTGTGGAAGAGACCCCGAGAGTCACCCAAAAGATGTGGCGCCCACAGTACTGGATTTACCAGGCAGATCATTCACTGAAGAGCAACGAGAGAGAAATGAAGACCATCTCTTTCAAAAATGGTGACAATCATTCAAAACAGCAGAGTCTACTCTTGACTGCTTTGTTTCAGCCCCAGACTCCACAGCAGAGGATCCAGCATAAGGCAAAGTGAAAAGACATCTCCCTTCCATTATATATTTTCAGAAAGACAGTCCTCCCCTCAAAATGTCAGTACAGTCTTGGCATGGTAAGCATGCAGCTCTTGTTCATAGCCATTGGAAACAGGATACATGCATGGAGATAACGGCCTGGGCTGCTGTAAATTGTCCCCTGTTACAAAGCATCAACACAACTTCACTGTGCAACTCCCTTCAGGTTTGGATTCTCTTGGGAAAAACAGCTGCCATCAGATACCCATGCCACAGCAATTTCCATTTCCTCATGTTCCCATCACTGTCAAACTTTCGGTGAAAGCAGATTCCCACCAAATCACACTGCTTTCTCCTTTCCTCTCCATGTGGTACAGGGAGAAGAGAGGCAGGGGTTCACAAACTTTAACCTGTGGGGCACCAGGGTCCTTGTTCTCCTTTCCATGCCCAGGGGTCCTAGAGAGCAGCCATTGAGTGAAGTGCTCTGAAACACACCTGGGAAGAGCCTCTCTATCCATCAGCTCTGCAGGAAAGCAGAGGAGACCTGTCTTGGTAGGTGAAGATGCACATTTGGGCTCAGTTCCTCAGATTTCAGCATCAGTGATGCTGTCAGGTTTCTCCTTCAGTGTCATCCTTCCTTCCTTAATACCACTTTCTACTATTCAAAGTATCAATCTCCCAAGAACCTCTCTAAATCACGTAATTTTTTCACAATTTCAAAGAAGTTTGAATGGGCTTAACCTTTGATAGAATAATTGCTCAGTGAATTCATGGAACTCCCCAAACCAAAGACAAAACCAACATCAACCAGGCCCTCCTATCCAGCCCCACGGCACCATCCTTCCCTTCTCTAGGCTTTAATTGACAGGGGTTTACATTTTGGGGTATTTCAAGGTATGTATGCAAGTCTTGCAAGAAGGAAAATGCCATCAGAGCTCTGGACTTGTAATCTCAGCTGTAACCCACACTGTCTCTGGCCATGGCCCCTGTGGCACATCACGGAGGCTGGGGGAGCCAGATCCTGCTTTACACTGAGGTAACTGAGTGTATCTACACAACAGCAAGGCAGCCCATTGCCCTCCCATCAGTGCAGCACCTACCAAATATTTGGCAGACCAGCAAATAGTTTGCTTTGCCCCAGCAATACTTCATGTGCAGACATGACAGAAGATATGATTTTCCTTTTTTTAAAAAACAAACAAATTTTCAACTAAATCTCCCACTCTGTGCTGAGCCGAACTTTAAAGTTCACAAGGATCTTTTTTCAAAAAAAGAAAACAAAACAAGCAAAAAACCCAAAACATAAAAACTAAAGCAGAAGGCAAACCAAATCCAGACAGTTTCTACTCTCTTTTCCTGAAAACAGACAACCACTGTGATGTGATAACCCTTCTTTAAGCCTCTGATTTGGTCTGAATCAGAACTGAAACTTGAATTTCAGCAGCCTCCTGTGGGCCCAAACCACTAGGCTTTTGGCTATTCCAAGGTGCTTCTGAATTTTCCTATCCAAGCTGATCTCTCCAGTAAAACCAGATAAATAGCCAGCAAGAGTCAGATTAACTGTGGGAGGTGGTGTGGAAGAGGACAAATGGTGAGGATGAGGGTCTTGCTGAGCAGCAGCCCATACCTCCCTATGAGAATCTTCCTCCTCAACTGGGTTACACCTGGGACTGGCTTTTTCATCTGAAATCCTATTGCTGGTCACAAAACATAACAACAACAACAACAACAACAACAACAACAACAATAATTTTGCAGAATAAACGTTGAATCTTTTTAGTGAAATGTTCTAGTATCCCAGGTCAGGAAGCAATCAACATTTTCCCATGAACAACTCCTCCATCTGTAACCATCCAGAGCTGCATGCCTCCCACTGTCCCCATGGGGTTTTCCCCTCATTTTCTCAGATCCATCTCAGTTTGTTTCAGCTAAGCAAGAGCAGATGCAGACCCATCCAAAGTCAAGAGGACACGCTCAGGTGCCCCAAATGCCAGGTAGATTATAATGTGGGTGAAGAAAGAGGAAAAACCCATCCAGAAGATCTGAAGAACAAGCAGATGGAATAGACCTTTGTGTAGTGCCAGGCACCTTCCTTATCCCCAGCGCTGCTGTCCACTGAGCAGTCTGCGCTGAACCCAAACACTGTTTTAATTTTCTCTATTTCCCAACTCCCCTACCAACCCTCAAAAAACAGGAATGATATTTCTACTCCCAGGATAACCAGTTCAGCAATAATCGCTAAACTGCTTCAAACAAAATGGAACTTGCATTTTAACTGTACTTTAAAAGGTAGGGTCATAATTCAAATTTTCAGTGACATCATAATGTATCTTCTCTTTTATACAGTGCTCAAGCATCTCTCAGTTGGTGAATTCCTGTGGGAAACGGGTTTTTTTCCCCTCCTTTTGAATAAGCAACTTAGAAGTGGCAGCAAAATCAGTTCATGAAAGCATATAAATATTTGGAGCATAAGCAGGCAACACAAAGTTTTACATTTAACCATGTGGGCTTCAAATGAATAGTTGAGAACTGTTCTAACCATAGGTTTCAAAATCAATTGGCCAAGGATGGGATGCAGATCTTTCCAGAGAGGTCAGAACTCGACAGCTATTTCACTCTGCACTACCCAATCCCTAAACCCCCTATTTTAATTTTTTTTTCTTTAATTATTTTTAAATGTATGCTTCCATAGAAGATGAATGCATTACACAGCCCTAAAGTCCAAAAAGAGGACTGGAAGATGGAGTGCAGAAGAGATTGGAGGTGTCCTCTGGACAAACACAGTTCAGCCTCTTTGCCTCTAATTTGTTATTGTAGGTTGGCTTGAATTTAAGACAGCAATATTTCAGAAACACTTGGAAAAGCAAGCCAGCTGCAGGGAGGATATCGTTACAAATTGAGACACATGTTGTACAGGAATACCATTCTTTTCAAATACCAAAATCATGTCTGGGAAAGTAAAGCCATGCAAATGAGTCAGCAGCAGAACCTCGGTCTGTAACGTGCTGAGAGCCTTCAATTTGCATTAGAGGCACTGAGTGCTGAGTGCACGCAGTACTGTACAGGATTAAGCCCAGATATTTAATTAGCTATAATTTTCATGGTAGAAGCAAATGTGAAATAGTTGAGGGTTCTGCAAAATGTCAGAGGTTACTTCAATTCACTGTTCTCACGAGATGATCGCACACACTTAGAAACACAACCTCTGGTCCTGGCAATGAAATGCAGCTCATGATCAAAATCGTGTAAATAAGGTAAGGATGAGTAGGCCTCCACCATGAGGCCTCAACTGATGGACGCACCCAGGAATGTGCTTAACTTGCTTGTTTGGCTTGATGGGACCCAAAAATAGGCAGGGAGAGGCTCAGCAGGTATTCTGGAAACAAAAAGTGCCCACAAAAAAAAGCGTTTTGCTCCTTGCTGACCCACCTTCAGGTATGGCTTAGTAATACTGAGAAATAGTTTATGACCTCCTCACAGCTGTTCAGAGCTCACTACTCCCCAATGAAGTTGGCCATGGTTGTTTCAGGGTCAAGCTAAACAAAGGCTATTAGGTGCTTAGCTTCTTTATCAGACTTCAGCAGCAGACTCATACTGTCCAGTATCTCAGCCTCTGAATCTAAAGGCAAACATTGTCTCAGATGATGTTTTTACAAGGATGCCTGACTGTTTTACTGTGGCCTTTGCTGTTAGGGACTCTGAATGTAATGATGAGTTGTGCTTTTTTCCCTGTACATTTTCTCTGTCTCACTGTCTTTGGTAGCTCAACAGCACAAGAACAGGCTGATGAAGAGCTAGATTTACACTTAACACTTTTGAATGCATCCAAATCTTCTTTGGACCAGCTTGAATAATAAGAACATCAGGCTTTATAGGTATGAAAGGGCCCAGTCAGTCCTTAAAGCCTGGCAAAGAATTATGAGCTGTTTCAATATGTATGCAGGTTGTATCAGCTTAAGGAATGGCATGGATTAGATGCTTATTCCATTTCTAATAGTTTTCATTTCACAGGACAATTAAAAATAATATGGGCAACTAAGTACCAAAATAAACTCTAAAATCAGTGGTTCCAAGTCCTGAAAGCTGTCAGGGAGATTACAGCCTGCAGGAGCCAGAGGCTTTGCAAATATCTGTGGGTCTGTCATTCGAGACATGGCTTTTTTTGCTGGCTGATGGTCTGGCCTTGTTTTTTGTTTGCCAGCAGTCCTAGATGCTCACTACCTTTACAAATCAGACCAGGTGTAGTTATTTGCTAAATTGAGTTCAAGCGTCAGGTTCCGTATTCAAACCATATGCCCAAGGAAGTTTTAAAGAAAAGCAGGAGGAACCCATCAGAAAGGAGCAATTGTTCCTTTGATTCAGAGTGTGCAATGATGTACGGCAGCGTACCCTGATCCTGCAATTTACTGCCATTGAGACAGAAGTTAGTGCTCCCACACCCTGGCAACAAGATGTGGGAGCTGAAAACCACTCTGGAAGCATTTCATTTTATACTTCACCGTTTTGAGAATCTCTTGCTGTTGTTTTGTTTTGCTTTGTTTTGTTTTGTTTCTGGGAAATCCTTTTCCTGATTTAATATAGCTGAGAAGCTACAGAGGCAATTTTGAAACATTAAGATCACGCTGCCAGAGCCAGGCAGCTCTCAAGGGCAAAGCTTCAGTTCCAAGCAAATGTGTTTAAGGCTTTGTGGTGTTAACAGTTTCTCCTGTCCTTTTTGGATAAATGGAAAATTTCTGTATGCTCATAAGAAGCCAGGTGAAGGAAAACTTCTGAACCAGAAGAGTATGTGTTAAGTGTACGAGTCCAAGTACGCTGACAATTTAAATTAGTTTAGCACCAGTGGAACTATATCCAGTTAAAATTAGCCAAGGCTCTGGCCCATAGTGTTAAAAAAGATTATTAGCATAAAAATGTGTTTAAAAATATAAAATCTGTTTTCAAGTATACCTTTAAGGTCAAATTCTATTCTGATGAGAGTGAAGAGGGCAGGTAGATAGATGCTACAGTCACAGAGGAGTGGTAAAAACTCTTAAGGCAGAAAGAGAGGTTAATAGCTATGGCCCTTGCCCCAGGAATCCTCACCAGAGTAGGAAATCTTGTGCTGGACCATTATGGGCAGGGGAGCTCACAGTGGGATCTGTATTACTTCTGCTGTGAACTGGAGTGTTGTATATATGCATGTTGTATATTTTTATGACTACAATGTACAAACTAGGCAGCTGGAGGCTTGGGCCTATAACTCAGCAGATGCTGATCCCAGGATAGAGGGATTGGCTCTGTAGGTGTCCATACTCCTACAATTTCTATTACTTTTGGGAGAAATTCTGCTGACACAAGCAGAAAAACTCCCTTCTGCCTCCAGCCTAGGATAAGTCAACACATACACACACACAGAAGCTAACTGTGAGTTTAGCATGTGCCACTTAATTTTCTAATGTAGTTTACCATAACTATCACATTAAATCCATGAAGACCTTAGTGTTTCCATTTATTTGCTTTAGGAAACCTTGACACCAAAACTTGGAGGGTTAAAACTGATCCCGCCTGGAGGTAAAGTATGTAGGCAGGCACAAATAACACTGCTAATTTTAGAAACTCACATTGCTCAAACTTGAAAAAAATAACACCCAACAGAACATTTTCCCTAGCTTCATTTCTTTATCATAAGAGGACTTCAGCATCAAGACATCTTTTGCTGCTTCTTTGAATTGCATCAAGCCAGAACAGCTTGACAGTCCACATCCTGATGGAGAGACTAAACTTTAACATCAAGGATTATGTTGCTGATTAGCACTTCCAATAATCAAGTAATTGGTACATTAAATAATCCAGAATCTGGCGACTTGCCTGAAAAGGTCACACCTGCATTGATTCCTTTTCAGACAGTCCATGTTGCTGTTGCACAAATTCAATCTGTCTGTCCAGAACTCTAGCGTAAAAATATTTGGCTGATTTCCTTCTTCTCATACAATTTTATGGGAAATAAAATCCAGGAAAACTTGCACATTAGGGCTATATGCTCAGATTTTCCAATTAGGGTAGGTGGGGACCAAGAAAGAAAAAGACAGTTCTCTAGACTTTTTCTTCTCTGGGGTTGGCATGGCCAGTGCAATCAATACAAACCTCTAAGGGCTCAAGTCAACACAATTATTAGTGCATCTCCTGCCCTTTTTCTATTTTAGTAGAATTTATATGAGTCTGGGAGTGTTTTGTGAGGGATCTTCCCCACAGCCAGACTGGTGCAGCAGCAGGATTTTACCTCCATCCTTCCCCAGGGCTAGGCAGGAGGAACTCATGGCAATGGCAGAGGTCGGGGCTGTGACATGAGGGGCTGCAGTGATGCTCTGCTCCCCCTGCTCATCCCCTCTGTACAGGCATGGGCAGGCTCTGAGCCCTGAGTACCCTTCACAGACAGACTGATGGAAGGCCAGAAATCTAAAAAGCTCCTCTGTTCCTCTGGACTGGCTATTATCAGTGCTAGTGAAAGGGGGACTCTGCATGAAACCGGAGATTCCTCAACTCAAATCCAACACTGGAGCTGCACAAATCACTTGTGTGTGCCTTCAGAGGCTCAAAACCCACCCTCATTTCACTGAGATACCCACTGGAATGAGATGGTTATCATGCTGTTTATTTCTGCAGAGTATTTTGGGTATCTTCTCTCCTTTGAAACAAATAAGGATCTTGGTCTCATATCTCTTCTGCATAGAGGCTGATTCTTTTCTTTATGTGTAGAAAGGAGAGGATGAACACACACTGACTAATGACTATCAACATGTCATGTTAGGCCATTGCACAAACCCCGGAGGCACAGCTGACACCTAGGCTGGGCTTTTTTAACTTTCAGCATCTATAAGGACATCTGTGTCCACGCAGATCACCCTAAGCTTCCTTCACAGCAGGGAGAAGTAGGCATTCCTAGGGCACAATTCGTCTGAGCTGTCTTTGTTGTTGACTTTGGGATGAGCTCAGCTGTCTTTGAACTGTCTGCTTCTCTAGGATGAGAGCTTAGACAATTAGTTCATCTGTGTCTTCATTTCAGATGTTTATATATTGGGTCAGATTAATCTTGCCTGGCAACCTCAAAACTTTCCTGTGAGGCAGCTCTTACACTGAAACAAAGGAAAACGTCTAACTTCTAGTGAATGGGAAAATGATTGCTCCTAAGGATAACCACAGTGGTAATTATTGGCATTTACTGAATACAAAGAGTTACGGACAGTAACTGAGTGATAAAGCATCCTTCTTGTCTTTTCAAAGCAGCTTGTTCAGTTTGCCCACTTCCTTTGACAAGCACTATCTGTGGAGCAATACTATGTATAATTGTGTCAACAGGCAAAAATACACAGCTCAGGGAAGCCAGAAATCTCTGAGTTTTAAGGTTTTGGCTCTGGATGGTGCTAAACCCTTCCTGAAATCAGGACTTTGGGAAGGTGGCATTACTGCAGCCTAGATGGTCTGGGCAAGCTTAAACAGATGCTAAGAACCAAGTACTCTTTGACTACAGTGCCAGCACACAAATGTGCAAGTCTCTTAGCACTGTCTTGAAAAAAGAGTTATGGGGAGTTTGAGCAAGATGGGAAAGGATGGGTTAACCTCAGCTCTCCTAGAATTAAATCAAAGGAATTCAGTCAGATAGTGGCCTTCTCACTCGATCAAATCCCAATCCCTAGGTAAAAGCATGGGTTGTATGAAGAAACAATCTTTCACGTTGCAGAAGTGGCAATAAAGAAGGGTTTGCAATAAAGATGTCACTGCTGAGAGGGACATACAGTCTATCCACACACTTCAGCAGTGGGTAGGGTTATCTTCACCAGCAGAGCACAGGAGTGTGTAAAGATTCGAACTATTTATTTGCATTCTGAGTTATTGTATATGTTTGTTATTAGTCCAGGAAAGTTATAGTTGTCCTCTGTTCTTACAAAGGTATCTTTTAAATGTGTCAGCACATGCCTGGAGCAAAGAATAATGGTTCTGTTCCGCTGAAGAAAGTAAATAAATACTATTTGTGATCAAGGAATGTAATGTTTCTGGCACGCACAGGGAACACAGCATTAACAAATAAAAAGGTAGTCCTGACTACATGTTTGATGCTGCAATTAGCCTGCACTGATGGAGCAGGGAGATGTTGCAAACGGCCCAGATTCCACAGCTTGTGATGCTGTCTGTGGTCGTGGGTGCCAAGCCCTTCAAGGCAATATTTGCCTTGCACCGCTGCAGTCACTGTTTGTGCTACCAGGGACAGGGATTTACTGGAGGCTACAGAATATTCCACGGATTGTAATGAAATTTGGCATGTCATCAAGCCACATCCGGCAAACCATCAGTATTTTACTGCCGAACAGATTTCTTGCAACACCCACCATTTTCCCTTTTCCTGAAAGCAGCTCTCCACGCTTGTGAATCTAAATAAACGCAATTACATTTGTTTCTTGTTCGCAGGTTCGAGGCAACTGATATATATTAAACTAACAGCTTTTCAAAGGCACTGTTTTATCAGAGGGATGCAGTAAGCAGGGAATAGGGAACAAATAGGGGTGGGGGAGCTTTCTGCATCTTCAGCATTGTCCTTAGACAAGCCACATTTGTTGGTGGACTTACCCGTATCTCTGCCTTGCTTTGCAGCCCTACCAAGAACCACACGTGTAATAACCACGGGGCTGAGGGAAACCTCAGCTGCTTTTCTGAAGTGGGAAGCTTGCACCAAGTTAGGAGAGTAAAGCCCCATGGCACAGGTCTTGCTGAGATAAGCCACAACAGGCAGGTCCCAAAAAGAGCAGGCAATCCCTAAGCATCAATACTTGAGAAAGGAAAGCTCAGGGAGAAGGATTTTGCTCCTCAGATAACAGCCCAGCTGAAAGCCAAGATGCAGTCTGGAGGCAGACCAAAGTAAGATGGTTGGAGATGACCATTTGCTAAGTCAATTGGATCTGTGCTAGCAGGAAGCAGCTGGGTCATTCTGCTCTATGCTATGCTGTAGGGCAATTTCAATCATCATAGTGAAGGCTTGAGCTGCTGCGTAATTCAGCTGGAATAAGTAAGCAGATTAATGGCCCAGACCTAAACCATATCCTAGGCAGAAAACCACTGACTTAGACATAGATGACACAATAATTTCACAGCCAGCATCGTCACGAAATTTTCTGTGAGCAAAAGTGTAATGAGGCTGCTGATGGATGGAGTACTGACAAGTACAGATGCAATACAACACAAAGAACAATATTAAAACATAAATACCAATAGTTTTCTGAAAATGCAGATAATTGGGGATGGGCACCTTGCTTCACAGAGGCCACATCCACATGCGTTTGACCTCATACCTGAAAATACTCATTCTACTCACACAGAAGGCAGTAGCGATTACACAAACCTTTACTTATTCTGATTTCGAATTCGGAGACACCTCCTTTTCAATGGTGGCTCCAGATCCTCTGGCCCTGTGCTGAGTATTGGCGTTGAGATAATGCACGGTGCGATAGCAGTCTTTTCTGCTGGTTTTGGCACAGGCTGGATGACACAACCTGTCTTGGGCAGCATCCGCAAAGCATACGCATGGTCCTCGTCTGCTGGGTTGTTAAGGTTCGGGTCCTGTTTGTCTCCCCCAGCAAGGGGCTCTTCCCCAGGCTTCTTGACAGCATCTCCCTCGAGGTGGCAGTTTGATGAGCAGTTGTTCTCCTTAACAGACTCCAGCTCGCTCAGGGCCAGCTCCTCTGGGAGCTGGGGCTTTTTCTGCTCCTGGGGCGGCTCCGGGTTCTTGGAACCCTCCGTGCTCTTTGTGCCATTCACAATGACGTTGCACACCGCTGCACCAGCTTCCAGTCCCGCCGCGCCAGAGGCCAAGGAGACGGGACAGCAGTGAGCTCCGTCACTGCACGGTAACGTTTTTGAGTCAACTGGGCTGCAGTTGTCCCTGCAGTCACTGCAGTTCCTTTTCTCTGAGCTACCAAAAGCCAAATTTACAACACTGTTAGGTTCACGTTCCACTTTCACTTGGGCGTGTAAAGCCCTGTGGATAACATTGTGCAGCCTAGACCGGTGGCCTACTGTTAGGTCTATCACACCATCCTGTGGACCCTGTAGCACACTGGGGAAACCAAATTTACTGTTCACTGGACTACTAGGTCTGACAGTCAAGTCAACAACTTCATTTTTACTGTGCTCCTGAAGCACTTGAGCTTGATTTAGGGACTGGCCTGAGCAGCTCGGTGACGAGTCAGAGGATTTAGACGATCCTTGCTTTGACTCTCGGGGGGATGAAGAGCTATTGGTTGGCTTTGCCCCAGGCGTCTCGCTGGAGGTACTCGGAATGAAGCTTTCACCATTGCTGGAGAAGCCATTGGGGGGTTTGGAGTCATTGATGTGAGGGATGGGGATGGGAATGGGGATGGGGACGGGCAAAGGGACAATGACAGGATATGGCACTAGTAGAGTCGGGGGTGGCACCAGCGGAGCAAGGGATGGCAATCCAAAGTTCATCATCTGTGGCATAGGCATAGGACCATTTGGCATCATGCTGACAGGAGGAAAGGGAAGACTAGGCAGAGGAGCTCCAGGAGGGGGAGGAGGCAACAAGCCTGGAGGGTTCCCAGGCATGGTAGGTGTTGTGGGAGGATGGATATGAGGGGAAAGCATTGGCCTGTGCATGGGGCTAGAGGTGGGACCCATATTCCTGGGACCACCTGGTGGGGGACCAATTCCAGGAATCATTGGATTTGACAGAGGGCTGTTAGGATTTGAGGCATGGTGAGGCGGCCCACGAATAAACGGTGGACGGATTTGCTGCATGATTTGTTGTTCCATGAATATGGGCAGAGGAACTGGCCCACGGTTTGTCATCACCATGGGAGGACTGCGAGGTGGGACACCGATTGGAGGCACAATGCTAGCAGGTGGCTGGACAGAAACTGGTGGAATATTTGGATTCTCACTGATGGGGATAGGTTTGGGAACTGGCGTGGGGATTTTAGTGACAGAGCAGTTGGCAGTGTCAGACGGAGAGGCAGTGGTAGACGCTGATGGTCCAGGACCTTGAATTTGGCCAGCTGCAGACGCTGGGGATGGGGCTTTTCTCCGAGCATCTGCTAGCGGTATATTCCAAGAATCTGGAGTCAGCAGCTGCACCCCAGTGCCTTCTGCTTTATTTTCGACTGGAGGATGTAATGTACTGCACAGTCCAGCTGGAAGATTGGCCTGTGTTTCTTTGTAGAAAATGTCCATTTTGTACTGATTGAGACATTTTGCACTGCAGAACTGAAGCCTTCTTTCCCCGTCCCCAAAATCCAGATACTCTTTTGTGTGTCTTATGTGCTTACACCAGTCACATACCTACAACACAGTAACAAAATCAAATCAGGTAAGAAAAGCAATCTTCTCTTCATAGTGTTATTTAAAAAGTCATTTTTCAGTTGCTTTCTAAATACTCACATTATTTTTCTAGCAGAAAAAAATAGTTAAGTTTGTGCAAACTGCTTTTTTTTTTCCTCCACAAAATTGATGAATTTAATGCCACTCCCCTTTCTGGCTCCCATGATCTCAATTCTACCTGAGACAGTAGATTTTATATCTTAAAACCCATGCCACAGAGAAGAATCCTCAGCTAGCACAAACCATTGTAACACACATGTAAGTATATAAAAAAGCATGAGCCATATGAGCACGACTGTGATTACTCCTGAGATTCTATGATTCTATGAGTGGTAATTTAAGCCCACCTGTACTTGCCTGGGATGCCACGCTACACAAGAAATATGATAACTCAAAAAGGACTCAGAAAGTTGCTGGAAATGAATGGAAATCATTTCTGCTAAACTGCAGCACACTGTAACGTTTAGTATGCTATTAAGAGTATCAAATACTAAGTTGGAAAGGGTGTGGTATTTTAAAATGGCATCATGAAACAAAAAGCATCATTCATCCTTTGCCCTTCATTCCAAGGGGAAACTTGGAAATAGTCAGGACATTTGTGTGAGGTTTGAATAGTCACAATTTGTGACGTTCCAGCAAGCTGGAATTATTTTCTGAGCTATTTGCCCACTCTTGTGTACGAGTCACTTTCAGTTAAACCTCTTGGCAAGCAAGGGCCTATTTATCAACTTTTGAAATACTACGGCAAAAAGTTTGTGTTGCAGGCTCATTTTTGCTTTGTTTCTCTGCTTTTCATTTAATACATTTCTGTGTTACTCTTGGTGTGGTGAAGGCATAGCCAATTTTTTTTTAAAGTAAGGCTGCAGAACTAATTAAGCTGTGAAAGGTTTTCCCAGTTGTAAACCACTAGACTCCAAAGTTCAAAAAATAGTCATTCTAGGCTTCAGAATCCATTACTTCAGAGAAATTATTGTGATTTCATTAACACATTAATTTTGCAACACCAACAGCTCTCACAGATGGTGAAGACATGATCTACAATTCAAATATGACTCTTGTTTGCACAAATGCCTTTCCTTCATATGGCATTTTAAACAAGAATTAATATGAGTAATCTTGCCATAGCTATAAACAGATAAACAGATGTCAGATTTTTCAGTGCCTTACTTTTTTGACAGAATTTTACACACATGAAAAAAAAAACATTTTTGTCATTTTCATTAGCTCTCAAAATACTCAGCTCACAGAGATTTTTGGTGCTTTCTATCAGCATGTTGAGCCTATGACCATTTCAGGATATATACTGGTACTGTTCTGCCTTTTCCAAACATCCCACATTAGCTTCTTTATAAATTACTATATCTTTTGTTAAAAAATAAAAAAATAATAAAAGGAAGGAGGGAAAAAAAAAAAGGATACAATTGTGAAAAGACTGCATTATAATGATAATTAATTTTAATAACTATTGGCCATACAAACAATTCCAAACAACATATGTTGGGCATCTGATTATCCATCTCATTTAACTCTCAGCTTTCTTTAATATAAACAGTGGTGACATTTTTGAGTTTTCAGTAATATATCTTATATATATATATATATATATATATATAAACACACACACTGACACCCCATATATGCTATGGATATTAGCCTGTTTATTTTGACCCTACCACCTTTTGGTTATCAGTCAGGTTGCTATTTCATTCCCTCTCCTGCCTCACCATCCCATTCAAACACTCACACATACACTCCCTCTATTTATGACAATGCTTTTATCCCAACAGCCAGATCAAAATAAACAATTACTTAAGAAGAAGCAACTATTAAGTCACCCCGTAAGTCTGGGAAGGCAGGGCACAGAATTTTAGCCTGGGCACGGCCAACACAGCTCCACATGAGATAAAGCAGAGGGTGCTGGTGCTGCTTGACATGTGCAGCATAAGGACAGGCATCTTTCCAGCACAATGTCCCATGCAAGGCAGAAAATTTCCTGGTGTGCTGCACACAGGGCCAGACTTCCACTGGACACACACTGATGATGTAGCACCCTAAAAAAAGTGAACTAAAAGTCTGTCAAATGCAGGGAATAGTCAAGAGAAACGCCCCTGCTGCCACGGCACATGCATCCCCCCAAACTCTAGGGCAGATGGGAAGTCGGAGTGCATGGAGGAAGGCAAATGGGGGGCACCCCCACTTCCAAGGGCCCCCCGGGTTTTACCAGGTCTTGTCTCTCCCTCTGCTCCCTGCAGGAAGGCTCTTACAGCTCATACAGTACCAGAGCTGGGCAACACCTCCTCACAAATACTGCAAACAAACAGCAGTGGGCACTGGATCGTGCTGGGTATTTGGCATGGGCATGGGTTTTGCCACCCATCTGGCAAGTCAACACAGGATGATTTCATGGAAACACCTTATAACTGACCTCCTGAAATTTTTTGAGTTGCCACTATTTTCCGAGGGGACAAAACAGGAATTTGTGAGTCTACACCACAAGCCCATAAAGTACTATTTAACTCAGGAAAGCTGCCGAATTTACCCTATAAAGTAATTTTTGATTGCGAGTTCACTGCTGTAGCCACAAAATGCTGTATTTTTGCACGTATGTAATCAGGATATAAACCACTGTGCTCCTTCTGCCTCCTGCAGGGTATGCTCTTGCCCCAAGGGCTGTGTGAAGTGGCAGGAGGTTTCCACATCTGCTCCAAGAGCTGCACCAAGAGGTATCAGGAGCTCCCAGCTGGCTCCCAAGGAAGGCTAGGGGAAAGATGAAGCTCCTCCTAGTCATCACCCACAAAAACTGGGTCTGCTTGTAGGGTAAAGACACAGTGACAACTCTAAAGGATGGGGCAGGACTCCAGACACAGCCACTTTCCTGATTTAGTCCTGGGATAGTGCAGCTAAGAACTGGCCTTCCCTGAGGGCAAAGAAAGCTAACCAGCCTGTAACCCTGCAGCACCTGAGAAATTTGAGAAATAAACCCAGCCTCTTTATCTTTCTAGGAAGAGCTCCCTCAGAGACTCTGTTTAAACAGACAGGAAGAAAAATACAGGCCCCAAATTTTCTAATAATTTAATTTCATTAGTTATTGGTTGAAAAATTCACTGAAATATTTTAGTGTTTTATCACTGTATTGATTTTTTTATCTCAACTGTGCTCCTATTTCATTTCTACCTAAACAAATATTTTCTCTTCTTCAGTAAAATATTTAGTAAATCCTGCTCAGAAATTCTCTACTGATTTCTCCTGTTTTCAATTATTCACTGCAGTACAAGAAACTCTGAAGTCTGCTTGCCTCACTCACATATTGATCACAGACAGTTCTGTATATTTTACCACTAGATAAAATTAATTAAAGCCACAGAAATGAAAGGCAGCAATTCAGTCCCTCTGAGCATCCTGGATGGACCAAATATCTAATAATTTCCCCACTGATTTTATGCAAAATCTCAAACAAAGTTAAGATCAGTAAGAAATGTCAATATACTGCATCCATATATTCCACTATAATCTATCTATCTATCTACCTATTTATCTACCTATCTATCTAAGCAGTCAGTGTATGCTGCTTATTTAAGATACAAGTATAAAATGTGCATGTCATACACAGGTAATACAACTCTTTACACTACCATACTAAAAAGCAGAAAAACAGTCCCTGTGATGAAGAGGAAATTACTGGAGGAGAAAAAATGTCACTTAAGAATTAATGAATCAAGTCTGTCTTACAGGATTGATCATTTAAGATGAGGTCAATGAATTTATGGTACAAATGGCTATATCACTAGAGGTAATAAAATGGAGCAATATCATTCATTTTACATCTAACTAATGACATGCTCAGAGTAATTACAGACTTCTTCTAAAAGCCTACACTGATTAGTTCAGATGTGATAGGTGAAACATATATATCTTTCGGGTTCAATAAAATAACATTTTCTTATCTGCAAAACACACAGCCAATGTCTTACTTTTTTAAGCACTTGCACTTCATATAGACCATTGTCATTCTTCACAGCCAGCTCAAAATTTCACTGTTTATGTATACTTTCTGGTTCTCCTTTCCTGTCTCACCTTTTCCCACCTTACAACCAAGAGAAGAGTAAATTACTGCCATGTTCTTGTCAGTGCTGCTCATTGGCTTTGGTGGGGCTTGTGCACAGGAGTAGCTCCCCAGGTTTCAGAGGGATTTGTCATGAGACTTAACGGGGCAGTATCATGTTAGGAGTGCCTGGCCCAGCACCCATGAAAAATAATGAAGAGATGCCTCTAATGCAATCCAACAGCTTTGGGTCTGATGCTTAGAGCTGGTATCCCCTCACCCTGGAGTCAGCAGGAGCCTTGCTCCTGGCTGCAACAGGAGCAGAGGCACGGCCAGGGATTTTGGAAGGAACTATGGCAGAAATACGCAGGAAGAAAATAAATGCCATGAATCTGAGTCTCAGACATTTCCTAAAAAACATGGGCAAAGCAATAATTTTGTACATTTCTACCCAAAAGGAGGTGGGACCAGGAGCGATGTGACTGCTAAGGAGCACAAACGTTTCCGAGATAAAAGGTCAGATCTTGCAAGGCGCTAACAGATCCCCTGAACACCATCATGTCCCTTGGAAAACACTCCTAACACCACTCTTGGGCAAGCACACTTCACACCACCAAAGCCAGAACACAAACCCTGAATGACAGGAAGATCGGTAATAAGATAACTGGCTATCTCATTCAGCTGTAATGCAACAACCCTCAGGAAGATTAAATTTACCTAACTGGGGCATGTCCAATGCTAAACAACAGAATGAACATTTCCTCCAGTACATTTAATGTATTTATATTTTAGTGGCAGGTTGCCAGGGAGTTACTTATAAGCTCAATGACTTGATATCATTCATCCACTTTCCTGTGAAACATGCGGCAATCTACACCGGGAGAAGACTCAGAAGGCACAGCATCAGCAGAAACACTACTCACACCCGATACAGGAACACCAAGGAAGCCAGGACTGAGGGATCCTGTAACACTGGGATTTTGCTAATACAAAGGGGGGGGGGGGAAGCCACTCCTGCACGCATGCTTATCTTTATTTTGATAGAAACATCCAAAGCAGAGTCCAGAGGTGTGCACGAGGTTGCCCTGCACACAACAGACACAACACGGGCATCCTGCTGAGCTTAAAAGGGCCACACTCAGGCTTTAAGCCCAGAGTAATTAATACAGTAATTGGCTGTCATATGCAGGCACTAAGTTCACCCATTAGTGCAGTCCAGCACTAAACTCTGAATGACAATCTAGTATCAGACTTCATTAAAAAGTACATTTGCTAAAACGTGTTTGTGGACGTATTTACATCTTGAGAAAACCCAGGAATGAGTAATGTGCAAACACCATTGCTGAGATGAAGGAGAGTCTGTCACTTATATTCTTCATTCTGGACTACTATCAGCTCCCTGGGAAAGCCTAGCAAGAGGACAGAAAGGGGTCACTAGGACTAAAACAGTCCCTTTTCAGCTTCTCCAGAACCAGAGGGTGATTAGTGAAACTCCTCTCCTTGCTCAGGAAAATGCCACTGTGGAACACTATGCCCAAGGGAAGGCTGCATTGCATCCTGAGGACTGGGGTCTTATCAAGGATGTAGAAACACAGTATTGAAGATTATCAAAGCCTTGCTTCCTAGCATAAAATCCACATATTCTACTTTGGTGGGTAGTTTCTATTTCCTGTTCCCACTGTAATATCTAACTGCTGTCTCTTCATACATGCTCAGGCATATGCACTGGCTTCATGAATACCACTGCACATTTCCTATAGCCCATTCTGGCCTTGGCTGCCTTTCCTTTAAGCCCAGACTGTGTCCCAGGCCCTTCCCTACAGTTTCCAACTCTGCCACCCACTCTGGAAACATGAAGCCTGGAGACAGAAGCTCTCACCACCCCAATAGCTGCAAAGCAAGGAGACACCCCCCCTGTCCCTGCACGTGCTCCTGCCTTGCAGCCAGGTGAGAACCCAACACAACCAGCCATATATTTTTCAGCAAGGGTTCAAGTTTTTTTAAGCCTGCCAAACATTGGATGCAGCAGCAATCCAAAAATTAGGAAGTGGCTTGAAACACACATACAGAGGTTTCTAGTAAACAGCCAAATGAGTCACAGTAAGTGCTCTTACAGACAGCTCTGCCAGACCCTTTGCAGATCACCCAGCAGTCACTGCAGAATGGACAACAAGTCCCCTTGCCACCCCGTCCCCTGCACAAGGCTGTGAAGCACTCCCAGCAGGACACCAGGGGAAAATTCAGTGTATCAGTAGGAAAGAAACCCAGATCTGTGTTACGTGCCTACCTTCAAAAGGAAAAGAAGTGTGAAACCTCACTCAGCTATCTTTACCAGCACCCTCATCTTGTTGGGCAATGTGGCTGCCTGCTACCTCCCTGCTTTCCTCCATTTATGCACCACCAAGGCTCCACTTTGGAGCAGGTCACCTAAAAGGTATTGGTAATATCTAAACAAATATCCTTGTAGATCCTGCCCACAGTGCTAAATAATCCTCCTCCTCCCTCCAGCCCCATCTCTGCAACCTGCTGCATGGCCAAGCATGGAGAAACTTGGGGGCAAGAGCTGTACCTCACATGCCAATGTATTCAGTGCTTGTGAGCACAGAGAAGCCAGGGCTCTAGTGGGATTCTGGGTTGGACTGACCTCTCCTGCAAATTTCAACTTGGATGTCTGCACACACTCTTCACCCTCTTACCCTGCTCACCTCCCAAGGGTGCCCCACAGAGCTGCCCCTGGAGCAGCAAAGCCCCTCCCAGGCTGGGAAGGCACTGCTCAGCTGTTGGGACACAAACATCCAGTGGTTTGACATAAGGATTGTTCCAAGGTATTGGACTTCCCTTGTAGCATTTCTTGACTCAGAAAGAGGATGAATATTAAGAAGTGCAAAGCAGGCACCCTGCTGTGCTGACTGGGAAGGTGAGCAGGGGAAGATCTGCAGAAGGACACAGCGTTCCACCCAGAGACAATGGCAAACCTCCATTGAGAGGTTAGTGATAATTAACATCATGGGATCCAAATTCAGAATTTAAAGGTTTTCTTTTTTTTTTTTATCCTAATGCTGCTGTGCTTTTTTACCACAGAAGGTATTCGGCTGCCAGCATCCTGCACCAACACAGAGGGACTGGTTAGTCCCAGGCATGGCTGTAGCCTGAGCAGGGTACACAGGGGTCTGTGTGTCCAGCACCACTGCATGCTAGCTTTGGACCAGGGGTCTCTGGCAGGGATGCAGAATGTCCCCAAAGGGAGAGGGTAGTTCACTGCATCTACTTCCAGGATGACTCTGACCAAGTCCTTGCCTCAGCTGTCACAACTGGGAATTGATGCTCTTTCACTACCAAATGTCAAACAATCCCAGTAACCAGTCATCTGTCTATGTTTAGGCAACTGTTCTATCACCTGGTGACCCCTCTCCACCCCAGACAGGGAATCAGGAAAAAGGGAGTAGACCCATGGGTTGAAATGGAAACAGATTTAATAATGAAGAAGTGCTATTAATCCCAATACTACTGAGAAATACAAAGTTACACTCAGCCCCTAACACCGGCTGCAAGCTGCACACTCCCAGCAGCGGACACCATGGTATCAAACACTGTGAGCAGCACAGCTCCAGTCACAGCACCACAGTCACAGCACACAGGAGACCAGGCCTCAGAATGGCAGACAAGATCCTCCCAGGGACAACAGCCCCTGAGCAAGAGCCCCATTCACAACGAAATTCCCGATTTATAATGGAAGTGATGTTTATGGTATGGAATAAAACTGTTGGCCAGCTTAGATTTGGTTCCTTCTAGCCCTAGCGCTGGGCTATCTCAAAACTGCTTTATGACCTTGATTGCTATGGCAACCCACATGCCACGGCTGGCAACAAACAAAACCAAAGTGTCTTATCAACTTTGTCCTCACAGAATGGGGTGCTGCAGTCTTCTCAAAAGCTGCATCTACCCTGAACAGAAAATTGATTCTATATTTCTACCTCAAGACACAGGCACAATCTAAAGGGTGGCTCTAAGCTGTTATCCAGCCTCCATCACCAATTTTGATGTCCTTATTGCAAGACACGCAGCACGTTTGTTGTGGCGGGATTTTTCTACCCAAGATGGTTTGTGATCATTTTTTATAATGATTGTTCCATCTGAATGGAGTGATTATTATAAAACATAAAAAATTAAATCATTCCAGCTGAAACCTGCTGCGAAGGAACCCCGAGGCAGGCTCTAACACACTGTGAATGTGGTTACAATATAGCTTGTAGTGATGCTAGGTGTGAAGGAAAACAGATTTTTACAATATTTGGAGCTTTGTGCAAAAACAGTTGACAAAACAGAACACTGCAGTTGCCTACAACCTAAAACTGTCCTGTGACAAGTTTCTTTATATTTAAAAGGAAGCAAAGCTTGCCTGCTTGCTTGCTTTTTCTTTCCCTGACACAGCCCTCCTCAACTTCTTGTACTCCTGAAAATGCTTTACCATAGTTTTCTGAGGAGAAAATACTGACTTTATGTCATTTTAATGCCAGACCCACTCTGTCTCCATTTTTCATCCTAATTATGCACAAGTCTAAGCTACATGAAGCATTAGGGGAAAATAGAGCTATTTGGTAATTAATGGCAAATGATAAATTGATTTAATTTTTTGAATCATTGCAGTTGTCATCTGTGGTATTTAAAACATAGTCTTTTCAAAGCCCTTGTGCTCCTTTGTGTTTGGGGCTTTTAAATATTCCCAGCCAAAAGCAATGAATGTAAGTTATGCTAATGCCCAGTGGAAATCCAGGCTGGATCTTGTTTCATCGGACTAGCTACATATTTGATTTTGTATATAAACAGCTGAGCTTCATGTTTTCAACTTCAGTCTGAGGCTTTGAAACCACAGAAGGAACTCTGCATCTGAAACCACTGGTGAAGATAACAATATGATGGGCAAAACTTCAGGGAAAATGAATGGAGCGTGAGGTGGGGCTTGCCAAGAGGGACGTTCTTCTCCCCAGAAACCTTCCTGGCTGAAATAATGCTGAATGGAACAACAGCAGCATTTAAACTTTAAAATCTTTAACTGGGGGGTTTTACTCTTGTACCATACAAAAGTATTGGGCACTTCCACACTGGTGTTTCAGTACCAGCTAAGACCACCACTCCAGCAGTGACAGAAGACCTAAGTAAAATTAATATGATGCAGAAGACAGAAGAAAGGCAAGAACAAGAGAGAGAGGAGGGGAGCTAAACACCCTCAGCAGGTCAGACAATCTGTCTCACCCAGACTCACATTTCAGAAATGCCTAAAGAACACCTAAGCCTGAACACCCTTTCTAGGGGTAATGCAGGGGTAATGCCAGGTAAAACTACAAATCCATTGGTCTTTAAGCAGAACTTTAAGCACGTCATGCAAGTGGTTGTGGGGCAGGGCAAACACCACTTTAAGCCACTGAGTACCCAAACTCAACTCTGAAGCTCCCATCAAGCCTCCACCTCATCAGATGGCTGCCACAGATCTGCAAGCAGCAGCCCAACATTTGCATGGTGGTATGCCCACACAAAGGGGTCAAGAGGTAGTTCCTCTTCCAGAACTGACCTGGTCTGAGAGGAGACCAGGAGATCATTCAAGTGTGTCTGTAGCCTCCTTCTTGGTGACTCTAATTCAGTGGCAGGGATCTGTGAGTCTGCTGAGAGTCTCCACCATGCTCCTCATGGCCCTTAGCTTGCAGGTGGCAGTGGGAAAAGCCACCTTGGCAGACCAGCACATAGATATATTTGATGGTCAGGCAAGCAGTTTGATTCATGTTATGTGAGCTCTGGTCATCTTTATCTCTGACATCTGATTTCCAGGCCGAGACTTCCCATGATGTGCATTCTCAAAGTCCTCCAGTTCTGACATGATCCGTGGAAAAACTGAGAAGCCAGAAGCAAGAACTACATCAAGTAGGTAAAGCTGGGAGTCTAGGTGAACTACAGCCTGTGCTTTTCCACAACAGAAGGTTTTGCTTTTTGATCCTTAAGCTGTACCTCCTCAAACTGCTGGCACTAAGGCCATGCAAAGTATTGGCAGTGAAAAGCATCATAAACACCTTGAGAACAGGACAAGAACTATCAGCTTTGAGGAAGGCAGAAGAAACAAATGGAATCTAGCAGCTGGAAAAACATTTCTGGGGCTTAGAAATACTTTCCCACAGTGTCCAGGGCTTGCCATCTCTGGGGAAGTAGGGAAAGGTCACACTGGGAGATCCCCCTTTCCTCCCCCTCATAGAGTGGAGAGCATTTCTTTCATCAAGAGGACATTTACCTCCACATCCTTGGAAAACCTTCAGCACAGTTTACACTTCCACATGCTCAAGAGGCAGAAAGGCAGCTTCTCCATCCTTGGGATGCCCAAGCCATGGCGTCCCACCAGTGCCCAGGCTGGCATCTACTGCCTGTTCCTCTTCAGGGGACAGACAACAGGGCCAGCACAGCTGCCATGCCAGGAGCTCCTCACCCCTACAGAGGGGCTGCAGAGCCCCAACTCCTGGTGAGAACAGGACCAAACATCTGCCACAGGAAGTTTCTTCTCCAGAGCAGCTGTCAAAGCAGTGCACTGAGGAAAGGGAGGCTGGACGTGCCAGGCTTTGCCCCATTCCCTGTATCCACCCCCTGGCGATCAGGGAAAGAAAGGGAAATTTGAGAGCAATTAACACTGCAAATATTTCTATCACATTCTTTCGAGAAATATGGGTGCTGCTGAGTGCAGAAAAACCTAAAGGTAAAAGTGGAGTGGGGCACTTTATTAGCCTGGAATAGTATCTCACTTTCTGAGTGACCAAAATCTCTCCAAAATGAGAAATCTTCAGCCTTAGCGATCTCATGCTAAAAAGTCTGCATATGACTTCAGAAGGCAGATGTAGATTTATATTCTCTAATTAAGTCACTTTTTAATTCAGTATCTGAACAAATACATTCACTCTTTTTTCTGAACAAAAAGATTATTCTGATCATATAGCAAAGTAACGTTGTGAGATGGATAATAACCCATGTGGCTCATTTGTCCAGAATTTATGTCTGGTAATATCTTATATGTATTTTTTCTCCGATATATTTTCTTTTTAATATTATTGTTATGATCCCAGAGGCTCATAAGTTGGTTGACAGGACTATAAATGTAATAATGAGGAGGTTTGAGGGGCAGGTAATTTTTTTTGTTCACACATGATGCTTTTAGCCTAAGGCATTGCTGGAGGCCAATACTGCTTCACCTGGACCAAAATCACCACCGAACAGCCATTAAGTCACTTAGACTTAAAATGTAGTATTACTGGGTCGAGCAAATATTACTCTAATCCAGATTTTAAATATCATTAGTCTGTAGAATAGTAAGTAGGAATGGAATCTGAAACCTTGAAAAATCTGTATTTACCTGGTGGTAAAGGGTTCTAAGTCAAATTCTTCCTCTCACCTCTGCCACTTCACAGTGGTATAACTCACAGATTTGTGTATTGTTTCTTCTGATTTATGCTTGCAAAAGGAAAAGGCTTACAGAATGGAAATCTCAGGTGCTTTAGAATATATATGCAATTTTTTTTTTCCACCTATCTGCATAAATCAGAAAACTTCAGTGTTTCTTATTGCGTGTTAACCTTTATGAAGCAATAATATTTAGAAGCCAGGACTTATTACAGTCTGTGCTCTATGTGCCTAGCTGCAGCAGTATTGGCTGAGTCTTACACTCCTCCAGAGACAGATCCTGCACACGTTTTCCCACCTTTCCCAAACATATAAAATCTTTGAGGGAGCACATCAGCTGCTTACTTGCAAAAATAATGCTAAGGACAGACTGACATGACTGTTAGTAGAAAAGGATTTTAAAAAATTCAAAACTTTCCAAGAGAAGTGTTTTAGTGGGTTTTAGTCTGTAGAGCTCTGAAGGGAGTCAAAACTATTCCAGATTTGAATGCGTGTGATTCACACTTTGAGAATTGCTGGTTTCGCCGCTGGCAATGGTACTCACCACCCCACGTCCCAGAATACGTTGTTTAAAGAGCAGCCCTCTCTCTGGAAACCACATTTGATTAAACAACCCTGGGCCGGATCCAAAATATGCCTGGATCAAGGAAAAGTGTGTCACATCAGTTTCAGCCCAGGACTGAGACGTGTCACATCTCTTGCAGATTGAGCATGGAGAGTGGAATTCATTTTCCCATTTCCTCTGGAGTTGGGGGCTGGAGAAGACGAAGCCAAGCGAGGGAAATTGCTTGGCCACGCACAGAGGAAGCATTCTACGACTGCTGCTTTCTCTTGCTGCGAGGCACTGGTTCTGGCTGAAATCCAGAGCCCTTTGGTACAGACCCAGCTCTCCCTTTCCCCCTTCTATTAGCACAAACCCACCGGTGGAGAGAGACTTATTCTGAGCAACTGTCAGGCTCACTCGTGGGCATGCCCATATGGAGCAGGTAAGATTGAAATACCAGGTAAGACTGAAAAGAGATGAGGAATGCAGCTAGAGGAGAAAGGGAGAAACAGAAGATAAGAAAAGGAAAAAAAAAAAAAAAAAGAAAAAGGAAAAAAAAAAAAAAGAAAAAGGAAAAAAAAAAAATATTCTGCTTCTAGTAGGTAGGATTTACCATTACTATTATGGTCCCTAGCTATCTTAAACCACTATTTTCCAGGATTTTAGCCTGAAAAATAATAAATGAGGAGTTATAAAGGTCTGAAACTGCAGCCTAGAGCCAAACATTTGGTGAACTAATGTGTGTGAAAACTTCTTGTCGTCTTCTGCTAATGCCCCTCTTGTTTTACTAAGAACATTCCTGCCACGAAGCTGGGTTTCCTCCGACAGCAGCAAGCAGCTTGTGACAGATGCCTGAGCTGGGAAGGGGCAGCTCCTCATGTACCCTGCTGCCCTCTATGATGCTTTTATCAGGCCCAAAACATTTGCTGGATTCTGAGGAACAGAAAATGCACCTTCTGAACAGAAAATGCACCTACTTCCTTGGTGATTTAAACCTGCCTCTTTCTAAGTAGGGTATGGATGTGGAAAAGTCCCACTAGGTCTTTTCCACTTAAATGAAAGGAGGGAATATGTCTTACTTATCCCTCAGCTTAGAAAGTGCTTAGTACGAGAGCATACCTGACACATGAATATTTAAATAAATCAAATCTGTTCTTAGCAACCCTGGGATAAATCTGGGATGACTCCACTGAAGCCAGTGTTGTTTTGTCAATTTGAACCATGTAACAACAGAGTTCAATTAGGCACAAAATATTAATTTCTCACCAAAAAAGTTACATTGCAGCAGAAGGCATCAGGCGTGCTATTCAGTAAAGAACAGAATTACAAGGAACCCTTTAGTAATGCATTGTGTTACTGTAGATGGCACTCATTCCTAGCCTGTATGTATGATGTGTGCTGTGACTGCATAGATTTTATTATGCAAATGTATCATGGCAAACATTTTCATCACGCAGATGATTTTCTCATTGCATGACATGTGTGACGAAGCAGCTATGTGGAAGCTGCACACCAGGACAAAAGAAATCAACATATTTAAACCATCACCCTGCAAGTGTATTACAAGCAAGGCTCTCAAGAGCACTGTGCTCTATAGACTCCTTGAAGAGGACTAATTGTCTTGTTTTCTGCAGCCCTTTTCCTTCCCTAGGTCTTTCCACAGAATTCCTTCTGACAACAATTTCATGGGGTAGAGAAACACTGGAAATATTCTTCATCAAACCAGCTGAGATCTGGCTGGCAAATGAAGACCAGTAGCCATCACGTACAAAGACAGCCGTGTATTTGTTCAATGCAACTGAAGTGTTTGCCTTTTTTTTAAGGGTTTTTCTTTAGATTTATTTTTACATTCACCCCAGGTCAAATGCTTCTTATCCTCTGACTTACAGCAGTAGAAGGAGGAAGGCTAGGGTCCTAATATGGGTCTTGCCAGATTGGTATTAGTCATTCCCAACAGCCATGAAATTCCCAAGTAACTTGGGAGAAGGGGTAGGATAGGTGTAAAATGATGCAGAAGGCCCAATTTATTCACTTTGTTTGCCCAGCACAGGTCTGTGGACAGAGGTAAACATCTCAGGGGGGTGGATCACAGCAGACACCTAACTAAGGGAATGAACTGGTCCAGCAGAACTCTCTCTCCATCCATTGCAGAGGGAGTGAAGGGAGGGTAAGCTCATCCAGATCTCTAAATCTGGGAGGCCTTTATGTTCTTTATCTTTGATCCTATCTTTGATCCTCCAGTCTCTATCTTTGATCCTCCTTTTAAACTGGGGAGAAGGCTTCCACTTTTACTACCAACCTGCTTAGAGCATGAGTGTTTTGAAATGGGAATCAAGCTGTCCAACATGTGTACAACATCCAGTACAATCAGTCTCACCCAGTGGGTGCCTTGAACCACCACCAGCAAGTGACCAAAGTGCAATATTACTATGGGGCTCTTTCCACTCTGTGGGATCAGGAATCATGAGGGGCTTTGCCTAAGCCCTGACTTTAGGATTTGGTCCTCTGTGGCTCATTACAGATGTGCACACACTTGCACACTCACATGCATCTTGTTATATGAAATGTTACAGGGAATGACTTACTGCAGGGTCCAACACAGTAATGGGGGAAAGGAAGACAGAGATAAGTGTGTGACCCCATGGTATAGGGGGGGAGATGACTGGGATGTGGGGACATGCCAGTTAACCTCAGGCACTTGTCTAAGCACAATGAAAGATCAGAGGTATGCTCAAGGGTTGAAATTCCATTACAGGTTTTAAATAATTAAACACTACATGTTTGGAAGCTCATGCCTTCCTATTACTTTTTAAATAATTAATCTGTATTTACATCTATTGAACTTCATGGAGCTATACACATGACAAATTTCAGTCAAGTTGAGGAAGAGAGATTTTTCCTGTCTTGACAGCATTACAAATGTGTTTGGTTTGTTTGTTGCTGTTGCTGTATACAGTAACTTCAGCTACTAGGGATCAGTCAAAAACCAAATCCAAGCTAGATGCTGTACATCACAGACACATGTGTAAGGGGATTTCTACCAAATTATTCACAAGCCATCAAAACACTAAGAAAAACTGTAAATTCCCAGAGGAAAAAAATGTGCTTCTAACATCTTAGAATAGTAAAAAGTGGTTCAAGTTGGAAAAGAGTAAACAAAAAAATTGCATGTATTGTTCCTACTGAACATATTCCTTCTGTTCAAGATAATGCTGTCAGTTACATGTAACCTGTAATACAGTTTGATTACAACAAACCCAACAGATTCCTATGCTTGAAAATACTAATCTCAAAGCCTAGAATAACAGATACAAGAGTAACAGAATCTAGCACAGAAAAAAACCACTTTATATATAGCACTTCTCTTCCTACAATACATTATTTACCTCTATTTGCTTCTGGTTCAAGCTGAACAAGATATTAAATACCCAGCATATTTCACTGAAGTGGAACTACATATGATTCACCGAAGTGATCAACCAACACTGTTCAAACCCTTCAAAAAAAAGAAAGCACTGAAATGGCCTCTTGCAACAATAGCTTTGCCTGGGAAGTGAATCTGTAGCAATGGCATCGGGATTACATGTTTATTGTACATGTGATTTCCAGCTCAAGTTTAGCTTTTTTACAAGTAAGCAGATATATATGCATTCACTTGTGCAATTCTAGCTGGCATTCCTAAAAATTCAGTCTGAAAGTCCAACTAAGTTATTTCCTTTTTTAAAAAGCATTACTACTAAAGCTGGCCAAACAATTCCTTCAATTATAGTAAGTGGAGCAAAGCCGCCTTCAAACTGAGATCTTGGTTACACCTGCACAGTTATTCTGGAAGTTAATTAGATTCCACAGGGGTAAATAAGGACTTAATGTGCTCTTCAGAGGCCTCATAATGGCAGAAGACATATTACAGAGAGAAGAAAGAAACTGGCTTGGCTTTCAAATCCCAGGCTGGCTTTGCAAGGAAGGGAGCATCTGTACCTGCAGGTGAAGCAGTCATGCATTAGAGATCAGGGAAAGCCAGTGTCACCTTGCAGGGCAAAGGTTTGCTTAAAAAACGTCTTGAAATGTTCTTATTTTGTAATCATTATTTAAAAAAAAAACAAAACCAACCAACCAAAACAATAAAAAACCTCAAGGATACCTAAATCAAGAGCAGGCATTAGATCCAACCATGACAATTCTCCTGTTTGCTCCCGTGACCCAAGCAGCTCTAATTCAGAGTCCCGAGGACAGAAGCTGCACATTTTTGAATGGCAGAAGACAAACAGAGCTGCAGAAGAAGGGACCATGAGGTCAGGTTTCAGTGAAAGCCAGGCTTGCATGCCAGGCACGGAGATCAAGGACCAACTAACTCAAAGCACAGGAAGAATCAGTGCTTCAGATGTCAGCTGTTTCAAGGACTACAGGCCCTCCTGTTTCTGGTGTCAAGGTAATAATCAGAGCAGCGGATGTGTGAGGCTCCTCACAGTGATAGCTGAACGTGCAGCCCCCCATTTGGATTCAGTTTGAGGGATTTTGTTTCCTTTTTAGACAAAGCCAACCATGCCAAGTATTCATGCTGCAACGCTGTTTTAAGGATCAAAACCCAGCTTACTTAACGAAACGATGAGCAAGATTCAAAGCAGCAAATTACATGGGAGCTTCACATACAGAATCCTGCCTCTCCACCTACTGTGACTTTTTATCAGAGGTATTCATTTAGAGATTGGTGCTAATGACAGCTTCTTAAAAATGTCCTGTGCGTGTCCCCAGTATTCTTGTTTTCACATAAATCCTGATTTTGGCATATTATTTTATGGAGACATGTTCTGTGTACTGGATGGCTTATGCAAATTAACCAAATGTCCTGCAAATTAGTCTTGAAATGCCTGGGATAATGAGCTGCTTGCATGGTGAGCAGTGCACAGTATCCAAAGATGGACTCTTTACAGGTTGGGAGAATGGGAGAACATTAAAAATGTGCCCAGGCTGCACAGCAAGGCAGGATGCTTTACCAGCATTGTGCTCCTCATCCCAAAATGCAAGACTGGCTGGGTAGAGCTGAAAAATGCAATGCTACGAGATACTTAGAAACAGAAAATCCTGATATTATCCAGTAGGAAGACTGTATGTCCAAAGCTACTGAATCCAAGGCCTGCAGATCTTCTTAGCTTACTTGGCCATCACATTTAAACTGGTTGCAGGTTTGGTTTTCTTCCCTGCATAACCTGGATTTTCCCTGAAGGCCTTTTGACATGTTATGTATGCAAATGGTACAGTATTCAATGCTTTCTTTTGGAGATGTGTATCTGCCTGTCAAAAATCATGTCTCCTTTGTGTTCCTTATCTAAGATGGAGAGTATGTTTCAAAACTACTCTCGCATTCATATTTTAGAAACAACTAGTTTTTTTAGGGCTTTATTGTTTAAGAGGAAGCTTTCTGTACAAAGAGCTGGTTCTCTGCTCCTGACTCAGGTCATGCTGTCTGAGGCGCGCGAGGTAAACGATAATAAATCCGATAACAAATCAAAAATACACCTCTTGCTTTTTGTGTGTGCCTAATTGTCATTTCACCTCTAATAATTACATACATATTGAATTTGTGTGTGGGACTTTCATTTGCAACATCATCATAATTAAATGACATTTGTGTTTGTTTGTAAGTAGGTATGTGAGAAAGTGCTATTAGCATTACTTGGCAACCCTGACGGCCTCAAGGATGCCTTTACCTTGCATTCCTTTAATTTGTTAATGCCACAGAACTAAAGTGGGGAGGGCGAGGGAAAAAGGATGGACAACAGGGATTAAAACCAGAGTGAGCTGAATTTTCCAAATAGAGCAATTGCCTGGCACTCCACACTTTGTGGTAACAATCCCTGGAGCAAGCCCTCAAAAGAAGCCATTTTATTTCTTTGTCCTGCAATAACCTGTGCACTCCTAAGCACCCTCCCCTGGAAACTCCTCTCTTCATTTTTCACAGATAGCATAGGAAGCACCCAAGACTGCTATCCAAACAGTAATAAAGCTGACTCCTTGCTCTCAATGCTATTAGGATATGGTGAGTGGCTGGGTCAGCTGCTTGGACCATAAGCTTTGCACTGACCATGGCTGCTCTGATTTAGTGGCATTTTATCCCAGCTGACAATTGTGCAGGCAAAAGGGATGAGGTAAAGGCAAAGCAAGCAGGAGGAATTCATCTTCACAATTTCACGTGAACTTCAAAATTGCAATTATGCCCATTTTCTGAATGGGAAGCAGAGACAAAGAGATAAAGTGACTTGGCCAGGGTCACAGGGAATATCTGTAACAGTGCTGTAGAGTGAACCAATGCCTCTTCAAGGGACTGGTCTAATGCCAGGCATCGTGGTTATCCTTCTTGTATGAAACTTGGGGCTTATATTCAGAATCACAGGCCACCTAACTTGGTCACACTGAGAAATCAAGCTGTGAACAGCAGCAGGTAACTGACAGCTTTTTAGAAGGTAAAAATCACGTTTAGTAACAACTGGGCCTTACAACATTTCAGGAAGGGAACTTCCTACAGCTAACAGCACTGAGTAGCCAAAGACTACAGGAAGTCTGAAAATAAGGGGGGGGGGGGGCATCAAAAATAGGTTATGTGATTTATCATGGACCCAGGGAAGAAGATAGTTAGACTGGGAGAAAGGAAATACAGTAAATTCAGAAGGGGAAGAGAGATCTAAGGAAAAAAGTTGCAAGGAGGAAAAAAACAAAACCAAAGGACAACAATAATCGGTGAATAAAATAGTTGAATAAAAAGTGAAAACAGCTCAGCTGGAGTGCCACAAGGACCATCCCTGCCTTACTGCAGCTTTCAATAAACACGCAGCAGCTTGTGTGAACTCTGGTCAGGGGAGTGTGTAGGTGCTGGGGACAGTCACAATGGTAGCAGACAAGAAGACAAGCTCCCACAGAAGGGTATTGAGGCACAGCATCCGTGCCCCCCCGATACATCCCCCCTCACTCCCTGCTCGGCGTCTGCAGCGAGCGTAACGCTAGCAACAGCTGTTTCAATAATGTCTTAAACCTTCCTGCCCTCTTTCTCAGAGCTTCAACATGTAGATTGAAATCCCTGGACATTCACAAGCAATTATTTTCTAATGATGTTAGAAGCAAAGCTTCTAGCGCTATAGCTTCAAAAAGCCCTGCCCAGCCCCGCTCTGCTGTTGACCTTTTTAAGGCCTAGATATATATATATGAGATACCTAAATAAGATAATTGCCCATGTATAATGCTGGTGTAAGCTGGAGGTCTTTTACCAGAGGTGACACAGGCCCCCCCAAGGCAGGAGAGAAACTGCAGGAACTCCATCCTTGCCAGTTTGCCCCCTGTGTTCAAAAGCTTCACTAATGCTCACTCCTGTCCTGATTTTGTGTGATTTTATTCATGTGCATCCCAGTGTTAGGTTTCACAGTAGATGTGCTTAGCTGTACAAAGTGTGCCAAGTGAGCTTACCGGAATGGCAATGTGGTACAGGAGGTGGTATTTTTGCAAGAGCAGCCCCAGATTCCTATTTTCCCATGTTGCACAAAAAAAAAGCCTATTATGCCATTTAAGATAAAAATGTTTTGTGGCCTTTTAGGCAAGCTAGATAGACAGACAGTCCACCATCATGACCGCACATCATCACCATGGTGAATGTATAAGAAGAGAAGCTGATGGTTTCCTCACAACAAACAAACAAAGCATAGACACAATGTTTGCTCATTTCAATGTGCAAAGCTGACTTGTTTAAATATGAGTATGTTGCTTATAGACATATTTTAGTAACAGCAGTCCCGTGGCATCTATCACCATTTGCACTTTTGCTAAAAAGAGTTGCATCGTCTCTGTTTTTTTCAGATCCTGTATCAGCAGGTATGGTGCTGGCCAACACCTGACTGAATATGAGCCAGTAGTGTGCCCAGGTTACTGAGAAGGCCAACAGCATCCTGGCTTCTTGCATAAGGAATATTGTGGCCATCAGCAGAGAGGGAGTGATCATTCCCCTGTATGCTACATTGGCAAGACCACACCTTGAGTATGGTGTTCAGTTCTGGGGCCCTCACTACAAGAAAGGCATGGAGCTACTGGTGTGAGTTCAGAGAATGACAGCCAAGCTGGAGAAGGGTCTGGAGAACAAGCTTTGTGAGGAGAGGCTGAAGAAATTTGGAATGTTTAGTATGGAGTAGAGAAGGCTGAGAGGAGACCTTATTGCTCTCTGCAACTACCTGAAAGGAGGTTGCTGGGAGGTGGGTGCTGGGCTCTTCCCTCAAGTGAATAATGATAGGACTAAAGGAAATGGCCTGAAGTTGCACCAGGGGAGGTTCAGACTGGATCTGAGGAAGAATTTCTTTACTGAGAGAGTAGTTAGGCATTGGAATGGGCTGCCCAGGGAGGTGGTGGAATCACCATCCCTGGAAGTATTTAAAAGCTGTGTAGATGAAGCACTTCAGGATACACTTTAGTGGATGATACAGATACTGATATATATTTTTTATTGGGGGGAGAGAAGGGATGTTGACAGTTGGACGTGGTGATCTTAGAGAACTTTTACAACTGTGACAACTCTGTGATCTCTACATGTTACCTTTTCCTCCACCCTCCAGGGTATATCATGCTCAGGAAGACACTAACCACACAAGCTTTGTGTGGAATCACTAACGCATCAAATCAATTCCCTGCCCTCATCAATGGTCTGTGCCCTTCTCTCTCTCTTCTACTCTCCCTTGCTCACTTCATCATGTTTAGAGGCAGTAGTACTAAGCACAGCTTCAAAATGCTCCCAACACCTTCAATGAAGAGTGAGGTTGTCTAAAAGGAAGCACTCCCTGTTGAGACTGTGGAGAGGTTTCTCTCAGGCTAGATTGTGATACTAACTGCTTCTCCATTTACTGAAAAGTGAGTGATTTTCTCATCCCCCTGCCTACAGCAGGTTACAGATACACTTTAGAATCTAAGAACTGGCTGGAAAAATGAATAGATGTTTTCCATTCCTAGCTTTTCACTGTATACATTCTCAGATGAATCACTTATCTCAAATTCAGGGTCACTTGCTCTCACTTAGGCTTTTCCCAGAGCTCACCAAGGCCCTTCAACTATGAAAAGAAGCGTAAGTCCCCCAGGAAACAAGCAGCAGTGAGAAAACACACCATATGAAATCTAAATACAGAATCACAGAATCATTGAGGCTGGAAAGGACCTCTGAGATCATCAGGTCTAACCTATGACCTAACACCACCACACCTGCTGTACCATGGCACTACTGCCACATCCAGTCTCTTCTTAAACACCTCCAGGGATGGTGTCTCCACCACTACCCTAGGCAGTCCATTCAAATGTCTGATCACCCTTTCCATGAGGAAGTGGTTCCTATTATCCAATCTAAATCTCCCCTGGCATAGCTTCAGGTCATGCCCTCTTGTCCTGCCACTTGCTGCCTGGGAGAAGAGCCCAGCCTCCACCTGGCTCCAACCTCCCTTTAGGGCGTTGTAGAGAGTGATGAGGTCTCCCCTGAGCCTCCTCTTCTCCAGTCTAAACAACCCCAGCTCCCTCAGCCCTTCCTCACAGGACTTGTGCTGGATCTCTTCACAGCCTCCTTGCTCTTCTCTGGACCTGCTCCAGCACCTCAAAATCCTCCCTGAACCGAAAGGCCCAGAACTGGACACAGAACTTGAGGTGAAGCCTCACCAGGTGCAGAGTACAGAGGGAGAATTACATCCCTAGTGATTCCCTCTGAGTGTCACAATCCAGGCACTCTTCAAATCCCTCTCCTAAGACAGACCTACATAGAGTTCCTGGAGGATTAACAAGTTCCAGGCTATTTTGTATTTGCCCTCATTCTGGTTTCCTAAACTTGAGAGCACTGGGACTCAGCAACTCATGCCTCTGGCTTGGGTACCCCCCCTTCATCCGGATGGATTCTGGTGCACACCAGGAATGTGTTACCTCCCTGACACTCCTGATGTGGCAGTGCACTCTGGTACTCACGTGATGCCCTCTGACCTTCAAGAAGTGGCTCTCAAGAAAAAAGGCAGATTCTCCAGGGCATGCATGATTTTGCTAGCCTAGCACTCCGGAACCCGCAAACAGTCAGCAGAGACCATGAACTGCAGCACCCATCAGCCTTGCAAAAATTCAAAAAGCCATTTCCACTTGCAATGTATCTGCACTAGTGGAGAGCCCCAGTGTTTTACAGCAGAGCTGTTTTCTTTGCTGTTCATCAGATTTCCTTTCAGCAGGTTTTACTAACAGCACTGGGGGGAAACAGGGCCAAAGTTCTCTACATGATGGCTCCTCCCAGCACTCACACTGACTCAGCTGAGCTGGAGGCAAACAGTGGTGGGATTACAGTAATTTTGATGGAAGTAAGAACAGCCTGCTTTCCAAGTACATGAGGAAGGTACTGCAGCTCAGCCAAGCAGGATGCTGCAGTCCAGGCTGTCCCCACCTCCTGGCTGAGAGCAGAGATGGCCACAGAGGGACAGCAGTTCAGAGGCACCAAAGGAACACATCTCATCAGGAAAGCATTGGAGAGAAAAGCCATTTGCCACCACTTCTGTCACTGCTGCTGTGTGATGCATAAGGGCAGCAGAGACTTCAGCGAGGTCCCCTAGGAAGGATTTTAATAACAAATGCAGACAAATATCTCCATTTATGCAGGGAATATGTCGGCAGTCAGGCCCTCTGCATATTTCCTATCACCAACCACAGTCATCTGTAGCTAATCTGGTTTGAACATTGGACAGTTTGCACTCATCTGGGCCAGAGCTGTGCCTCACTACTGGGAAGACTTTCAGCCCTATTTTGTGCTGGTAGAAAAAAAGGGACCCAAAGCTGGACTGCCAAAATGTGCGAGCATATCAGCTCCAACCCCTCATTAAATGAACGTGGCGTGCTGATTAAGAAGGATGACAGCACAGAGCCCTGTGGCAATACACTGAGCACACCCGCAGGGGAGAACAGCCCTTGCTCAACACAGCCCCCTCCAATTTCTTGGAAAGAAAGAAATAGGATACGTGTAAGATAAGACTGGATGCATTTTCCAGGCCCTGCACAGCCCCTGTGCTGGTAAGGGCGTGCACTCTGCTGCTGAGGACACTGTTCCTTCCTGGGCATGTGCTCTGGCAGAAGCACTGCATGCTGTGGGTGCATGAACATCCCTGAGCCTCACCTGCCCTCTCTTCTCATGGCACTCCTCGATTCCAATTTGAAGAAGATCCTGAATGATCTGGCCCCAGAAATTTATTAATACAACGTGAAAAATAACCACCAAGAGAAACATTTACCATTTCTCTCTACAATTCCTTTGCCCTTTAATATTTTGGTTTCCAGCATCCTTCAGCCCTTACGACTTGGTGTCAGGCCAGCCGTAAGGTAACACACCAGCAAAACATCCTAGCACTATCTTCCAGCATTATCTAAGCCAATGTTTGTGCCAGATCTCACCCACTTTGAGACTCCTTTGCACCAGTTTTGCTGCAGAAAGGAGCCATGAGAGTACATGACATGCACGTTATCTTTTGAGACTTTGTTCTATTGTTCTATGCAATGTAAAGGCAACCCTGGGTTGAGTCAGAATCTGGCCTTTTGTTTAATGTCTTAAACAGATGAAGCTGCTGCTTGAAGCCCAAAGACAGAGAGAGGGTCAGTAACTGAGTGAGCACTTCTTCCCTTGGCAATCAAGAACCCATGTTGTCAGAAAGAAATCATATAAGGTGTGTTAGCTTCCTAACCACAACAAAAATCTCTCAGAAGATGACTGTTTCCCTCCTTGACTAAGGAGACATTAATTTCAGTGATATGTGCAGTAATGTTCATTCAGGACTGGCCACAGGTGGTCAATTATTCTTCTGGTAGTCTAGAAGCAGCATGTTTATTCCTTATAATAAAAAGTATTAGTACAATACAGGGTTTATTGCCCAATTAGGAAAGTGACATGCAAAGAGTTACAGCCTCTTGCAGGTTATACAGCTAGAAACAAATTTTTGCAGCTAGAAACGCATTTTTGCAGCTTAATGAAATACCACCCTCCTCCCTATCAGGCAAGCAAAACCTACACAATTTAAGAGCCAACTGACAGGTATTTTAGGGCTCATACACTAGCATGTACAATTGAATGTTGTATTGTATATTAAAGCTCTAGACTACAATTGTGCTTCTTTCTCTGTTTAAAACATTTGTAATTGATCATTAAAAAAAAAAAAGAAGTATAGAATTGCATTTCGGTTCAGAGCATAAACAAAGCAGTTCTTGAGCAGAATTTGAAATCTGAGAACATCGAACACATGCACACTTTGATCACTTTGTAGGATCTACACTCACTGCTCTGCTTGCTTTAGTAGTTACTGTGCATTGTCTGGGCAGTCAAATTGGTTTTAAACATGAAAAAGTAAACCTTGGTACCCATTTTCTCCTATTGTCTCAGATAATAATTCATAATAAACGAACCATTATGCAAATACCAAGGGTGCTGTTGTCAGCTATTTGGACTGTAATACAACATTAAATAATAGATATTGCTTTGCACTTCTAACTTAATCACAACCTCAAACTGCATTAAAAAGTAATTAAACAGCAGCATCCCCATTCAAAGCTGGTCATCTAAACACAAAGTTCACAGATACCTAACTTTAAGGATACAAGCAGTCTCTCTGAACTGAATGGCTCTACATGGAAGCTTAATGTTAGATATGCAGTTCAAGTGGTGACTGTAGCTGTCAAAAATGTAGGTGTGACGTGGTAGGTATTTATCTAGTTAATGAACAGATATAGGCATACATAAAGGCGGCTTAACCAATCCTAAATTAGCACCTAATTATTTAGAGTAAATCTCACTCTAAAGTGCTTGTCTTCTGTTAACTACCAGTAGGACCTAGACAGAGGGCTTGGCTCAGGTGCCGAATACCAAGATGCTGCAGCTCAGGTGTGTGAACTGAACCATGTCCCAAATCAAAGGATCTGAGAAGAAGTGTGACACAGGTGAAAAATCACAGTGAAATGTGGATCCATCTGAACCTCAGACTGAAATATCCATTGCCTCACCATAAGCACAACTGAGAGAAATGTCTGGCCACCCAAAGCCTACAGGGGTGCTATCCTGAGGGATGCCAAACACAAGGGAACATGCACACTCATTAAAAAAAGAAGTAACCTCCAGCATAATGCAGGTTTGACTGAAGTAGTTAATAGTTTCACGCAAGGGGTACACGACAGAAATTACTTAGCTTACTCACAGACTAATTACAAAATAGACCCTGCTTGTAAGGAACAGCTGTGCTCAAGATACTGCTAAAAGCTGATCTGAGTGTTCACCCACCTAAAATACCCCAGTCTGCAAAGAACAGCATTAACAGGCAAGCTCTGTGTAGGGAAACAGACACTTCTTTCCAGAGAAAGACAACAACATATCAAAATCACACTGTGCAAGACAACATTTCTAAAAATGTTGACAGATATCACCCCTGTTTGACTTATGGAGCCATCAAAAGCACACTTGCATGGAGCATTTTTGAACACTTTAGTTGACTAAATCACCAATTTAGAATCTGTCAGACTTCATTATGCAGATTAAAAGTCTCTCCTTGGTTTCATTTGTTATGCATTAATAAGAGAGCATTGGTGACTGTATCCTCTCAGACAACCAAAGCCTTTCTGCCATTACATAGTAAATTTTGTTCTTTCTAGTGTTCGAAAAAAACCCCAACACAACAGCAGCATGGCTTAGTTGCTATGCAAAGACTTAAAGCCACTGAATAGGGATCAGTTCCAGAGTTGGGTTTGATTTTAATCGAGACAGGTAAATTACACCTAGATGTGATTTGACGAGGTTTTCCTGCTTACCTGTTTCATCTACAGGTGAAGAGACCAGCCCAGACCTCCTGGGGGATCCCCACAATCTTGCTTGATCCCAATGGGCATGTAATGCTTTCCAGCTCGATGCCTGGTGCTGTTAAAATATCCAGTACCAACAGGCAGATTTATTATGAATGCTGGTAGAGATCTTTTTTCTCTCTCATTGACTAGATGTGACTCAAAAAGTTAATGGTAATTGCTCTCATCTTCATTTAGCAATGAGAGAGAAATGGGAGCAATTTGCAGATCTGAGAACAGGTCATTACAGGTGTGTTATATTAGTGTATTCATGAGCCCCCTGGGACAGCCATGCTGAGATATCCAATAACTTTCTTAATGTGTAATTACACACCATTGGACTATAATTGATTAATTGAAAAGAGAATGTAGGCAGATGCTAGGCCAAGGCTGCTGCTGCTCATTAAATGAATATGTCCTTGCTTCTTTTTAATAAGTTAAGTGAACTACTAAAAAGCAATTAAATGAGAACTGAAATTCATTAAATTTTAAGTAATTATTGGTATTAATTTCCATAATAAAATGCAGGAATTATATTTTGGTGGTGAGGTTTTTTTCCCATCGCAAAAGCAGCATAATAGATGTCACTGCTGAGATGTAAAATGGTGTCTGCTACAGACAGCAGTAAGATACATGCTCCTTGCAGATATGTTTTCTTTGGTGTCCCTTTGGAGAGCTGATGACGTCAATCTGCCTCCTTGACACATCATTCCTGGAAACTCTGCACAGTCCTTGGGATTTCCAAAGAGAGGGGACTACACAGTCAATATCCCAGCACATCTCCAATCCTCCCTGCAGTGCAGCCGCATGGCGGCTGGGATCTTCTCAACCCTCCTTCCCACAGGCTGGGTCCCAACTCTGAGAAATATAAAAGAGTATGGACTCCTGTTTTTCAAAATCCTAGTCTCTTACTGCCGTATATTTGTTCCTGAAAGGGCCAAAGCCTTCAAGCTCTCTTCCTTTTTAATGGAGAAGACAACCCATGCAGCAAGACAAGGCGTAAGACAGCTGCGTCTTCAGAGAACGTCAAACAGGTCTATGAAGGCGTCTTTTCAGACCTGACAAAACTTGTTCTCATTCACACCCTGCATGAGTGAGAGCCAGGGTGAAGGGTGCAGGAGAACCTGAGCACTAAAACCAAGGGCACTAAAGCCAGTTTTCTGGCCAGATCCTGGTAGTCCAGGTATGGCAGTGGTGAGATGTGGAGGCAGGGGTGGCTCCTGCCAGGTAGCTGCCCGGATGCCCCATCTGATACTTTCCCCAGGGCCCTACTGAGATATCTGCATCTCCTGCACATACCCCAAGAAGGAAATATTTATAGCTCTGGGTGATGACTTTGGAAATTTTATTTCCAATTTATGTGGAAGGAAATCCGATGAATTTTATTTCACCACATTTCACTTCCTTTGGAACAAGGCATATCTTTATTCTTTAATGTTCCATAAAAACTGTCTGAATTTTATTTAAATTGGTTATGAATGCCAGTTTCATAAAGCAAAGCCACGCTTCACAACTGGTTTTCTTTCCAAGGGATATAAACCTGCTTTTATTTTTCAGTTTTATAGGGGTTTGACTGGGGGGATGGCTGACAATTTTTTTCAAGCTGTTTTTACTTTAAAATGTACTGAAATTCCTTTAAAGAAGTAGCCTGCTAAAACATGCATTTTCAGAGAACGTTTTCTCACTTTTTTTACTCCTTTAAATTCCTGGTCAGTACGAAGATTGGTAGGTTTTTTTTAATCATTGAAAAAGCAATTTTTCAATGAGAACATGTTTAATATGAAAATTACAACTTCAGTAAACACACCAAATTTGGAAAGCAAAGAGTAAAAATAGAATAATACAACACAGTATTGCATTGAGGAGAAATTAAGGTTGGAGAAATCATTCAAAGGTCACCAGTAATTGCACATTTATTAATAAAATTTTTAATGCTTGTTCTGGGAAGGAAGATGACAGAATTGGAGCTGTAATGGGATTTTAATTACTTTCCTTTCTAACAAATGCATTTTGCTTCCCTTTGGAAATAATAATAACAACAACAACAATGGTGATGCTAAAAATTAGAAAACATGCCTCCTTCTAAGGGAAGGCAGGCATGTGTTCACAAAGTGTCAAGTGTTCCACCCTGAAATAATGTTCCTGTATTGGTATGAAGGAAAACGACAAACTAGAGACACTGGGGCAAGGTTTCTTGCTATTTCTATTGTACCTGAGGTGAGTGCTACTGGATGGAACATATGACTTTTTCTTGGCCCTGGGAGGTGAAATTCCCACTGTTGGTAGACACAGTCTTTCCTAAATCTACCTCATTCCCATTACCCATCTTCCTGTGCCACCCGCCTGTCTCTCTGTCACACCTTTCATTCTACCTCTATAGCTCCCTGAATCATCATCCTTAATTTGGTTCACTGGACTGAAAAGGTGGGGGTTATGTAGAGCTACTGGAGGTACCAGCCTCCTCCTCGTGTGGATAGCCACATCCCTGGCTATGGAGGACTTTTGTTCCTTCTAGTCACTTCTCCTTCCCTTCCTTCTCGCCATTCCCCACACTGCTGGGGATTTTATAACTTGCATTTTTTGTGCCACTGGGAAGTGGCAGAGACTTGTCCTCCGTGCTGCTCTCAAGGGTTAATAGCATTCCCCTGCCCACTTGTGCAGGAGGTGTGGGGAATCCCTCACCCTCCCTAATGCTGTAGAGGTCATGGTCACTTTCAGCCTTTGCCGAGTATAAAAGGAGGGAGGTTTGGGTCTTATTTCCTACTATCTCAGACTTGTTATGACAGGGTTGTATTTTCTCTAAGTTTCTACAGCTGGTCTCTGATTTCAGCCTTCAGATTAAGTATTATTAATAAAGATCATGTTTTCACTTCAAATTAGCTGTTAGCTGGCGTACAGCAATTTTTGGTCAGAGAGGGGTAAGACATCTCAAAGAAGTCGTTTGTCCTTTCCTGTCTACAGAGTACAGGGTGTCTTTCAGAGCCTGCTTAAAGTTAACAGGAAGGATCCTATTGATTTCACTGGGCTTTGGAACAGAGGTTGTGGAGTCCTAAACATGCTGTGAATCAAGAAAAAAAGCATATTTCTTTAGAACGGTGGTGATGCAGGACAGGGGAAAGGGAACAGAATGCCTGAAAGACCAAGGAAATCTCTCAAGACCCCTGCTGCAGCCCCAGGAGAAGGACCCAAACCTCCCAAGCCCAGCCCATGCACTTCATTTCCACTACCAGGTAAAAAAAAAAACCCACATAATTAAAAAGCAGGGCAAGAAGGACACAGCCTGTACACCAGCAAGACAGTGGACACATTTGTTCTGAGTCAGTAAATAGATCTGTGTCGACAGGCATAGAGCCCATCATTTCCTGGGGACAGCATATTGTGGGGCAGCTGGCAGGCTGCAGCTCTGGGTTTGCTCCTGCATTCTCTTCTTGAGATGCCTATCAGGGTGCCCCCTGGGTGCCTACCTGCCCAAGCAGGCAGCAGGCAGGGAGGGCCAGGGCTCTTCTCTCTCCTAAAGGCTGCAAACCTGCCCATGGGCTGAGAGCTGCCTTTCTTCAGTGCATTCACCCAGTGCCTGTGGATTTCCACAGCCTTCAGGAGAGTGAGTAAGGTGAACACCGTGCAGCCCTCCATTCAGCCTGGCAGCAATTAAGGACCAAAAATGTTTTGCAGTAATTTTGCCTAGTTTGCTGCCCTTGCTTGAAAAGAAACAGAATGCAAGGGGGTTTTGGTGGGTTTTTGGGAAGGCTCTTTTAAAAATACTCTGCTGCAACTCATGAACAATTTAGTTTTCTGAAAATGAAATGTTACAGGCGATTAGCTTATGGTATGACCTAAGCCTCACTGTTATTCTAGTCACAAGAAAGGTTCAATTTCACGTGGCCAAGATTACTGAGGTTTTAAGAACATCAGTTTTGATTCACTGCTACAATTGCTTTTCTCAACATTTTTGTTCCAGACCCATAACTGACATTCTGACAGCTCTCTGTGCCTGATCCAAAGTCCCTCAAACCAGTGTCAGGCTCTCTGTTGGCTGTTACAAGTTTTGCATGGTCATTAGCTGGAATCACTGTGTATACCATGGTGCCTCGGATTGCTGGTTGCTCTGAGACCTCAATGGCAAACGTAGCCAGAAACTGATGAAACCCACCAGTAAAACACCAAATAATGGCACCAGTGGTGCAACACAGCAAACTTCCAGAGATGCTGAAACAGTGGTAGTCATCACCGTAGAGGTTTTAATTCTGCGTAGAGTTGGTACCATCAGCTCTACAACCTGGAGCTCCACAGGGTGTCACAGGTTTCATCTCTCTCTCCCCTCCCACCTCTCCAGTGTGGCAAAATCACCTCCTGACTGTAAGGTAGGTACCTTAAAAGCCCTACATGTGACCCTACATGTCTCAGAGCTGCTGGGCTGCAGTCCTGCTTCAGCTTTCTGGACAAAAGCTCCGCACATCCCAAAGCCTGGGCCAGGATGAAGGAAGGACTCTCCTACTCCTTCTGCCCATTTGCACCTAACAGCACGAAGGAAGAGCCAGTGACAGATACATGGAGCTTTCTCTCTCCTTTCTGCTATGAATAAGGAGGCACCATGGGAGACGACAAGGGATGAAAGGCAAAGCTGTCTCTCCCTAAATCAGTTCTCCTCTGAAGGCACTGTGAATATGAATGGACAGAGAAGTATTTTCTTTTAATGCTGAAGGACTAACGGGGAGCAGTTTTTGCTTGACACTGGGGCACAGGAAACACATCAGGTACCTTAAAAAAAAAAACAAAAAACTGAAAACTCACTTTCTGAAACCAAAACCCTCCTGGCCTCCAAATGATACCAACATGCCTCTTTACATTTAACTTTACTACAGCTACAAAACCTACTGGCCTCATCCAATCACGACTGTTCTCAGTGCTTTCTAAAAACAGTCAGGTATGTATGAAATCTTTCCCACATTCCAGTACTGTAACACTGAGGTTAACCTGCCTGCATCCTTGATGCCCTATCTGGATGCCCCACATGTCCCATGCTCCCTGACCCTGCCTCTAACACTGGAACAGCAGAGCAGAGCACCCTGACTTCAAGTGAAGCATCAGCTGCAGCTTTGGCTTCTCTCAGCCTTGCAATAGACTCCCCAAAGGCCTTTTGCTTGTAGGAGAACATTTTGCATTGCATGTTTCAGTTGTAGATGTGTTTTCAGAGCTTTCTCTGCCTCTTTTTGTTAGTGATCAAAGATAACTGGCTGTAGGTGAGTCTGCATTTAATCCAATAACAAGCATGTTTTATTTTGTGTCTCTTATGTAACAGCTTCCGAGCACCAGGACCACCTTATAATTCATTGCATACTGGACTCATTAATTTATCCTCCCAGAAAAAAAACTACTAGGAGCAGATTTTTTTTCTTTCAAAGAGAAAAATATCATTATTTTACTGCAGGAAAACTGTGGAACACAGCTGGGCATGGGACTGGAAATTAATTTTTTTTCCAGGGTGTTTATGTTTTGTTTGGTTATTTGTTTGCTTTACATATAATCCCATAGCAGTGGGTGGTACTCAGATCATCTCCATAAACAAATGATCTGGAAAGCAACCTGGTGTTTAATTTCCTTAACCCATCAAACCCTCCTTTCCTCATACAGCAGCATGCTAATCTGAAACCTTGACTTGATATTCTGGGTAACTGGGGAGGGGGAAGGACAAGCTGTTGGGTTTTTTTCCCCCACTTTTGTTAAAAGGCATCCAAGCATGGCTCTTCCTACCCTGACTAACCTGGGTAGGTGCCAGATGGATTTTTCCTTTCTCTAGGCAATGGCTCAGGAATTTCAGCTGGCTAGAGCCAGGGCTGATGGCTTTTCACTGGCCTTTTCACTCCAGCCTACCCCTTCTCTGCAGTTAATCCCATCTCTCTCCCCACATCCACTATTAGCTGGACTGCATTGCTTCTTGACAGTCAGCTTCCAGGGGCTTAAATTCTGCCTTTCCTTCTGGAAACAAAGAGATGTGCCTGAAAGAAAAGCTTCCAGCCTCTCATGGATTAGGAAATCAAAATCCTGAGGCAGCGCCTGTGGGAGAAGAGGGGATGGCTGGCCAAGACAGCATGCTGGCCTGACTCTTTAAAAATAAATCTGTTTTATGTAGTTCCCAGTATTTACCATGGGTAGACTTAAGAAAACGTGATTCTCAAAAATACTGAAGAGTTCACAAGGAAAATGTGATACCCTCGTTGACTAGAGCATCTTAACCACTTTGTTTTCTGTGCTCTACAACAAATGACTTGAGACAACTTATCTGGATTCAGCACAGGAAATGAATACCCTAACCTAATCCTGTAACTGCACAATGGCTTTCTGTACCAACCAAAATCTTTATATGTCATTGCTTTTCCTAAAGCACAGAACCATTGCAAGCACTTCAGGGATTCTTTTGCCTAAATGAAACCTCTTTCTTCCTCCTATTTCCTATCAAGCTTCACAAAAGAAAATCAAAAACCAAACCAGACCAAAACAACAACAACAACAACAAAAAACCCCAACTCAAATAGCTGATTTTTATCTCACTACCCAAAATTATCTCCTCTTCTGAAGAGTAAGCAATGTAGAAAACACACAATTAGTAATACTCTCTGCTTTCAAATCTCCCCAAGTACTGAGGGTTAAAGCTTTCCCTCTGTGTCTGTGACCTGGGATGTTAAAATTCAGCTGGTGTAGCACAGCTCTTGTGGGAGAGCCCTGGCACCCAGCCCCCACCACAGCACCCCAGCCCCTGGATATCACCAGGCAGCACCCTCCCAGCATTTCCCAAACAGAGGAACCTGTGCTTGCTGGAAGAAAAATCTGACTGGAAAAAGGCAGCTGAACACTAAAGCAAAGAAAGTACTTTGGAGCTGAAGCCTCCAGTTTCACCTGACGGGCTACTACAGTACTTGCTCTCCACTACACTGAGCAAACTCCATGCATTTCACGAAAAGCATAAACAAATTTCAGTTTCTCTTTCATTTAAAAAAAAAATCTCAGCTTTTTGTTCAGCCAGCATCTGACTTGCACTGTTAGACTCTGAGCAGGATTTTACTGTTAGGAAAATATTTTTTTAGACAAAGCAGCTGTCCCCACTCCTTTCTTTCATGTTTTTGCCCTTCTCGTCTTCTAAGGAGACAGTTCCTAGCACAAATAGAGGAATACTGAGTAACTCTTAGGAAAAAGATGCTGCCTTAATGGCTATTTCATATGAGATTCACTTTACTCTCAAGCACGTTTTAATATATTGTTGTTTGCCCAGAGAATAAAAATCTAGAAGGAAAACCACCACCTCTCTATGAAACATATAGCATTTTAGACAAATAAACTAGTTCTCCCGCTACCAAAATCTAGGCTGAACATATTTTCACTGAAAGTTCCTCAAATACATCTTTTAGAATAGCAGAGGTATATATTCATTATTTGTCTATTTTTTTTGACTTACAAATCAAGTGTAGATTACACCCCTGCCAATTTTGTTTCCAATAGCACAGGAAAAATAAAACTGTGACAAATTGCTTTTATTACTTCCTTAAACAAGAACTGAAACTTGTCCAAAAAAGCACATGAAAAACTAACTTGGATGACGTTTTGCCAGTTAGTTATAGGAATGATATAATAAAGCAAAACCTTAAATATATAATAGAAGACATTAAAAGAATACTTGGCTTTAATAGCAGAAAAGAGGTCAATTGGTTCATTGACTGCTTGTACTGAAATATGGCAGATTTTCAATTGAAATAATAAGTGACTTATTTTCTCTGGTGTTGTCTCCCAAATCTAGTCCTGAAACCCTCCAACAACAAGTAGCCCTCCTGACTTTGCTGGCATCCTGGTGTGCTGAGATGATTCACCAGGTCTGCTTTGACCAGTGGCATAGTAATTAAGCATAGCCTTGAAGAAACAGTTTCACATTTTTGGCACAAGAATCATGACTGAATCAGGGAATCACTTTTTGTGTTTCTCTAGTTTCTTCCCCTCAGCATGTAGCCCTGCTGCCCTGAAACCAACAGGAACCTTGCAAGGGGTTTACGAGGAAGCAAAATAATTTTTTTTTTTTTTTTTTTTGGGTCATGTCACATTTTAGGCCAGGGAGAATTACATGAGGAACAAATGGATCCTTTGGAGTGACTCCTCTGGTTCTAAAAAGCACTGTAATTACCCAGCCAGGGGTTGGCTTGGCATGGGGGACACACCTGGGGCAGAAGGAAAGCTTGTGGGTCCACTAATGCAGGGGCAGCAAAAATGCTCTGTCCTCTGCCCAGTGCCAGGCACAGTAACTTTCCACCATCCCTGGGCTACTGCCCTCCAGTCTGGGCTTCTCTGATCAACTCCTGAATCTCGGGGCTGGCTTTCACACTGGGTTACACTGGCTCATCAGCTCAGCTTTGCTGGATGCTGCACCAGGGACACCAAGATAAGCGTTTGGCCCCGCATCCTCCACGGGGGAGGCAGACACGGGTTTTAAAGCCGAGGAAACACAGCTTGCTCCTCCGCCCCCACCCACCTCTTCTAGAGTTCTAAGGAGAAAAAAAAGTGTTGTTTCAAAATATAACTGACCCTCCACAAATATTTCCATTTAGCCAAATGATACATTGTACTTAAGTAAGGCTGAGAAGAAAGGGGAATGCAAGGGAGAGATCTACCGATTCATCTAAAACTCCCTTTTCCAAAGCCATGTGTGAATCTCTCTTAAACGTATTACAATTCATTCTCTGTTTACTTTAGGCAAACAGAAAAACTCATCGTGGAGCACTAATTTTCGCAGGCTAATCGAGAACATTAGGTCCCAACAGGTTCATTTAATAGAAATATAATAGGCATTCCTACTTGCTTTTAATCTTGCCTAGCTGCAAATGCAAAAATGAACAGCGAATTAACCCTGCCTTGGAACAGAGATCCTTTCACAGCCGGTATCATCCCTCTCACCACTTGTAAACACTCCAGGCTCCCTGTATGTGCTTTCCTGGCTTTCGCTTTTTCCCGGGAGCAAAGGAGAGGAGTGGAGAGGAGGGGGGAATGGAGAGGATGCTCCTTCCCACATGCAGCTAGGTAGGGGAGGAATAGGCAAGCTCTAAAGGGGATGGATGCTGCGTGTCAGCAGAACAAAACGTGCCCCCGCCACCCAAAAACAAAGCAGAGCTAAAAGGTGGATGGGAGAGTGAGTTTTGGGGTGCCTTGGAGAGGGCAGGGGGGTTGGGTTCGTGCATCATCGGCTACTCCCTTCACAGCTCTCCCTGCTTTATAGTGCAAGAGAAAGTGGTACAAGGCCATTCATGTGCTGTCATCAAATATAAGTGAGTTTTTCAAGCAATTGGAGATCTTAAATTGTTCATAGATAGCAGAACTAGCATTAGAACGCTAAACAGGAAAAAAAAAAAAAAGCCTATCATATTTCATAATGTATGCCACAATGAACAAAAGCCTTTCAAAAAAAAAAAAAAAAGAAAAAAGAAAGAAAAAAAAAGCTTTCACTGTGCTAAAGTAACAATCTAGACTTGTTGTAAGTATGTTATTCTTACAAGTAGTTCGCAGTTATTCTTGAAGGCAAGTCTTGGAGTTTCCTTAGCATAGTGCTGCTGGGGAAAATTTTCAGCATGTCCATCTTCATCTCTAGCCTGAAGGGAAATATAATGGCCTATTTAGGGACTTACAAATAATGGAAGGAAAAAAAAATAGCTAAAAGCATAACAGCTCAGATCATTAAAACAGACGGGAATCCCAAAATACAACATTATTTAAAAGTTTCTTTAAATATGCAGTACACTTTTTAGATATGAGAACTTGGGATGCTATTGTCTTACATAACTTAGGTTGAACATGCAAATTCACTGTGGTGTAATAATTAGAACAACAAAAGACAAACCCAAAATGAAATATTTGAGCTGGAAATTGTGAGTAAATCAGGGTTTCAATTTACTCCATTGCATTTTTCAGTATTACATAACATACGTACTCATTTAAACTTTTTGACATGCGTAAGCAATCCCTACATAATGTACTTGCATTTTCAGTTTAACAGCAAGGCCAGAAAAATAAATAAGCTTTCATACTCATAATTTACATGTAATACTGTTATAGATAAATGGATTCCCCCTCCATGTTTTAGCAAAGCTTTGAAAGGAGCAATCATCTAACAAGAACAATGATCCTTCAGTCAAATGCGGTCAAAATATTTAATGACAAAGATGCATTAAAAGTTATTTGGAACTAGGCTGTTAATTAAGAAAGCTGAAGTTTAAATGGAGACATTACCAGAGCCCATTAGCAATCCTGCTTGCATATAGTGTTTTTCCCTTCTCATCTACAGCATTTTCTGCTTTCAAGTTAAAGCAAAAGGGAGAAGCAGGTGAAAGGAGGAGTGTCAGCAATACACTCATTACACTGTTCATTTGGGTGACACTTGCACTCCGTTCCGCTCCATCTCATCTGATCCCTGACTGTTCGCTCTCTCCCTCTCGCAGCCTCCCGAAATTCACAGCTGAGCTGTCTCCCTCACATATGGCTTGCATATAATTATGCACATTCCATTTTACACTGCATTAAAATGATGCGCTCCTGGCTCCCTGCCAACCTATTTAAATCAGCCCCTGCCCAAAGAAGCCAGGGAGAGGAGGAGGAGGGCAGAGGGGGAGGCGACCGGAGATGGGCAAGGGGAGCAGGAGGAGGTGATGGGCTGAGGAGAGGATAGCCCCAGTCTTCATCCCTCCAGCTGCCCCATGTCCCCTTCCCCGGGGCTGTGGGGAGGGCAGGGATGCTGGGGTGCAGCATGCCTGCATCTCGGTGTCTGTGGCAGCACTGGGGTATTGTTCCCCCCCTCACAGGGAGCAAGCTGCCTGTTGTCGTGTGTCACACTCCCGGCACCCAGGCTTCTTCAGCGTTGGCATTTATATGAAAGATATTTGCACCTTGTGGGCTCTACGGCTTGTTTGACTCCAAATCGGATTCTGCCTCTCCCCAGGGAGGTGGGGTGGGAGAGGGGAGCTGTGGGTTAAGAGCACCAGGGATTCTGGGGGAGAATACAAATGGGCTGAACCTCATGGGAAGCCTGGTGACTCCAGTGGGCTTCGATTTGGGCCTCTGCTTGTCAGCCATGGGGCATGAACAAACTCTGTCTGACAGAAAATGCCATTTTTAAAAGTGCAAAGTTTGTCTAAAATATGTTCTGAGTAGTGCCTGCAATTGATGATTATTACAAGAAGTGGGAAATGAGTTTATCCTGTATGTTTCCTAGCAGCTTATAGGTATTTTCTTTCATTGCATTCACTAGCTGCAGGGTGGAAAATGTTTAAAATTTTTCCTTCAAACCACAAGGAAGAGGCAGAGTATTCCTAAGCACCTGAAATCACTTTTATACTGACAAACTGAAACCTTTCTCACACAATAAATCTACCTGCCATGCTGCGTGGAATACAAAGTTAACATTTGACTGAGTTTTGCATAAAAACAAAACAGAACATCTATTCTCATTTTGAAAACAAACTTTGTCCCTTCCTCTCCTCCAGTGAAGAATATGGGCAATTAGCTGTAGCATTCCCAGGTCATCTAGAAGACAACTGGGGGATGGTTACCTTGAAAAGGCCTTGCACAAATAGAAATGGACCTGTCAGCTCAGGATCCCGGGTGCCAATGGGATGCTCAGTGACAGAGAGTTGGCGAGATGTTGCATGGGGCACAGGTGTTCTGTAGGGCTCTGAACGCTGTCAGTGCTCCCAGACCCCTGAAATTGTATCTTGGCACTATTCTAGACATCATGCACGTGATGGCTGGCACATTGTAACCTGCCAGTGACCCTTTGGAGCATTATCTTGGTGCACGCACACACCTTGTAAAATGAAATGGATATCAGGGTGTTTGTAGTGCAAGTGTCAAAATATAGAGACAAACCTCACCAACCTTGACCTGCTTTCCAAAATTGCCATTAACACAAAGGTTATTCAACACTGCTGATGGCAACATGCCCCTCCTCTTTCTGGTCCCCACTGTGTTTTATTTGACTTTGGATGTCACCACAATTTCCTAGGCAAAACCAGTTTTGCTACCTACTGCTATAATTTACTAAGGCAGCAAAAGTATACCTAGTTTAGCTAGCTGGTTTACATTGTAAAAAATACCTATTCTCTGCAGTCACTGCCAATTGTCCTTTTGCTTTACAGTAAATAATTTACTACCATCTTCCAGCTGCAAGAAGGAAAAGGCAGGAAACAGTCTTGCAGAAGGAAACACTCTTACAATGATAACCACTGTTCTAAGTGTATTTAAAAAGTCGCTCAGAGTTTATCTTGCCATGGTAATATTGTGATATGCCTGTATGTACACTGACTCATACTCAGTCCCTGTGTTTGCCTCAGCCCCCCAGCATCTTGACCTCACTCACAGCAGCCTGGCATCTAGAGCTTCTCCATCAGGCCTGGCTGCCATGGGATGCTTTTCATGTGCTATTGCTCAAAAGTAAGCAACTGGGGGGAAAAAAACAAGCCAAAACTGTGACCTCTCTGATTTTTTAAAAAGCTTTTGAAATGCTAAAATCATTACAGAAATGCTCTCATCAAGAAATGTATGTCCAAAGTGCCAGAGGCAATTGATTGCATATATGCAATATATAGTATGACTGCTTTCACAGCACATTTTGTTCCAGGACAAAAAAGGCTTCTGAGGTCTGGGACCATGGTGAGTGCTGCTAGTTTTATCAGCACAAAACTGCTGCAACTTCACTGTGGCAGTGGCTCTCCTGGGGTTTACTGAATCTCCTATAATTCAATAGCCTCTACTGGCAGGCAGCCGCCTTCCCGTCAGCTGCATGGGATCGGAGAGGGAAACCTGCCCATCGCCAGCCCATGGGACACTGGGCTGGCCACTCGACAAAATCAGCAGCCCTGGCACCACCCTGGCTACTCCTGGCACAAGAGAGCACATTACCCACAGAGCAGTGTTGGCAAGGAAGACCAAGTGAGGAAGCTGCAGTCGACTTGGTGGAGCTGGCTTGCCTGCAAGGTCAGCCTGATGACGGGTGGCACAGGGAAACTGTGGCCTTTAATTGCACATTAGGTATCAGGAAACCCTTCTTAATGATAGGAAGAGCAAAGCACTGGAGCAGATTGCCTAAGGAGACTGTCAAAGCCCCATCACTGGAGATTTTTAAGAGAAGATTAGGCAAACATCTGTCAGGAATGACATGCACAGAGTAGCTCCTGATGCGGGGAAGCTAGATGGATGAGAACATCTCCTTTCCCAGGTCCTTTCCCTCTGCTCTCTACCACTGAGCTTTAAAGGCAAATGGCAGGAGAGTAAGGAAAAAAAAATAATAATTTTTTAAAAAAGGATCACAAAAAGGGATCTGAAAGGACCTCTCTGAAAATAGTACAGCATTTGATGTTCAGATATATGTGTACTCATTACTAAGTGCATGATGGCAAACTATCTTTGGCTACACAAACTGTGCTATCTGTTCATAACCCAGCCAGCCGGTATTTGCAAAAGATGCCAATAGTTTGGAAACAAACTGTATACTAGGTCAGGATACCTTTTTTTAACAAGACAGAGGAAGAAAAATCTACAGCAGAATTTCTTCCTCTCCCAAAAGTATGGATATTCATTTCTCCTTATTCTCAGAGAAAGATTTTCTTCATACAGCTCGGGATTTCTTAGCTTCAGTGTAAGTCTTTTTATGCAGCCTTAGCCTTGGGAAAGGAAATCTGTGCTTACATTTTGAATATTAAGGCCATAATCTTATGATAGTGTAAGTCACAAGGTAGGTTGAACAGAATAATTTATTAAGATGGAACTTCTTAATGCAAAGCTTCCACTAGAATGGGACAATGCATTTGCAATGAAATCCTACTCTTCTGTCCACAAAAGTTTAATGCCACTTGAATGAAAACACCTAACATCTGTTTCCTAGGAGCAATGACCACTTGAGTAATGCAGAGTGACAGAATATTAGCCTGCTTACTCAGGATAAAATTGCCACCAATTTCCATGAATGTTCTTTAAAACAGATGAAACACGGGACCATTGACCCCCAGTCACGTTAAACACAGGCATTAGTTGAACCAACTCTGATAGGATGACAAAAAAATTGCAAAAAGTTAAAAAGCATTGCTATAGAAGCCCAGATAACTGAGTCATCCAGCAGCGATGAACAGAGGAAGTTCACATCACCCTTAATACTATTGTCTCTGGAGACTGGCTGCAGATGGAAACAGAAAGCTGTGTTTCCGTTTCCATCACAAAGGTTATCTCTCCTGTCACTGAAACTGGAAGGAAATCCTCAGGGAGACCCTAATCCTTGAAATTCCAGTTCCTGTGCATTTCTGTTGTCCCAGATAATCAATTATCACGCTCTCTACGTTCACTGCACCAGCAATGGTAAAAATAGCACTGAACTTCCATCTGTTGAGTACATTCTTCCCAGAAATACTAATGTACTTGCTGTGGGCTTTGGTGGTGGGGGAGCCTGACATCAGGGTGCCAAGCTGTGTCTCTGTACTGGGAGCAGAGCAGGGACAGGGACAGTGTGGGAGAGCAGAATAGGGGAGAGGGACCTGGGGGTGCTGGTGGATGGAAGGATGACCCTGAGCCAACAATGTGCCCTTGGGGCCAAGAAGGCCAATGGCATCCTGGGGTGCATTAGAAGGGGGGTGGTTAGTCGGTCGAGAGAGGTTCCCCTCCCCCTCTACTCTGCCCTGGTGAGGCCACATCTGGAATATTGTGTCCATTTCTGGGCCTCTCAGTTCCAGAAGGACAGGGAACTGCTTGAAAGAGTCCAGTGCAGAGCAACCAAGATGATGAAGGGAGTGGAACATCTCCCTGTGAGGAAAGGCTGAGGGAGGTGGGTGTCTTCAGCTTGGAGAAGAGGAGAATGAGGGGTGACCTTATCAATGTTTATAAATACATAATACTCAGATCAGTGAAAATAAAAGACCTGAAATCACACTGGTTGCTTATCATATGGTTATCATTTAAATAACATGAAAATCAAGGTTGTTTCTTTTGCCTGGCCTCCTGTGAACACCCCAGGTTAGAGGTGACCACCCTATCCAACTTTCCCATCCTGAGGTCTCTGCCAGCAGTGGCTCTCTGCACACTTGGAGGTGGTCTATGGAGAGCTTGCAGGTCATGTGCTACTAACGCCCCTTGTTTCCAGCTGCTAAAATGCATTTAAAGACAGCTAAAAATACATTAAATACTTTCCTAATGTTATTTTTCCATGTAAGCAACTGCTGTAGTCACCACAGGAATGCTATATGATCGCCAAGAGAAGGGGAAGTGGTCCACAAGACAATCTTTCTACTGGAGGTGATCTACAAAGTTAAAAAGAAATTGGGAACATGCTCTCTTATAACTATTTTATTAAGTATGCAGAGGAAAACCAGAAGGATTTTGCTGACTTCTTTTGCTGCCTCCTCTCTCTCTGCCACTCCAATTAATGTACATAAAATCAAAGAATTTTCAGGGTTTGAAGGGATCTTTAAGATCATCCAGTTCCAACCCCCCTGCCATGGGCAGGGACACCTCCCACTAGACCAGGTTGCTCAGAGTCCCATCCAGCCTGGCCTTAAAAACTTCCAGGGATGGGGCTTCCATCACCTCTCTGGGCAACCTGTTCCAGTGTCTCACCACCCTCATGGTGAAGAACTTCTTCCTAACTTCCAATCTAAATCTACCCGCCTCTAGTTTGTATCCATTCCCCCAAGTCCTGTCACTATCTCACATCCTAAAAAGTCCCTCACCATCTTTCTTGTAGGACCCCTTCAGATACTGGAAGGCTACAATAAGGTCTCCTTGGAGCCTTTTCCTCTCCAGACTGAATAACCCCAACTCTCTTCACAGCAGCAGAGTCCTTTTCACAGAGAGTGAAGTTATATGGTCCCTGAGAAGTAGGAAAGATGCCACTGCAAAGATGCAGTTCCTAAGCAGAGCCTGAGGTTCAATTCCCTGCAGGCATCCTTGGTAAGAAAAGGGCACCTACCATGGGCTTATTTCTTGAGAAGAGCTGCTTATGCTTACTGTGAAATATTCTTTATAGACAGTGATGACCTGAATCTAGACCTGAACTCTAACCTGTGCTCATGTTTTAGTTGCTTTTTCTTTTCTACAGCTGTCAAAAGCTAACACAAAGTCTGAACACAACACCAATAATGGCACACTGGATTAGAAAAGCACAAGTCCATGTGTTGAGAAGAAGACTTGGTGTGGGAATGCCTTTGGGAGCCAGCAATGTGGCTACTGTGATTAAAACTGGAGAAAAAACACCATTCAGAATATCCTGCAATCTCCTCCATTGTTCTGGGAGAAGAAACACTCCCTGACTTTAAAAAAAAATAGTCACCAGGCCAAAGCTGGTCTTCTAACCAAATCAAACCCACAACCCCCCATCGTCCCTTTTTGAACAGGTGTAAAAACTCCTGGGAAATAGGCAGTTTTGCTGAGAAAAGCTGCCCCAGAAAAAAGGCATTAAAACAAAGAAGGAGAAGGTGCCAATCTGTGAAATGATAGGGCAGTGTTTCTGAAATTATCCTCGTCAAAGCAACTGAGGAATGCCATGTTAATTTTCTTGCATAACAAGCACACTAAAAAATCCAAACATATATTCCTGCAAATCTCATAAATGGTTATTTATGGGTCTTGTCTTTTTTTGAATAATGCTAGTCTTCTCCCAGCTATGGCTCTGAATAGCCCAGCTTTACATATTAAATTTTTCACTCAGAATTTAATGATATAAAATTATCCACAGTTTATATTTAAAATAAAAGCTGCAAATTCTATTAAAATGGAAGTAATACTATAAGTGAATCAAGAGGAAATACTAATAACAGTACTACACTAGTGCCTGCTAAAGTCATAACTTTCATGCCACTGCATTTAAAAGTCACTAAAAACGTTCACCCCAAAAAAAGAAGGATTCGGATTTCTGGTTTCAAAACATCTTTTTCTCCCCTTCCCCCTGTTTTGTTTCAGATACTTTATAGAACACCCCTGATTTACTGATCATCTTTTCAGGCAGAGTTAGGATTTCCTCGTTGTAGAGTTTGCAATGCTGGACATTTACAGCCTCTTCTACCACTGGCATAAAATACTTAGGAAAAACTGATGATCGCCTTCCGTTTCATTTCATACATTCAGAAACAGCAACTGAAGCAAAAATTACAGTGTCTATTGCCCTGGACAACTCTTACGGTTTTCATAGGAAGAGGAGTAGAAGGATCGAGACATGAAAAGAGTTGGGCCCATGAGCAAACAAAAGTGGTCCAGCTTCGATCCAGTAGCTCAAGCAGGAACTGCCTTCTGCTATCAAATGAAAACTCATTAAACCTCATTTTCCCATTACATTCCAGACCTATGCATCTTTTTCTTTCCTCTGCCAGCTAATAGCCAGGCAGTTCCTGCAGCTCTACTGGCTTCCACAACATTGCACTACCCTTCCCCTGACAGTTCAAGGCACGGTGACACATGAGAAGTGTTTGGATGACTGTCACAAAGATAATTTTTCAAATTGCACAATCCTTTACCTATATCATAAATTTTTAATATCCAATTCTGAACTGCCAAAGAATAAATATGATAACAAATAGACAACACTGAGATAATTCGAAATAAGCTTTGCTTATTGCCCCTTTGAAAGTTTCTTTGACAAGTTGCACCTGCATGGGACCTTCATAAAAGTGGGCCTATCCTACTAATCTCCTTTCTGGTTCATGACAGGCCTGATCCAGAAACAGCTTCACAGTTATTGCATCATACTCAATAGTAGCCTAAAATATGTCTAGGAAAGAAATTAAAATATACCATAGACTTCCAGCAGATTCCATTTTTGTAATGGGTAGCTCACATCACCATAGCCAATAAGCTTCCCCTCTCTCTTTACATTCTCTGCTTATTATAATTTATGAGATAAATTATATTCCAAAGTATAAATTATAATTCTAAAGTATTCACTGTCAGGTATCCCTTCTCACTGCTGCCATTGCTACAAGGGTTCCCTAACACAGATGAGAGACTCCTGTGCAGAGCAAGCACATGTTTCCAATCAGCTTGCCAGAGAAGCAGAAAAACAAAACACAGAACAGAGGGGGGGGGAAATAAATACTTTTTTTAAATCCTCAAATGTTGTTTATGGTTAACTAAGGCTCATAAACCAAAGAAATCACTGTCCCTAATGAATTTGTTTCGATGCATCTGCTTATTTCAAGCTTCGGCTTTGTAAATACCAAAGCAACAATGCAGATTTTCTCTGATTGCAGTGTCACATATAGGATTAATCATCTTGACTCAGAGTGTATTTTTTTAAAGCAATTGCAGACTGGTTTAATGAACTCCTCTCCCATTGGCTTTTATAGATTAGTCATGATCAACATACCATTAAGATAAACCTCGCGCCCCATCCCTCCCCTCTCTGACATTTTGCCTTATTTGCCTCACAACAGTCAATATCCAATTAAGAGGCAATGGATTTGATCAATATAATAGGTACCAATAAGACTTTAACAGCTGGTAAACTCTACATGTACTCTTTTTTTTTTTATTCCTATCTTTGTGTTATATAAACAGTTCTGCTCTTTGAATAAATGAAGAGAAGGAAAAACAATGGCCAGGACTGGTTGGTAAAGCTTTCCCTCAAATGGTCTGTGCCTGTGAGCTACTCCACAACAATAAATGCTCATCTGGGATCAGTGCAAGACAGGCAGGAACCTATTCTCTGTATTTAAAGAGTGAAAACAGCAATCTCTTCCCTGCTTTTGTTAGGAGTGACATGCCACTTGGGCTATTCACAGAGGAAAATGGAGGGGTCGTAATATTATTAAAAGCAATCACTTATGAGCTGGGTGAAGGGATGACTGGCTTGGAGAGGGGAGCAAAGCCCAATAGGAATGGAGCATATGCAAGAGAACAGGCAAGGAGAGAGTGAAACAAAAAGAGGGGAAGCCCTGATACAAATGATATCTTCTACAACCTTAATATCATCTCCCTATCTTTCTGCCAACAATGAATGGCTGCAATAAAAGCTGGGACAGTGGCAGATACAAGCAGAACAAAAACAAAACCTGGCTGGCAGTGAGAAGCATTCACTGTAATTACCAGCACCCCAGGTGGAGGTCAGGAACTTGGGTCATGGTATCACCATTGGCTCTAATACCAGGTACAGTACTTCTGTGTTCTCTGCTGCCACCTGTTTTTAAGGGTTTTATTCAAAGTTTTACTCTAAAAGATAGTTCGCAGATACAGTCCTGTTGGCTGATACAGTCCAAATGAGGTAGTCTTTTTGCCAGGATTACCACTGTTCTTTAAAGAAGTCATGACCACAGAGGGGATGCCACACTCTCACCAACAAAGAGAACTTAAGCCAAACACCTCTGAGCTTGCTCTGAAAGCAGGCAGAAAGTTATTTCTATATCACAGTGGCATGTCTGTTTTCCACTGTCACCTGGATGGATTCCAGTAACATATTTCATATCTAAACCCAGGAAACTGTTCAAACTCTAAAAAAGTCAAGAGCACATAGATCCTTTCAGGCAATGAGAGACAACCAACTATAATCTGTCTTCCCAACTTGCCTTGGGATTCATGAAGTCCCATTCTGAGCTTTCTCCTTTCTGTCATGGTAAGATGAAAAACAACTCTCTCTTCCCAGTTTCCTTTGTGACCCTCTTCCATGGGGAGCAGTTGAGAGTAGATCCTTGGTCAACTTTCTGAGCCTAAAAGAATCCACTTCTAACTACTCCTAGCATTTTACCTCAGGCCCCAGGGTTTACCAGACTGTTCTCATCTCTGTGCATTATTATTACAGAAAAAGACAACATACTACTGCAACTCTTGAATACAGGCTTAAAAATGGGGATGCTTTCACTAGAAAAAGGAGCAGGCAGAAACACATTCACCATCTTTTGGTCTTCTGCATTGATTCAAATTATCTGTTTACTGCCTCTGTCCCTAACTTGGCTTGCTTGGCCTCTTACCACATGGCAGAGGCTTGCATGTTTTGCTGCTTCTCCTGTAATCCTGACTTGTTATTTCCTACTTCTTCCCCACAGCTCCTGTTTTGAAAACCATCCTCCCTGGATGCTGCACCAGACTCCTACATATTCCCCATTAGCACTGCTATCCTATGTATGAGAATGTCCATGCCATCCCTACCATTTCAGGGTGGCACTATCAGCTTTTTAAAGCTTCCATGGGTTTATTTCAGCCTCTCATGTGGTGGTCCCTTATATAACTCCTGTTCGTACAACACTTCTACAAATACTTAGCCAATAAACTCGTTTACAGCTCTGTCCTTTTTTCTTGTCTCCTCAATGTCCAACTATTCAGTATCACCTCAAACATATACCCATTGCATTGCTGGGCCCACTGAAGTCCAGAGGCAATAAGTCTGCTGCCATAGGTCTGTCTCATTTTCCTCAAAGATGAAGCTACTGTTCCCACAGGGAAGAAAAGAGATGGAGGCAGGACATTCCTGTGCATGGTGGGTGCCACATCCCTAGAACTGAAAGCTGCCAAAATCACACACCCCCGAACACAGAGTGCCCCCAGCTCCTCTGTTCAAGGGCTGGGCTTGAAGCAGCCAGGTGGGCTCTGCAATATTCAGAGAGCAAAGTACTGCTGGTGTTTCTCTACTCCCAGGCTGTAGATCAAAATCTTGCCTCTACTGTTGCCAGTGCAGAAACTCTTCCATGTGTTTTTAGGGGAAAGTCAAAATGATGCCTCCATCTAAGCAGAATCCTGAGAAACTTGAAGAAATGTGGCCTTTGGCCTTTCAGCCACTGTATAAATCCCCTATTGTTTAACCCAGATGTAGAGGTCTTTATGCTGGTCAAAGTGTATATCAACTGTAGGAGGCAGCAAGGCCTGGGGGAAACTTGTTACTAGCACTACACAGAAGTAGGAAAGAACCAGCTCTAAATAAACACTGAAGCACCTTCTTACTCTTGTGAGTAGTGCTGCTATCTGAAAAACATAACATGATTTTCTATTCTGTTTCTATTCTATTTCTATTCCAAGACCCAAGTGTTTTGCTTGCATCCAGTTTTACACTGAGCATCAGCTTTGTAAAGCTCAGTAACAGTCTTGACCTGTGTTGCTTTTAGTGCACCTTCCCAATCCCTGAATAAGCTTCTCTAAAGTGAAGAAAGCATCAGCTTGCCCTTCAAACAATCACCAGTAAAACTAAGCTGCAGAAAAGGCCAGAGCTGGCAAGATAACCACTCAGCTAGTGACTGATGTTCAGCCTAGTGTAAGACGGAAACAGAGAGGAAAATCCATCTGTGTCACCCAGTACTAGTAGGAGGAGAGTGCTGTGGTGGTGGCCATCATTGTCTCATCTTCAGCAACAGGCTGGTCAGAGAGAAAAGAAGCTGAGGAATGCCCTTTTCACACTCAGCATGAGAGTTTCAGGAACAGAATTACAATTTAAATTAATTACATCTAACCACATAATTAACGTTCATGTCAGTTTATTACAAGCATTTTCCCCACCGATGCTGTGAAATGCAACTTAGTGATTTTTTTTTTTTTTTTGTGGGGAATGAGATGGAACAACCATTTGTCTCACTCGCATTGTTTATATATTAATTGTTAAATTGTTGGTAATATTATTAATCTCATTAGCCTAATTACATGCATTCTGTCTTCTTACAGTAACATTCTTTCCGGAATTAGACTAGTTCACACTTCTCCATCGTTTCTCTCTCTCAGTTTATAAAACCTGATGGGGAATCACTGGCGTAGAAGAAAGCGGAAATGAGCACTGAGCACGAGGAGCTGCAACATCAGCTGCTTAGCAGGAAGGGGGAATCTATGAGTGTTCTTTAACAAACGGCACGCTTCACAGCGTACGCTGGCAGAGCCCTTCACACGGCGGGAGTTGAGGCTTAAAAAAACTGGACCACTATAATCCTTTAAAAGCAGCCAGCGTCTCTTTCTGAGAGCCTAGGTCATGTGCCTGGCACTGCCTCATATGGTGTCTCTCTTCCGCCATTTGTTTATTTGCTTCTGGCAGTTTTGGCAGTGAGGCACTGGAGTGAAATGCACACCACTCCATACATATGGTGGGAAGAATCTAGTGCATCAGTTGAATGCATACTGTACTGTATACACATTCTGTTTTATCTCTGAGCACAGCTGTGCTGTAAAAGCTTACAAAATGTGAAGCCTTCTGTGCAGCAAAAACATCGACAGGAGAAGCTGGCCCATAACTTATTAGGTTGTGACACAAGCCAAAAAAAAAAGCCGAAATTTAAGCTGACAACTCCTGGCATCCTGGTGAAAAGCACAGTGGCTCAAGTTAGAGAGGGAGCGTCAGCCTTAACTTCAGGTTTCAGGTTTTCACTGCCATGGGTCACACATAGCATCACTGGTTTGTTCTAGGAGAACAATTCCCAAAGCCGGCACACAGCTTCCAGCTAGCGACCAGCAAGCAAACACACACTAGCTTGAGATAGGTTGGGACTGAAGGAGGGTATGGGCGAGAGCCAAAAACCCGTCACGGCTCTTTTTTTTTTTTGCCCAGCCCAGCAGCCTTCAAGCTGTGATCAGTCCTGTGCCTCCAATTCCCCCAGCTCTTTGGGCTGAAGATAGTGCAAACATATGCTAGGAAACTCTCCTGCGCTGGTTGGACCAGATGTCTGAGTAGAATTTTTTTCCACCACAGCCTTGAAACAAGGAGTCTTTATTTTAATATGAATAAGGACAGCCACACTGGGTCAGATCTAATGTACTCTAGGCTTGCCTCCAGCAGTGGCCAGTGTCCTCTTTAGCACTATCTGAGGAGCAATGGGCCACCAGTGCTTCCAGGGGTACAGACCTGCCAAAAGGGCAACGAGAATGGGTGTCTGAGAGGTTTGATAAGTGAGTTTGGCCTGCACATTCACTGTTCCTGGATATTTTTCCACATACATCTCGGTCTCCGGAGCTGAGTTAGGTAAGATTGTAGCACATCTCCTTTCCTAACTACTGATGGACTCCATACATGCATGTATGGTCAGGCAGAGGAAATGTGGTGAGTAAGCAGAAGAGGGAAGGGAAACACAAAGTGGGATGGCCTTTTTGGGATGCAGAAGAAATGCCATGATAAGGAAACCATGACTGGAGACATCATGTTTCCTCCCTGACCCCATAGGAATGAACTCCACACACTTCTGAGCTTTGGAGCTGTCGGGGCTGACCTATGTGTGCTTCCCCTGCATGCTGTGAGGGCTCCTCAGCCAGAGAAAGCCTTGGGAGGAAGTCTGGGAAAAAATTCCTCCCTTCTGGCCCCAGTGCTGCCTGAGGTGATACCAGGTCCCAAGCCTCTGGGTCCAGCAGCCTCCTTGACAGCTACAGGTTGTGGGAAGCACAGCCTCATGGTGGGAGAGCACCCCAGCATCCTACAGGCACTCAGCCAGGGAAATCACACTCCTTCCTGCTCCTCACCAAAACTTCTTTCTTTCAGGCAAGAGCCTGGCACCTGACCCTGAGGGGAAGGTGAGAGCCTGATGGCTGGAGCTGAGGGAGAAAGGCCTTCTCCCCACCTCACCTCCATCACTCAGCCGAGATGGCCTCTTTCCCCTGACAGAGTCACGACAGCACTTCCAAACGCAGCAGCTGCTTCTCCAAGCTGCCTCAGAGCCATCATTAGGGTCCGGGTGGCAGAGCACTGGCCCTGGACCCCTGGGGCCATGGCTCCAGGACTGTGGAAGGCCCACGGCCCCGTGCAGCGCAGCGCTGTGGGGGTGAAACACAACCCCGGGTATCCTGACCCCTCTCCTGAAGGGAGAGCTGCTGGGCTCTGCCATCACTCCCTGCCTGCTTCTCCAGACTGGAGAGAAAATCCCTGTCCCTCACCCCTGTGGCCAAGGGGAAGGGCAAGGCAGCTCTTAGACTTTGGGAGGGAGACAGATGAAAAACAGAAATTTAAGGTTCGGCCAAATATTTTGTCACCTCTCTTACCAATGACATGGAAACAGGAGCAAGGGAAGCTCTTGCCTCAAGCACTAATTGCTGCTGACATTTCAACAGCCAGCTTTAATTGCATGTCCACACTGAATAAACCTTTTAAAATATTGTTTTAAACACAGGGCAGGCTCCTCCTTAAAACCAGGCCATGGTCTGCACTAAAGGAAACCATATCAGTGAAGGGTAATCAGAGGTTTGGAACAGCTCATACATAACATATTAAATGACAACAACTTATCCACCAAAAAAAAAAAAAAAAAAAAAAAGGAAAGGAAAAAAGGGAAAGAAAAAGAAAGGAAAAAAAGAAAAAGAAAAAAAGAAAAAAACAAAAGAATAAAAGAAAAAGATGAAAATTAATATGATTTTACTCTATGTAGGCTGCTATATTTTTATGTTAACAAAAAAAAGCCTTGCATTTTTGTTACCAAAATAAATGGCTGCTAATTATTCATTAACTATCCATCAATTGTAACAATGCAAAAAAAGCAGAGATTCAATAAATGTGTAAAAACAAATGAAAGAAAGTACTTCTTTGCAGAACAAGTCAGCAAGCTGGGTAGTGTGCAGGCCAAAACTATGGATGAACCCAGGAGGAGTGCAATGCACTCTCAAAGGACACCTTCATCAGCCATTAACAACAACAGCACAAGCACTCCCATACTGAAATAATTTCAAGGAGCCAGTACAGAGGTGGTCTTGATGTTAAAAGCAGAGAGTCAGGACAGTAGGGTGCAGGCTGAGTTCAGCTGGAGTTTGGACACATCTGGGCATCTGTGCAGTACGGCTCTAGGAACTGACTTTGGAGATGGGAACTCTGTTTTCAAACCTCAAAAGCAACACATGGATATTAGTTGGGGTTATCTTTTCTACCTCCAGGTAAAGGTAGATAAAGTGTTTCCAAAAGTGGTGAGAAACTTCAGAGAGAGGGATTGAATCTAACATTCACAGCAAGCACATCTGGTTACATACCAGGCTGCTGGCTGAGAGATTGGAGGGCAAACATGTACCTGATGATGGTACTGGATTTGAACTAGTTTTTCTTCTTATACGTGCTTTAGGAAAGGTTCTTCATTAATGGGCTTTTGGAAAGCCATGAGGTCACAGTTTCTCTGGCCTTCCAGGTGTCTGTTCATACCACAACAATTTTTCTGTCTTTCCTCTGTTCCTTTTGTGAGAAAGCCCAGCAATATTGAAACGCAGTAACTTTGAATATCCTGGCTTGGGTCAAAAGGAGACAACTCGACTTGAAACATTAAAACATCCACATGAATGTATACAAATATAATGAGGAATAAAACACAGGTAGATTTCACTCACACTCCTGATTTTTCTTTCTTGTATTTTTCCTGCATTTCTGAGTTCAACTGTATGATTATCCAGGAAATCAATTTAAGTTATACTTTTAGATATACACAAAGTAACCAGAAATGTCATCACCCTCATGATGCCTTTCAGCAGGAGTTTAAATCTTTCTCTCCCTATCTTAGGAATGCTGAGCTCCATAGAGGAATTCAGACAATTACAAATGAGCATCTGAGAAGACACAGGAATGGGAGCTTGCTAGAGTATTACCAACTACACAGGTACTTTCCTATAAGACATGAGGGAAAAAGGAAAGGGTAGTTATAGATGCTTGGAGATTATTTTGTTTAGACATTCAGCAGGATCTTTAACATTTTCTTTACTAAAACTGTGTTTAAAAAAAAAAAAAAAAAAAGAAAAAAAAAGAAAAAAAGAATTAGTCTTGGAAATACTTTTAACAAACTTTGATACTACAGTCTTACAAGTTAAATTACCTAGGTCTTTTAAAATAATTTTGAATAGCTCCACTGGTTTCTATGAGACCCCCAAATCCACTATCTCTTGCTACTGTCACTCAGATGCTGCGATAGCAGGTGGAATGGGGAACATTTATGCAGTGCTGAGCCACAGAAAAGAGAGTGTAGCAACTCAGAGGATGTAAAAACATTTCAAGGTATGCCATTTCTTTTTAGGCATTTCAGAGAAAAAGATACATCAGCCTCACTAGGTGCATACATGTGCAAAAAGATCATGAAGTTTTAGTTCCACCAATTGTGAGAAGTAATTGGAAACATTACCATCAAGCCTTAACATCCTGAAACTACAACTGAGTTGCTTCACAGGAGAGCAGAGCTGCCGCAGGAGCAGTGTACTCCAAGAGCTCAAAAAAGTCTATGTGTTTTGGGGTTGGTTTTTGGGTTGGTTTTTTTTTTTTTAGTTAGTCTTGGGCATCAAGTGGTGGCTGCTGTAGAAAGATCATTGAGGGAAGCAGAAGGATCTTAAGAACAAAGCTGAAAATAGGATTTTAAACCACCCTTGTTGGATCAGCTAGATCAGACCAACTTCCATTTTTGTCACATCCTTGTCTGTCTCCCCACACACCAACGCAGACCTGTGTTATTCTAGAGATTGACTCAACTGGAAAATGGAAGAATAGGAGGCTCATGACTAGGCCTCAGTGGGGAGATGACCTGGAATACTCACAATAAAATTAACAGGCTTGAATGGATGGCTGAATGGATTTGAGCAACAGCTGGAATCTGAGGAGTCTAAAATCATTTCCTGTGAGAAAGCTGATTGGGAGAATAAATCTTTCATGGATTACATTCAATTAAGGTCTTTCACATCATTGAGATGCAGCTAGAAATCCATGAATAATATATGCTAAAAATAACTGGGTTCCAGGTTCACCCACCAAGGCTGAAAGCACGGACTTCTGGAGTTTCTCTGCCAGGCTGGGTATGGGCTAGTGATGATTAACATGAAAAAATAACCAAGACTTTTGAAGGAGGATAAACTCTAAACATCCCTCTGAAGCCATCCTCTTGTGATACACAGCTCTTTATACATGTTATGTCTGATTTGCAGGAGATGGACTCATTTCTAAAATCCACCAGTCAACAAAAAAGGCAGCAAATTTTTACACTGCCTACTTTTAGCTGTGGAGCAGAAAGCAGCAGAGTTGAGCCTTGCCATGCACGCAAAGGCTTTCATTCCAGAGGCTCCCGGGGCACAGAAGCTTCAGGGCTCTTAGCAAATCTGAAATACCTTTCATGGTTGGAGATCAAGTCTCCACAGTGAAACTTCATGAAATGGCAAAGGCAGTGAGGCAAGTCCTGAACTCCTGGAATCAAAACAAGCTGACAATTGACTGGAAAGACAGCACATCTCTTAGATAAAAATGTTTAAATAGAATTGATTTTACGGTGCTAGTATTTGAGATTAAGCAACAACTAAATCCAGGGTTCTTTGAACATCTGAGCTAGGAAAAAAGCAACTGTGGCTGTATTTTTATAAACAGGCTTACCTACATCTGCTTTTTTGATACTGGATGCTACAGAATGGCAGACTGAAAAGTGGACCTCCTGCTCAACAAAACAAAGAAATAAAAGGAAGATCATGTAAACATGAGAGAGGAGAAAATCACAACAGCTCTTCTGGCCTTTCTAGCAATAAAAAAGCAGCCTTCCTCAAACCAGCCCAAAACTCTATCTTTCATATTTCATTTTTCATGAGAGGATAGTTTTAAGAGGTTTTGACTTCTTGCAGGAATTTCCCATTAGAAGTATGTCACTGAAGTAATTAAGACATGACAGGAAGAGGTTATATTTGTACAATAGTGCCAGAACTGAGAGACCATGCGATTCCCTCTTGCAATTCACTTGGTTTTGGATTCTCAGAAGACCCAGTGTACCTTAAGCAAACAAAGCTCCTTGTTTGATTTTCTTCAGGGAAATCGATTGCTTAACTTTGTCCCATGCTTTTGGAAATCCCAGCCTTGTTGAGAGGAGCAAAGGAAACATTTTCCTTCATTACAGAGCCATGAAGACAGCAGGACAAGCTAGTCATGCTCTGTTGCATCAAGGGCTGCTCTGGTGTGGTGCTCCCCATGGGGCAGCAGGACACCTTCCTGCTCCCACTGTGGGTCCTCCATGGAGGAATGGGCTCACATGGTACAGAAGCACCCAACTTTTCCTCTCCTCTTGGGAGCATGCACCTCCCTGACTGCTACAGCTGTTGATGAGAAAGGAACATAAAATGGCAGAAGCCCATCTTTTCCTGAGCCATTTGGTGGTGGGAAAGGTTGCTCCTTGGGAAATTCTGGCCAAGGTGCAAATTTACCACAGATCTTCAGTTGTCAACCAAGCCTGTTCACAAACAATTACCTTAAACGTTTGACCCATGCTGAGTCCTGAGTATCCATCTAGCAGTGGCTGCGGTCTGAGACCAGTCCTGCAGTACCAAGAGGAGCTGGACTTCCCTTTTGATGGCTACTACATCAGAAACACTCAGCTCTGTTTTTCATTATAGCAGTAGCTTTCCAAGGGTGGGTAGGGTTGTGCTTTTCTCTCTCTTATAAAAGCAATGTGTGATTCAAAAATTAAGGTGTGCTCCTTTATTTTTTTTGTCACTCCAGGTGGTAAAAAAAACCCGTGTGTCAGGCAGTTTCTTAACCATTACCCTGATGATGCTAACTGATGTGGGAAGCCATTGAGTTGCTCTCCAGCCACAGTGACAGAGACAAGATACACCTGGGTCAACAAAGGAAGTACACAGAGCATGCAGAGTCTCTTTGTTAGACAAGAAGGTCCTGTTTCTAAATAACCATTTTCTTAACTACCACTTCATTTTAAACAAAGGTCACTGGCTTCTATCCTCCAAGGAATAAGAGTACTGTGATAAAATCAGCACTAGGAAGGACACGGGATTAGAAACAGAGGGTAAGGAGCAAGGACTTAGGAAGTGTAGGGGCTGTCCCGAAATCTCAGAAAATGTGCACTTTGTCCGAACAAAAATCTACCATTCAGGTCTTGAAATTTGAGACTCATGATAGGAACATAAACTCTGTCAAACCAGCCAGGTTTTCTACAACTCTGACAAGGAATTGAGTGCAACAGGTCATGAAACAGGTGGTGAGTGTCCAGTTCAGACTTGGAAGCAGTGGGCTACTGCAGAATTCCCATCTTCCCACCCACTGATTTAAGCATTTCCGTGTCAAAAGAAAATAGTCAACTCAGCAAACAGACTGAACTATGTTGTAAAAGCTTTATCTTTTAAATTGCAATAGCTATAAAATGTGTAATGCATCTTTTAAGATTTTACAGTGCTGTTAGTGCAAAAGAACAGAAATATTTGCCACTATCTTATCAAAGTATCAGGCCTGCAGCTTACAAGAATATTTTTTGAACGCCAAACCAGAAATACTTGCTTTTTCATTCTTGGGTGACATTCACAATAATGCAACAGCAAAAAATATGCTCCTCTCTCTTTTGAAGAAATTATTTGCTTCATTAGAAGCCAAGCCTTCTTTCTCCTGCCAGCTGAAATAGCTGCCTTTGTATTCTTAAGTGAAATCATTTAAAAATGTGTCAGACTGAGAGAGATGTGTTTTCCCAGGTATTCCTGAAAGCCATTCAGTACTACAAGTCGGAACTACAAAATTATGCTGCACCACTCCAACTATTTGTTTCTCTTCCCAAACAGAGCATCATTGTTCTTATTTAAAATGATCCTCACAACGCTGAAATAATTATTCAGCCCAAACAGCCCATAGCAAGTCAAACAGTCTTTAGACAGCTGTCATGGCTCAGTCTTCCGGAAGCTTTGATTTTAATGAAACTCATTATGGAAAGAAATTAACAGAAATTAACAGGAAAATATCATAATTTGTCTTGTTTCAGAAAGCTTGAATGGAGGCAAAAGGCTCTTTAGACATGACACATAATGTGGCCAGTCAAAACTCCCTGTGTCACCGAGCCTCGCACACTGAGAAAATAAGTCCAAAGTTGCTTATGTTGCATTGCCACAGTTTGGAGCAGTGAAATGAAAACGTTAAATGAGAATATGCTTTCTTTGGGAGTTAAGGAGCCTGTCTCTGAGCATCTGTACATTGTGTGCTCATACAAGCATGTGGGAATGTTCAAGGTAATGAATATGCTACCTGTAAATATTCTAGGGTAATGAAAGATGAAGGGTAATAAGCTCTCTGGAGAAGGGAACCATCTTATAGATAGTTCATGACAACTGTTTTTTTCTGCAACACTCTTCAACAGAATGGAAAAAAGACTTATCTTTTCAGGTACATATTAGATATCTAAGTTACCTCTGATTTCCCATTCAGAAGCACAAAAAGGAACATCTCACTGTGGTTTTTAATCTGAGTGGAATTGACAAAGGAGCATGCAGTGCTGTAAGCAGCTCAGAAAGGCAGAGACAGTAACACTGGCATGTCTTGGTTTAGTGTCCTCGGCCTCTCCTCTGGCATTTGCTGGAGTATTCTCCCTTGACAGAGCCTGCTATACCGCTGCCTCATCCCTGCAGAGAGCCCTCCCTGCAACACAGGACAGGCATCTATTCCATGAGATTGTCTGGCCTAAAAACCTGTCCTTCTGAAACCAACTGAGTTTTGCCCTTGACTTTCACAGGGCCCAGGATTTGGACCCCAGAGGGCTGTGAAAAAGAAAGCAACAGAGCATGTGCTTAGAAGGAAGAAAAGGTGACAGCTGGAAGGCAAAAGGGGCATGGAAATCCACAGACCCCCATCCACAAACTGAAATTTTCCCTAGAGTTACTCTTTGCTCTTCATGCAGGTTTTGCTGCAGAAATGTTGGGGGAAACTACTAAGAACATTTTGAAAGCACATAAATAAACAAATGCATTACCTTTTTGGCATTTACCCTTTGCTGCCTACAGTGGCAGTCAGCTCCCAAGGCAGAGCCACGTTACTTTGCCACTGTAGTACAAACCTACTGAAATGCCAGGAGAATAAGAGGGATGTGGTTATTATCGATTCCTCAGACAAGGAATATATATAAATACACACTAAAAGACAATATAGTGCTTCTGTGGAAAAAATAATAAAAAAAGAAGTCTAAGTTATATGGGATTTTAAAACAATTTTCTTCTGGTTTCGTGTGGAGCTCGCTGTATCAGTGGTATACAGAAAGTGGCAGATCTATGAGGGCAGACACAAGAGAGCAGGTGTGACAGATGGGAAGAGTCAAGGGAGTGAGCAGAAGCTGGTGGTGAGAGGGAGAGAATAGGCAAAGGAAATCAAGGCTAGTGGAAATGCTGGTGAGAAAAGTAAAAAAAAATGTTGAGCCTTCAGAGGAGAAGGCGGCAGAGAGACGGCAAGAGCAAACTACTCCCATCCAGTTTACACAAAGCCTAAATGATAAGACAAGCCATAGAAGATATGGCTTTGGAAACTGTGTCCTAACCAAATGGCCTTAGAAGAAGCCACTTCTATCCAAACCAGCATCATCTGCATGTTCCTTTATCCCAGCTGACTAAGAAATGTGTGTCCCCCTTTGAATTCTCACCTGACGTTTATCCAAATTGTACACTTATCCTCATCAAAAATACTACTAACGTCCTTCATACTAACAGGTCCATCTGTAAAGCCACTGCCACTTGTGAATAAGGCTGTTCCAAAATAGTTAATCTATAAAAATCAGTTGAGAGAAACGGATAAGAACAACCAGAAATGAGCCAGTGAATACTATTCACACACTTTTTAATTCTGGAAACAACAGCATGCAGTACCTGCATCTAAGATCTTCAGACCAGGTTTTCCACTAGTTTACTTGAGTTTTATAAAAAGATAATTCAATCAGTTCCTACAAGACCACTACACTGTAAAACTGGGTGACCCCATGAAGAATTTCTTCCTTAGTGTTCTGATTGCCACTTACTGCAAAAACAGCAAGATCAGACATTACACAAGAGGCAATTTTTCAGCAGGTATTACACATGCTGCAGCAACCCATGACAATTTAAAAGACAAGTAAAATAAAAACTTGGCACTGGTTTCACTTTTGCCCAGTAATTTGTGTATGTGTCTGTCTTGGATATAGATGATGTTGGTCAGCAGGGAAGAATGTCTATAAAATCACTGAGCCACATTTTATCTGGCACAAGGCTTGCTTCACTTTGGAAAACAGGCTGTAACTTGGTAGAGCCTCACTTTTGTCACTGATATTACTCTGGTAGACAGAGACCTCATTTCATGGCTAGACTCATATCTCATATTGGAGCATCAGTGCCTCAGCACTGCCAAACACATAGATCCTTCCTGACCAGCTAGTCAGATTTGGTTAAGCCTAGCAAATCTGTGCACAGCATTTCAGCAACACGGCGTGTGCAAAACCTGCTAGCTTTCTTCCATAATATTTGCAAATTCGGTAACAGTTGATTATTTATACATTAACCTACAGACTTCATTTCTTCCGTCTTATACCCATCCATTGTACATGTAGTGTTGTTGCCACTTGCTCTGTTAGGCATGAATTAATGCATCAGAGCCGTGTAATTTATGCATGCTATTTTGTCAAGTCTGTGTGTATGGAATCTGCTTTGGAGGTGCAAGCTGCTCTCTACTCTGGGGCCAGAAATAGTATTAAATTTTAAATTTCTTTTCCCCTTGGTGCCATGGATCAAGCAGTCACCGGCATATTTTTGATGAGATGGAAACTGCAATGTTCTGTGTTTTATGCCATTTCAGGTAGAGATGAGTTGTGTGAATGCAGAAGTGTGACACTGATATAAGAGAAGAAAACCCTAGCTGACATGGATATTCAAGGGATGCCATTGTCAGGGTAGCCACAGGACAAAGGACTGATTTGCTAAGTTAGAATATGACTGCGCATTTCTAGGTTTTATAATCGAGCAAGGAGACCCAGCTGCCTGCCTTTCCCAGGAAGCAGTGTTACAAGGAAGACAGCTTGTTCCACTTACACACATCCCACTGCAATAACAGTATTACTTGGGAAACGAAGACACAACATACAGTCTTTTCTTAGTGCTTTACAATTCTCAGGTCAAGTGCTAATACATATTACAGAGCTCTCTCTGGCAAGTATTGTTAGAGCTGTCATTAAAGACCTCCAAAAGTCTTAGCTGTGCAATTGAAAATGTTTCCAAATCCTCTTATCCCAAACATAACAAATCTCGCTGTTGTTAAATCTGATGTTTTGTAAATTTGATACTACTTGGCTTATTGAGGAGGGCTGGAGAATGTTTTTTGTGCAATGACACAGATCTCCAGAAAAGGAATAATGCATCTCTGCAGCAAGGGAATAATACGGATCTCTGGGAAGGGATTTACGCAGACAGGTGGAAAAGGAAAAAAATCAAAGACTACCTCCAGTATATTATGAAGATGATTCTAGGATTAAAAGGCACAATAATGCTACCCAATTACTGCTCCGCCTGGGTCATGCACTATGCGTAGCAGAAAGAAGCAAGATGGCAGATACCCTGGGTTATTTTAATTAATTTAATCATGTGACTAATTGGTCTCTGCTGGGTTTCTGTGGTAACTGCTTCCTAAGTGCTGATGGGCAATTGTGTTAAATGTAGCTTGGAAACTGCATGTAGGGTGCAGTGCCTTCTAGAGAGCAAAGGGAATTGTACAGCTGTGCAGGGAAGGTGCTCCTGCTGGGGCGCTGATTATCTCTGAGCAGAATGTTTACAGCTGTACTGTCCTCTTTGCTCCCCTGCAAGCACGCTTCCCAAAGGAATATGCTTGTTTGCAGAAAACGTGCTAGACTTTCTTCCCCTTGGGCATGAAAGTAAATTTCCTGTAGGAATATGTGAGAGCACACGTAGGCAGCAGAGTACGCGCTGTCTGGAGACAAAGGGAGAGCAGCGAGAGAGCCATGCGTGCAAGACCAAAATGACTCCTGTGTTCAGTGTGAGGCCCCCAGAAACCAGAACGTCTTCTTAGCAGTGGCTGCAATCGAGGGTAAATCCATTACTGAGCCCTGACACAAACAATGTGTAAAATTGTTTGGGTTTTTTTGTTCTCACCAACCGCTCCAGCATCTTTTGTATTATTCATGAAATCCCTAAATCCACACAGGTCACTATTAGCGTGGAGTACCAGAAAATGGCACAGAGCTGCCTTTCAAACATGAAAATGACTTGTAAAAGTAATTCTTTGCTTCACAGGTTGAATTTTGGATCGCTGCGAATAGGAAGTTGCCATCCTGCTGGATCCAAATTTACACCTGCGTCTCCTCACATGATTAATGTAACAGTATGAATGGAAAGATGATTGATAATAGCAACCTACATTCCAGTAATCACAATTGCACATAAGAAATGACTGTTTAATGGGGTGTTAAGTTAAACCCTGTTCAGGGCACAGAGAAAACACAACTGCAAATCTCCTCAGTACTTTTCACCAAACAAACCAACCTAAGAAAATATCCACAAGACAACATAAGACATGCCACAAATACAGAACAATAAATCATATTGTATCCTAATCTTGCCAGTGAAAATGCAGTAACAGGTTAGGAAAGGTAGGAAGACATAGGGAGAGAGAAGTTAAACGTTTGGTAGCTGTATTGCAAAGGCTAAAAAGGTTCCACTTAATAAAGCAAGGGAAAGGATAAGGCAGAATGGTGAAGGAGGTAAAATGTGCACTAGCCCTGCCCTGGGCTACTGAACATAGAGCTATCCAGCCTTAGAGTGACAGACCTGGGCTTTATTTTAGTTAATATAGCCTAGGTTAAATTTCAAATATCTTCTACAGCTTTAGCAGCAAAAAGTGCTAGCTGTAGATCATGATATACACAGACAAATACCTAATTTTTTATTTTTTTCTGAGGAAATGCTGCCAGTGGCTTGTACTTTGAGGTACAGTTCTCATCCTACTGATAGTAGTGGTAATGTTGCCCCTAATATCTGCAAGACCAAAATATTTCATTTGTTTTTATACTAGAGGTCAATACCTTATTGCTTATCTATTCTGCAATTGACATTGGGTTATTCAAACCTAAGTCTAAGAGTGAAAAATCAAAATTACCACATTTGTGACTAGCTGTCTTCAGGAAAGCAATTTTAGGAAACATAAACTATGCAATGTGCACTGATATCTCTACTTGTATTCTTTGACAAAGTCAGGCATAGAGAAGGTGCTACACATGCTTATGTTTTATACTGAAATTTTCAAGTATAATGACTTAAGAGTTCTACATGACACTCCTTTAATAACAGCCCTTACAATGTGAGGTTAAACACAACCCTACAGATTGCTCTAATCCTTTAAGAAGAAGTCTTCTACACTTTTCCAAATTTGCATCAACGGTAAATATTAGAAAATACTGATATTTTCAAAATACTTCCAAAGAGCAGTGTGGTGACACTGATAACTGCATTGTTAAGGTTGAAAACGTTTATGAAAGATCTGAGGATGATTGCAGGGGAGACAAAACATTTTCATTTTAGCGACAGTAATGAAAAAACTTTCCAGCAACACTATAGTAAACCTATTGCTTCTCTAGACCCAGTAAGAACTTTCTGGAGCTACTACAGTTCCTACACTGGGCCAGAATCACAGTCCCATTGATTTTAATAAAGCTGTGCCTGCTTACATCTGCTTACATCCTTTGGCTGACCAAATGGGAAACGTCAACTTAGATTTGGGTTATGTCACAGAGCCCTTCACGCTTCCTATGCCATCACCCTGATGAGGAAGCTGGGTCTCGCCATAGTGATCAGCCCATTTGTTCATCTCATCTGGCAAACTGCAGCTGACAGCAGCCAGTACCTGAAGGAAGAAGTGAAAAATATCCTATAATCTATGCAGTCAAAGGATGCATCTGGGGCTCACACCGGCAGGCAATATCTCGGACAAATGAGGTTTGGTTTCCCTTGCTCTTTTAATTGGCTTAGCTGTGCATTTTGCTAATAATCATCAGTTTTGTCAAATCTATGCAACCACACTATTTAATTTAATGCACAGTTCAACTGCTACTCCAGACAAAGCATTCCTGTTTATTTCAGTGGGTCGTGGCTCAGGCCTTTAACTACTATTTGTGACAGCTCAGCCTAAAACTGGGCAGTGTCATTTTGGGCAGTAATACTGCCTGCTGAATCAGAGTACCCTTTCCTTTCATTCCTGCAGAAACTGGAGGTGGAAGATAGGCAGAAGATGGTGTATGGATTCCTTCTGTTTCTCCTAGTGTTTGCTTGTCCCAGCTTAGTCAGTCCCAAGGATTTCAGACTGCTTTCAGGCCACAGTTCCAAGTGCTAACACATTGAAATTGCAAAATTTTCTTCTTTCCAGCCTTCTCTTCCTTCCCCACAGGCTTAAAACCTTTGTATTCCCCAAATCATCTTTGACTCTGCTCACCCCTTAATGCTTCTCACCCGAACACTCTTTGTTGCTCCTTGTTTGATCCGTGTTTCAGCAACCATGCAATAACTGTCCTCAACATCCCCATGCTCCAAGACCCTAGCTATGGCCATTTAACTACCACTATATCTGCATAATCCAGCTTGTTGCCCTCAACTATCTTTAGCTTCAATTTCTTGTCCAGCTTCATTTATTCTACTAATTTTTTTTTATTTATTTTTTTGCTAGTCATACTAATTCACTCTTGTCAAACTTGGTTTTTTTTTTCATTATTTCTAATTCCTCCAAAGAATTCTTTTCTGTCCTGTCTAGTATCTGCAACTCCTCCTACTTTAGTATCATCTACAGAGTTTGTGAACTTGCTCTCTGTTCTCTCCTGGAGATCATTAACGTAACATGAAATAAGACCAACCTCATGAAAATCCCTCTGGCACTTCTATCCACAACCTGATATACTGCTCTTTATCACCACCCTTTACTTTATTCCTTGAGCCCATTTTCAGGCCACTTGACAGTGTTCATATCCAAAGTAATTTGAATTAATCTGAGGGCAAGATTTCATGAGATGAGATTTCAAGTGCTTTACTCAATTCCAAATCCATTAGAACTTCTAATTTCCCTCCCTTGGCTGATTTCTGTGTGTCCATGTACACAGGAGCCGTATTTGCTTGGGAAAATCTCTGTACTCTTCTGTTACTCTACATATATATTACTACATATAATATAACTGCAGAAAATGGAGATTTGGTTGACTGGGTTTGTGCTTCAAAGTACCTGCTTTTTGTTGAAAAATTCAACTGTTTTTCTAAAAATGGTTAATCTTTCTGTAGCAAATTAAATTTAAAAATTTTGTAATGCTTATGGAAACATTCCTCAGCATTATAAAGTAATTTTTGTGTTAGTAGTAAACTTGGTTCCTTTGGAATGCAATCAGCTTCTTACCTAAATGTCCAACTTCATAAGAAAATGTGGACCAAGGTATCCTGCTGTACCAAAATGCATTCAATGTGAAGGGCATCAAACAGCCCATAAACACCAAATAACACCTCAAAAATAAACAACCTTATCAAGCAAATGTGATCCTGAGTCCATATAAACTATGTTCATTCAAATATCTGTCTATAAATTGTTATGAATAAAAATCGTATCTCTCTCAGGTGTTCTTTGCAATGCTGCAACCTGCCAAGCAATACCTAAATGAAAGTTACTTTACTCTGCCTGTCAGCAAATCAAATAAAAATTACTTAAGAACTCTCAGCTTCATTCCCTATTTTCAAGACTAAAGCAACATTCCTATCATTTTCTATTTATTGTTTTTTAAGCACCATACAAATTACTTCCAAATTTTCAGAAACAGTTGCTGGTTTTAATGATTTATTGCAGATCCTTGTCAATATCTCTGCTGCTTCACACTTTTATTTCCTTAGGAACACTCAACTGAGAACCATCTGCTCCTGGTGATTTACAGCTCTTCAGTTGCTGAAGTTGCTCCATGACATACTCCTAAGAGACTACAGTTTTTGTTTTAAGGCCACACTCTGATTTCCTGTGAACAGTGTCATCAGAGAATCATAGAATCACATAATTGGCTGGGTTGGAAGGGACCTCTGAGATCATCAAGTCCAACCCTTGAACCATCGTTGTTGTTGCTAGACCATGGCACTGAGTGCCACATCCAGTCTCTTTTTAAATATCTCCAGGGATGGAGAATCCACTACTTCCCTGGGCAGCCCATTCCAATGCCTGATCACCCTCTCCAGAAAGAAATTCTTTCTCATCTCCAACCTAAACCTCCCCCAGCACAACTTAAGACCATGCCCTCTTGTCTTGCTGAGAGTTGCCTGGGAAAAGAGACCAACACCCACTTGGCTACAGCCTCCTTTCAGGGAGTTGTAGAGAGCGATGAAGTCTCCCCTGAGCCTCCTCTTCTCCAGGCTGAACAGCCCCAGCTCCCTCAGCCTCTCCTCAGGATCTGTGCTCGAGTCCCTTCACCAACCTAGTTGCCCTCCTTTGGACCTGCTCCAGGACCTTGATATCCTTCCTAAACTGAGGGGCCCAGAACTGGACACAGGACTCGAGGTGTGGCCTCACCAGCGCTGAGTACAGGGGAAGTACTACGTCCTTTGGAACAGGAATGTCCTCATCATCCTCTGTGGTGAAGATGGATGCTGAAAATTTAATTTTTCTGCTATTTTGCTTTTTCAGAAGGGGCTGGAGTTACAGCTATGTGACTTGTGGGACTGGGGGACTTACAGGTGTTTTTTGTTTTCTATAGACTCATTTTTCCTACACCTTTTATAGTGCCTTGCACATGTGCCTTTCAGATACTTTCCTTGTCCTTATATTCCTGCACTTTACCTCAGAGATATTCAGTTATGACAGACATAATAGAATTTTCAGGTTTTTGTTTTTGGTTTCTTTTTTGAAGAATTTTCCCCTTAAGACAGCAAAACATCTGATATTCCTGGTACATGGGTGCCTGAGACCCTACTGACATAAAAAACACACTTCCAGTTTGGAAAAAAATGTGTTTTTTCCTCTCTTGCTGTGTGAAAAACCACAGAAACAGTAAGAAAACAGACCTCATGCAACATAATGAAACTGCCTGTACACAGTGTACAGGCAAACACACACAGGGCCTGATCCAGAGATCACTACAAGCAATGGGATGTCCTCCACTGATGCTGATAGAATAGGAATTAGGCCCAAAGGAAGCACATCAAAACAGCAAACTGAATTTTTTGTCTCATCTTTCCATTACAGTAATCATAGGTGTTGTTTGTAACTGTAGTAGGTAACAATTTTTTCAATAAAAGTGTGATTTTTAAGTTGAGAGTGTTCCTTTAAGCTTACACACTTCTTTGCTTAGTTATGCCAGATTTACTCTCTCCTTTCTACTTTTTCCTTGCTTAGAGGTATATGTACCATCTGTGCATCTAATATGGTATTCTTAAATAGCCTTCAGAGTGATTCAATACTTCTTTTTTCCCCCCTTTTTTTTAAAACTTTCTCTTTGTTAACCCTTTTCTTTGGTATTTTAGAGACTTCTCTTTCAGAGCTCCTGGTCCTTCCTTTCTTTAGGATAAAGTTACTGTCTTCCAACACAGCAGTCAGGAGTACAGCCACCTGTTCTTTTAATGCCCATGCATTAGACGAATCTCAGTGGGGAGTTAACTTATCAAGGCATTGATATTGATAAATTCCTCCTGCAAAGGGACACATGAGACTGATCCATTTGACAACAGCCAAAGTTGACCATTACTACTCTGACAACATGAAATGATTCAAACATACCTCCTCATAAATATAAATGTCACTGTTCTGTCTAAATCTCTGGATAAAACTTTTAAGACTTGTATTAAGTTTAAAAGCTTTTTTTTCCAGCTGATTTATTAACACCGCACTGCCATTATGAAAGCCTGGCTGCTAAATTAAAAATAATAAGACTAATTGAGACTGGTTTGCTGGTTGGTTTCTAGCTCAACAGGTCTCCCCTTTGATTTGACAGTCCATATTTCAGGGGAGGGAAGGGCTACAGTATAACCCATGGGACATGGCACCACTGTGTCTGTCTGTGCGATCCTGGGAAAGTTACTGCATTTGGACAGTGCTGAAGGGAAAGCTGAGTCCTTAATGGTCTCACACACTCCTCTGTAAAGGTATTCTGAGCTACCATACCCCACTGAAGATCCTTCCCCTTGGAAAGCCAAATAAGAACCAGAGAGATGCTCTACTCTGATTTTAAAGTAAATGGACAACAAAGGAGCCACATGTCCTGCCTGAGCATCTCCCCCATCTCCTCCATGCAGCACTGGCAGAGTCTGCCCTGCTTCTTAGGCAGGAGATTAAATAAACCAGAACCATCTGAGGCCACACACACACAATTCTTCCACCCTCAAACCATCAGATACTCTATGACTGTTCTTAAAAACTATTAAACAGATGAGTACATTTACTCTAGATAGAAAATTGTATCCATGCTGACAACTTGCAACATATGTTTACTTTCAGCCCAATTTAAATTCAAATGGGCGAGTTATAAACACTTTGGTTTTGACATAGATCAGCCTGTCACTGAACCTGGCTGGCCAGCAAACTGGCTTCTATTATTGAAGAAATTATTTCCTACAGGAAAGATATTTGACATTTTCAGGCTTTCGCCCTATAAACCTCACCTTGTTCTTCCAGCAAGTTTAATACTTGTGCATTCAGGACAACCTGATACACAGAGAGAAGCTGACTTCACTAACAGTTCCCAGTAGTAGATTTTTGTAGCAAGACAAACCTCTCTTAGGGTACAACGCTCCAAGGTCCAACTAGGTGTTCCAGCAGAGACTCATGAATAGTGCTCTGAGCCTATCGCCCTCAGGGTTGACCAGCCTGGATCAGTGCTATTGCTCCAAGAGCAGCTAACCTCTCTGCTGGCTTGCTCAGGACTGAGCTGAGCCTCTGCTTCAAGCCTCACCTTCCATTGGCCCCCTAATCCTGCTCATGTGCAGTTGGGGCCCACCCTAATCAGGCACAGGTGGGCTTAACACAAGCTCATGCTCACTCCCTGGTAATTAGTGGCACCTGGTTGCCTCATTTCACTACAGATTTTCCTGTTCATCCAGCAGCTTAGAAGTTGTGTCCATTTGGCCTTCCTAGCCTCATTTAGACTCACAAGGCCAGATTCAAGGTTAACGTGTGTAAGGGTTTCTTTGGTCTTCCCCTAAACCAACTAAACCTAGAAGGGATAGCACCTTCCTACATATATGGGTCCAGAAGACAAACAATGTGATTTACTCCCTTGGTCTAACTCAGTTTCGTCCTTGAATTTGTCCCAAGGTTTCTTTGTGTGGTGGAAAGGGAAGCTACCACTTGGGAAGAGTAAGAGAGCAATTAAACACAGCTGACAAGAAATGCTGAAATTCCAGTGAACTGCCATCTCACCTGCACAAATTACTTCATCACTACTGGGCTGTAACAGCAACATGGGCTCCTGAGAAAGTCCAGGACTAGAAATGACCTTACACCTTCAGCTGGGTCCCTCAGGCTTTCTACTACTGCCCACCATGGTCCCCCACCTGGACAGAAGTCTACCCCACTAAACTATGTGATGAATACATCCATGCATCCTTTCAGGAGTGTGTACCAAGTGCGTAATTCACAACATTGTTCCCAATCCAAACATATTTTTGAAAAACATATTTGCTTAATTTTGTTTTTTAAATAAAAATATATAGAGTGAAAAAAATACTCAGGCTCCTTTTTCAATATTTTCCTAAGTTAATGAGCTGACTGAGAAGTGAACAGATGCATTAAGGCAATAATTTATTCAAATGTCATGATATTTTTGAACAAACATATTCTTTAATATGCATTTCATTATTTGCCCAGCTCGTATCAGTATTAATGATTGATGCGTTCATTAGGAAAGGGAAAAGTGGCACCAAACATATTCTGTGCAAATTAGATTAACTTTGGGGATCTACCTCACATTTCAGTCAGAATAAAGACTGTTCTCGATGCTCATTCTGTGTTGGATCACATGGAAACAAAGCTGGAAGGTGCCTAATTTCACACGGGGCCAAGGCAATGTGGGTTAATGTAACATCACTTGAACTGAGGCATGGAACACAGCAATATTTTTTGAGCAATTCCATAGCTCACATAGTTTTGGCCAAACAAAGAGGTTTGGAGGTAAAGTAAGCACCCACATTATATTATATTTGCTCTTTTTCTGAATGCATCATTGTTATGCATCTAAATTCTTTAGTCAAAAAGAATATATTAGTGAAGAAAAACAGTCTGGACATGGATCATGAAGTCTACCTCCCCAAACTTCAACAGAGCAAAATGTCTTTTTTCCCATAGTGTCTCCCTCTCCCTTTCGAAAAAAAATCATCCTGAGTTATTTAAGACTTCAGTAAAGCACCTTAGTAACCTCCAGAAAAAAAGCTACTGGCCATCTTCCTTACTCATTCTGGTAAGCAGCAACTTCTTTCACATCTGCACTATCCAAGTGACATAACATCTATTAAAATCCAAATCATTGGTCTGAACCGCATAGGCTTAGCATGCGAAAACCTTAAAAGCATTTCTAGTCAAGTCCTAATGAGTTTAGTGTTGTTTTGCTGTAGTGTCTGTATGTAAACAAATCCTACAGTCTGGCAAGAAGGAGAGATGCACTCACTGAAGCTGTCCAGAACTGATGCAAGGACACCTCATGTAAACCGGTTGCTTTGTTTGAATCAAACCCCTGCTGCCTAAGAGGCAGCAGATTCTCAAGCCCTAATTAGCATATTCATCTTGATATAACCAAAGTAGGCAGACTGTAACACAACTGGTGTAATGTGACATGGTGGTTAAAATTAAAAGTGAACACGCCTTTTAATTGGATTGGGTACCTGCTAGTAATTCAGACAATGGGAATTTGATTATTAAATGGCAGCAGATGGACAGTAAAATGTCCACTGAGCTTGCAAACTGACAAGCATGCTGGGTTTGCCAGATCCCTTCAGGAAGTCATTGGTGGCACCAGTCAGGTGCTGATGTATTTTATCACTAGCAATGTTAATATGTTTCACTTTGGTGTGGGTGAGCAGTTAGATATTATGACTGATGGTCTCAGTAGGTTAATTTGGAATTTCATTGGCCTCTTGTAAACATCAAACATCTCAGCTTTGGTTTCGGGAAGGAGTTTTATAAGATTTCTGGGTTCAGTACCCAGTAAGTAAAAAGGCCAGCTGATGACAGCTTGACAGCGATGTCGACTCTTCTCCTTTTTGACTGATGCCAACACGCTCTTGCACCACTCAGGATCTGCTTTGTATTTCAACATCTGCTCCACATTCTTGGTCAGTATCTGCAGCCTTCTACCCTCCACAAAGTTTAAAAATATTCTCTGAGGGGGGATATTTTCCTTTCCCCTCCTTCTCCAGATAGTTCCTCAAAGAAGTTTGCAAAAGTGCCATAATCTTGAACTACTTCCTCTGCAGGCTCAGCCTCATCTGCATTCACTCACCAGCACCCATTTACCAACAGAGCAATCATAGCTATAGAGATGTTTGTCATTGTTTCCCCTTTTACCTTCACACATTTGCAAGAAGCCTTATTAAATGGCTCCTGTGGCAAATACACACACACACACACACACATAAATTCAGATGTGCACATACATACACACAAGCACACACATAAATGAACTTGTGCACATTCTACACAAACCCACAGCAGAAGCAGCAACTTCGTGAACTGCTTGTGAAATCACACTTCTCTACAGCTCTGCAGAACCCAATACGTACAATTTCACACAAACCAGGTGGGACACCTGCTCTACCCTGACCTTTCTGAACACCTAATTAATGCAAGTTAAATAGGTTTTCTATTCAGAGCCCCATGTGTTTCAAAACTACATGGTAATAGACTAAAGATGTAGCAGCTGAAGGCTTGCTTTTTTTTTTTTTTTTGGTTTTGGTTTTGGTTTTGGTCAAGAGCATTATTTGCAAACTTCCATGACTAACGATTATTTTACAAATTAAATTATTTTGCAGGTGCATAAGAACGAGAAGAAAGTAACTTTTTTCTTTAATTGACTTAGCAGGAAGATTGTTAAATACTTCTTATGCATTGTTAGGCTGCACAATTAAGCTTGAAATTAAGATAGCTTTCTCTGACAACCCTTGGCAATAGTTTGGAGAAATGATAGCTTCTGTTTACTCCCAGTTTTTAGAATGTGTTTGGGTACACATGTCCATATTAATTACAGGCTGGAGTACAAAGGCATACCAGGGAATATAGGTGTTGTGTGCACTTGGCTGCCTTCAAATACAATTTGGAAACATCAGAAATTATCCAATGCAATAGAACTCAGGATTAAATACATGTGTACAACTTCTTACAGCTCCATTTGATTCTTCACATTTATTCTTGCTACACAAATGAGACAAAAGAGCATAAACCACACTGTCTGTCTGCTCTACCAACTCCTGCATGGTGCTGCCCATCACTGTCCTGTACAGGGAGAAAAAAGCTGCCATCATTTACTTCTCTGTGCTTCTAAATAGTGGGTTTTCTTTTACTTCTTGATTGATGCCTTTTTGTTTATTGCTATAAATGAAATTTGATTGCACTGTAAACAAAAACATCTATCATCTTCCTTCCTGATTGAAAGGCAGTATGAAGCTTTAACAAGGTCAAGTATAAAATACAGCTTGACAACCTTGCAGTCACTTTCTCTCTGATATCTTAGTCAAATCAAGTAAATTATTCTTTAATATATCTGTCAATAGAGCCTATAACCTCTAGGAATTCAGTTCTTATTCTAGCTTTGGCTATTTGGTCATAATAAAACTGTTTTCTGACCCATTGAGTCAATAAACGTAATTTCAAAATTAATCTTTTCAAGCTTCAAACTGTCTGGATCCAATTATTAATCCAATCTTTCCCTTTAAATTTAATACTCTGAAACTTGGTGGTCTAGTGCTTCTTGCCCTTATGTGCCTCTTTGGTACTTAACTTTATATTAGTTGGCCTATAAAATTAAATCTCTAAGGAAGGAAACATCAGAACAGCTTCAAATCTTAAATCTTCAATTACAAATGTTACTATGAAAAGCTCCCTTTTCCCTGCAACACTTCCTTTTAATTGGTATTATTACACATAACAGGTTATCATTACACATTAGTTCATTACATGCATTTGACTATGCATACTAGACCAAACAGGAGCAGGATCCAAATCTGGGTGATTTTTCTCTGAGAGTGCTGGTGGGTTTTTTTCTTTTTTTTTCCAAATTGTTTATAGCCTAAACACTTCCACCTCTGCCAGAAGGGGTAAAATCCCCCAAATTTTCTTCATTCATTTCTAGTAACTTAGACAAAATTACACTCTGTGAGAAGACCCATTATAATTTTTATATGTATTTCTATTCTTGCAAGGCAGGGCTGCTAGTATAAATAATTTTAAATGGTCATGACTGCAGGGTATCTGGGGCAAAAATTGCATTTCTTCTGAGAAAAGCAGCTTACCATCATGCAATACTTTTTCCTTACAAATTCCCTGTTCAAGGTGTGAAGGACCCTGATAACCCTGACTACATAAGGATGCAGGGACTGCAGGGGCACAGCTTCTGGAGCACCAACAGACACAACTCCCCTGGGGCAAAAGGCAGGAAGAATTGATGTGCACCTCTGATTAAACTACTTGGGTTCAAACATCCCCCAAGTCCACCCAAGTGTTGTTAAACCTATGGTGGGAGCAGGCTGGGAAGGAGTTAGAGGTTGGGAGCAGTCAGTGCCCACCTAATGTGGGACTTTTAGGAGAACTTTTCATAGTTCTCCAGGAGCACTTCAAGGTAGTGCCATGCCAAGCCTTCTCCCAGCTGGAAATCTGTGGGCATGCATCCCTTCAGCGTGCATTTGCCCTGGTTACAGGAGAGGGGTTTGTTACTTGGATGAGGACAAATATTCTGATTCTGAACACAGCAACTGGCATTCAGGGATGGGTAATTAGCAGCACTACTTAGCGCCATTCTGAAACAGCAGTGATGACTTATTCCTTACTGCTTAAACAATCCTCTCACTTTAAGCAAGTGCTTATTACAGCACTTCTTATCTCAGGGAGGGAGGGAAGACTGCTCAGCACAACCCATTAGGAAATTCAAGCATTAAATGAAGTGACCACAAAGTCCTATCAGCTCCCAGAAATGCAGAAGCTGTACATATCTAACGTAATACAACACTATATTGTTGCAGAGATCTGCTGCTCAAAACATACATAAGACAGGTGATAGGTGACTATCTTAATTCTGTGTTTGAAAAATAAGAAAGTGTAGAGTGGCACAACTCCTCAAATACATAAATAAGCATTAGACTCATGGAGAAGACAGGTATGCTGTTGGAATAGTAATAACACATTGAAGATCAGTGGTTAAATCTGAAACTATTGCAGACTTCTCCTTTGATCTTCTGCCTCAAGACTCCACTCTATTACTAAGAGGTGAAGTGCAAATTAGGAAGCATGAGGGCTGCTGAATTCTGCTGTACCCATCTTAATTTAACAGCAGCAGTTCCTTATTTTTCTGTCCTCAGATCATCTAATGCTGTAAATACGCATGCAAGGGGCAGCTCCAGATTTCCCCAGCTGGGTTAGACCCTGTGCAATTCCAGATTCCACAGGTGCAAAGAGGAAGAAAATTTGACTCACTGGCTTAGCTTTGAAGTGGAGCCAATGTAACAACCAATACATCATCAATTATATGTTATCTTGCCATGTTTTGCCATGTTCTCCCATATGACATTTTGTTAATTTGCTGCCTCTTTATTGAAGAATAGGAATTTCACTGGGATATAATGGTACAAAAAAAGATCAGGAATGTAAGTTGTTACTTAGATTTATACAAAAAATTAAATACAGAGAGCTTTCCGGATGGAAATAATCAGCATCTTTTGGCTTCCAAAAGTTAACAGAGGTGTAGGAAAGAGAATCAGATGGAATGAGATGATCTAATTCACCTTTTATCATAATATAAGGACAAGAAGGCCTCCAACAAAGCACATGAGTAATAAATTGGAAGTCAGGTTAAAGGGAACCTTTTCATATATTGCTTGACTGATTTAATTCATGGCCATAAACTATTACTAAATCCTACTACTCATGGGTTAGTAGAAGGCTGAAGTACACCTATTAATTATGTTAACAAGTATTTATTTTCCTTTAATAAGGCATCAAAACCTCGTATTTCAGGATCTAAGATGTAGATGAGGGAGAATCCACAATGAACTGGTTGTTCTTTCATCTGCCTCACCCCAGGCTTCCCAAATGATCTGGTAGCCACTGCTGGACATACAGACAGGACCACCTAACTAGGATCACTGACAATGCCTCCATTACCAGGAATTTTCTTACCCATGTACATTAGTGACTGAAAATCACAGGAGCAAAAGCTGACAGTGATCTGGATCCTCACACTGTAGGACACATTGAACTGCACATGCATAAACATGCACATGCAACCATGAAAACTAGTTTTCAAACGAGAATCATCTAAGGAGCATGTAATTCCCTCCTGAACACTTTTTCTGGATAAAAAAGGATGTAAACACCACTCCTCACATAAGACTCATGTGGCTTTAACTTGCCTGTTTGCTCCAGTAGGCATTATGAGCTTGATTCTCCAAGACTGCCACTAAAATTCCACTCTACTGATTTTTGCAACCTAATTCTTCAGGCATTTTTTTTTCTTGGCAGGATGAATTGACCAAATTTATAAAGGAGGGCAACTGGCTATTACATTGCACCCTGCATCTAAGATTCCTACGTACTTATTTGTTATTACCACAGATGTAATAGACCAGATTTAGAGACCTGAATCAGTTCGAACTTGACAAGTTTTAAATGTTCTGTAGCATGAGGTAGAATGGCATCATTTAGAAAAACAAAATGTAAAGGGTTTTATGAATAATAAATATTTCTAAGACAATAAAGGCTACCCAAAGACTCTCACTATTAAGCACCAAAAAGACACAGTTACTGTTTCAACTACTGAAAGTGCTGGATCTTTCCTTTGTTATTTTTCTCTAAATGAACTGTCACACAATCTGCTGCAGAAACAGCTGCTGAAGTAACCTGGAGGGCATTTTCAGGCACTGTACTTCAGTGATTACAGCATTTTTTGTAGACACTCAATATTAGAATTGCATTCTAATTTTAGACAGTTAAATTTCAATTGAGTAGGGGGATTATCATGGTACTGTAGATGTTCTCACATTGTTTGCCACAACCAAGAACCTGTATAGTCTCTGAATTTTGCAGCAATTATAACTTATTAGTAATTATACAGTTTAAAAAAATGAAGCTAGAGCTTACTAGCAGCAGTGGGAAGGTGTCAGCTATTGTGACGGGAGCCAGAATTCAGCCCTAAAAACATTTACCCACTAGCCATGACCCCAGTGTCATAGGGCATACACAACCCTCCTCTAGCCTATCTTCATGATTCCTCCTCTTGGCTGTGTGTGTATGCAGTAAGTATCTGGAGACTCTGAGGCCAAATTGGAACTTTTACATTAATGCTGATTAAATTTTAAATTCCCTGGCTCTCACAAAACCCAAGCATCAAGCTGAAAGAAACTGAAAGAAACAGAGTTAGTAAAGGGCTAACAGCCCAACAGATAATACAGATGGAAAGCGGAGGGACTAGGTGAAACAGAGGAAACCAAAGAAAAGAGCTTCTACTAGATGCTAAATGAGACCCAGGCTGGGCCTGATTAAAGCTACAGCTATGTAGGTTATATCTTTCCTTATTTCTCTTACCTTGTTTCTCTTGAAATACGCTCTTCGGCAAGCTGCAAAGCACTTCTCGCTGCAGAAGCATTTCACTTCACTTCCCATACTCAGGGAATAGCGCTTGATTCCAACTTTCTGGCACCAGGCACACATTATTTGTACATTTGACACATCATCTTCTACAACAGAAATACAAGAACAACATTTACACGAGATGCAAACACCTTCCTCAGACATCTGCACGTTTACTCCTAGATCAAACCAGCACTGGCTCATCTTATTTCTAAATCCTCCCTGCCTGAGAGCAGAACTGTGCATGCCTGTGATCACCAGCTCCGTCCTCAGGCAGCCACTGACCTGTGCCAGCCAGGCTCAGCAGATTGGCAAAGCTTCTAAAATGGCTGGGAAGGATTTATTAGCTTTTAAAATGGTGCGTTGCTGAAAAAGAATTGGAAATCTCAAGAGCTTTTTAGTGTGTTTAAGAGTGCACAAATCTTTATTAAAGAAGCAACCAAGACTAGAAGGCTTAATGAGTATTGCCACTTTGTTCTTGCTGCTTACAGTCTGTTGTAGTGAGCCCCTGAGATGCTCGGCTCAGCAACCCAGTGATAAAACACATCCAGAAGGAAATGCACCAAGGCAGGTCTCTAACAAGAGGCCTCTTCCAAATAAGAAGGAACATGAAAATAGCCCTTCTCTATCGTGTAGAAGAGGGAGCTTTTGTGTGAATATAGGACTCACAGAAATACAGACTCAAGCAAGATGGAAGATGCAGCACTATGGTAAAGTCTGCCAGGTTGCTTTCCAGTCTTTACGCTCATCAGTCAGACAAAGTTCCTAAGTGACTTTTGAGCTCTTCACTAATTTGTGTTACAAATGTGGCATGTATGTCTTCTGCCATGTGAGGAAAAAAAAAAAACCAAAACAAAAAAACAACAGGGTTTATTACTGCTAGCGATATCCTTGTGTGGCCATCATTCCAACCCCAACTTCACAGATGAGGGCAGTGAATAGTTAAGCCTCCGAAACAGATGAAGACAGTGAGTTAGCAGGAATCTTTCTGACTTGAAACTCAGAGTTTTTCAGTTCTTATGTCCAGCCTATGATACATCATGACCTTGCAGTTACAGACAGCAGCCATTGTCTAACTTCTGGAAAATAAAAAATATCCCCAAAGACTAATTGTTAAAGTCCATGAGCTGCGGAGAATTCATAGCTCAAAGAGTCTGTCATGCAGCCATCCCATTTCCCTATAAAGGATTTGTTTTTGAAGCTACGCTGTCATCGTTCTGTAAAATTATTGGCAAACTAATTTTTAGCAAAGTGATTTGGCTCCTTTCCCCAGATATCATAACTCAGAACTACGTGCTGCGTTTTATTCACCTTAACGGAATAAATATTGCCAGTTTAATAACTTTTTTTTTTCCTTCCACAAATTGTGTTATGATTTATAGCCACAAATAAAACTGTACAGTATAAAATAATGACCTTTTAGTTTTAATCAGATCATCTACCTTTAAACCTATATTTAAAGTAAGGTTATAAGATGGATTTGTGTTTAATGCATTTTATCACCTATCCTTGAGAGTGAGATTTGCCAATATTAAAAATGCTTTCATACACTGAACATCAAGGGAAATCAAAACAATTTGGCCAAAGTTATGACCAGCCATCCACAGGGTGAAGGAGGCTGCCCTTGAGTGGGTTGTATCTCAGTCAGATGCACAGAAGTGCATGGTACTGTCACAGCTTTCTCTTCGGACCACACTGGGCCACGACTCTAAGTACCCCAGCACAGCCCAACAGCTCATCCCATTATTATTACCCCAAGCCATTTAAAGCTTTTACAACAGTGTCCCAATTCAGCTATTTTTCCACCATAAGAAAGCCATTCCTTACAGGCTGAACTTGCCCCTTTGAATGCATCAAGACAACAGGAGGGAACAGATGGCAACCTCTTGTTTCAGATAACAGCATCATACATATTTCTCCTGATAAGAATTTTTTTTTCTGGAAAGCAGGAGATCTCTAAGTGATATCTTTATAATAGGCTTCATTTCTGGTGAGAGTAACTGTCATAAATGAAAAAAGAAAGTTACAGAGCTGAAAAAGAGTTCACTAGGCAAAGCAGATGCTGGAGTACCTCTTTTTCAAGCAGGCTGGCTCATCTGAAGCACTGTTTTCAAGGAGAAGCACAGAGCTCCACCACTGGAATTCTTGGGGGATTTCATGTGCAACTTCATAGGAGAAGCATCACAGCTACCATTCAACTCCCTGTTCACTGACATCCATGAACTGGCTCCCATGGGTGATAAGAAAGAACACAGCTGTCCATTTTCAATTACAAAGTATCCCAGCAGCAGCATCAACAGTTTCCATGGTAAAGATGTATTAGACATCTCTCAGCAGGAGGCTATCCACAACAGCAAGCCTCAATCCACCTCCTTCTGACAAAAACATCCTCTAAGTCCCTGGCAAGAAGGGGAGAGGAGAAAGAGAGGCACCTGCTCTGCCAAGTTGTTGTCTTCCAATGCCCTCACCAGAAGACCTTGACCACCACCTCAAGATGAGTCTTTTGAAATAGCATTGCTTCACTTGTGAGCTGATCATCAATTAAACAGCAAAGAATGGTCCAGGTTTGGTTGGTTACACTTTTGGGAAGAGACAGCTGATATCCAGAAGGGAGAAAGGGAGAGAAAGAGTCTGCCTAAATATAAAGATCTTGGAATTCTCTCTTCTACTCCTTTCCTCTGAAGTCATCAAAGAATGGCCATATAAAATACAGTCCTTTTACTAGTAACTGTAACAATAAAACCAGATGCCTCTTCCATTTAAAACACCCAGAAACATGGCTACAAAAGGATTACCTGAGTGCAGCCACATAAACCAGCCAGGAAACAACAGTGCTTCAGAGAGTGCCCTTCCTGGAACAGCACACTAATATTTAACTTTTAAGTAACCCTTGTTCCTTCAGGTGTTGGTTTGCTCAAGTAAATTTTTGATGCAACTCTTAATGTCATGTAATGCAATTCATCAGGCGAAAAAGCAAACACCCAGTATCACTTGACTAATTCCCTATGGACCCTCAACAAGAGGCCTGTGTAGTCCAGTGGGAAAAAGACTTCCTTTAAAACCATTCCCTTTCTTTTAGCTTTAAGTAAAGCTAATAAGGAAAGAACCACAGCTATGCCATGTGGCTTATGGGAGTGCATTGCAGCTGGGGACAATGATAAACATCCAAACCTGATCATTTGCTTTCCTTCTTGACACTGGTCGCAGTAGAGATCTGAGCAGAAATTGTGGGGGAAAAAAAAAAAAGAAACCTCCTATTTAAGATAAGATTCCTCCCATTTTTTCACAGGCTTTTGTTTTTTAAGGCCAAATTCTTTAAAAATCACTTTATCAGACTCTTGTCCTCCTCTCAGAAAAATATATATCAAATACTCATCACTAGAGGACTCAGCAAGAAGAACCTACTACACGAAGAAAGCAAGGAAGCAGGGAATTCAAAGTCCAGCAGTTCGAGACTGCTTATCAGTCTTGATTCTTTATTAAATTCTTTTCCTGATTAGGTCTGCACTAAGAAGGTTTCTGCACAACAAATATATCACTAGACCATAACAGCAATGCTCGCCTTTGCTCACAGACAAACTTTTGCTGGCAGCCTAGCTTAGCATATCCGCTTGAGTAACATGAGCTTATCCTGACAGCATGCCTCTTGTCCATCATGTGAGCTCCCACTGGAGCAGCTCTTCTGATGAAGATCAGTCACCATCACTTTCAGGACTCATATAGCTAGGCTGACACATGTTTGTAAAGTACAAAAATAACATTTGCAAGTCCTGGTACAGATCACTTTGAAGTGAAAGAAAATATTTTTTAACAACTTTTCTAATTTTTTTTTCTCTATCTGGGCTTGTGACTCTATAACCTGCTCTTGCAATGTGCTTACCATGTTCACAGAGCTGTCACGCTTACAACAGGTAGCATGGGTACTCACACAGGTGAGACAAAGAGGAGCTGGCACAGCAACAAATGAGTAATAACAGGAGAGTTTCAGCAGAACATGCCTACTGCTGCCTTCCATAATTACACCAGTAATAGAGAGACATATTCCTTCCACATACAGTGCAAGATCTGAACTTCCAAGCTCTGCTTTTCTGAGCTCTCAACTCTTCACAGGGAGAGCTGTTGTTGGAGCTCCAGTATGGTGTTTTTCTGCCCCTGGGTTGTGTCATTACAGGTGGAAGAAGTACTCCCTGCACCCGCTGCACAGATACTGTTCAGATACATCTCCTTGTGGTTTTTAGCCTGTGTACTTTTCATAATGAACAATGCAATAAACACAGAATGTTTGCAGTGTTAAATCATGTTCCCAAAGGGAGCAGTTTGTATAACAAGATAAAATTATCACATTATAATAACTAAATATGCATCAGTCTAAAGCATGCTTCAATTAATCATCAAAAGTTTGCACCGCCTCTTTAGGTCTTAATTAAGCAGAATGTTTGGTATTTTTTTTTCTTTTCAAACCAGCATGAAGAAGCTGCAGGAAATTGTTCCTCTTAAACCCTGTGAGCATCAGTTTAGACGACTTGATCTTGTATGGAGCCATAATTTGGAGAGGTGGGGGGAAGAGAAGGTAGTCAGTGAGTATAAAGTAAATCCATCATCCACGGCTCTGCCCATTTATCTAAGCAAACTGTCACAGCCTACAGTGTTTAAAAGAACATTAAAAGTTCTACAGTTTGGGAGTTAAATCCTGATCAGTTTACTAATTTTTAGACTGCAATATTCTACTAATACAGCTCTGAAGTCACTAATACGCATTTTCAACTTTAACTCCAATTTCAAGAATTTGGGTGAAACTAAATACAGCTACAGTTCTAATCCCACAGATGATGAAGATCGCTGGACAAGTACTCCAAAACTTTACTTTCCACAATTCCTTGCATGAAATTCAGTGGGAGATACTCAACTCTTGCAAGAAGAAAATACCACTCCTGAAGGTGCTCAACTGCAGTACTGCAGAAGACCTGTTGAGCAGAAGGAAAACCACAAGGGAACAGGATTTGGGACTGAGATCTCAGAGGGGACACATCCCCACGACTGAGTGAGCCCATGTAAAACCTGTACCTTGGCTGAAGCTGTATCTGTGACCTGAAACAGAAAAGATTTTGGCATCCCATCGCTCTTCAGTGTCTCTCTAAAGTCCATCTCTCCCTGGCATGTGTGTTTGCTTCCACCACAGCTCTCAGCAACCATATCTCCCACTACTGCTTTCTCCTTTTTTCTTTCTTCGCTGTCTTTTTTTTGAGAGCTAGAATAGTCCTTTTACCTCACGCTTGGAACTGTGCTCAATCCACTGGCATATATCTTTAAGTACTTAAATTGCTTTCACTACTGCTTTCTAATTAAAAGCTGCAAAACCTCGTTCTTAAAGAAATAAGACCTTGACTCCAGCATCTGCAGCAATTAACAATAAGGGCTCAGTTTCCACTGGGACCTGCCAGGATTTCAGAATGGTTAATTCTGAGTTACTTGCTGGCTGCTCATGAGACCCCATCTTGCCACTGAAAAAAACCAAGCACCATGTGTTTGGATTTTTCCCCCCAAAGCAGTTCTTGAGGTGGATGATCCCATGCAAGGCAGAAGAACTGTTTCAGTCACTGTCCTTACATCCAAGATGCTTTGTATGATTAATCACAAACTAAAAAAATAAGGAAAAAAACCTCCTGAGATATTGCTGCAGACCCCCTTGTGCTGATCCTCTAAATAGATGGGGGCTGTGATTTAAGGCATAAAAAGTACCTTGGAAAGAGCCATTATGAGAGGACGATTAAAAAATAGGGCTGACAATAGAAAGCTTGCTGCAGCTATCACTATGGAAATACCTCAGGGGCTCTACATTGCTTTCCCTTTTAAGGACCAGTCTCTTGAAGTTCACTTCTCTGCCAATAAAGCAGAGTGTCCCAGCTCCTTTTACAAAATTGTTTTGGGGAACCATGGCTTGCCTACATTTTCTATGCACACTTTCATGCATAGTTGAGTAAGGACTGAATGCTCGACACAAATAGAAACTGGTATTTAGGCAGGTTTTAAACATGCATACAAAAAAGCACCTATTTCAGCTAATAAGGGGGGAACTCCCTGTGTATTTTTAATACATGCTTTTAAAGCGCTTAAGTGGACTTTGTGATTTTCTTTGTAGCACAAAGGAAACTCTTGGCCCAAGACATGAGCACAAGACATCAACAACAGGCTAGATGGGGCAGGCATCCTGGCAAACATTGGCATTTTAAAACACAGGCACTAATAACCCTATGATCAGTGTAAATTAGACAATGTTTCAAACTGAAAATGAGAAAGAGTTTGAAGAGTAGTGACTGTAGGATTTGTTTCAGTGCTTATTAAGCAGCTAAACCTGCAGTTAGAGAAACTGTAATTCTGTTTAGCAGCTGGAATAAGATTTGGGAAACACTGAAACAGGATCCAAAGGGTAGTAAAATGCAAGTCTTCTCAATATATAATCTTAATTAAATCTGATAGTATGGTCTTTATTTAGGGAAAATTGCCACTGGGTTCTGCCTGAAATCAGCATTCTTGGTAATAGAGATGTAGAACCAATTCTTTGGTGAATTCAGACAGATGATCTTGGAAATAATTTTATTATCCTGCTAACTACCATTTAAAACATCTTTTCTGCTTCCAGATTCCTCCAATACAATTTAATACTGAGAGGAGTAACACCAGGCAGTTCCAGAGTGTTCATAGGGCAGCAACTGTTTAGCCCCACATGCTGTGGCACATCAGCCCTGCTGACGCACCAGGTTATTCATGTGCACTTATATTTACCAAAAAATCCCATAAACTTTAGAATTAAAGTTATGTTAAGCTATAACACAGAAAATCACTTGTTCTGTTCCATAAAATATCTAATTGCTCCTCAGTTTAGTATTTGAATACATTTCCTTGCCAAGTTAGGTCACAGGCCTGTCTTACAAGGTACTCTATATTGAAATTGCTTCTGCTCCTCTTTAAAGACATTTTGCCTCATCAGATACAGTTCCTCCAGCCCATTCCTCCTTTATTTTTGCTAGCTCCTGATAAATTTTGGTACAACCCCAATCAGTAACACTTGGAATCCACCGAACCAAATGTGTTCATTGTCTTGTGAAAACCTTGAGGAGGAGGAGGAAGGTTCTTCTTTCCCTTGTACCTTTTTCCCTAGTGGAAAGCTCAGTCAACTGCGTGGTTATCAGTCTCTTTCATCCTTGCCTTCCACTGTGTCTCTTGCCAGTGACCTTGCCCTTGCAGAGCAGCGTGGCAGGGAGCTGGTTCTTGTTTGGGATGCTTAGAACAGCCAATGTACTCTGAGCATCACTTGTGCACAAGAAGAGGCAGGAAAGGGAGGGTTTTGCTGACAACCAAGCTCAGGTTGTACCTCCCCTACTAAGGCACTGCCATGGGGATCACAAGAGAAAGTAAACAAAAGAGCACTTTCTAAAAAAATGGGAAACTGAGACACTGTAGCCTCCAGCAGGTGCCAGGGGAAGGAGGCAGCATGTTCTCACCTGCAGTGAAGGAATTTTTTGCATTCTTCTTTGACTAGTCTTGATTTTAGCCTTCCTTCAACCCATTGAACAACAGCCGTCTAAACTTGCCCGAGCACAGGGGAAGTCACCCCAAGTGCTCTCTCAGGTTTACTCTTTGCTGAGGGCTACAGAGTAAGTGAGGATGTTGGCATGCCACATACTATGGCTGTTTTTACCCTATTCAGCTGTGGTGGGATTTCTATGTCCAGATCATTACTGAATACTGTTTTTTCATTCCTTGCCATTTCTATGTAATTTTTATATTGAAAAGCATTCTTTCTTTACGTCGCTTTGTAGAAAATAAAAAATCTTCTAATACCCAGCAGGACTAATCTTAGTGTCAAGTTGTATCAATGGGTCGTACTCAAGACTAACCCCTGAGACCACTCAGAACCTCCTGCCACCAGTACTACATGTAGCTACCAGCCTGCTGAGCAAGAAGCCACAAGAAGACCATTATGCCAGCTTTCTGGAGAATGCTCTGACTTCTTATGTGCTTCCAGATATAGGTTGGATGGCTGATATGGCTTGACAAAGTATCTTTAGATGTGGGTACTGCCTGAGCGTGGTCTGTCTGCCTGGCGGTGCAGGTCAGTGGAGTGCCCTTGCAAATAATATCCTGATCTGAGTAACTATAGCATCCTTCTCATGGAGGCTTCTCCCAGGACTGGATTTAGTACCCTCCACTAATGTGTCATAACCTGAGTCTCTAGACAGCCCATGTACCACATAGTACCCCTGTGTTCAAGTCAGTCTTTTCCAGGTGTAATTCTGGGGTACAGCAAGGTAACAGTGCCTTCATCAGAGCTGTTCATGTTTGCCCAGCTGGCAGTCTAATGTTTTGTAGGACTGTACAAGCAAATTTTTACCTAATATTTCATTTGACTTAAACAGAGAGCTGAACAGACAGCTTAGAGACAAAATTTTAGCCAGACTACTCAAAATTATTGTGTTTTCCAACAAGAAAAAAAATATTTACTGTGAAATAAATGTGAGGGAAAGAGGTAATTTTGTTTAATGTTCATGGTTTTAGCCTGTTTGTTTTAAGTATGAATGCAGATAGGACGCTGCTCAAAGTTTTCCAGCATGCTCAAGGAAGACACCTTACCTGCTGAAATCTTTAACAACTGCATCTAGATTAGTTCAGGGTCAGTACTCCTTCCTCCTTCTCTAGCTGGCAGCTGTTCCTGACACAAAGAATCACACATGCCTCCCTGGAGATCCTGTTTCCCTTGGCCTCCTCAGTCTGCCTTCCCCAGCTGATCCCCCAGACACCAGAGTGCACCTTTCAGTCCTTCCTATGTCTCCTTCAGGCTTCTGAGCACATCCTCATGCTCTGTTCTTTCTTTTCTCCTTTCTATCTGTATAGATTCTTACCAGCAAAAATTATTCACCTTGTAATTCACTGTGACTGTTCCTTGGATCTGCCTACCCTCTCTAGACCTCTGCTGTCCTGTCCAAATGAATACTTCAGCCTGTCTCTCTGAAACTTCTTCACTGGTGCTGAACCTTCAGTTCAGAATCAATATGGCAAGAATTTAAGTCTTAATAATTTCTCCCTGAATGCTCACTCTCATTATTTGCTCAATAACAGTGAACTCCATCTTTCCTGTCCTTCAGGTTCATGATTTGAGTGTGGGCATGCTCTTTTGAGCTGTATTTAAATCTTACAGATTTTTTTTTTTCTATACAGTATCTAAAAGCTCACATCAGCACCAAGGCTGCAGGGTGGGCCCTGGGAAAATCCCAGACTGGACTCCTGGACTCAGTGGTAGATGGGGTATGGATGCAGGAACACATGGATTCAGTAATGCACAGATCAGGATCAAAGGCAGAAAAAGGAAGGGAGTCTCAGGACTCTTTGGCCATGGACAAAGAGAGCTTGGCCCTCGTGATCCCTCAGATTTATACCAAGTATGATGCATATGGGATGGAATACTGCGTTTGGTCAACTTTGGGTCACCTGTCTGGGCCACTTCTCCTTCACAGGAGGGTGATAGGTATTTCCCCTTTACCTTCCCTTTCACTTCCAGCACATAAGGAGTTGAGCAGAACCAAGCAGTGACCTTGGTTTCCATCAGAATAAGCATAAGCAAGAGCCTGTCTACATACCATTCTCCAGCAGTAACTATAAACACTGTTATCAGGTCTAGAAGGCACTAGTCAGACACTGACTGAAAAACATGCTGTTAATTTCAGCAAGTGCAGTTATTTAGAAGAGACCTAACTGAAAAGTAAAATTACTGAAAATTGTTTCTGCCCTGGCTCGAACCAGGACACCCAGCCCTCCACAAAGCCTGGGCTCATCCCAAATTCTCCTATGTGTGTCCATTCAAAATGTGCTGCAAAAATCCCTTTCTCTGCCCAGTATTTTAACCTTGAAGCTTTCTCTTACACACTTTCTGCCTCTCCCTTCTTTACCCTCTCTTCATTTATTAACTCGATCAAATGTAAACTGCTTCTGATATTGTGGCAGGTCAGTCATGGAGCCTTCCTCCCTTCCATATTGAAAACTGTGACTTTCAGCTTTAGCAATTCATGATGCAAGTCTTGTTCATTTGCCTGCTCAGTTCAAAGCAGCACCTTTGTGCTGTTTCCAAAGCCATCCCCTGTGCCTCTGAGGGGCTCTGAGAAAAACATCCCAGAGTTACTCTTGTCTGGCTCTGTATCACTCTGAAGTTTTGTGCTTTGATGTAGTGCCCACAAATCGGTGTCAAAGTGCAGTGCCAAGACCACTGCCTCACACACTGGCTCTCCTGCCTCCTTTGTACTCCCTTTTCTACTTGTATTCACCAGTTGTTTCTTGCCAGGCTCTTTGGGGTGATCATGACTAGGGCACCTACGCCCTAAGATAAAACAAAACAATTACCACTGATGTGTACTGCAAACTGCACAAAGGTTGTGGTTCTCCTCCCCCTCTGGTCCTCACAAACTTTGCTCTCTAAAACAAAGGTGAGAAAAATATGCTCATCTGCTCAGAAGTCATGATAATTTAGCAGTCATTACTGACCATGGGCTAAAATCAGAGCAGTCAGAGATTATGCAGCCCTATCCCCTATGCAAGTAAAACAATGATATTTGTTATGAATTAACACATTAAATATCTAAGGAGGAAATTACTTAGGAAAAATCCTTCTCTGCACATAAACCTGAGCACTACATTTAAAAAGCATGGGATTACACACAGTAGTTGAATAGGCAAAGAACAGAAGGCAGTTGACTTAGCCAAGGGTCTCCTGTGTCCACTTAACTACTGTTGCAGTAATTTGTTTTTCTACTTCATATTTCCATCTCCTCCTGCTTGTTTGATATCATAAAAATCCAGCAACTGTGGCATTTTGTACAATGCATGTTATAGCCTTGTGTTCGTGTACCACAAATTCAGCATTCTGGATTCATCCATGACTCAGACTGGAGGAGAAAATAGCTTGGGATGGCACAAGCCCTTGATTAAAGCTTTAGGGCCAAATCAACAACAGCTGAGGATCCAGCCCATATGGCCCAAGATCTTTAGCTGTGTAAAGGCTGCAGGAATGGACCCAAATAGCTTTGGTAATTAGCAAATATCGTTTTAAATAGATGAAAAGTCTTTGGCAGGGAATGTCTATGGAGTACCATTTGAAAATTATTCATAACATATTAGTATACTTCTTTAGAGATAAAACTTGATGGCACATAAAACATTGGGGAGGGGCAACTGTAGTCTCACATGACTGTCAACAGGCAAACACTTCCTCGGACTGATCTGTATTTTACAGCTTCCTTCAGCCAACGCAACTAAGGGCAGTGGTGACCATCTAACATCTGGAACCTGATCCCTTGAACTGTTCTGGCTCTGGATAAGCATCCTCACAGCTGGTGGGGTCTCTTTGGCCATGCTGCCTCCCTGTGTGCTGAGAGGAACTGTTCTCGATTGGGTATCGAAGGTCCCCCTGTACTCCTCTGTGCCTCGGTCACCCAAGAGCACCCAGAATCATAGAATCATTGAATCATCTGGGTTGGAAGGGACCTCTGAGATCATCAAGTCCAACCCTTGATCCGATCCACTGCCACTGCGGTTACCAGACCATGGCACTGAGTGCCACATCCAGTCTCTTTTTAAATATCTCCAGGGATGGAGAATCCACCATTTCCCTGGGCAGCCCGTTCCAATGCCTGATCACCCTCTCTGTAAAGAAATTCTTTCTAATATCCAACCTAAACCTCCCCTGGCAGAGCCCTCCTGCCTTACTGATGGCTGCCTGGGAGAAGAGATTGATCGCCCCCTGGCTACACCCTCCTTTCAGGGAGTTGTAGAGAGTGATGAGGTCTCCTCTGAGCCTCCTCTTCTCCAGACTGAACAGCCCTAGCTCCCTCAGCCCTTCCTCACAGGACTCGTGCTGGATCCCTTCACAGCCTCCTTGCTCTTCTCTGGACCTGCTCCAGCACCTCAATCTCCTTCCTGAACTGAGCAGCCCAGAACTGGACACAGTACTCGAGGTGTGGCCTCACCAGAGCTGAGTACAGGGGCAGAATCCCTTCCCTGGACCTGCTGGCGACGCTGTTCCTGATACAGGCCAGGATGCCATTGGCTTTCTTGGCCACCTGGGCACACTGCTGGCTCATGTTCAGCTTCCTGTCAATCCAAACTCCCAGGTCCCTTTCTGTCTGGCTGCTCTCCACCACTCTGTCCCCAGCCTGGAGCTCCTCATGGGGTTTTTGTGGCCAACAACACCAGGCACAACCATGGAAGCAGGACCAAGCCTTCTGCTATCTGAATTCACCAATTATCGTGCCACATACAGCAGTAAACAATGACATAGCAATTAATCTCCCTAGTGTAGCCGTAAGAGTTACTTTCACAGATTACGGTAAGCAGCGTGGCATAAATCATTTTTCATGCAAACTCTGAGGAATGGCATGTTATAAAATCACTCCTGATAAAAATCTAATGAAAATGTAAAACATCTCAGTGCAGTCTCCTGGGTAGTCAAGATCATATTAAACACTCAAGAGACAATGGTCAGGGATTTCAATGAGAATCAGGAGACAGTTTTCCCAGGATGATCTTGTTAACCTGATATAAAGACATGATATTGATTTGATGGCTTTGTCTCTTTCACTGTTTTATTTGTGGAGCCTATTTTTAATCTAATCATCTTCAGTTCATTTATTTAAAGGTGTCATTCATCAAAACAAAATTATTTTTTTTCTAAAAGCAGATGCTGTTGCAGTGCTGAGAATACAATCCAACACACAGAGTCACAAGCAGCACAAGTTTGTTGCCCCTGAATTTGCAGAAGTTTTTCAAGAATACTAATAAATAAAGTTACTCTCCTTCTCTGTCTTAAATTTCCCTGTGACAGCTTCTTAAAAATTCTGAAATCAGCCTTCTTACAAAGATATCATGATCTAGCAATCCCAAGACACACATCAATGACAGTAATAATTTTAAATATTTATAAGGATTTACCTGCTGGTGGCTTTATGAAAGGTGGTGGAATTAATGGGACAATAATAGGTACATTCCCATGATCTTTCGACCCTGCTGGTGTGTCTGAAAGTCCATTTCCTGCAGCAAGCCCTGGGTAGCTTGGGTTTATATTGTATGGTGAAATAACACTGTCCTCAGGTAATTTTGGTTTTGGCAAAGAGTTTTCTGTAAAAGACAAAGAACACCTTGTACAGTATGACACGTATATTTCTTAAATGCCTCTACATACTTTCACCAGTCTGTTCATTAAATCACTTACCCTAATACAAAAAGAGGGCACAAAAAAACCCCAGATATTTTCCCTTTTACTTTCCAGTATTCTTCAGGAATGATCCATTATTTTAAAAAAACCAAACTCACACTTTTCTATTTTCCCAAAAGGTGGGAATATTTTGTCATGCATGACCTTAGTAGGTCTGATTTAATCAAGGACATCCTATTCCTGTCCTTTACTCCTACAGTTTTCACGGTCGCCACACTCAGCGCACTGTGATTTCTCCAATGCAAGAAGCATAAACTGAATAATAAAAGACTTCTAATTCTCTATCAATAACATGAGTAGAAGTAATGGAAAGGATTTAAAGAAAGGAACAAAATATTGAAATTACAGCAAAGTGTGCATGAAATTTTGACAGTTATTATTCTAATTCTTTAATCCTCAGTCACCTCGGGATCCTCTAATGCACCTCAGCTATGGGGCAGGAAGTAATTTGTCCCTCTACTCACATTTCTCAGAAAAAGAAATGCAGATTATTCCTTCCCATAGACTGCATACACAAAAAATTTCTACCTGGCACAGGCAATCAACATCTTTGGTACATAAAACATTATTTGTATCATGTCTATAAAAGAAGTATATCACAAGTTTCATCAGGCATAGACTGGAGCCACTAATCATTCAATAAAAGATCTATTTATTAAAACATAAATAAATGAATTGAACTACTACACAAGAATAGGTTTCTTCAAAGGTGGCTTAATGACACTACGTTTTCAATGAAAAATAAATATTGATCAGCAATGTCACTATAGAACTAACAAGCTACAAACACTCAGTTTTAACACAATCAGGTTGCTTCACCTTCCCTCTGTTTTTCTCACCTTTTTTCTACACATCTGTCCCTCAGAACAGATTTCTCTGGTATCAGTACTCACTGCAACACTCACTGAATATGGTGCTGCTGCACATAAGCCATCAGAAAAAAACCCCAAACATTGATGGCCACAAGCACAGTGAAAAGTGGCTGTCCAAGAGGGTAAAAGCAGCTGCAATTTCCTCTCTTTACCTCACCTTTCAAAACCCCCTGTGTGTAAGTCAAGACACAGCTATTTGCTACCCTTTTTACTCTGAAGAGAAGACCCTGCCTATTTGCTGTACAGGCTGAGGAGTCAGAAGGCATCAACTGGATGGCTAAACAGACTGGATCCCAGCATTCACATTTTGACTTATCTCATACTACAGGACATAAACATCCAGCACTGTCCCAAACAAATTCCACCCCTGGAGAACTTGCACAGCAGCTGTGGAAGACAGCAAAGGGACAAACATCCCTGAGGAGCCCTCTGTGAATGTTCATGCCAGTTCCTACAGACGTTGTGAACATTCCAGCTCAAAATCTTTCAACATTTTAAAAAGCCATAGACAAAAAGTCTAAATTTTGAAAGCAAAAAGGTTGCTTAAAGCCATAAAGCTAAGAAAACACCCTCTTTTTTCCAGTTGTGGGCAGCTTATTGGTACTACAGGTACATGACTTTCAGCCAGCTCATAAAGGCGAAGATACATTAGTAACTACAAACAGCAACTTTGATAAGTGATTTCCCCCCCGTCCTGCTGGCTTCCTTGTACCAGAAGGCACCCTCTGAAGCATTTCTTTAAACCAACCACAAAGGAAGAAGCAGAACATGCTTCCCAGTCCATGCCAATTCAGACAAGCTGATATATTAATCCTTCTTTGTGCAATCACAAAAACATTAAGTCTCATTACCTTTGAGAACAGAAATGTGCTGGCGGCTTTCCCCATCTGCCGAGTAGTTCCTGAATTCAATATCTTCTCCATCTTTCAATTCAACCTTATCATAACCATACCAGCCAAGGAGCTCATTCATTGTGTTTTCTGCAAAGTTCTGAAAAAGAAAAATTGCCTACTTATTTATGTAATCAATAAGCATTTGGAAGGAAGGGAGGACTGCATAAATCGAACCATTTCTGTGCTACACGAGGCAGTGTCAGGCTTGGCCCACCTCCTCAAAGACGAATGCTCGTTTCATAAGTCAAGTGCATAAAGTGTAATGCATTTAAGTCTCGGACTGGCATGTGTAATTATGACAGAGACTCACACATCTGTAATTTAAAGAAAATGAAAAGGAGAGTTATTTATGACTTCTACTCTGGCATTCAATGTCAGGAATATTTTACCATACATTTGTCACACAAACTTGTCTGTGTTGCCATAAAATATTTAAGACCGCAGCAAGAGAATAACAGAAAGCCAGGATTTTTTTCAACCAACAGTTAATCAATCTCACAGCACTACACTCTTTTCAGCTGGAGCAGGTCACTGACACAATTACAGTTCCTTGAGGTGCCCATGAACCAAATCAAATAAAATCACAGAAAAGACATTTTTCCTCAGAGTTATAAGCCCTTGCATAGTCAAATCACTTAAAAATCTCTTCACCATGAAAGCATTTTACCATGTTTCAGATAAATATGTCTTATATTTGTTTAAGGAAATTTTCTCAGTTTTGCCATATTTATTTTCAAACCGAATTCCAAGCAGCCATGCGGTTACATTTTATGTTTGTATGGAAATGCAAAATACGGAACATGACTGTCATAACTCTCAAGTTCTATTAAAAACACATCCTCAGGGTCATGTGGCAAAAATATTTCTGTAGAAAACAGTCATTACTGGGCTAGGAGATTTAGTGGAGCAAGTTAAGAAATCTGCAGCCAGGCAACAAAGCTTTCTGAAACCAAATAGTGCCATGGAGCTCTACAGCTTATGGATTTAAGAAACTACTGAAGGAAACCAGCTAATAAATTATTGCCATGGTAAAGATCAGTTTGAAGTAGTATGACAACGATAAAATGAAACGAAAAAACCACACACAAAGCCTCTTGGTTTGGTCTCCGCATATTTTTTTATTATCACTCTTTTAAAAAAATCCCAAACTTCATTTTCCTGTAAGGCCTTGACAACCAAAGTAATGCTCTTGATAAGCACCATCTTCTGGGACTCTGGATACCAGCAAAGGAATAAGGGGAATATGACAACAAATCAAAACAAATGGTAGGTGTCAAATTTGCAGATTGCTAATTTTTTTCTAGCAACTGTTTTTAGTGGGAGCAAGTCTAATGATAGAACACAGAAAATCTCCAAAGAGAGAAAGGAAGAGAGAAAGGAAAGGAAGAGAGGAAGGAAGAGAGGAAGGAAGAGAGGAAGGAAGAGAGGAAGGAAGAGAGGAAGGAAGAGAGGAAGGAAGAGAGGAAGGAAGAGAGGAAGGAAGAGAGGAAGGAAGAGAGGAAGGAAGAGAGGAAGGAAGAGAGGAAGGAAGAGAGGAAGGAAGAGAGGAAGGAAGAGAGGAAGGAAGAAAGGAAGGAAGAGAGGAAGGAAGAGAGGAAGGAAGAGAAGAAGGAAGAGAAGAAGGAAGAGAGAAAGAGAAAGAAAGTTAATCAGATGGTTATTGCTTCCAAATTCAAAGCCACAGCAGACACTCTGCCCCAGAACATCAGAGCGCTGCACTGCTCCTGGCTCATTCATCACACCAGATTACATAGGTGTTCCTGTCACTCAAGAAGTGCTGTAAAGCAGCTATAAGCAATAAACACAAGCAATTTGTACTCTTCCAGGAGTATCACCTGTGCGATTGCACTGCAAATGCACCGTTTCAAAAAAAGGAAAACCCACACAAAAACCCACAGCAGACTTTTTTTTCCTTTTCATTTTCACTTGACCTCCTGCTGGAAGTCTCAGTTCCATGGCTGTTGTGCTCAGCCACAGCTTGAATGAAACATAGCATCATTCTAGCAGTAACGTCAGCATTTTAAGTAGGACAACATGTTACGTCTGAACTATGTCACTACTACAGTCTGCGATTACTACAATGCAGTGTAATGTAACTAACACATATTCATTTCTAAAATATATATTTAAACTGTCATTTGAATGATGTAGTGCTATTAACTGTTTCAAATAATGGCAAAAATGGAAAAATTTTCAAGAGGTTTTGTTAGTTTTTTAGTTGTTTAGAAAGCTTCTCCCTCAGTGTTGAAAGGGAAGGACCTGGGAGTCTGGATTGACAGGAAGCTGAACATGAGCCAGCAGTGTGCCCAGGTGGCCAAGAAGGCCAATGGCATCCTGGCCTGTATCAGGAACAGCACGGCCAGCAGGTCCAGGGAAGTGATTCTGCCCCTGTACTCAGCTCTGGTGAGGCCACACCTCGAGTACTGTGTCCAGTTCTGGGCTGCTCAGTTCAGGAAGGAGATTGAGGTGCTGGAGCAGGTCCAGAGAAGAGCAAGGAGGCTGTGAAGGGATCCAGCACAAGTCCTGTGAGGAAGGGCTGAGGGAGCTGGGGGTGTTCAGTCTGGAGAAGATGAGGCTCAGAGGAGACCTCATCACTCTCTACAACTCCCTGAAAGGAGGGTGTAGCCAGAGGGGGGTCGATCTCTTCTTCCAGGCAGCAGTAAGACAAGAGGGCATGGACTTAAGCTCTGCCAGGGGAGGTTTAGGTTGGATATTAGGAAAAAATACTTTACAGAGAGGGTGATCAGGCACTGGAATGGGCTGTCCAGGGAGGTGGTGGATTCTCTGTCCCTGGAGATTTTTAAGAAGAGACTGGATGTGGCACTCAGTGGCATGGCCTGGTAACCACAGTGGTAGTGGATCAAGGGTTGGACTTGATCTCAGAGGTCCTTTCCAACCTGGATGATTCTATGATTCTAAAGTTCTGATGCATTAACCCTCTCTCTAACCCATAAGAATCGAAGAACAACATGACCTGGAGACCGGGAGTCAAACTTTGTGACAGCGGCTCAACCAGAATGACCTGAAGGGGTCCGTGGAGGCCCAAACGGCAAGCTCTGCCAGCTTTCCTTGCTTTGCCAAATTTCAACTATGGAAATGCACCCTTAGAGACCCATCTAGCAAGGTAGAGACCAATTGACAAAGTCTTTCTGACTTAAACCCCATGCAACCAAATTAATTGAGTAGCTCTAGATTTGCCTCCTGTGGAAGCTTTGTGTTTTATTTGCACTGTTGATCAACTCAGGCAATGAGTAATTTCTAATTACTTATCAAGGAATATGTAAGCAAGGCTGTATGTATGTTTATTTTTTCCTGAAAATTCATACACACTCTTCAGAATTGAGTCAAAGTGATGCTTAGGTTTGTAATGGCACACAGTTTAAGTACCTTTCAAGCCTCGTTTTACCATCCATGATGAGTGATGCACAAAAATGAACAGTCATAATGGCAAAAAAGGTATTTGATTTTGAAATTATTCATGAGAGACTTAAGTCTTTAAAAAAAAATCACTGGGGTCTTTGCTGTTATTTTCAATGACAGTAGAACTAGGTAACATATAAGTAATAATAACAGTAAGCGTATTTTTTAACACCATAATTTCTCAACAGGGATGCTTGGATTAAAACAACTAAGCCATTCTCCTTCAAGATTTACCATCTTACCTATTACAACAATCATTTTCAACACTATTCTCCCAGTGGCTAACAGCTGGGGCTTCATTACACAGCACTTTGTATACAGCAAACCTAGAGGATGATCCCATCCTTAACAAGCTGATAGTCAAAGCTGAGAAATGTGTCCTTCTACACTATCTCTCACATACAGTGGCATCCACAATGTACACAAAACATCACTGTCCCTCAGACTTCTACCTACAACACCCTTTTGCAGTGATGTCTAACACCCTGTCAACTGGGTGAAGAACAAAGGTTCTGTGCTTGCTGAAGCCACTGCCCTGAACCTGAGCACTATTATTTCATTGTTTCCAGGTGTTCTCCCTCCTCCCATTTCAATGGTAGGCCATACCTACATGAATTCAAGGTATGGTAACAAGATGGGATTTGTAAAGACAGTGTGATATAAACAGTCAAAATACAAAGTATTTTTCAGCGCGAATGCGGGGGGGGGGGGGGGGAAGCAAAAATGTCCAATTTTTGATGAAGTTCAAGGAAAGGAAGCAACCAATTAATACACACGCTGTATACATGCAGAGCAGAATTTCACTGAAAGATGAACTTCAAAGGCTTAGTGCAAGGAAGGGTGACTTTTGTAACAAGAGTGCTTGAGAAAAGCAAGAACGTGGGACCTGAGGTTGGAGCAGGAGCACAGAAGAAGCAGTGATTAAGCAGACAAGACAGGAAGCAGCTGAAGTGAGAGATGTCAGACCTGCCAAAGCCCAGGGAGATGGAAATGTGAAAACAAGTGTGGATGACCAGATGGAGGGTGTGTATGGAGGTGCAATTCTGAGCTTCTGCAGGAACAGGACAGCAGAGGCACTGAGCTAGTCCATGTCTACTCTCAGACCCACACCCTGAAAGGATGTGGAGGTCTGCAGGATATAAACTGCCACCTCAACCCCCAGCCTGCCAGAGGTCTGGGATGACGTGAAAGACTGGTGCACCAGTGAAAACCTTGCCCATTTTCAATAAAATCCCAAGTCATCAATCCCACTGCTCAGCTTGGCTCTTTGAGCCCAGAGTGATTCCCACTGAACCCAAACGGAGACCTGGAGGGGGGACTGTGGATTTCACTGAGAAATTACAGCACTGAAGCTAACTTCATCCTTCCAGGGATGCAATGGTCAGTCCCCTGCAGGGAAACCAAGAGATGAAGCCCCAGTGCCACTGAGAGCATGGGCCAGCCTCAGAGCTGAGCAGACAAGCACAGAAATTCTGCCCCATGTCCTTCTGTGCTCACACCACCTCGCCACACTTTGCCTCTCATTCATGCATCAAGCAGAGGCTGCTCTGGAAGCACCAGAACCCTCTTCAGAGCATCCAGAAAGTCGGATAACATCCCACTGGAGCCAAATGTCCCACGCTCCTCTAGCTGATAGTGCAGGTGTGCAGCCACACACCATCACACCTGCCTGCCAGGAAATCTGCTGCTATGGCAGCAGCACAGGCAGCTCATGCCTGCCAAGGACACTGGCCCCAAAATTCTCCAGTGGCCCAAACCACACAACATTGCCAAAGCCCTCCCCTTCCTAATGGATGGCAATTCTTTTTTTTGCCACCCTGCTAAGTCCCAAACCACTTATCGCCACTGCAGGGCAATGTGTAATTTGCATGTTTTAACTATACGATTTCTCTATTCTTGTGCTACACAGAAATAACCTCCCTCCTGGAAGAGCAAGGATAACTAACTAACCATTATGCTTGTTGGTATTTTGACTTGAATTTGCTTTCTGTTCATAGGAAAGATGAAAAAGAGTGTGTTGATTCGCCAGACTGTGGTTTCTCTCTTTTGTGAGACTGACTTATAAGCTCGTATAAGGCAGTAAAAATATAATCACATTTATTCCTGCTTCAGGATTCATTTCATTGTAACAGTACACCTACAGCTTGATTTTTCACATTGCAATGCAACATTTTCCCAGATCTTCACTAGTTAATACGTCCTGAAGCTAAACCATGCTCCTCTTTCCATCTTAGACCTCCTGCCTTTCCTTCTCTATGAACCTTATTCACAGGGGGCAAGGCCTGGCTTCACCGAACGAGGCCTGGCAAACACGGAGGCAGGAAACGCAGAGAAGAACGAGTCTGTCAGACTCATTTTCTTCTAGGTTTTACTGCTGAATGTTTATTTCAGATCTGGGAGGAAACACAGTGGCTCCACTCCATTTCCTTGCCTGCATAACCCACTCGATGCAGAGCCCCACAAATTCACTTTTCACTTAACACTGCACCAAGAAAATAAAAATGTTTCCATAGCCACAATACACACAATACAAACTTGTTTTGTTTTTTTTTGCTGGCCTTCATTTTAATTTTTTTTTATTTATGAATACTTTCACCATATCGAAGTTTATCAGAAAGCAAAATTTCTCAATGCCTTAATTTCCTTTGTCCTCCCATGTGCACATTTGAGTCTGTAATATCCACTTGATTTGAACAAGCACTGCTTCTATGATGCACAGGCAGGTGAGGCTCTCTGTGCAGCCCACCAAACTCCCTGTTGCAGCCAGCCCACAAAACTCCTTCCAAGCAGACTCCACAAAAAAAGAAAAAAAAAAAAAAAAAAAAAAACACCACCTTGGCCTCCTGAAATAGTACCATTGATAAAGTCTGCCTGCTTTTCCACTTTCCCAAAGACATTTTTTGCTTTTCAGGAGAGAAGGGAGGAGTTTCCTTGGAATCTTCTGAGCACTCTGAGTGATCTGGCTCGCTCCAGGCACAGCGCTGGTACTCCTGCTTCCCTGCTTTCCCCCTTTCAATGGTAGGACTTCTAAATGCCAAATGTGGATTATTAAAATACTAAACTGAAAGATCTTCTGATGAGCTTACTATTAAACTACGACAGATGGGGCTGTCTTAAGCTCTAGGCATCAGGAACGATGCCCAATTTTAGATACAAATTAGTTATTGAGAATATTTATAGATGGTAAACTCCTCGGGCACACGGAGCAGCCCTGTGAAATTACACTTGTAAATTAATTGCTCGCCTTTCAGCTGACAGACACTTGCAGATACACGGTTCAGAAGAACTTCCAGAGCAATCCAGTACTGGGTCTAACTTAGTTTCACAACCCAGGAGAGGAGCTGCCTCTCCTGATGGGCAATGCTGCCTGGCAGCTGGATGGCAAATGGAACTGAGCTGAGGAGGAATGGGTGGGGAAATCATCACCATGCCTTGATGAGTGCTTTCACCAATTACACTGTAAAAAATATTTTGGTCTTAGAATAGCGTCAGACTCCATGATTACCATAGCTATGGATCTATTAGGTGCTCTGTTATTCACCAGTGCATGAGAAACTGCACTGAAATGAATTTTGGAGCTGTCTGCTCTTCTTCCAAAGCATAAGGTGGACAATGCTACCTCTGGAATTAAAAAACAGAAAGTACCATCTGAAGGAGGAAAGAGAGGCTGTGAAGGTCACTAAAAACCAAAACAGTTCCTCCTGAAGGTATTTTTAATTGAAACGTAATATCAGAAAACCGTGCAGAGTCATGTACTTCTTGCACACAACACTGTATCAAATTAAAATTTGTTATAACCACCATGTACATTAGGCCAGTGATAACAAAAATGTAACTTAATATCTGGCATAAGAAAAGAGCACTATCCACCCAGTCATGTTAAAACCAAGCGGTGACACTACTGTTGGAAGACACCAAACCAAGCAGTTATGTGTTGTGATTCTTCTTGAGTAATTATTGGACTGTATCAAAATGCAAATCTTGAAGGAAGTATCTGTGATGAGGTAATTTTAGTGCTCATTCACAGTGCACTGCATTTGCGGTACTTAAAATAGACACTTGTACCAATGGTCTTTTTATTATCCCAAGGGGAAGAAAATAAATAAATAAATAAATAAATAAAAAATCACATATACACCAGTCCTTTTTCTATCTGCAAGGGAGGCAATTCGATCCAACATGGGCTGAAACCTGAGTAGGTCACTGTACACCATGATAAAATTCCCTAATCCCTCAGCCAAATTTCCCTGAGGGGGCCCTCCTACTTCTCCTTCACTTTCCAAGCTGACTTTTCCATTCCCTCTCTCGTCTTTTCCTCCCCTTCATCTCTTTCATTTCCCCTACCTTAAAGCCTTGATATCTGATCTGCTGCTGATACTCGAGTTACAGTTTTTACAGCTTAGGCTGTCTATTGCTGTATACATTCCTTTCTTCCTGCTCTGCCGTGATTACTTACCAGGGCTTATTTTACACTGGTCCAGATGAAAGCAGTTCAGATGAAGGGAAACAGTCAGCCTGTTTGAACATTACAGATATGAACCTACACAAGGACACATTGTGCTCCCTCTGTCATTTTCCTGTAAACATTTTGCACAGTGTAACCAATTTGTTACATTATCGTATTCCTCGGGTTTATGAAGAACAATGAGACATCTTAATCCATCAGTAAAGGAGTAAATGATCGCCACAGGATTTTAACTTTCTCAACAAGTTAAATTCAAACCGCTTTTTTTTTCTTCTTTCCCTCCCCGACAATAGTAGCCAACTGCCTTAGTGAAAACCGTCTCCCAGCACAGCATATATATAGCATAGTTTACATTAAAAGGTGGCCTGTGTTTTATGCAAGGTTCTGCCATCAGCTATCTCGACCGGAAATCATATCAGTTCAAAATGCCATTCCTACCTGCCTTTAATTTTTAAGTCAGCTGAAATCCTGAGGTTTCTAACCCTGAGCAGCTACCCTTGATTAAAAGAGAAACTCTGCATGAAGGTTAACACCAGTGCTTAATACTAAAGCATTAGTTTAAAATTGTGTAATTTTTCTCCTTCACACAATGTTGTTTTTGTTTCTTCCTCGCCCTTTCAGACAAACATCTGTTATACTGTAGAAGAACAACTATCTCCCAAACCGCTGAGTGTGCCTGCAGCCAAAGTAAACAAAACAAACCCAGAGGATCCAGCACAGTCAGCCTTTATATCCAGCCAGGATAACATTTCACATGTTTTGATTAAAATTAGCTAATTTGTAATTCTAGAACCTATGAAACTTAAAGGCTGCAATCCATATAGATCGCATCAGGCGATGCTCTAAGGGGCCAATGCCCTATACTACAGACCTCCACAGTCCTCCCAAACTATGTGGGATTACAATGACTCTTTGGTGTCTGCACAGAACCCTCTCCGAAAATAGGATGTGTCACATATCACACAAAGAATAACCCTGCTCCTCGGGACTTGAAACTAGTACAGTTTGTTTCCGAGGAGGTGCACCGACACATTATTTTGTTCGTTCCCCTAACTCTACTCTTGTCCACATTTCCAGCTGATGTCCACACAGAACCGTGTAACACGCTCCTTACACAGGCAGCGGGAGCAAGAACGCCTGCCTTTAGCACAAAAGGGCACCTAACCAAAATCCGTGGTGTGCAGAAGAAGAGAGGTGGAAAGGAATTGCACATTCCCCTTTAATGTTACACCAGGAAATCAACGCTCCTGAAAGCAAAGGTCTTTTCACCAGGCATCACACAAATTTATATACTCGCCTATATAGTATACATACTATGCAAAATGAGACATTTTCCAGGAAATTCTCCACTTATAATCAGCCTTTTAATAAATGACATCTTAAAATTAAACATTGGCAGCACCATCTCATAACCAGACTATGCCGTTTTAGTCACTTTATCTGTGCATTTAACAAGTTCAGCTGAAGTCCTGCAATACATTGTTCCTAACTTTGGGGAATGAGAGGCACAGAACAAACAGACGTGGAACAGACGTGGAAAACAGGCGCAAAAAATACGATCGGTCAAGCCTGATGTAAGAAGTACCAAAACAACGTTTTTTGTGCAATCGCATGCATCCTAACATCTGGAGTGGCTGCCTCAAGCTCTACCTCCAGAGAACAGCTGGACTGGCACGACTTCCTATCAGACAGGACAGCCCTGCGCACGATAAATGGACTTTCATGAAAAGCAGCCTTCGGCCAGCCACCTTTCAGCAGCACCTCTGCCGCCGCGGGGAACTGCCAAGCGGAGCACGGAACAGAGAGGAGGACAAGGAGAAGGCGAGAGGGACAAGGAGAAAAAAGGGGTCTCCGCGCCTAAGTGCCAGAATGATGCGCGGCTCAGACCGTAACATTTCACTTTGACAATTTAATTACATAGTTGCAGCTGGCTACTGAAAAAAAAAAAATAAAAAAAAAAATACAGTGTTTAAAAGAGGTCCCTTTCTTTCCTAACTTTAGGGCTTTCCAGCTACCTGAAGGGGTGGCTATAGAAAGGAGAAGAAAAAAAAAAAAAAAAAAAAAAAAAAAAAGACGGCTCATCACTTGCACCGAGGGAGCTTTAAAGCCCAACACGGGAGTGTTAGCCTTTTTTTTTTTTTAATTTTTTTTTTTTTTTTTTTTTTAATAAATAAATCAAAGCTGGTCAATGAACAGGATTTGCAGCCTGTGAATTCGTCTCTGTTTTCAGCCCAGGAGGCGGAGTTGAGACACATTCAGTGCATCCTACAAAAAAAAAAAAATGACAAGAGATCCTTTCTTATTTCGTTTCCATGCACGGAGGCGGAGAGGAGGGGGGGGGGGGAGCGTAGGGGGACCCCTGCTCCCTTCCCCATCACAGGCACCTACCTTCATCTCCTCGTTGATCTCCCGCTTCACCGGGTGAGCCGGCTTCCTGCTCCTTTTATTTTCGGGAGGTCTCCCTTCTTTCTCCATTTCTGCCATTTTTTGCGCCTACTTGGTGGTGGAGATGAAATGGCTGCTGGTGCTCTGGGGGGGCCGGGAGGGGCGCGGGGAGAGAAGGGGGAGGATGGGGGGGGGGGAAGAAGGGGACAGGAGAGAAGGGGGGTGCGGCGGTGGCGGCGGCTCTCAGTGCTGGCAGGCGGCGCCGCGGAGGGCCCGGGGGGGTAGTGGCGGCGGTGGCGGCGGGCGGGCGGGGGTCGCGGGCGGGCAGAAGGGGCGCGGGTGCCCCGGCGAGTCAGCCATCTTCTGCCTCGCCGCCGGCCTGCATGGGAGCGGCGGGGCGGCGGGGCGGGCGAGAGGCAGCGCGGAGCGAGCCGGCCCCGCGCCTGCTGTGCCGCTGCTGGCGGGCTGCCGCCGAGGGGGCGGCGGAGGGAAGGGGGAGGCCGGCCTCGGCCCGCCAGCGGGCGGGGCTTGCCGGCACCGAATCGGCCGCCGCTGCCCGCCATGGGAGCCGGGGGGGGGTGGAGGGAATGCAGGGGGTTGGGAAGGGGGGGTGGGGGCGAACACCGGGCGGAGCGGAGGGGGCGGTGCGCACCCGCCCCCCGCCCACAGCCGGGATGGGGGAGGGGGATCGTGTGCCCCCTCGCACACCCGGGGGGTCGCCTGACCTGCCCCCCACACACCACCCCCCGCCGCCTGGGTGCTGTCTCCGTGCCGGTCCGGCCTTCCCGCGCCACCCCCTTCCCCTCCTCAGGCCCCGCCGCAGTCAGACGGGGCTCTCCGCCGCGCCGAGGTGTGATTCCTCCTGTTTTTTCCCTTTTTCTGAGCCCGGGAGGTGAGGATGAATGGTTTGGTGGGACGAGGTGCTGGATTACAGCACGCACGGTGGGGGAGACATTGATTATTCCTGGGCTGTGCTTTCCCTCTCCTTGGCGGCCCCTAATTGCCCGATACAATACCGTTCGGTACGGGGGTGTCCATTGTTCCATTACTCGGGATTGTAATTGTACGGGGTTTCTCATTATGACTGCGGTACACCTGAAAATTATCCATTTTTTAATAAAAATTTAAAACCCCGCAGCGGAAAGATAAACTGCGTTCCATGTGGGCATGAGTAGGCTTCCCAGAAGAATCTCTGTTTAGCCTGTCAAAGATAAGTTCGTTTTGCGTGCAACAATGTCTAATTTACATTCTTTGTTTCTGAAGCTTAAATCACTGACATTTTTCAGTGTGAAAAGTTAAGCACAACTCCTTTGCTCGTTTCGTGACTAAAATGAGCCTCGCTTGCCTGCTTCAGATGGCAGAGTGATTAGAGACACCGAGCACATTTTTCCCTGTGGCATTGGAAACAGGAAGAAACTGGGATTTTGCCTGGTCTTCTGAGCTGTTAGAGCAGCGAGCATCAAACGGTGAGATAGCAACCAGACGGCAGTCTCTGCAAATCCTAGAGCCCATCCCCAGCGGTAAGGTCACGGCCCTTGTGAAGCGAAGGTGCTGCCACTCCCCTCGCTGCCTGAAAGAATCAGGCAGATGTTTGGGGAAAAAAATCAAAAAAACAAAACAAAACAAAAAAACCGAGAGCAGATCATTAGTTTTAGTAGAGCGGCAGAAAACTCGCAGGGACCCTTGTGAAGGCTCTGCTGGCAGCGACAAGCTGCAGGAGTGTGGGTCATGCTGTGGGCTCTGTCCTTTCTGTGCACCCAAGGAACACAAGGTCTGGCCTCAGACTTGCCAGCAGCAAGCGTAAGAAGAAACTGAGATTTTTTTTTTTCACTTGCCTGAAATGTTTTAAGATACAGTGAGTTCTGAAACTGGGAGAAACTAACTTGTGACTCCACGGGTAAGCTCTGAAGGATGGTACTTAATAAGGAGGTTTCTTTCCCTCCTGTGCCTCACCAGCAGCAATCTCATCTCTATGTTTTGTTCCCTGTATTCTATTACAAACAAATCGGTACGGTTGAGCTCTCATGAAGTACAGGAGATATTCCCAGAATCTCAGTGTATTCTCTCACACAGTAGGGATAAGATTGGCAACACAAAGGGAAGGCTACACAATCTCATGAAGCCTCAGAGCTCTTTGAAAACCTTTAGCTGGAAAAATCAAGCCAACCTCAGACAACTGTTCAGCTTTGAACAGCCACCACATTGCTGATACATGAAACCATTCTAATGAAAAAGGCAAAATTAGTTATTATATTAGGGATATATTGCTAGATTTTTTGTAGAGCTGATAGCAGAGTTTCAATGAAAACCTTAGAACATCCGGCAAAAAAAGTATTGCCTTAAGTGATTCTTGTTCAGTGAAATACCTGAAGACTGCTTCTCAATACCTACAAAACAGAGTGTAATAAAGCATTGCTTTGCTGCAAAAATCTGAAAGATGGACTTGATAATATGACAAAAAAATTAATTCCAGACTCTCAACATAAACAGAACTTCCTTTCATATTAGAAGGTACTCAAATAGTATATTTGCAAGCCCAAATTATGTGAATTGACTTCAATGGGTTACAGTGAGGAGACCAAAATTAATGTCTTCAGGATCAAATTTGTCATTCTTATTTTCCTGACTAACGGCTGAAGTTTTGGCTGTAAATTGAAGCACTTTCCAATCCTCTCACTACCAGTTTTGAATGCTGATCCTCACTTCTTGACCACCAAAACCAGTGGCTTTCAGATAGGTTTTTTTTTTTCCCAGTTGCATACTCTGAATACTTTTTAGTAGAGATGTGTTCAGATTCCTCCTGATTATAGGCTCACTTTTCTCAGCTACTCCTTTTAGCTTCCTTAAAGCCTCCAGTCCCACAGTACCTCATCAACTAGCAGATGAAACCTATGGTCTTAGAGAATTGTTTTCCTCAGTATTTAATATAGTCTTTTAATGGATACAAAAGGTCCACCTTTCTGTGTTCTCATAGTAATATCTTGTCTCTGGTCAGCAGATTATTTCTGCAACTGTCTAGAACTGTTATTACCTGTACATAGCACATATTATTACAGTGCGTATTCCTGGGAAGTTGTTCTTCTAGTGATAGCACATGGAAGACCATCAACCATCAACACATAAGTTCATGCATTTAGAGTGTTCAGACAATATCTGACACATGTCGCAGATAGCAAAATAACTTTTGGGAACAGTTTAATTATTCCACTTGTGACTGGGGAGGGAAGGACTAACAAAAAGGAATGCTCTCTGGTCTTAATAGTAGCTCGTTCATTCATAAAGAGAGGCAGAATCTATGGAAAACATACATTTGTCAGTTGTACAATGGCAATGATCTGAACATCTCCAAAAAGTTATGAGAAAATAAATCTGGTGTTTGCATTACAGAGACCCTAACATTAAATACATTTACTGAACAGTGACAGCATATATTTCTTGTGTGAAAACCTGCTTTTTTTTTGGTAAAGAAACCTGGTTCAGCAGTGCGCAATATGGATTCTGCAAAATGACTTAAACGGGTGAGAAAAGGTGGCTGATTGGATCAATAAGTCTGCTTGCATTTATTCTACCAGAGATACTGGGTATGTGGTATCAGTAAGGAGTTTTCAGCCAAAGATGAAATCCTGATCCTGTAGAAATCAGTGGAGGTTTTTCTCCCAAGTTTAATGAGACCAACTAGCTGGTTAAATTTTAAAGGTGATTTTTAAATCCATCTATTACATAGTGTACACTGGAAAGCAAGAATCCAATTTTCTTAAAAACAAAAACAAAACAAAAAACCAAAACCAAAACTAACAAAAACAACGAGGTTTTCAAAATATATTTCCATTCTCATTCAAAGCAAAAAGAAAATTAGGGAGATAGAAAGCTTCATACTTCTTATTGTAAATCATCTCAAAAGCGCTTAAGAACTGTGTATCAGGCTTCCCACAGTAAGTATGTGCTCTAACCACTGAGCAGTAGATTAAGTTCCTCACTCTCTTGCCCACTGAGGAGGCTTGGGGGGGGGGGTGGGCTTTTTGGTTAGCTCGTTGGTTACTTTCAAAGTTGAGAAGAAAAAAGCATGTGATCTGCCTTCTGGTGTTGCTAAGTCACCTGCAAAACTCTTTCAGGTCCCTCCTGTATCTGATTCATGACATGAACCTGAGCTTTACCTTCCATTGCTGAAGCGTGTCTTTTACACACAAGAGCTTTGCCAGGCTCTGTGTTTTTGTTCTATTATGGCTTTGCATTTCCAGCTCTGAATTTGTACTTGAAGTTTTGCAAAGACAGTAATTTGGACCTCGGAAAAGCAAATTTTAATTATAAATGTCCCTATTTATTAGTATTTACATGTTACAAAGGGGCACCCATCCACTTATTTGAGATGATTTTTGGATAGCACAAAAGCAACACTTTGCTATAAGAGAGTTCTTCAGTTTCCCCTGAATTAATGTGCAACTCTCTTTAATATTCTTATTGAGCTACTTCTCGTTCCTGCCTACCAGAGAGGACAAGATAAACAAGCACGCCTGATTTTCCAGCTGGTAAACATGCAAGCCGCACCACAGCTGCAAATCGAAAGGTTTTTAAAAGGCAGCGGCTCCAAAACCAATGCCACTCTGTGGACACACTGGAAACGCCCTGAAGATTTTTTCAGAGGCAAAACTGGGACAACCAGGGTGACCACTGCAGCAGCTGAGGTGCCGGTGGGAGGCGGGGGGAAGGGGCCGAACCCCGCGGTCCCGGCGCCGAGGAGCAGCATCCCTGCCCGCCGAGCGGCATCCCTGCCCGGCGGCGGCTGGGGCCAGAGCTCCCCCTCCTGTTTCTCTCCTTCTCAACACGGCGGGAAACGCATCATGGAGCCCGGGATACCAAAATGTGTGTAAGCAGCCTGCGTGCCTTTATGCACGTATAAATGCACATATGTGCACCCACACACGTAGGGTGAAAGCCAGAAGTAAAGAGCGGGACTCCTGTTTTGGTTTTGTTTCGTTGTTGTTTTTTGGTTTTTTTTTCTCCAAATAGCAGCCACAGACACTGCAGACTAAAATACAGATGCATCTCTTGACTGGTTTCTCTTAATATTGCTGGTAATTTACTTTATTTTTCCCTGCTTGCCGCGGTGTTGTCAGCTCTCCGTCAGGTTGCTTAGTAATGCCAGTCACTGTGGAAAACATATGTCAACACAGCCTTTCACAAGCTAACCTATTCTAATTTCACCTGTATTAGAGCCACAATGAAGAGCAATTTAAATTCAGGTACTTGGTTTGCCGGAGTGTTCAATTAAACAAAGAAATTCATTATATGCATTCATGGAAAAGTACCTTTACACTGATTTTTCTGTCATTGACTTGAAGTGGAAAAGTTCCTTTGACTTCTTGTACAACGTGCTAAGACAATAGACTATTTATGCCATCAGAAGCGAATAAATGCACCAAATAATTAAAATATTGGTTCCATTTTTTTTGTTTTGTTTTGCTTTAGTCCAGCCAGCTATTTTTATATACATGGAAAACATGCATGTGAGCTTCAGTTCCATCCAATCCCCACTTCCACTTCAATGATGTTATTTCACCCATACCTCTGAGAAGGGGTACATTCCACTCATTCTTGAGCCTGGATGAATACCCGCAGCATTACTCATACACAGTAGTGTCTGTCAATTCCTTTCTGCTGTGGCTACTAATCTCAGTCCAGAGTTTCCTTAGAGGCTGTTCTGCAAAATGTCAAGAGGTAGCCTCGCCAAAACAGACACAGTATGGCAGTTGAAATGGGAGTAGTGGCAGATTTCCAAATATGAAGGTCTGGAAATGTTTGGAGGTATTTAATATTGATGAATATTTAATTTTTTGTGCTGCATTTGGGTGCCAGTGTCAAATCGTGGAGATTAGTAGCAAGAAAGAGCCTTAATGCTGTGAATGTTTTTTAAAGTTCTGTCAAAGAGAAAGAAACTTTGTTTGACTCACTGAATAATTAATTAATGTTGCTCTTCTTGCCTAACTTCATGTAATATGATAAACAGAAATAAATGTAAACTTGTTTCTCTGGTTCCTTTTCAAATACTTTGTGAGTCTTCTGTTAAAATTCCTTTCTATTTCTTGTTTCATTTCTCACATTCCCTACACAGAAAGTAAGCAAGAAGTCTTTTCCTCCTTCCACATCAGAAGACACTTACATCATTAAAAATCAATCAATATTAAACCTTTAAAAAGGTAGCAGCAATGCATTAAAAACCAAATCAGTAAACTATGCCCCGGACACCACTATTGACTTTGGGGAAAAAACTCTTATTATCTGTCTACTACCCCACCCTATCTATCCACTATGGTTATTCAGTGGTTCTGCTGTGATGTTTTCTTATTGAGTATAATGCCAAAGATCAGGTAGAGGAAAAGGAAGGACCTATGGATAAGCAAAAAAGTTAGACACCTTATACCAGATCTGAACTTGGCTGTGGCAAACTATGCACTTGCAACCTCTAGACTTCATTACACTTAAACATCGTACCTCAGAATGGAACTTGTGAAACTGAAAAAGTTCCATTCTGCTCAAAACAGAGGTGTACTTGCTGCATTGTACAGGTTGGTAAGAGCACACACTAAGCCCTGCTTTTCTGTGGGCTTTTGATTTCTGTGCAGCTGACATAAAAAATGCTGACCTCCAAAGACTACAATGGAGAAGGTCTGAGGCACCCCAGAGACCTGTGTCGCTGTTTCTCACATATTTTGAAAGCCAGAAAGTGCCAAAGCCAGAAGCAAAACTGGTGAGGGGTAGAGACTTGCACTCTCTGCAGCTGTCCCATGGCTGTAAAGCTCCCTCTGAACTGAAATGAGAATATGTAAAGCTGAAGCAAACTCATTCCATCACCTGTCATTTCACAAAACAGGAAGAGAAGGGGAGGGGTTGTATGGGATTGGGATACAACCAGAAGTTCTCATTTCTCTTTAATTTTGTTTTTAATGGATCAGTTGTGCTGATACATTTCTTAAAATATTATTGCAGTAATCTACATCAAGTTCTACCGAAAAGGAGTCCCTCCTCTCTGTCTTTCTGGGAAGAATAAAAGATTTTTTTACAATGAAGATAGTAGTTTATACATTTTCTCATAGTCTTGTATTCCCCTGTAAGCTTTGTTGTATGATATGGTATGTCAGTTTAAGTAACATCTGTCAAGGATGGAAAACAATTACAGGTTCTTTTCATTCATAAAAGTCATTCTGGAGTTTCTTCATCCTTAATTTTCTTGTCATGTTTTCAAAAACATTACATCACTTTGTCCAAATTACCTCCTGCATTGCATATACAAGATATAGTGGGTTATTAATTTCTTTCCCAGACCCAAAGAAACATGTCAAGGTACCTAAAGTGACATGCACTAAATGATTTAGATTTGGGTAAAGTTGGGCTTTGACATACCATTATTTGACAAATACTCTTCTACTTCAATGCTTGCTTTCCTGCCAGCACCTCACCAGAATCCTGCATGACATGTGATTCAATTTCTTGATCTTTTCAGTGATATTTTACATGAATTTTACACATCCTAACAAATAATTGCAATGTATTCAAATCACTGTGGGAAAAATTCTGTCAAAAACACCACACACGTATTTTGGGAATGTATAACAGAAATATATGCAGCACTAGGATGTGGCATGTATTTTCAGCCTACAAAAATGTTCTTTATTCAGCAAATCAGAGAATAGCTGAGATTGGAAGTGACCTCTGCAGATCATATAGTCCAACCTCCCTGCTCAAAGTAGAGCAGGTTGGTTCTGTGTCCAGCCATTTTTTTAATATCTCCAAGGATGGAGACACCACAGTATCTCTGGGCTACCGGCTTCAGTGTTTGAGCACCTTCACAGTAAAAAACAAACAAACAACTTTTTCTTATGTTTAAATGGAATTTGCTGTATTTCAACTTTTGTCCGTATGCCCCTTGTTTTTTCATGGAGAAGAGCCTGGCTCCATCACATCTATTTACTACCCCCATCAGAAATTTATACACATTGGTCAGATCCCCCCTGAGCCTTCTCTTCTCATGGCTGAACAACCTCAAATCTCTCAGCCTCTTTTCCTACATCAGACACTCATATAAGATGCTCGTTCCTTCACCATATCCTTGCCCCTTTGCTGTCCTTGTTAGTGCCACTGTGCCTGTCTGATAATGGGATCCCAGATCTGGAACTGGCACTCCAGACATGTCTCTCCAGGGATGACCAGAGAGGAAAGATCACCTCCCTCAGTCTGTTAAAAGTGTTTCTCCTAATGCATCCCAGCCTTCTCTACTGTGAGTGTGCACTTCTGGATTATGTTCAGTTTGTTGAATGCCAGAGTCCCCAGGGCCTTCTCTGCAAAGCTGCTTTCTAGCTGGTTCCCTAACTGTATTTCTACAAATATTATTCCTCTGTGGGTTCACATTGCTTTGCTGAACTGCATGATTCTTGTCAGCCCATTTCTCCTGCAATATATTAGTTTTGCTTTAATTTATGATCTTTTGGGTAGTTATTATAACTGTTGTCTGGAAATATTTTGTTTTGCTTTTCCTAATTAAATGATGAATGTAAAATTAATGAAAATAATCTATGCCTCTTCCTGCCATAGCAAAAAATAGATTTTGCCCAAAGACAGTCCTGAGAATCCTTCTCTACACACAGGTAGGATTTTTTGCCTTAAAACAGGAACACTCTATGTATCCACACGCATCCAAGATTCTTAGTGTCACATGTGTTTATCAGTTTCTTTTCACAACACTACTGGCTACAGCAAGATTAACATCTTCACTGCTCCCACTCAGATCACCAGAGGGTGCTGATGAAAGACAGCCACATACAACTTCCATCCCACCCAGCTGGTCTGGCAAAGGCTTGCCACAAGACTTCAGCTTCGGGTCACTTCTGGGAGTTGAGAGCCAGGAGGTCCATGCATATCTTGATAGTATGCACTGAAATCCTGCCCACATACATGTCAACCCCTGCCTGCTGTGGTTTATTCTGGATATCACTAGAGAAGTCCCCAGGTGCACCATCACTCCTGCAGACTCAGGCAGCAGCTCTGTTGGCTGGCAGAGCAAAAGCTCTGTATTATTGCTTCCTCTAACCCCCTTCCCTCCAAAAGAGCATGAGAAATTGCCTCTTGCATTTTGTAAGTGCATCACAGCTAGCGACTCTTCAACCCTGATGTGAGGAGCTGTGGACTGAGGTTTATTGGCAGTTTACCTGAACTGCCAACAGTAAAAACAGGTCCAAGGCCAATTTCAAAACCTAGCCACCCATATGATCAGTTGGGGTGTTCTTGTCTGTTGTTAACTAGTATTACAGCTACCAGTTAGTGTTACAGCTATTTTGCAGATGAGAAATCATCAGGAGAGAGATAAAGTGACAAAACACATGTACTTGAAGAGTCTCGTGGCCTCAACTAGAACCCGGCTCTTATGTCTTGTAGGACAGTCCTGTCACCATTAGAACATGTAATCTAACCTTCTTGGAAAAAAATGAAATGTGAGCCTCCCTTTGAACCAGCTTGACTTTGAGCTCCCTCGTGAAATGCCAACGACCTTTGAAAGCACACAGGGATGGCACCATTGACAGATTTTGCCTCAGTTGGCTGCAGATAAAGTTATTTGAAATAACTGCCAAAGCTGTAATTTATCAGACTTTTTCACAGATTCCACAAAGGCAAGGAAATTCGAAGTCGAAAGGCTTTCTCCAGGCAGCACATGCCAGGCATTTGTGCATGAATTGCAGGAGGGGAAATGATATGTTTCTTTTAGAGCTGTTGTTGCCATCGTGGAAAGCGCACAAGCATCTGTGCTTTGGGAATCAGTGGAAGGAAGGTGTTCCGTGAAAAGGGAGCATGTGGGAAAGCAGCTTCAAATGGTGAGACTGTAGGAAAGTAGCAGGAGTTCTGAATGCCATTGGGAAGAAGAACTGGAACGAGGCTGACACATAGAAAGGTGGTGAGAAAGCAGGAAGAAATGCAAAGAGGAGTACACTAAAGGGGGTGGTGGTGGTGGGAACTAAAAAAAAAAAAGATACATTTGGCTAGAGAATAGGTATGAGCAAATTCCAAGCATGAGAGAGGAACACTGACAGAAAGAAAAAGTCTAGGGCAGATGGAAAGTGTATCTATTGGATGATTGTGCAGGTGAACATGTAAGCTGAAGTTTTGGTGTGTTTTACCGTAGAAACAGATATGAAGCTGAAAATTAGAGAGGTCCAAACAAGTCTCCTGATACAGCAATGCCCTACACATTTGTACTACACAAAGTCTGTAAGATGATTGCATTCTGGAGCATCTGCCACTGATCCTGAAAAAATGGAAAAGATTCATGTACAATAATATTTCATTCAGGGGGACTGCTTACCTTAAGTCACCATAAGTAAGGGCTGCATTGCCAGTCCTAAGGTTCTTAATTTCACTCTGGGGCTGATGATTTCCTGTGTCACTACACTGTGAAGCTGAATCCAGAATACCAATTTAATACTTGAGTGCCCGGAGCCAGGCAGATGCTTTGCATGAAAGTGTTCTCTTGTGCACTCCAAGTGCCTGCAGCTCCCCCCAGGAGGTGGTGGGTGCTAAGCACCTCTGAAAAGCAGGTCACCATCACTCAGGAGCTCAGAACAGAACTGAGGTGCCAAAGTTTAAGACAGCTTACAAGTAAGTGACATAACAGTGGAAGAGAATGTCTCTCAAGGACTGACACACTTAATGGTCACTTATTTGTGTTTTGGTCAGTATACAGGCATGCATTTGTAAATCAGATGACTGCATAGCTTGTAACACCCTCCAGAGACAATATGAAGACAAAAGAAAGAGAAGGAAAGAGAAAAAAAGGAAAATGCAAGGAATAAAATAGGGATGGAGATGCTCAAGGCTTCTTTTAGAGTATTTTGGGCATGCCCTGTTGGCCCTCAATGCAAACTATTAGTTGGGGGGTCTTCAAATAAACGTAATGAAATGGGTTCTTTTCCACATAATGAATAACAAAACTGTGGGACACGTGTTCACAGGATGTTTGGGAGAGCAAAAGTCTAAACAGCTTCAAAGAAGAGCTCAGAAGAGCCAAACTTGCAAGTTTCAGAAAATAGATCAATTTTTGTTTATTAAATGTGATAGACTTGATAAAGCATCTGGGAAGACAGCCAGCAGGACATACTTCTCCATACTTTCTGAATTTTTCATTGTCTTCCCCTAAGCATTTCACATTGGCTCTGATCAGAGGAAGGATACTCTACCTTAGGTTCTCCTTTCATCTGACCCAGTACTCTTATATTCTATTTTGCATTAGTGGCTTATGGTTTCCCTTCTATAGCTTATTTAACTGTATTAGCCTAGATCAGTTGTTCTTCCTCTTGTACAACAGCAGTAACTATGATTGCTATAATGTTCAAATTTTAATCATTTTAGAGCATGCACTCAGGTGGCAAGCAGGAATTTTAATTACAGAGATTAAAAGGAGAACAGATGCAAATACTAGGTAAAAATAAATGCATTGCTCTTTGTACCCTGAGGGTCATCACTCTTTGTCTCCAATGGACTGACATCAGGACAAATTCAAAAGCAGAGGGAATCATCATTAAAAACACCTATATAGAACAGATGGGTTTACCTAGACTGGGAAAAAGTGCATAGACAGTGCAGTATAGTGTAGATGACTACTTTTGTTTATCTTGTTTTAATTTTCTCAAAACCATTTAGTCAGTGCTACTTTAAAGACATTACTTTGTTCAGACACAAAATTACAAGGATGGATTCAAATGATTTTTTTTTTAACTTGGGTTTTCCTCATCATCCAGGCTGACTGTCAGGTATTGAGACTTGGTTCCTGGAAAGACATTACTCTCCACCTGACAGTGAGGCAGCGAGTGGGAATAGAGGGAGAGAAGCCTCTAAGACAATAATTTCTTTGAGTGCTCTGATCTTCTGAGTTGATCAGGGAACAGCCAGACAGTGCTGAGCCTCTGGTGCAGGGTGCTCCTGCTGCGTGGCACTGCTCAGGGAGAGGGCAGTGGCTCTCTCAGGAACTGGATCTTTCAGACATGCTTCAAAGGAGACTCTTAAATAGAAAGGTACGGAAACCCAGGCAGAGGTAACAAAGGCACCAGGGGCTTCTGCAGAGCTTGCTTACACAGCCAGCCTCTGGATAATACATAGCTTCCTGTCTGTGTGAAAAAATAAAGACAGAAAAAGGTGTACAGATCTTCTCCCCCCAGACCCAGCATTACTAACAGAAAGAACATTTAGTATTGTACCAGTGTTTTTATTATGCATGTGAATAGCAATCAGCTAAATATAAATAACACTTCATAAATTATGTAGAATTAGTCCCTGAGTAATAAGGATTTTAACTGAAAATATTTCCATTTATTTATTTAAGTCCATATAAAATGGGTGTGTTGTATGTTTCCAGTTTCATACTATACTATGACTTTAATCCCTGGGCTGTATCATTATCCAGTAATTGTGGAATGACTTAGGCAGAATTTTTCAATCTATTTTTTCATACTAATTCCTTCTTTTTTTGTGTGTGTGTGTGTGCTGGACCCTCCTAAACCGCATCATATTCTGTAATACTAAGGGATGCTGAGATGGAACTCACTGGAAAAAAATATCCATAGAGAATCTATAGAGTTGTTGGATAGGGAATTTAATAGAGGGCATGTAAGCCTTTGTTCAGCATGGTTCAAATGTCTTTGCTGCATTTCACTTTTGCCCAGACTGTGAACTCCTTAGGTGAGGGACCACCTCCTTTGTTCCAGTTTTGAAATGTGTCTGCTTGGAGTTTTCCATTCCTACCAGTATTCAATTAAATACAAATAATAAATAGTTAATAGGTTGCCAAGCTGCAGAGGTGGGGCTAATCAGCTGAGGCTTCATGGGGTGGCTAATGATGGATTAGGAATGGGGGAACTGATAAAGCTGAATATTTAAAGGCTAATATTGTGCAGGATGATGAATGCTTTGTCAGCTTCAATTGCATATGACCAGAACTAACACTGTGCTTATCTTCCTCCTCCTTTTTCTGTAGATTACTTGGCTCCAAAACATGGCTGTTTTGAGAGTCTCTGTCCAAATCCCCCTGAGGGGAGCCCTGTGCACCACAGGGGATGTCCTCAGAGGCTGTCTTACAACTGAAATTGGGTTGGGAGGTGAAAAAGCAGTGACTCTGTGAAGGAGGGGCATTATCAGCCACACATTTGTCTGCTCCCATTCCTTGTTCAGCTTGCTGAAATGGAGGGATTTCAATTGATTTTGTTTTCTTTGCAGTGCTGGCTGGCGAGCCAGTGAGAAGGGAGCTGTGTTCTGCGAGTGTGCAGCAGGGGGGGGGGGGCACATCCCACTGCCCACACAGCACTGCTGAGAGCTACCGGGAGCTCTGGCTTCTCACCCGTGTTGGGAGCTGGGAGCTCCTGTCTGACTGTGTTTTGTGTGCAGAGTGGAAAGGGTAACACACACCTAGCCATACAAAGAACTCCTGTGCAGCACAGCTGCATCCATTGATTTGTTAAATAAAATCAAAATAATCATGCATTTGTATTATTGTTCACTAACTGGCAACACATCGTGTTCTGATATTGGTATCTTGGTAGGTATATTTAGGCTTAAAAATTAGTACCTTTTAGTGCCAAATTCTGCCCAAGGGCTGTAACTCCTACTGAAATCAACTGATGCTAAATGATGCTGTTTTTTCAGTGTCTAACTATAGGATCAATAAGACCTTCCTCAGTAGTAGGAAGGCAGGCAGCCTTGTAGACAAGACACTGGCAATGAGGTCAAGAGAATTTGGATTCTTTTCTCAGTTTGCCTTGGGGGTTTTGCCAGGCCTTGGACAACTCATACAACCTTTTTGTCAAACCTCCTGACTTCCAGAATTCAGATGATCATAGCTGTCTACTTCCCCAGGATGTTATGGAGTAAATCAATTCTCTGTATGCATATAGAAGGGGGAGGGGGAGAGAGGGGAACTATCTGGATGCTTTGGAAGGAATAGACATATTTGTGTTAGCTCTCATTTTTGTAAAACCCTTTAGAGAGCACCCTAAGCTTTATAACATTAAAAAATTAAACAACATCTAGAAGATTAGGTTACACAGGCAGTGTATGGTTAGTTTAATGTAATAACGTGGCTGGTCTCATTCTTCTATGGACACCATTTATTTTGGAGAAGACCAGAGTAACTATGGAAGATTGAAAGGTCAAATGTCCCAAATCAAATGAGTGTGCTTTGCAAAAGTTTCACTTCAAGTGGTATCAGGCAAATATTTCCATGTTTCATATGATAGAAAAGACACCCAGAGCTGGCATTAGTGGTGGCTTTGATGTATTTTCTGGCAAGTTAGTCCAGAGCATGCTGCTGTAAACAGAAGTGTCCCTTCACCTTTCATCTTTGTTCTTCAACTTTGATACTGGCCCCCTGCAGTGGCTTCTTTCTCCTCCTGGGGAGGCTTAACAAAGCCGATTGAGAGAGGAAAAAAGAGCTTCATTTTTCTTCTCTACTTAAGATTCTGAAGAAAGAGACAAATCTATTGTACAGTTACTGACGCTCTTGAAATAGTGTGGGTTTTTCTCTTTAATCCTGAGGGGAAATGAGTCAAGAGGGAAAAAAACAAAACCAAAACCGACCATGCTCTTCATCCACAACCTAAAATATGGTAAGTGCATCATATTTTCAATTCTGAAGTGAAACTGAGAAACTTTAACTTAGAGCTAGTGCATGTAGCAGTGCCCATGGGTAAGTGTGTCCATTGTTACCTATTATAAACCTGTGTTCTGATGCTTCTGTCAAATACCAACTTATTTGTAATGACTTTTTTTCTGCAATTGGTGTGTCAGCCTGAAGCTGACTTTTAAGATAGTTCAGTCAGCTTGCGAAATGAGGTTGATGAAAAATACATTCTTTTTCTTGTGTTAAAAAACATTGTTGGACTGCATGTTTGAGAACTCTCTTCTCTGTTCTCTACAACTGAGGCCAAAGATTTGATGGGTTTTCCACATTCTACTGTCTGAAAAGTCCAACAATAATGGACATTGGCTGTAGGTTTACTGGGGATGTGCAAGACTTTCTGGCAATGGCTTTTCCTAGCAATGGAGGCCTTTGTGGAGGTGAGTGCAAGAACTGAGAGAGAGTTCTGCTGTTGGTCCCCACAGTCCCAAACACAAACAGGTGTGAAAAGAAGAGTCCATGATCAGGATGCAGGCAAGAGGGTGGTTGGATTAATAAGAAAAAGGTGAGGTGTCTGTGACAAGAATGAAAAAGCACTATCCAGTAAGGAAAGTGCCTGAGGCAAAGAAGTGAGAACGTTGGGAGGAGCCCATGAATTTGGACCAGAAGTCAAAAGTAGAATACCTAAGTAAGAATGTTATGTTGTTAAGAGAAGGGGAAGGGATGAAGGCACTGACCTGGGAGACAGAGGGCCCTTGGATATTACACTCTAATCCTCCCAGAGTCTTTGTGGTCAAAAGAGCTGCGTAACTCACTGACAAAATTTATGCTTTATTTCTCCAGAGACTGCTGCATTTAAAGACCATCAGCCTACAGCTGCTGAGTCCTGAGGAAGGTCTGGTCAAAGCGTGTGGCACTGTGTATATTGGGTCTTGCCCTACTTCTACACCATTTGGACTTTGGAGAGTTCTACATAAAGAGTGTAGAGGTGTTCAGTAACACAAAAAAACCCTCCAGGTAATTTGAAAAGCTGAAGTTTCACACATTATGAGATGGGAGGTTTACTGCCCACAGAACCCTAATCTTCCTCAGTTTATATGTATTATTTTAAGAAGACTGTAATTGCATAATCGTGTTAGCTTTTCACAAGAACACTTACCACATTAAGTGCAAGAATGGATATGGCTCAGGAAATGAATCAAGGAACTTGTCACCATAACAGGATGAGGTGCCCTGGTCGCTCCTCTTAAGTGCATCCCTCTGGCAATTTTCATTAACTGAGTCTTTCTGCACAGAAACATGCCACTGCATTCTGTCATTCTCAGGCTGTGCTCATGAGCTGAAACACCGTTTAGCAGCAGTTTGTTCTGTGATACCAGCTAACTAAGCTGGCTCCATGGCAGCTGCTTCAAAGCAAAGCTTTATTCTCTCAGAGACAGGTAGCACAGAAAGCAAAGATTTGACAGCAGAACCTCACATTCTCCTGTCATCTGTCCAGATTTTGCAGCTTCTCTTCATTCTAGTTTTCCTCTTTACAGTTTGGGAGAAACCCCTCATGAGATGCCACAGATGTGTCTACGCACTGTTGACTCTGGAGTCAAACCCACTTCCTCAGAACAGTAAACATTTAGAGTCTGGGTGCCCATTTTGAATTGTCTCAGGTGTGAGAACAGTAAAACCTTGTCATTGTCACTGGAGCAGGTAGGGGCATTCCTTTTTAGTAGCTTTCCCCTTGTAACTTCAAGAGGTTTATGGACTGCCCTTGATCATTCTTTCCAATCCATTTGTTTGCTCTTTGCACCCTCTTTTACAGAATTCTTCAATGTAACTTTTTTTAATAATGGGAAATAATTCAAACAAAAGTGACCTACTCCTTGTGTTTGTAAAGGTAAGATATATAACACCCTCATTTTTTGCATGCAAAGGCAGTCAAGGAGACCGTTTTCTCATCAGAAATCTTGTCCAATTTCTGGCAACTAAGCCTGGAAGTTATAAGAGGGACAGATGTGATTATAAAGACAGAATAGATGGTATTCTTGCCGATGGTACTTGTGGAAGCGAACCACTTAAATCCATTTTCTGAAGATGGCCAGTGTATCTTCTTCCTCTACAGTGTACAGAAAATCTGCTCTCTGAATTCACAAAAGCTCTGGGTGCATGTAGCTGCAAAAAAAAGGGGTCAGCAATGGCTCTGAGTAAGTGAAAGACTACATGACATACAGTAGACCACACTGTGGAGTTGCAGGACACAGACATGTTCAGCTGGCTACTCAAGATTAGCTGTTACTTTTGACATTAACTGCTTGGCAGACAAGTACCTCTTCAGCTCATTAACCCCTCAGCCATGTCAGAGGAGCAGGACAGCACAAACCCACAAGGCAGAGCAGAACACGCAGTCAGTAAAGCCCGGGGGTGCCACATCCCAAGCAACTACGAGGAAAGACCAAAAAGAAGGCGCATGCAGAGAGCGCTTCAATTACAAAGGTAAAGCAGGAATGGCGTAGCACAAGACTTCGCGCCGAGCACTTTTTGTGGGAACCTGAGCTCTCTCCTGCCTCCGTGTCTCTCTGTCGCCCTGGGATCAGACAGCTCATCCCTGGGGGCCAGCGAACAGCTCTGGATCCCCCCCCCCTGCCGGGCCCTCGGGCACTGCCCACACCCGGCACCGCTCCGGGAGGCCACAAGCACAGAACGGAGGAGAGAAGCAGCAGCCCTTTGCCCAGGACAAGCGCTAAGGGTGAAACACAAGAACGGGAAGTGCTCTGTTAGACCTCAGAGTTCATCTCCCAGCACCCAGTTTCTCCTCCCCCCCCTCACTGCTCCTTCCCCCCCAGCACCGCCGCTGCCGCCAGGTGAGGCAGAGGGGCGTCCCGCGCTTTACGGCCCGCCGTGTTTTGCGACGCTCAATATGGCTGCGCCCATGGCGCAATGAGCCCGCTCCGGTCGCCGCCGGGGGGGACGCGGGTAGGCAGCGGGGCTGCTGTGCGGTCCCTCCGCCCGGGGCTGAGTTGCCTGCTGGCGGGGTTGTCCCTCCGGCGGTAGGGAGCCAGGAGAGGGACTCATCCGCTGCCGCTCGTTCTGTGGTGCCCCGCCAGGGCGAGTAGCGAAGAAGCCGGCACCGGGGGAGGGGAAGGGGGGATGTGGGGCGCCCTGCTGCGGAGCGGGGGCCGCGGCGGCGGCGGGGGGCTGCGGAGGTTGGTGTCGGGCGGCCCGCCCTGGAGCCAGGTGGTGTCGGAGGCCGAGAAGATCGTGGGGTACCCGACGTCCTTCATGAGCCTGCGGTGCCTGCTGAGCGACGAGCTCAGCAACATCGCCATGCAGGTCCGCAAGCTGGTGGGCACCAAGCACCCGCTCCTCGATACCGCCCGGTAAGCGCCCGGCTCGCTGCCTCACCGTCTCAGGGGGTGAGGGGTGTCCGGGGGCCCCTGGAGTGCTTTAGAAGGCCGCTCAGAACGTGCTGGGAGTCTTGGGCTGCGATGTTCGTCAGGAGTTGGGTCTGGGGGCATTGGCGTCTCTTGGAAGGCACCGGAGCGGGTGGGCGGAGGGGGTGGGGCAGGTGTGGTGGTGGCCCCGAGTGGCTCTGGAGGTGACATAAGTGGCACTTCCCAAGGGAATCCCGGGGTTTAGCCCGGAGGCTTGGCGTGGGTTTGGTATCCGCTTCGGGATCTCCCTTCCCTTGCAGCAACAGGTTTTTTATCGGTTACCCGCTGTCATGCAGAAGTTGCCTCTTTGTAATGCCATGTGCCGTGGTGAGTTTCTCCATGCGATGAGCAAAAAAAAAAAAAAAAAAAATCAAAAAAATCCCTCGGTCATGGAAGATCTCTGTCAGTCTCATGAACAGTGAAATATTTATTAAGAGCTATATGTCAAGGAAACCAATGGCAAAAAAACAGAGCAAGTAATCAGCCTAAAAGCTCCAAACGACTCTGCTCAGTGTTTTTTTACTAAGAGCTTTAGAAAACACTCCCTGTTTAGGAATATCCAGCTGGGAGTTTTTATATACTGTTGAGATGTTTAGGGTTGCTAAGCTGATTATCCACCATTCCATTTTTAAGGCAAACTGTTGGAAGACTTGCATTCTTTCCAGTAAGCAGAAGTTAGGATTATTGGATAGCATTTTCTTGGCCTGTAAACCCAGAACTGAGTTGCAGGTTTGTTTTTTTTTAACAACAAAATACTAGAAGCTTAACAAAATGAGGGGGGGGGGAAGGCAGTATTTTTTAACAGGGGTAAAATGGAAGTTGGCATTTGTTCAAAAGAAACACTCTGCTTTTAAAGAAAAGTTGTAGTTGTGTAGTGGTCTTTGGCTGCTCCATGATTATGGTGTGGTGATATGACAGAAGACATGAAGGGACAATCAATTGCTGTGCCCAGTCAGAATCATTTTATTGTGTGGATTGTTACACTTATATAGTATCCCGATATCTATCGATTGATCTACAGTTTGCACCTCGAAGTGCTTTTTCTACTAACATGAAACCTTATCTACCTGTTCCCACTGGAGGCACCTGGTACCATGACATAACATCTGTCAGATGGCAAATTCCTTAAGTTATTTGCAGCTCTTTGTTCTTCTTCAGGGTCAGTGAGTGGCAGGGAATCTGCATCACTCCTCAGTTCAATGCAGGCCTTCTCCTCTGCTGTTCTCCTAAAGTGATGGAAAACACATAATTTTGTTTTTGAAGCTCTCTGTCTTTAAAATTGGTTGCCTTGAGTGAACAAAAGGAGTACAGGGGACAAGCATACCTTTTATAAAAAAACATTGTTTCCTGGAAGAAACAAATCACCTTATCAATAAAAATGAAAAACAATTTACTTTAGAAAATGCTGGTGGAGAGCATTTTGTTGAATTGTTATAAATGCAGGTTGTGATATTATGAGAATCTTACACTTTCACTGCAGTTCACACTACAAGTGTCATAGAAAGCTGCAGTGCTAAAGTGATAATTTAATGTTAGCCTCAGAGTATACGTACTATGTGCAGTAGTTGCTCTTTTATTTGTGAATTACATTTACATACAGTATTTTTGAGTGCGGTTGGAGGTTTTGTGGTGGGGCTTTTGTTATTTCAGGTGGGTTGCTTTGGTCTTAATTCTGTAAGCCTACTGATTTTGGGAAGCCTGTAGGAATACAAGCATGCACAGGATCAGCAGGATTGGATCCACTAATTTTTAAAATTCATATATGTTTCAGAGTACACTACTAACCAATGTGTCATTCTGGAAACAAAACTCAGTATTTATTCACATAAACTGAAACCACATGTGCATATTTTGGATGCTTTGATTTGTCTTCATTGGTATTTCCAAAGGCTTTATTGCAGATGCGTTTTCAATGGTCTTGACCTTTGTTTTATAAGAAACTTAATTTCCTTCTGACAAGTTTTAGTATACCTATAGTGATGCACAAATTGTACCTTACCTCGTTTTGTGGTATGATTTCACATGAATGTGACTTTTGACCTTGTTTTTTTTTTAGCAATATTAATATCTTTCTGAAATTTGACTGCTGTATGTTTCAGTGTAAATGTGATAGATTTTAGTTATGGATCTGAGATCTATCATCTGACTTACCACAGCAGTTCAGGAAACCGATCTTGTTTTTTCCAGTACTGGATACATGTTTTAAATCTCTGTCTCATTAGCCATGTTTATAAAGTGACATACATTTCGTGTTGTGTGTTCAGGCAAATGTTTTAAAGTATGGATATCTAGAATATGTTCTTTGATTTGAAAAACTTAAGTGAAGATATGTTCTGCAACTCTAATCTTTCAGACTGTGAGTGCATAAATACTGTATAGATCTATTAAGTACTTCAGCACTTAGGAGATTTTTCTGTTTGTGAGAACATCTGAAAAATCTGTGTAGTAAAATTGATTAATTGCATGTGCTGTTTCTCAAGTTTCTACTCATTTATTTTTGAGCTTACAAGTGGTGGCAATCAAATTATGATTGCTTGCTGTAATCTGTAAGAGATACTAATTTTCTGTAACCCTCTTTGACTGGTGGTGTTTTGTCATCAGTCTTTTTTGTGCCTACACTCCCTTCCTGTCTAAATGCTTTGCTTTTGAGGTGTTCCTTAGAGCAATAGGGGTTTCTTGAGCTTTAGTGGGAAACCTTTTGCTTTATCTGTGCAGAAGAGGTTCTGAACTGAGACAGCCAAAGACATAATTTCCACCACATTGAAAGCCTGTGGTGTAGCAGGGGTGCTGCTGAGCATTTTAAACCTTCTGCTGAGCTTTGGGTCACTGTTGTTCCAAGGCAAAGCCTGTGCTGAGAGCCTTAAAGGAGGCAGCTTAAAGGTAGCTGTCCTCCTGAGATAGGACATGTGGAGGAACAGCTGCTGGGGCAGTGTACATTGCCCTGATGATCCCAGCTATTTCTTCCTCTCGTTTGGATGCAGCGGTGACAGCAGCTCCTGGGTTTAAGTGCCTGCCATGAATCAGGACTGCAGCAGGTGTTCCTTTGGGGTGAGGTGTGACCCCGATGCCTCCTACCAAGCCTGTGCCTGGCCAGAAGCTTTAAATCTGTGAGCTTCTTGCTGACTTCCACTTTTGGGGAGGCAGAGATGAATAACTGAGCCCTTCAGTGAGGGATTTGGGAGTTCAACAGTATGTGTAATAAAGTCAAGTTTATCTTATTTTCTTCAAGTTTCTGGTTTCTTAAGTCAGCCACATGAACAGAACATCCTCAGTGCTAGCTTTGCCAGGCTTGTTAGAAAAGAGTACAAAATATGAGGGAAAGTTTACATTTCATTTTAGAAAGGCTAATGTTTAGTGGTTAACAGATCCTTGGAAGCTGGGATATCTGGATTATATTCACAGCTGTGCTTTTGGCTCTCTGACTAGGGCAAGTCACTTAATTTTTCATACTTGCATTTACTTATCTGTAAAATGAATAATGTAGCATCTGTTTTCTGGAGGTGTTACACTTCATTCATTACAGTCTGTATTGATTGCTGAATTTTTTTTCACTGGAAAATTATGCATAAGTAGTATTAGTAAAGAATATTTTAAACAAATGCTATCATTAAAATGATATTTACCTCTAATGGATACTCTGGAAATCTGACTGCCTCTGGACCTTTCTGTTTGTGGTACTGTGGGTCACTCTGGTTCTTCAGAGCTTTCATTTTTCTTCCCTTGTAATGAAGTGTTTTCATCATCTACTCAAAACTAATATTTAAATTTTTTGCTCTTCAGGCTTTGTTAGACCAAAGGAAAATTTTTTCAACACATGAACGTATGACCTCCTTTTCAGTTGGGAAGCAAACAGATCTTCAGTCTTCTCTTTCCCCTCCTCTCTAGGCTAGCATCCATCCTTCTTAATATAGGAAAGAATCTGTAACTGGCCCAGTGAACTACTTTTCTCAAACACACAGTGTTAGTAACATTTTCTTGATTATTTAGGCTCCCTTGAGAAGGGTATAGCTTGCTGCAGATTGTAAACAGTAAATGTTATGGCCAATACATCACTTTTATAATATCACTAAATGAAATGGAACACTTCATACCTAAATTATTATGGGATGCCGTTTAACTCTACCCATTCTGTCATTAGCATGTGGGAGGAATGATTATGTTTTAGTTCTGTCAGAACTGTTTGTTGGTGATAAATGCTTAGGTAGACTTAGTTACAGTATTCCTGGATTATTACAGGAATAAAAAGCGTCACTAGACCAGGTTTTATTCTGTTGCAGCCTTCTCTGTGTAGATCTCCAGCCATTTTAAGCACCAAACGTAATGTGCAATCAAGACTAGCTTCAGGATTACATGCTTTTTGGTTAAAATACCTGATAATGTTGGTCTCCTTATGGCTCTGTTACCATCAGCTTGAAATGCCTTAGCTCAGTAACATGTATCTTGTAACTTTGGGTGTGGTTTGCATTTGGCCTCCTAGGTGGGGGACTGATTTCAGCATAGACCTAAGGATTTTTCTCCAGCCTAGTGTTGATGGACAAAAGTAGATTTAGATTGGATGTTAGGAAAAAATTCTTTACCATGAGGGTGGAGGAAGAATGAAACAAGTTTCCCAGGGAGGTAGCTGAGGCCTTATCCCTGGAGATATTCAAGGTTAGACTTGATGAGGCTCTGAGCAACCTCATCTAGCTGAGTGTTCCTGCTTACTGCATGGGTGTTGGACTAAGTGACCCTTAGAGGTCCCTTCCAACCCAAGTTACTCTATGATTCTATGAATTGTTACAGCCAATTTATATTTTGTCTTAACAGAATCATGACCTTAAAATTATCCTTATTTTTATAATGGTAGATGCTGAGATTGAGCAACTTTTTAGTGATGTTTCAAAAATTAATTAATTAAAAAAATAATTAATTAGGGTTTTTTATGGGCTGGAAAAGCATAAGTGTCCATTTACTTGACAGTGGCAAATGAGGTAACTTTCTCTCAGACATCAGCTGCGTTCTCAAAGTGAAAAGCAGAGGGTCTGGTCAACCTACAGCTTCTAAAGCTAATACTACAGTCTTTTAAGTTTTACTGAATTGCTTAGTCTGTAGTGGACTTTGGTGGCATAAAGTCCCTCTTGCTGTTGCTGCATCAGAAGTTAGAACTTATTTGTATTTATCAAGTTTTATTATTTTTTTAATCTGCTGTAAAATGCTCTGTAAAAAATATTTTTGTGGTAAAGAGATGCAGTTTTTATAATTGTGGTCAGAATGCCTGTGAGGTTGGCAGTAAGGTACCAGTTGTGTCATTTCCTATGTTTAGTACAGAAGTTCATTTGGCTTCCTGGAAGCACAGGCTACCAAAGCTAATGTGCAATCTGCAGAAAGCCTTAGTAGTGATGTCAGAAATACAGAAATATTTTTCTTACTTGATATTTTGATACTATTTGCAAAATTACTGTATAATTGGTGGTTGTAGGAAGTTTGCTTTTGTCTGTGAACACTACTTCCCAAAGCATTTTGTGTAGCTGATGGAAATGGAGGTGCTTTCAGGACAGATGCAGCTGAAGAACTGGACTTAAATTCTTGCTTTGACTCTCCCCATCAAGAAACTTCTTTCATTCAAGAAATACTGGTGTGTCTTAGCTAACTCAGTTTTTGTGAACATCTTTGTGTCTGTTGTATTAGACTTGAGTAATATCTTCAGAAACTTCCATGTCTCATGTTGGTACACTAGAGGTTTCTGTTAACATACTCACCATTGAGTATATAGACACCAAAGATCAGTTTCTTTTATATTTTGGCTGAATGAACTCCCAAAGAGCAGTAAAGTAAACTTTGGCAGCTAAGAAGACATGGAAGTTAAACTGCTGTAGATTCATGTTTGGACTGAAACTTCCTGCCAGATTCCTTCCATGTTATTCTTTGTACCTATGGCCCTCATTGTGATTTTCAGTTAGTGACCTCTTAATATTGTCCTGTATGGTTAAGGGGAAGAGAGAATCCATTTCTGTGGGTCACACTAATTCTTTATGCTGTGGTAATAGATATTATATGGAATTAATAGATGTGCTGCTTGTTCTTTTCCCCAAATTTTATGGTTATTTCTTTCTCTTCCTGCATAATTTCACCAGTGTGTGTGTTTTAGTAGTTTCTCCACCAGCAATATACTTAAATACTTAAATACATATACTTAAATGGTCACATCTGTCAGTTATCATTGCTCTTTTCAAGAACTGCCAGTAGACTCCAGAAGACAAGTTGCATCAGAATTTGTATACTTGGGCTTGAGGTTCACAGTTCTTCCCAACCTGTTTTTTGTGCATGGAATTGCCTTGATCCATGTGTAGAACCTTGCACTTGGCCTTGTTGAACTTCATGCAGTGTGCATGAGTCCATCTCTCAAGCCTGTTAAGGTTCCTCTGGATGGAATTGCTTCCCTCCAGTGTGTTGACTTCCCCACACAGTTTGGTGTCATCAGCAAAGTTGCTGAGGGTGCATTCAATTCTGTGTCACCGACAAAGATGTCACGGACACCGTGCTGTGTCAGCGACAAAGATGTTCAAAGGCACTGGTGTGAGTACTGACCCTTGAGGATCACCACTTGTCACACATCTCCGTTTAGACACTGGGCCACTGATCACAACTCTTTGGGTGCAACCATCCAGACAGTTCCTGATCCAATGCATGGTCCGTCCATCAGATCCATATCATTCCTGTTTAGAGCTCAGGATGTCACACAGGACAGTGTGGAATGCTTTGCACAGGTCCATGCAGATGACATCTGTTGCTCTGCCTTTGTCCACTGAGGCATTACATGACCCCATCATAAAAGGCCACCAAATCAGCCAGGCAGGACTTGCCCTTAGCGAAGTCGTGTTGGCTTCACCAATCACCCCTTTGTTATCTGCTTGTCTTAGCAGAGCCTTCAGGAGGATCTGCTCCATGATCTTGTCCGGCCCAGAGGTGAGACTGGCTGGCCTGTAGTTCCATGGATCTTCTTTTAGTTCAGGTCTTCTTTTAAGAGTAGCAAATCTACAGGCTGCAAATTAAAATCTAGGCTCCAAATTAATTTTTATTTCAATAAGCATTTTGGGAAAATCATTCTCATTTTAATATCCACGTTGAATCCAGGTTTCTGTGCTCATGAGGAATGTATCACTTCAACATGTATGGTGGTCTTGTTAGACAAGGTATATTCAATAGGTGATACAGCTGTTTGGAATTTTCTGATAGAATTCTTCACAATAGAAATTAATACTCTGTTCTGATACTGATAATTTCTAGTATGTTTTCTAGGAAATAGAATTCAGCAGAATTTCGTCTACCACGCATTCTGATTAAGTGAAGGAAAGATGTTGGGATTTCTTAAGCTTGGGTTTCAAGAGTGTGAAAAAGAAACTGAATGTATAATGAACAGATCCAAGTGCCAGTCAGTCTTAAGAGGATGTAGTATATCACACAAAGAGCAATCTTGGTTTTACCTAAGCACACAGTCGCCTGAGCTGCTTTTAAAGCTAAAAGTAATTTTTAAAGTTCACATCTCTTCTGCCTTTGAGTACAATTGAATTGTAACACATGTAAATATTGAATACCAAGTTTAGTGTACCAATGAATGACTGTTATGTCAATGTTTGCTCTACACAGGAGTACTGAATAAGTGGATACAGTTTCAAAATAGTTATTTCCCTAACCCAGAAGAAGGTTATGAAATATGCCTTTATGTAAAGTGCAAATAAAAACTGATGTCACAGAGTAATCTGTTATATTTGGGTCACTGGAAATGTTTTTCATTTATTAATTCTTCTATTTGGCTATGGTAAGTTAACTTCCTTGCCTTACAACAATAAGGGGAAAAGTACCTTTCCTAGGGCTTTTACTCATTCTGAAGTCTGTATTTTGTAGCTTGCAAGAACTGTTCTCCCCTACTGAAGATATTTTCCCCCTCTGCTGCCTTTTTTTGTTGATGTTGCCTCCCAATCAACTTTTCATCTTGTTTCTGATATCCTGGCAGTGGTAGGAGACCCCATTAGAAGTCACCATGAGCATTTTCAGAACTTCTCCAAAAACATGGGCACCACTGTATCCTCTACAGGACTTTGTAAACCTAATCAGGAAAATAGTTCACAAAGGACAAACCTAAGCTGGAGAGTTGGATACCTACACTATTGCTTTCTCCTCTGGGGTGGCAGACCTTTGTCTTCAATTATTAATATCTTTCCTTTACCCCACATCTGAGTGTCTTAGTTTCCCTCAGGGTAGGCAGACTGTCTGCAGTGCTTGCCCTAAAGGAACTACTGCTAGAGACAAACCTGACAGACTGCAAAGGAACACCATGAATTTAAAAATTGGATCTATTACAAAAATTAAGTTTAAAATTTGTAGCAGCTGTTTTGCTGTCCTTGAATTGTCCCTGCCAGTTCTCCAGCATTGACAATCACTTTAGCTTATTTTTTTTTTCTTCTCTCTTGCTGTGTGAAAGTCATTTAAGGAGAGAAAAACTGATCATACAGGAAAACTGATGAGTCTCATTATACATAAGTCTTTACCAAACAAATGCTGTGAACTAGTTAGATTTTACTGACAATGATAGGAGGGGCTTAGAAATTTGCCTCAATACCTTATTCCTAAACAATTACCAGGGGCTCCAGCTTTTGCATCATTCTTTCTTGGTTCTTTTCCACTTAACTACACATGATGGTTGTTTCCATTTTGCTTTCTCTTTCCTCCAGTTACTTTCTTCAACATAGCACAAGTTAGTTCTTACCTGTAGCTTCTCTTCCATTTTGGGGAAAAACAAAGACAGACCTACAGGTCTCTGTTTCTTAAAAGAATGAAAGCACATAGTAAACATCTGGTTTGTTTTGTTCCTTTTTTCTTACCAGCTAGGGAAAGAAGTCATACTTAAGAACTACTGAATCAGCTTTATTTTTTTAGTTAAAAAACATGAACAAACAGTCCCCATAGCCTCCATCCACAATATGTTTCAAAAAGTATTCCTTTTAGAACATACTTTCTTCAAGATCAATTAGAAATTGGTTTTGAATATTTGTTACTTAATTCTATAAACATGAATTTGTGTAATAGCTGCCACTTAACATGCTCAAAAATAATTTAATAGAATTTGAATTTAATAAAAAATAAGAAAACATTCCCACTAACAATTCCATTATTTTTTTCCAGATCTTCACATTCAGGTGGCAGACTTGTTGAATTGACAGATACCTTTTTTCATTAACTGCCTGTTCAGCACACCTCATGAAATAATTGTGATCAAAGGTTTGATACATCTTCATGCTATCACTGGTCCTAAAAACAGCTTATGTGTTGCACCTTTAAAAAATCTGTATTTCAGTCATAAAATAGGTTTGGGTCTATAACAAGATGTGCTTGTGTAGACCAATCCTATAAAAGCATAGTCGTGATTAAGGTAATTTGAGAGTAATGGTCTGTGCCAACACGCTTTGTGTCTGGTTGTCATCTGAATGATTAGCCAGTAGCAGAAGCACCATAATTAGTTGATTTGGTAAGACTGCTTTTAATCAAACTTAACAGAAAGTTCAAGTTGTTAAGAGCTAAATGGAGTACTTGTTAGGTCAAATACATAAGGCAAAGCTAGGTGATCACAACTGGAAAATCATCTCTTTTGTATATTTGAAAAATTGCTGTGCTAGCATGTAAGTCTGTTAATGATTTTTTTTTTGCCCCCAGAGATGCGTTGTTTTCATGTTAAATTAGTGTGGAGCTTTAAGACTGAGTATGACAGAGCCACTGTGTTTTCATATATTGAAAATTCATATATTTTCCTAGGCTAGAAAAGGGTTTCCTGTGCTTTGTCAGTGCACTTGGTGTGCATGTTTGTTATACAGAGGATTTTATCCCGGTAATCTTCCTGTATTTCATTCCCAGCAACATTTAATGTTGTTTGCGAAGATGAAGGTATATAGTGTGCATATTTTAAAAGGATTTCAGTGATGTTAATGCTACACTATGGAGTTCATATTTGGATCATTCTTTTAGAAGTCACCTTCTGAATGTTTTGTCTGTCTGGTGTGATATGTCTCAGTAATTAAAAATTAATCTAGAGGAAAAATGTGTTGTCTTGTGGAGGTGAAGCTGCAATGTAAAAAGGCCACTGTTGCCTGTTCCTGATCCCTAGTTGTTAGAGACAAAAATACGAGGGAAGGTGGGTGTATACTCCATGTTTGGTGATCCACAGGAAGAATTTGTCACTTTCTGATTATTTGTAAGTTTAGATAATATGGAAATCATTAGCAGGATTTGCAAGGAATCAGATCTCATCTGTCAGGAGGAGTCATAGTGCAAGAAATCTGCTTTCAGGATTTGCAAGGAATCAGATCTCATCTGTCAGGAGGAGTCATAGTGCAAGAAATCTGCTTTCAGGATTTGCAAGGAATCAGATCTCATCTGTCAGGAGGAGTCATAGTGCAAGAAATCTGCTTTCAGGAATAGGGCTCAGAAGACTTGAGGAAACTTGAAGTGCAGAAGTCTTTAATGTAATCATGAGGGAAGCCCTTCTTCCAATACAGACTTATTCAATGAATGGAGGCCATTAAAGGAGTTTCTACTATTAGAATTTGTTTTATATGTCTTTTGTCCTTTATACAACTTAAAACCAAAACAGTCTTGCAAGTTGGAAAGTAGGAAATGAGTCCATGTAATGACTATAATGTGTTGTAGCAACCAAATTTTAAAATAATCAAACTCCAAAATATTGTGACAAAAATTACATCAGAGGGAAAAAGAGTATTAGGTGTTGTGTTATAGCAACAGAAAAAAACAGGCTTGTTTTCTGTTTGTGAATCACTTGGCATCAACTGCTGCCTGTGGATTTTGAGGGAGCTGATGAGGGGAGTGTATGTCTTATGTCAGCACATTGTGCACTTCGGGGAGTTGGGAGGAGGATATGTTTTTTGACCATTTTTTCTGTGACACTTCGAGAGAGCTGAAGATTTGTTTCCTGTTTTGAATTTTTATTTTTTCAAACACAATATCAACAGAATGTTCCCCTTTCTTTGCCTTTCTACTTCTAAGTCTGCAGGAGCTTCCTTGAATCTTTTGGTACTTTTACCAGGGCTTGTCACAGAATGATTAAGCTTTTGTAGCAGAATGTTATGAACGAATCTTTAGGAGTTTTTTTGTTGTTGTGTTTACATTTAGGTTTTTTGTGTCTTTTTTTTTTTTTTTTTTTAAATTACACAGGTGCATAACATTATTGGCAGATGCCAGCCTGTAGTGTAAGGTTTCAGTGCATCCCAGAGCAGCAGTGGGATTCGGAGTGGGTGTGCATGCATCCTTCTGCTACCTCCTGTGTTCTCTGGGCTCTGAGCTGAGAGAAGCTACCTGGGTGGCAAGGCAGGTTCACTCCCTACATCATCTTAATCAAGTGCCAGCTGTGACTGTGGAGATCTATTGTAAGGAATCAGCTGGTGACCACAGAGTGTGTCTCCTAACTGCATAGCTCCGTGTCAGATTCAATGTGGACCCAGAAATGGGTTCTGTCTTGCTCCACCTGTGCAGATGTGTAAGATCAGCTCATGCAGTTAGCTCCTTTGGATATATTTCCATTTGAGATTTCTAATTTTGATAGGTCTTATCCTCAGTTCACAATACTTCTTCAGAAACACCATCTTCCTAATAGTTAATTTATCAAAAAAACTAAGAATTAAGTATGTATTGCAAACAGAAGTTGAGTTTTCACAACTAGAATCACTCCCCTCTCTTTCCCTCTTCTGTTGTAATTGCCAGGTGATTTACTTGTTAGAAATATAAAATCTGGACTAATATATTGTCCTTGGGTGGTACTGCTGCTTCAGGTTACTTTGATGTGCGTGAAGGTATTAAATATTGAAAGCTGTTTTCATGGTCTCATGTGGTGAAGCTCTGTGTAAACAGATCTTATTTACTGAGCAGTCTGGGAAGCGTGTACACTCCGGTATGCCTTAGGAAATCTGCCATTTAAGCCTTGGTCCTGATTTTCTCTGGATACAATAAATGAAATGGTAGACAAGGAGCCATAATAATGGGTATTATTGAGAGGAAGAAGCATTGTCCTGAGAATGTGAGTAAAGTGTGTTTAAGTTCATTAATAACTTGTGTGCTTACCTGTTCCTGTCGCTAGACTTCATGAAACGTTTTCAAACTGTTTTTCAAAGGAATTTGAAAGCAGAAGTCTCTGATATTGTATAAAATAGTATCTTTATGTTTTAAAGATTTGTGTCCTATGTGCTGTATCTGGAGACAAACAAATGTAAGCCCTTCTTATTAATATCATTATTAGGAAAGCAAAAACATACACTGAAGAAGATGGAAGACATTATTAATACTTTAAGTCTACATGGAATGAATGTTGTCATGCACTGAATGTAATGCAAACATGAAACCTGTGAATGGTGTTGCTAATTAGGAAGAGATTGTACTTGTACACTTCACATTAAAAAACCAAACAAACCAACCCCCCCAAAAACAACAAAACAAACCAACCAAACCAACCAAAACCACTTTGGGAAGGGATTCTTTTCAAGCTTTGTTTTCTGCCTCCAAAAGTGTATTGTTAAAAGCTTGCTTGTATTTGATTCTTGATTTATGATGGGTAATTTGGAGATGTTTTTACATTTCTGTAGCAAGACAGGGAAATACTTTTCTTCTTTGCTGAGTTCTAAATAAACTTTTCAGAGTTCATCTAACTCTAAAAAGGGGGATATAGGAAGACAGCTAGTTAGTTCTCTTTTAGCTCTAAACTCCCTATTTATTATTTTTTTGAGTTCACAAACCATTTAGTGTTTATTTGTTTTTGCTACTGAGACACAAAAGGCATAAACTTTCAGGCTCATTATGGTGAAAGGAAGTGTAACTGTAGGTAGCCTATTGTGTTTCCATACTGATGAAATTATATTTCAAAATGGAATTTTGCATTAGATTGCCTCAAAATTTTCATCATTTGTGGATGAGAGTAATTTTAAATTCTCCCCTCCCCTGTGAATGATGAATTATTCTTTCCTGAGAGGTCTAGATTATTTTAATTAGTTACTTGGGGGTTTAAATCTTTAAATTTTAAATTAAGTTACAGGTGAGTTAAGCTCTTCCCCGAGGAGCTTTTACTGTGTTAGCAGTGGAGAAGGATAATATTTGCTGCATAATTCTCGAATGGGCTCTTGTATGCTGCTCTGTTGAACAAGACTGCTGTTTTGCTGTTGATTTCTGGTCTGTGTCCAGCATTTCAGGGAACAACTTAGACAATTGGAAGATCTCACCAGGAACATATTTTCCTGTCAGATATGGAAAAGAAAGATTAAGACTCATTGAAATATATTGCTTTTGGAAGTTGTTGAGGACTGCAAAAATTTAATGTAAAACCAAATGAGGCACTGATAGCTGCATATATGGGTTATCTCTTTTTTTTAGACAATGGGCAAAATATGAAGACAGGTTTATTGGTGTTAATTTCATCCCCTGGTTTTGGTAGGCATTCCCCTTGCTTAAACTATTTCTCACATATATATTTCTATATACAGTTATAAAAAGGTAGCCTTATCAGTTGCTTATGGGCTGTGGAAATTGAATCATTGCTTATTTTCCTGGTGTTGAGCATGGTTACTTGTTGAAGGTGTGATAAATTTAGCTTGTATTTGTCATGCATTTAAACTGGGCTTGAGACTGATTTATGAGAAAGAGGGAATAACAAGCCTAAATTGTGTATTTTCCCTTGTGTAGCTATTGCAACCAAACAGCAATTTATTTTATAGTGTCTTAAGATACACTGGTGAAATAAAGTAGGGCAAAGAGTTCAATTATTGAACTTTTTTTTTTTTTTTTTTTCCTTTAAAGTTGGTTTTCACCATTATGCCTTTAAGTGTGCTAATTACTTCACAGGATTTTCTTGGAAGCTTGTTGAAGAGCAGAATCAAAGTGGAGGGAAAATTGCCTTAAGGAAAAACTTTTTTGTGAGAATGTTCTTACAGTAACTTATGAGTGAGACAACTAAAATAGTAACTTATAAACTCCCTCCCAAATATGCTTTTTAAACATCTTATTATTTTCGGTTTCCTAATAATCTTTCTAAATGCCATAGTTCAATACTTGCAGCCAGTAGTAGAAAAGTGTTTACATGTAGTTAAGATTTTCTCATCTATTTTAATTTTTGGCATCTTTTGCAGACAGGATACTAAGTTAGATGAATTAATTGTTGAATTTGGTGTACTGTCTGGGTTATTCTGGTTTTTGATTGGTTGGTTGGTTTTTTTTATTCTCTCTTCCCCCTACCCCACTCCACCCTCACCCCCAGTGTTCTCTGGTTAGGGTGCTATCCTGTAATGGTTAAGGTGGTAGCTTGGTAGCTTTTCTTGTAAGAGGCCCAGATTGGCTTCTTCGTTCTGCCTGTGTGACTGTCAACAAGGCTTTTCTCTGGGCAAATAGTGGCAGATATTTTAATTTTAATTTAGGGATGCAGGCTCAGAACCATGGCAGCACCATGATGACATCCCTGTCTTCCATTCTACCAATTTTACATTAGCTCTTGATTTTCCTGAGCTAACCTGGTTATCCCTGTGCAGCAGGACAAAAAGGTGATACAGGCAGAGGCGGTCTGAAGAAGATGCCTCTGGACACCTCGAGGTCAAAACATGGTGTGTACTTTCTGCTTCCTATGTTGTTGTGCTGTGGAGATCCTCCAAGGAGGGAAGAAAATGTGCCCTAGCCTGGGGCCACTGCTTACCGGGGTGCAAGAGCTAGAATATTAACAGAAAAGTTCATGAAAAATTTAAATGTGGGTAATTGCATTTTGTAAAGTTAGGTTTTTGTGGGCTTTTTTTTGTATAGTTGGTTATCCTAAGAGTCAGGTGGTTGAAATTCACCCATGAAGTTTTGCAATTAATATGTTTATATATTTAAGATTTCTTCTTTAAACTAGAAATGAGCTAAGATTGCTTTGGATATCACAAATTAAATACAACTCTTAAGTTATTAATATTGAAATACAATAATAATTTGGGATGTTAAATAATTAAAATATTTACAGAAAATACAATAAAATATTATTTACAGAAAATTAAATAAGAACTTTTTATTGGCATTCTGTGATACTAAAAAAAACCCCGGCCTTGCTTATTTCATATGTAAAGAAAGTTACAACCTAATTTATTTATTGTTTGGTTCATGCACAAGTGGTCCTAACACATTTTAGGCCACGGCAGAAAGTAATCTCCAGGTAACAGGATTCTATGCTATTTTAAGGATGTGTGCCCTACTGATGATTTTTAAAGTGCAAAATAATGATGAAATACCACGGAGAGGTCTTGCTTGCCTGAGGCAAATGGTCTGAATGCACTAGATGCAAACTTCTGTTTGCTGATGAAAGTGTTGAAAAGGAGCTGGGTTTCATATGTTTGTGATTGGTTTTCTGTATTTGTGGGTTTTTTAAGTATCATATTTTAAAAAATTATATTTAATTATACTGCATTCAATTAACAGCTGCAACATTTTATAGAGAACAAGAAAAGTGTCAGGGCTTCTGGAAAGAAAGGTGGGAGCTCAGTGTTGGCAAAAGTAAGGTTCAGTTGATTGCTTGATAATGTCAAGAATTCCAGACAGTTTGGAGGAAGTGTGCCAAGCCAGAGGCAAGGTAGTTTTTCAAGCACAGGATAAGGGTCCTGACAGATTCTCTAGCAAGTGGGGAATGGGAATGTTACCAGTAAATTATTACAGAAACTGTTAATGAGAGAGGAAGGATTCAAAATGGCTAAGAAGCCCACAGATTTCAAGAAGGTAAAGTAAGAGGAGTACATTACAGAAAGAATCCAGATTACAGAGGAGCCAGATGGAGTGAGTGTGTGCCTGCAAAGGGCTGATCATGCTGAGGCTGTCAGGGACATGTATGACACAATTCCAGTTTGTGTCTAGAGTGTTCCAGTGGTTTCAGAGGGTTTTTGGCTGTGTAGCGCTTTTAAAAGCTAAGCACTCTGTATGTCCTTTTCATCACTTTAAATGGAAAACAACAGAAAGATGTAGTTCAGTGAATGAGCAACTCCCCTCACGGACAGCAGTTCATGAACTTTGTCTTGCAGCTCTCATCTGTATTGTGCACACATGGTCTGACAGCCTCTTTGCAGCTTCAGTGTAAACCTGTCAAGTAAAATTGGAATTACTTAGCATTTTTCATAGTAACATACAGGGAACAACAACACATAGAGGAATTCAATGTAGCTTTTAAAATTTGAAGATGTATGTAAATAATATACTAGAAGAATATAGGGAAGGGGAAGGTTTTACTAATGAGAACTTCGATGTGGTACAGCAGTGATTGATGGTGGTGTCTGAGTGTGCAAATGACAAGCATTAGCTTGTTGCAAATATATTTGGACACAGAAATAGAAAGAGCTTTCCTACCGTGTTGGGACATAGACCTATTTAGTGTAACAGCTGCTTTTTTTTGTGGTGAAGTAACTTCCAATTTAGTTCCAGAATGTGCTGAGGAATTTCATACTTCATCTGAAATCTTGCTTTGACTCCAGTTACAACTCTTGCAGTCCATATCTCTCCAATAGAGGTATTAAAACTCTATAAAGCTTTTCTTTTGGCAGGGGAAGGTCTCTGGTGTAGTAGGCACTGAAAAGGTTTGCTCCTGTTGCCTTAGTCATTGTATCCTGGCTTCTTGATTCTTTTATTTAAAAGAACGGTATGGTGGAAAAAAGTGTAGCAGAATGGGAGAGAAAAAGAAAAGCGAATCTCCTTTTCCTGGAGGACAAATGAAAGTTGTACTGAAATTGAGGAAGACTGCAGAAAACGAGGTTTTATGTCAAACTGCCGTGTCAAAAATTATAAAACTATACAGTCACCAGAGTTCAGAAATAAATCAAACCAATTTTTTTTCCTTTCCCAGTGTAGTATAAAAACACATTTGTTTTATATGGAATAAGTGCAGAAGACATTTATTATGGACATTTTATTGTTGTTTGAGTTTTAGTAGCAGCCTCTTTTGGGGAAGAAAGTTTTTTGGTTTCTTTTAAAGGTAGAGGGAAAAATTCTTTCTACCTACATGAAAATGACTGATACGTCTGCAGACTTTCAGGTACTTGATTTTTTAAATGATTCAGAGAAAACTTGCAGCTAAACAGTTTTATTAATTGAAAATCAGCTTTCTGCATCTATTGAATAATTTAGTTCTGCAAGCGTGCAGGAAGTCTTTTTGCTTTGGTTGGCTGCTAGGTGATGCAGTAGGATAGTTTTAACAAGTGGCTTAAAGCTCATTGTGTTGAGTGGAAGAAGCAGATTTGGCCAGACAGGTCTTGGATTGTGGTTTCACAAGGAGCTGAGTTGGTCTGATGACTTTTGCTGCTGGAACGGAGAGGTCATCGAATCATCATTGAATTGTTTAGGTTGAAAAAGACCTCTAGGATCACTGAGATCCCATTCTTCTCTTCCCTACTTTGCCCTATGCAGTGTGCCCCTCCCAAGCATTGCCTATGGTGTTGGTCTGCCCTTTCCGTGAACTACTGTAATTTGTTAATCCAGGAAAAGAGAAAAACAGGTGTTTTCTTCATTTTGGGTTTGTTTTCTGCTGGGTTGATGACCCACTGGTGGAGGAGGTTTAATACATACTCTCTTCCAATGTGTGATAGTAAAATTCTCTAGTGAGGCTTCTGTGTTGCAGAGAAGTTCGTGTTTCCCTTCCTGTGTCAGCAGTCTGTGTCTTGCTTCAGCTTCTGAGGTAGCATCTGAGCTTCTGAACTGCAGCACCTTGTGGGGTTCCTCTCCTTCTCTGCTATTTCACACTTAGCTGAAATGAAAAAAGCTTTAACAAGTCTCAGTTTCTGTCCCTGAGTCCAAAGTATGGATGGATGAATGAATGGCCTTGCATATTGTAGCTGTCCTTTGCTCTTGCTTGTTAATACAGATTGGTTTCATTTATTAATGTAGCACTACAAACAGGCAACACAGAGTAGTATCAAGCCATGATTTCAGGCATGTGTCTGGATTTTCTCTGTTTCACCCCTTCACTTCAGGTTAAAGTTAGCAGGGGAGCACAACTGTTGGCATTCCTAGTATGTGTCTAGCAGGATCCTTCTCTATTTCATAATAATTTCATCTTAATTCAGAGCTCAGTGTTAGGAGCAGATGTGTTTGTGTTGCATAGGCTGTCTAGCCTTGTGAGGTGACTATGTGTCAAATATGCCTTGAATATTTTAATAGCTGGTTTTGTCTTGGCCATACGAAGAGGTTACAGATCTGTTTTTCTCCTAAGGATAGCCAAGGTCATGCCCAGTCACCTCGATATGTTTCTGAAGTTTAAGTTGCCTTAGGAGCTAAATGCATTTCAAGGCAATATTTTAAATACTTTGTCTGAAGAATCTCAAAAAAGATGAGAATGGCTGCCCTCCCAGACAGGATAGGTGGGATGCTTAGAATCTTCCAGCTGTTTGCCAGATACTTAACTCTGCTCTGAAACTGCTGTACCATCTGTCTAGCTAAAAGAGGTGCACTGAGCAAGAAAAAAAAGCATCTTTCCAATTCAGATGAGTCTCCTGCATCCTGTGAAATAATCGAGTCACAGATGATTATGGGAACAGTGAATTTTAAATTTTATAGAAATAGCTTCATAAAAGACACAAAAGATGAAGTTTGAATTAATTCAGCTTCTGGGTATATCCCAAGGGAGCAACATTGTACCATCTTAAGTTTAAAGTCACATTTTTGTCTGCTATGTGAATTTGTTTGTTATTCAACCTTGTATGTAGGTAGTAGGTTCTATTTCCTCTGTAAAATGTATTATTTTATTTAAATTAATGGTGTTAACTCCATTATTTTATATTATCTCTTACAACTACATTATATTTGATGAATAAAGATTTTTTTTCCCTGAGATATCTGAATAGATCTGAAAGGTACATCAGAAGGATAGGGTAGATTTTGTAATTTGATACAATCAAGCTGCTTTAGGATGAGTTCTACAGTGCAGTTAAATGAACATTAAATGAATTAAGTTGTAAAAGGCCTCCGACAAAAGAAAATTCAGAATACATTTCTTAACCCCTACTGCCATCTGCAGGATTACCCCTGGAACAGGTAGGGAAAGTCAGGGAACACAAATTTGGGTAGCACTTTGCAGTGCCTGATTAAACAAGAAAGTGTAATCCCCAACAAAACCTGCTGAAACATGATTTGGTTGTCACAGAGTTTCATGAAGTTGTATATGTCAGTTTGTTTTCAGCTTGTGAGCAGCATGAGGTTTGTTGTGTAGGGAATATATACCTCCTGAGGCTTCTCAACATGTTTTGTTTTCTGCTTCTGCAATAGCAGGTGTCTTAATCAATCTTTTTCTTTTAACTTCTTGGTAGACAGATCAGTTAATCAAAATGATACATCCACTATGAGCCTCTTTTGGGATGGCTGGTCCCTTGGCTCTTCTTTTTTCAAAGGACGGCTCTAAGGAAGACTCTAAATGGACTCTGAATATTTTCCTAACAACTCCTTCCACCAGCATTTACGTAAAGGTGCGTGCTGGAAATAATGATGTAAATCTGTGGATCCCCTACTAGGTCTTTTTTCCATGTGGTATTAGGAAATAATTGTTTTCCTCACAGGCCATTAGGCAAGCTGAGTGTAGACTGCTGCTTGCCTGTGCTAGCAGCAGGTATTTGATGTATAGATGAAAAGATATAAATAACAACCAAAAAGAATCAAAGCTGAGGTTTTGGGACAGGAGGCACGTAAGCTGAAACAAAGTGTGGGTAAGATGGAGGTGATAAGGGTGATGGTATCTGTAAAAATTGTTAAGCCCCGAGAAGTTGCTGTTGGTTGAGAGTTACAAACCTCTAGTTTGGCGTGTGGCTTCAGGAAGGCCTCTGGTGTACTCCCATCTGCCCTGCCAGAGCTTAGCACTGACAAAGAATCTTTTCTCTTGCCTCTTGCTGGCGGGGAATCTCTCCCCAGTCAGAAGCTGACCTGACCTCAATTACTTACCAATTCATCACTTTCCTCCTGACTATTGTAATGTGATACTCTTGGGCACAAAGCCTGCAGTTCCTCAGAAGCTCCAGCTGGTTTAGCCTTGTGTGTCATCTCGGCAGCACTGGCTGCCACAAGTTGAAACTGATTTCCCTGTCTATGTTGGCTTTCTGCAGAAGAGCAAGCCATGGTATTGGCCCTTAATCTTCAGGATACTTGCTTGTTGGGGGTTCAGCAGGAGGCTGCAAGGGAAAAGCTGTGGCTGGTTGCTGTGCCTTCTGGAATTCTGGAGCCCTTTGGGGTGAAAATTAGGACTGGTCTCTCACCACAAAGGTAGGGCCTTTTGGGAGGAAGGACCTCTTCAAACTGCATTGGACAGTTTTCTGGTAGGTCTTTTGTACACAAGAAGTTAACCATGTTAACTTGGACTCGGGACAAAAAAATTCAGCCTGTGTGTTACATGTCTATCAGGAGTTAATTTTTTCTCTATTTCTATGTCTGGGCTTGTTGCTGTGGGCAGTGTTTGTAATGAGCACAGGGAAGTGAATGCTTTGGAAAGCACAATCTGTGGCATCCTGTGCTGTTGTAAGTTCAGTGGATTTTCTGCACAGAGGAGCTGTGCAGAAGGGCGGTGAATGATGCATGCTGACAGTGTTTGAGGTCTACAGGCATCAATACTACAGCTAATGGTGTGAATCTCTTAAAATTCAGCATTCCTTGTATTTAAAGGAGTCCTTGGATCAGTGAAGGGAAGTGCATTTGGGAGGGTAAAATTTCTGTGGGAGATCAGAGGTCCACTGAGGACTTTGTTGCTGCGGAAGTGGAGAGATCAGACACATGATGGTAAGTCAGGCATAGAGGGTTGGTCCTGTGAAATGCTGAATCACGAGAGATTCTTTTAATCCAATGCAAACAAACTTTTTTTTCCCCAGATACTTGCACTACCACAGAAGGGACACCAAGATGTGCACAACAGAAGTTGGGCTGGTGTATCAGCTTCAGTACTTACAAAAGTGTTTTTTACTTATGAGGCCTTTACAGTGAGCTGCTTGAAAATAAGAAAGCAGCTCTTTAGCAGGACCAGGGATAGTAAGAGGCAAAGACCTTACTTTGTAAGGACTTTCTTTGTTAGTAAGCTTTTGGTTGCTTATTAAATAAATAAATAAATAAAAAGGTAGTAGAGCTCAGTGTCCATGTGATGGAAAGACTGCCTTTTCTGGCCTGACTAACTTAGCATTAGGTTTCAGAATTGTATGAAGTTAGCAATGTCTGAATTAGTTCTGTGTTGGACCAGGCAAACCCCAAATTTCTGAAGTGAGTTCATGTTCTTACAAGCCACCAGAGGAAACAAAAAATGAAAGACTTAGCTGCATTGTAAGTGCCCATAAAATAAATAGGCTCCTGGCATTGAGTTTTGCTGTCTTTTTTAATAGGAAAGCAATCTTCTGGTGTAGATCCAAACTTTTCAGAAAGCAGGGGTGTGTAGAAATAGCACTGATGGTAAATGAGCAAATTATAGGAGGGTTACCATTGGGTACTTTCTCATTTTGCACCTTTGAAAGGCAAGCGTCTGCTCATGAGAGTATATGGAATCAGGCCATTTCTTGTGACAGTAGGATTTTAATCTGCAAGATAATGCTGGCTTTCATTGTCCCTTGTGTCCTGGTAATTTTTATTCCATCTTGGTTTAGAATAGTATTGGTGTTTAGAAACATGCAGGGAAAAAGAAAAGTCTCATACAGTAGGTTGTAGTATGCAACATCAGTTTTTCATTTAAAAGATTCAAATTAACATTGTTTTTTTGCTTTTGCTTATTAAGAACTAGGGAGGAATCATAAACAGTTAAGATGGGTAGAGCTGTTTGGGCAGAGCAGAAAGTGTTTCATTGTGTAAAGGTGGATGTTAAAGGAAGCATCATATACTGTTCTTCAGCTGAACATCTATGCATATAAGCCCTTTCTCAATAATTGATTTCCAGGGGCCTGCAGAGAAGAGAATAATTCCATTAGGCAAGTTCTTGTAATGAAAAAGTATGTACTTTTGGCCCAAGTTCTCCTCTAATTCGCATGATTTTCTTCAAAAAGAATTTGCCTATGAATGCATGCCCACCGAAAAGCAAGGTTAGCATTAGCATGAAAGAGTAAAAGCAGGTGCCAGAGTTGCTCCTCGGTTTTAAGTGACATGATTAGTCCTTCACAATGCCACGGTGGGGAAGGTTTTCAGAGCAGCCTGCAAGAGTGCAACAATGAGCTGCTGCTCACAATGGAAATGGTGCAGTTGAATCCTCCTGCTTCGTGCTGAGTGTCTGTCACATCATGTCAGCTATTCAGATATGAACCTACTGGGCAAACCAAAGAGCAGAACTTAAAACACTTCTCAGGATGGTGTTCTTACAGCTATTGGAAACTATTGTATTATCAGGACACCAAGTTTGTGTTAAGGTATTTGTGTGAATGTTTTTCTTTCTATGCCCCTTTGTATGTGAGATCTTCAGAGGGTTGCTGGAGAAGTTATTAGGTACAATAATTACTTTGTAAGTTAGCTACACACGTATAGTCATTACTTGTTCTGTGCTGTGCTTGGATTGCAGTGAATAAAGTGACATTTAAAAAAAATCCATACAGTAGGCTACTTATGCCCTTACAGCCTAAGTAGTTAACGTTTTTCTATTATTATTCAAAAACAAGAGCATAGAAGGAGATAGAAGATTTTTCTCTTTAATTCTTCTGAGCTAGTTAAACAAAATCCAGGTATTCTTCCTGGACTATGAAAACTTGGGGTTTAGGGTTTCAGGTTCATCTTCCTAGCTTCTTTGATTCTTTTCTCCCCTTTTAGTCTTTCCTTGTAATAGCTAACTAACTGAGCCTTGGTTTTTTATTGTGATTGCATTTGGGTTTTTTTGTTGTTGTTGTTCACTTGGGTTTTGATGGTGGGCTTTTTTGTTGTTGTTGTTGTTATTTTCACTGGATTCATGACTGCAGGATTCCTGCTGCTGGTAGTGGGAGGCCTGAAGATTAATTTGATTTTCTAGTTTAGGGCAGCTCTCCTGACAGAAAGCTTTCACTTGGGTAAAGGAAGAAGAACCAGGTTCTGGAAAACGTGGAAGTTTGCTTTGTGGCCAGGAGTCAAGAAAAGCCCTGGAGCCAGAGAGAACAAAGAACCCTCCCTATGTGGATTCATAGTTGAAGTGTAAATTAAGTCACTTGTGTGTCCTCTTTTTTCTCTAGAACCCTCCAAGGGACCCTTTACCTTAGAGCTATGGCCTGATGGGATGGTGTTTTGCTGCATTTATGAGAATTGTAACCGTATCTTTCCAGACTGTCATGAAGCAAATTTGGGTGCATGTTGTAGGAATATCTCACTTTAAATGCCAATCTACACTTACAATAATGGTGCCATTTTTGTATCATATATAACAATAACAACAACAAAAAAATACTACCTGAGAAGAAGTGGACAGGTGTTAAAAACAGACTCAGAAGTCAACATTATAGTGAAAATTCTCTAAATTCTTTCCATGCTTTCATCATGTATTTAGCTGTACAATAGATACTTTTTTTGGGGGGGGGGGGGGGAGGGGAGGATGAAAGCAAAACCATGCTTTGTTTTCAGGATCTGCCCTTTGTATTGGCAGTGGTAGCACACTGTAACTGTACAGCTTTATCTCAACAAAATCAGAATTGTTTGTGAAGGGTGTGCAGTCAGGTTACTGCTAGTAAGATGAGCTGTGAACACTGAATAATATGCATTCACCTAGCCCAAAGCAAATGCAAAGTAATGCGGTGTAGTGTGACCTTTTCTCATTGCAGGTTAACCTGAGTAAAATTATCTTGGATTTGCCTCAGGCTAAGAATGGACAGGAATCACAGCTTGGCTGAGTAGTAACTTTTTAGCTCCTAGGAACTTTCTTTTGTGATTACATCTTGTGCTACTAGGGAGAAGGCAAGGAACTGGACCTAGGACAGAAAAAAACTGCTTGTAGCAGCTCAAAATCTTACCTGAAGTTCTTGTCCCTTCTACTACGTGTAATTTCCAGTCCAAATGGCTTCAGGACCAGTCCCCAAAATAAAAAGGAATCAGTATCTTTGTATCAGCAGCACTGGTTGTTATTCCTTTTTGACATTGTGAGGAAATGAAGCTAAACTGTAAATGTTCAGTTTTAAAACTTATATAGGTGTCTAAAGTGAAGTTCTTAAGTTTTAATTTTGTTTGGCTTTGTGGTATTGGGGCGATTACATCTTAAATATCACATTCATTTCTTTAAACTTGTATAATTATATATTAACAATCATGAAAGTGGTTTCATTTTGTAAGTCTGTTTTCTGCACTGACTCAGTGACTCCAAATGAATTTGGGATTCGGGGTTTAAAGTTTGGAGTAAAGAAATACCCAGTTTTAAGAGGTGCTTGCTTCTTCTGTGCCCTGTAAATTCATAAATTTGTTTCTTTGCTCGGAAAATACTCTATATAGGGTTATGTAGTAAGCTCTCTATGAACAACCTCTCTATGAAGGTTGTGGGTGTGTGCTATCAGAAGCTGCCATTTCAGAGTTGCAATAGGAGCAAAGTGGGATCTTGGTCATCAGAGTTTGAGATACCAGTTGAAAAATTTGTACCTTATACTATCAAGTCACTTGCAGAACTTCATGCAAATTATTGAAGGTCTTATTGTGTCAGTGCAGCTGTAAAACAGGGATTTCACTACCTTGTTGCAATTAATGCATGAGGTCATGAAACTGAGAAGTAATACAGCTACATCCTAAGTTTGTGAAGTGCCATATAGCTCAGTGTGAATGTGTTTCATGAGCTATCAAAAAAATTAACTGTGTAAACTTTCAAAGCCTACACTTACAAATAACTTCATTAAGCTAGTGATGGTACGTGCCAGGTATTCTCCATGTGTTTGTCTTTGTTTTGAGTGCGATTCAAAATCTTCAACGCTTCAGCCTACTTTTTGTAGCTAGGAATGAAAATACCAAATAAGCAGCCTCCAAATGGGATTGGATTTATGCCATAGCTTTTCATGTATCATAGCAAAATAAGAAGTGAGGTAGGGAAGTCTTGGCTGATTAATTGGGCTTCAAAATTATGATAGCAAGTTTGCTGTGAATGATTTGAAAATGTTGTGTAGATCTTGACATAAGAGTCTTTTCATGACACGATATGGACAATCTAATGCTATACTTGCCATGTAACAGCTACATAACAGCTACAGCATCCCTCGGGAGCTGTTGAAAAGATTTAGAAAAACATTCTAGCTTTATTTTGCAGAAAGAGTAATTTTCTTTTTTAATTTTTTCTTCAGTCTTGTTAAGATTATGGCCAGTGTCCATGTTATCCTGTTTCTTGACATTGCTTTGAAAAAATAGCTTTGGTCTGGAAAATGACCAGCTTTAAAGAAGAAAAATGTTTCTGTAAAACTGAAGGAAAAAAAGATGAAGTCTGAATTAGAGTACACTTGCAGTTTTGTTGCATTTTTTCTGTTTAACTTAAAAAACAGCCTTCTGTTTTCATCTGAAACAGCTTTACTTGAAAGCCTTTTCAATATCTATCTTGCAGACTTACAAAGGTTCTGTAGCTGAAGAAAAAACAGTATAAAACCCATTCATTGGTACTTTCATAATGATTTTGAACCAAATTCTGCTCATCCTTTTTGACATAAAGAAAAATTTCTATTGTACTTTGAAATTGACATAACAACATACAGTACCTCTAGGAATATACAATATTTTGCCCTTGACCTAGGAGACAGAAGAATCAGCCTATTGATCACTTGAATAAAACACTAACCTATTCACAACCCCTACTCCCTACATAAAACTAACACACTAGACTTCTTGAGTATTTTGTTGGTGATGGATTTTTGGTGCTTTTTTTTAATAGGAACCTTCCTAGCAATGGTGCTTTCTCTATGCATGGAAGTGACTGGCACAGCTGTAGCACAAGAAGCTGCTCTGAAATAGGGTGTAGAATGTCTTACAGAATAGAAGTGGCTTTATCCCTGAACAATTGTTGCCTTTCTAAACAGAACAATTATTTCAAATTGCTTTCCTAAGTGGTGTTAGCCTGTAGTTGCTGACTGGTTTGAAGACCATGTAGCAGCAAAGATATGAATGGTTTGAAGACCAGGAGTGGTCTTCTGTGGTGTCCTCAAGCATGTGTACATGAGTCATGGGTACAGCATCTTGCATATGTGATTCTTTGTAGCCCTGGAAAGAAAAAGTCAAAACTGCTGCTGCCACTGCTATATTGACATGGAGAACAAGTTAGTGTGATAACACTTAGTTGATCAGCTTGCTGAACATTTTCCCTGGATCAGCAAATGTTTTGTGTCACTGCTTTCTAGCAATTGCTGACAAACTTCATCCTTCAATTTTCTCTGTTTTCTTGTAAGAGAGAAAACAATTGTCATCTTTTCATCTGATGCCTGCTGATGTGGTATGTAGTTCCCTGCTCCCAGCTGAATTTGTCTTTTGTGCGTATATTCAAGTATAAGAAGCCTTGATGAATGGTAGAGTCTGTGAACAGGCTTCAGGCCTCTTGAAATGGAAAGCCAGTGAACATCAGCTGTGCCCTCTGGTAATGGATGTTTTGGTCTCCCCCTGAAAGAAATCTATTTGCCTGACTCTCCTTGAGCAGTGCAGTAGAACACTTCATCCCACATGCCACCAGTAACGCTTAAGGACACACTAAACTGCTGCCCAGTCTCTAAGATTTTAATTATTTTACACAGAAATGGGATTGCTGATCACTGACCTGCAGTAACATGTAACGTTAGCCAACATCATTGGATATTTATAAGCCCTGGGTTTAGATGAGGACACATTTCTAGGGGCATTTAAAATGATTAAATGGCTATGAAATCATGTGAGAGCTCAGTGCTTATATCTGTCCATAACTTTGTGAAGGATTATTCATCTTGCCTGTGGTTGTATGGCAGGAGTGAGTGACCCAGCACTGTCATGGCTCTGATCTTGTCTTCAGCAGAACCCAGCACAACAACTTAGCAGTTATTCCTCTGCACTAGGCTTCCAAGCTTTTCCAGAATAATGTGTTTCTTGGAGAGATTATGTGAAAATAGAAACAAGGTATTGTTAGTTGAAGTGTTCTTGCTGTACATCTTCTGGGACTTAAGTTATTTGTTCCTAGATAAAAGCAAAAACCTTTGAAGGTCCTTCCACTGAAAGGACCATAGTCTTTCACCAACCTTAATAGCCAAGGGAGAAAACCTGATTCTTAATCAGTTGAAAGCATATTATATTAATTGCAAAGGAAAAGAAAACTTTCATTAAGGTAATTTTTAGACTAAAGTGTAAACAGATGCCAGAGACCAAATGTACTCAAATATGGAATTTTCTTTTGATTTCATGTGAGAGATACAAGAAGTGGTGATGGACCTCAGTTGATGATATCCCAGGGTTACTAAAAGACTGCAGTTTTAAGAGTTAATGAACATTTTTGCTTCTCACTCTTCCAGTGTGCAGTGTTTTTTCCTGTCCTTGTGTGCTTGATGGAATCATTTTGACTGTAAAACTTAATTGGCGTAATGCAATCTGGCATGACTGCCACCTTTTCCAAGATGAGACAGGAGATTACCTCTTCAGTGCTGCTTTAGCAGCCAACCTCCTCCTCCTCCATTCCCAGTTTATGCAGGGATAGGCTGCTTCTGGAGGAATTAGTGCTGGTTAATCCACCTACATGTAACCTCAGCACCAAGAAGAGCAGCTTCAGTGGGTGCTGTGGCATAGCTGCCAGCCTTGATCTCCTTTGTTTTTTGCTTTCCTTTCAGTACTGGTCCCTCATCTTTGGGCTGTAAGACCAAGAACAGGAGCATGGGTGGTTGAAACTTGTGGTGTGGAGGAGCAAGGTTAATAGCAGCATGCTGTAGGCAGAAAAAGGGGAGATTGGGAGTCAGAACTGCTGCAGGATGCACTGGTCAAAAGTCTGCTAAGAGAGTATCCCAAAGCTCTAATTCAACCACAGAAGTTGTTAAGATTGTGTTTTAAAGAGGGCCTCCTTAATCTAAGCTACAGAGATTTTTTTGATGTTGTTAGCCTTAGACTGTCTTGTATTTTTTCTTAATGACTGAGGATAGTAGTGATGGGAAACAATTCTAATTTCTAAAATAAAACAATAATAGTAGTTAAAAAAAATAATCAATTAGAGACTGAGTCATGTTCCTTAGAACAACACCTTCTGGGTATTGGTGACTACCTTGTACTACACAGCAGACATGCATTGCATTGTGTATATGATGTATATGATCCTTTTTTTAGGTGTCAATTGTGCTGGGAGATGCCTAATCTGAGTTTAATTTACAAGGACAATGTCTTGGTGATGTCTAGTCAAGTAAGTTGTTCTACTTTGGTGCAGACTAGTGGTAGGATTGTAGCAGATACCTAAGAATGTGTGCAAGAAACACCAGGTTTGTGGCGCTGGATTTGAGAGCTCGTTTTCTTTTTACGAATGGTGTTTTATCCTTTAGTTAAATCAGTCCTGCAAAGAAGTCCCATCATACGAGCTTCCTGGCTCTGTTAGTTACTGGATGCAGCTATTCTCTGCAAAAGTGGAAGAAAACACTAAGTTTAACAAGAGAGTATTTGTTCCCATCTCTGTTAACCTCAGAAGTTACTGAAAGTCTGAGAACTTCTCTAAAGAGAGATTTCTAGGGGGTTGTCAGAAGAACTTTAATACCACAATCCGAAAACTGGAAAGTTAGTGTTCACCACAAACCATTTTCACATGAAATTGGTGGAAAGTCAGAACTCACGGGAAGAAATAAAATCCCAAGACAAGTTCTTGTAGTATTAAGCAATGTGTATTTACCACAGTGGTCTTAATAAGAGAATATAATGCAAGGGTAAAACACTATTCTGAGTGTTTATCTATGTAGATACAAAAGTACTGCATAATTTCTAAGCGATGGAGGGAAATATTTGAAAAGAAAGATCTGTGCTGCTTTATAAATTGTTGTCTTAAAGTCATTTAAGTCATCAGAGTCTGACATTTTGATAACTTTGTACCTGGAATTATAGCTTATGTGTGTTACTTGTCAGATATACCAGCTAACTTGGATTTTCTGCTTGATGCATTCTGAAATGCTCCACTTCTTCTGAGCTAAACTGAAGTGTTACAAATTCCTGTTTTCATTGTGGATTTTGAAGATCTGCTTGGTGATTTTGATGGAATGTCACCAACTGACAGAAAAAGAATGTAAATATTCTGTGTTTATGTGCTATCTTATATAAATGCAGTTGTACGGTTCTTTTACAGAAAAAACGTTCTAAAATGTTGGGGTTTGATTCTTCTGCAAGCATAATAGGCCTGATAAAAGACTGGAACATAAGCATTACAAAGTTGTTGTCACCTCTGGTATTAAGAACTTGCAAATACAAGTTAAATTGAGTGGGATATTTGGCATACCTTAAAATGCAGTCTTTGAAAGAGGGATTGACCTAATAAATGAGTGTGCAATGGAACCCTGGTCAAGGGTAGTATATTGTAATGTGACAGTAAATGTAATATTAAAGTTAGCAGATGGAACACCAAGTTTTAGAATGTCTCTCCTCCCTTTTATTGTCTGGAATAAGCATTTACAGTAAATCATGACATTGTCATTCAAGTCTCTAAACAGCATTAGCAGTGTCCTCTGACACAATCACCAAATTTCTGTCTAATATGAAGACCAGACACACTTTTTTATCCAAATAGGCTCCATGGACTCAATTCTAAAAAGGTCAATAAGGGGAGTTAATTAAACTTGTTGAGAGATTTCACCAGGATTGACATTTTCTATATACAGTCTATTAACATTTACAAGTTCTTATTTTTAGATTTCAGATTTATCTATAACGTTCAGATGCACCCTTGACAGTTGAATTATCATTTTCAGTCGTTAAACCTAGAGAACAGGAATCTGATTAAAGACTACAAACTTTGATTTGATTTCAAGTTCTGCTCAGTGAGTATTACTAGCAACTTAAATTTTGTTAGCATGTGTTTTTCTAGATCCTGGCATAGTGTTAAAGTGCCCTCAGAAGTTGCTGTGTTTTCAAAGCAATTTTTTCAGTACATGGAGTGAATGGACTTCTTATGAATGGGGTCTGCTTGTATGTGTTTGCAGTAGCTGATAATGTGAAATGTGAGCATTGTTCTCTTTATTTTTTCATATTTTTTCATAGACTTCTCCATGAGTTACCAGGCTGCCAGTAATTTGAAGTCTGTACTCTGTCCAAGATGGGCAAAACTGAGGCTCTCTCCAAAGATGTTATTGTTGGGAGTTAACCTGGTTATTGAGGACTGTCACTGTGGTACTGTCATCCTGTTTTGAAGGACTAGCCAATTGAAGTGTGTTTCTGTAGAGAGAACAGTGGTCTTCTAAAAGCTTTCAAGTCCCAAAGTGGACCTGAAGGATCACATTTAATTTGTCTGCTTTACTCTTGCTTCTAATCATGAATGAGTAAGAACTCTGACTCATAAATTATTTAGAAGTTTGGGGATTTGGGGTTTGTTTTAGGTTTTTTTCCATCATGATTTGCTAGTACTAGCCTGCCCTTCTCTAGTTTATGGTGTTTTAAAAGAGGAAAGACGGGGATCTTGTTGAGGCTGAGGAAGTCACTGCCTGGTATCTGGCTTGCTGACACAGCAAAGCTCTTGCAGGTTTGCTTTTGGAGTGGAGCTCATTTAGAGTGAGGATGTGTGCAAAGAACCTGCTTTGTTCTTTGAGGTTTTTAAATTTGGGAAAGTTAAGGAAAGCATAAAATAGAGAAGAAAGGTTGCTGTAGAGTTATCAGACTATAATTAAAGTTGAGCTTCAGTACTTTTTAGTGTAAGACAGGAGTGCATATACAGACATTTATTCGGAATTATGTCTTGCCTCCGGGTCAGTCTGTTCATTGTGTCCGAAGATTCTTTTTTTACAGTTTCTACTTTATTTTTTCCAATAGAGTAAAATGTTTTCAGTTTGCTCACAGCAGGATTGCATGTCTCTGCAGAAATCTGTCATGAAAGGGAAGACCTTTATGATATTTTTTTTTCTTGAGGAATGAGTAGTCAAAATAGAATAACACATAAAAATACATGCTGGGCTTTAGGGGGGAATCCAATTTCATAGTTTTCTTCCTTTTCTTTCTTATCACTAACACTTTACCACAAAATACTAATTGCATTCATTTTAGAAACCTCAGGATCTGCTGAGGCTGGCCTCATTGGCAGAAAGGAAACATCTGAGCACAAGCACAGAGGCACCAAAAGGTTCTACTGTTCTAGCTTGTAGTCTGGTGAAGAGAGAAAATGAAATCTCGGAAATTTTTTTGGAATGGCATCTAACAATCCTAAAAGCAGTATTTGCCAACTGGCAAAAGCAAAGTTGTTAGGTAAAGTAAATGGTTGGGAACGCTGTGTATTATAATTGTGATGGTACTGCTTGTCTTACATTTTCAAAAAAGCTCTAATATCTGCATGTTTTTCATTTACAATTTGACATTTAAATTTACATCGTTCTACAATCCTGTGCTTTTGCAGCTCATCTTACATAGGCTTTTTTCAATGGCAAATGGAAATTGCAGATGAAGAGCATTTAACTTGAGCGAAGAAGGAAAAAACATGTTTGGTGGGATGGGGAAGAAAAAAGTCATAGCACACAAACATATTCCTTGGCTGCAAGCTTATATGTGCAATTTAGGCTCGCTTGTGAGAACAACCTTTTTCATTTTTCTTGTGCTAACAAATCCCAAGGAAAGGGCATATGGTTCCTCAAAGTATTAAAAATGTATCTCACTGTTGGCATGGTAGGGAACACAGTTTCTAATACTCAAGAACTTGCCAACAAACTCCAATAAAAATTTAACTGAACTATTGGATTTTTGATGAGAGTATTGGGTTTGCTTGAAGCGCTTTGTGATCCAAAGTTAAGTTCTGTCCTTCAGATGAAAGTAACAGAGGAAAAGAAAATTCTCTGTTTACCTCTCCTGTCACACTTTTATATATTATTTTTTTTTAAATATTATTTTTTAAAGTCATGTATATGAGAAGAGTTTTCTGCTCAAGTATTTGCCCTAATATTTGTCTTCTGAAAGAAACTTATAAGTTATGTATCTATGCATTAGAGATGATAAACAGTACCATTATATGCAGTACAGTGGTCAGAAAATTTAATTTGAATGCACAGTATTGTTTTGACCAAAGCTAGCCAAATGGAAGAATGGAGCAGGCTGATGCTCATCATAAATTTAAAATCTTGAGCATGCAGTCTTAATATGTTGTGGTTTTGGGTTTTTTTTTCCCCAGGCTGAAATTCTGTAGGAAGTACTTCATTCATCATATCAGGCTTAAGCTCCTCAATTAATCAAATGGTTTTATGTGTAACCAGTCCAAAATGGCTTTTTTTCTAAAATCTTACAGATTAATGTAGAATCTGAAGTGAGAGTTTCAAGGCTGTTCAGTTGTGCTGAGATGGAAGCTCTCTCCTCCAGTTCATTCAGATTTACTTATGGGACATGCATGTCATAACCAGAATGTAGTTAGCAGCATTGTAATGATTAATCAAGTCACAGCACATCAGGCAATGTGTATGTTGGATTTTGTCTTTTCCACTGTCTCATGTGAGCTGAGGTCAGGCATAGCTGCTGTTTAGCTAAAGCAACAGATGGAGAGCTGGTGAAGAGAAAACCAACGTTAACAGGTAACTTGTTACCTTGTTTCTGCAAGTCAGCACTCTTACTAATATTGACAAAGCATCTTTTGGGAAAAACTGTTTCATAGAAGCTGCTAAATTTGAGGTGAAAGTTTAAAAAACATCTTAAAACCTGAGATTTTTGTATAATTTTTTCTGCAGATGAGATGTAGCACTGCCAGTTCTGTGCAGTAGTTACAGATTTTTCTGAACGTTTCTGTTTTTTTCAGAAATGGTGTTTTGTCTGAATCACTTTATTTTTGTGTAGGTTTTTTGTTTTGATTTGGTTTTTTGTTTTTTTATTTTGTTAAGGCTTGCTTTAACTCTTGAGTGTATTGCTAGAGGCAATCTTGAATTCACATTTCTATGTCATTCCAGAGGTATCTTATATAACTGAAAAAAACAAACAAACCCCAAAAAAGAAGATAATGGAATACTGGAAATAATTGTCTTCTTTTGTAATTGTCTTTGCTGATTTTTATTTGTTTTCTGAAATGTCAGTACACTTGAGAGAATAAAAACCCTGGGAGTTGATATATTTTTCAGAGTTATATCTTTACTTGAGTTCCTTTTGCCACTGACAATATTAAAAGTTTGCTTTTATTATAACTAAGGAATATTTTAAATAAATGTAGATTTATTTTCAGAAATACTTTAAATCTTTTGTCAGTAGAGTGTTGTTGGATTGCACTAAGTTACACTGCATGGCTGCAATAAGCATTTTGTTTACCTTCATTCCAGATGAAAGTTGAGATATTTTTATTGCAATGTTGAATTGCAGATTATGCAAATGAAGTATTTCTTTCAGATCTTAAAAGAAGTCGATATTCTTCAAAATAAGCTGGAATTCCTGTAGAAATTTTGAGTTTACATTTTGCATGTAACAGAAATTCTCTCATAATTTGTCTGAATTAACTGCTGAAAAGGCCAATCCTTTTCTAAATTAATGTTAATGGAAACATTTTGTATTGTGAGCTACGTGGCAAGATGTGTACCAGGTTAGAATGAAATACCAGGTATACCTGGGTAGCCTGAATGGTTTTATAAATCACATTCAAAACATTAGAAGTCTTCCTGTATGTCACAGCTGAAGCTTTTTTTCCCTTCAGTCCCACCCTATTTTGTTTCAGAAAAGGTTTAATGTCAGTGCTGTGTTCCTTTGTCAGGGTCTGGCATTTAATTTTTATTTGCCTCTGCATTTCTTGGAGGTAGGATCAGATCCATGACTTAAATTTTGTTCCTTGTGACTCTTAATTCTGGGGTAGTTTTGCTACACTTTGAGCTGTCTTCAGTTTTTCCTAGCTGGCAGACCTTGGAAAATATGTATTTTCAGAGTGCCTGAAGAAGGGTCCTGTATTTTCACCTTTCCTGTTATGATGCTTGTCTTGGAAATTTTTTCAAGGGTGCCTGGCTTGTACAGTGAATTACAGTTTTCCTTGTATGTAGGCACCTGAAGTGGTAGATAGGCTTTCTTAAAACAAATTGACAAGACTGGTATGTCATTTGTTTTAAATTTTTCTTTTAATTCTTGTTTCTACTCCAAGAATTACCTTTTAGGGTGCCCTCCTTTTTAGCAGCCCTAGAATGGCTGCTCCTGTGGGGAGAAACGAGGTTCCCACTTCACATTCCAGTACTGCTTCCTTTAGCCAGATTTTTCTCATGGACTCCAATAATTCCTGCAGACTATGTTCCTTAACTTTGCCCTCCAGACTCGGGCACCAGGGAGTCCAGGAAAACCTGAGATCATAGAATCATAGAATTGGCTGGGTTGGAAGGGACCTCAGAGATCATCAAGTCCAACCTTTGGTCCACTACAGCTGCAGTTACCAGCCCATGGCACTGAGTGTCACATCCAGTCTCTTTTTAAATAACTCCTGGGATGGAGAATCCACTACTTCCCTAGGCAGCCCATTCCAATGTCTGATCACTCTCTCCATAAAGAAATTCTTTCTAATGTCCAACCTAAACCTCCCCCGACACAACTTGAGACCGTGCCCTCTTGTATTGCTGAGAGTTGCCTGGGAAAAGAGACCAACCCCCACCTGGCTACACCCTCCTTTCAGGGAGTTGTAGACAGCGATGAGGTCTCCCCTGAGCCTCCTCTTCTTCAGGCTGAACACCCCCAGCTCCCTCAGCCTCTCCTCTTGGGTCTGTGCTTGGGGCTGTCCCTTCACCAGCCTGGTTGCCCTCCTTTAGACCCACTCCAGGACCTCAATCTGCTTCCTAAACTGGGGGGCCCAGAACTGGACACAGTACTCGAGGTGTGGCCTCACCAGGGCTGAGTACAGGGGCAGAATCACTTCCCTGGACCTGCTGGCCACGCTGTTCCTGATACAGGCCAGGATGCCATTGGCCTTCTTGGCCACCTGGGCACACTGCTGGCTCATGTTCAGCTTCCTGTCAATCCAGACTCCCAGATCCCTTTCTGCCTGGCTGCTCTCAGCCACTCTGTGCCCAGCCTGGAGCTCCCCATGGGGTTGTTGTGGCCAAAGTGCAGGACCCGGCACTTGGCCTTGTTGAACCTCATCCCGTTGGAATCAGCCCAACTCTCCAGTCTGTCCAGGTCCCTCTGCAGAGCCCTCCTGCCTTCCAGCTGATCCACACTTCCCCCCAGCTTAGTGTCGTCTGCGAATTTGCTGATGATGGACTCAATCCCCTCATCTAAATCATCAATAAAGATATTGAACAGAACTGGGCCCAACACTGATCCCTGGGGGACACCACTGGTGAGTGGTCGCCAACTGGATGCAGCCCTGTTCAGCACCACTCTCTGGGCCCGGCCCTCCAGCCAGTTCCTAACCCAGCACAGAGTGCCCCTGTCCAAGCTGTGGGCTGACAGCTTCTTCAGGAGAATGCTGTGGGAGACGGTGTCAAAGGCCTTGCTGAAGTCCAGGTAGACCACATCCACCGCCTTCCCCTCATCCACCAGTCAGGTCACCTGATCATAAAAGGACATCAGGTTGGTCAGACAGGACTTGCCCTTTCTAAACCCATGCTGTCTGAGTCTAATCCCTTGTCCATCCTGCAGGTGCTGTGTGATTGCACTGAGGATGATCTGTTCCATGACCCTGACAGGCACTGAGGTCAGGCTGATGGGCCTGTAGTTTCCTGGGTCCTCCTTCTGTCCCTTTTTGTGGATTGGTGTGACATTCGCCAACTTCCAATCATCTGGGATGTCCCCAGTGAGCCAGGACTGTTGGTAGATGATAGAGAGAGGCTTGGCGAGCTCTTCTGCCAGCTCCCTCATCACCCTTGGGTGGATTCCATCTGGTCCCATAGACTTGTGGGGATCGTCACATGGTCAACACCATGGTAAATACCATGGTCAATACCACCAGCACCTTTCCTAACTAACCACAGAATTTTAGTATTGAAGCTCCATCTTTATTTGTATTGGTGTACTGTTTTGTAATTGTGGTCCATCTTTTCTCATTATGTCACGTAAATAAAGCAGTTGGTGTGATCTTATGTTACAAGTGAAGCCTTGAATCTTTTTGAATGGTAAAAACCACGGGTTTGCCTTGCACTCCCCACTCCCTTACAAGCTTGGCATTGTTCTGTATACTCACCAAACCTCACACAGTGAGGTTCAGACCCTTTACACAGTGCTTGTTCTGGTTTGCCACCCCTTTTAAAACGGTGCTGCTAAGTTGAAGTCTTGTTCGTTTGGATTGCTAGTTAAATATTTAGCTTCTACATGTGTAGTTCCAGCTGTCTTTGTACATCCAGTTGACGTTTTCTGATTGTTCTTAAATGTACTTTTTCCTGTGCAAAAAGGCTACACTCAATTCAGTCCTGTTAATATTAGAGTCCAAATAATTTCTTCTTCTGTCAGCTGTAGAAATTTTTCAGAAACAGTCCTTAAAATATTTAGACTAAAATAAACAGGTAAACCATAGGGGATGAAATAGAGGATATAAGAAAAAGCGTGGAGTTGAACTCTGTAGCTCTCCTGTTCAGGATAATTTTACAAATTCATTCTCAAACTGTTCTTCCTAGTCAGTTTAATGCAGATACTTGTGCTCATTCAAGAAAGAATGAGATTAAATCTTACATTGTCTTTATTCCCTCCCATCTACTGTTTATGTACATTGATTTCCCTGAGCTTTCTCTTCTTGCAGCTAGACAACCTCACCTCTCTCAACCTCTCCCCTGTGAGAAACACTACAATTCCACTATCATCTTTGTGGTCTCTCACACCAGTATAGCTATGTCTGCTGTACTGGAGACCCCAGACCTGATTTAGAGGATGATCTCCCTCAACCTGCTGGCAGTGCTCTGCCTAATTCTGCCCAGGAAGCTGTTGGCCTCCTTTGCTGCAAGGACACATTTAGTGAGTCACATTCACCTTGGCCTTCACTGTGACAGAGAGCTCCTTCTCTGCAAAGCTGCTTGGTCCTCTGCCTATACTGGTGCCTGGGACTATTTCTCCTCAGGTGCAGGACTTTGTATTTCTCTTGTGGGACTTCCTGATATTTCTGTTTGATCATTACTCCAGCCTGTTCACATCCCTCTGAATGGCACAGCAACCCTCTGGTGTATCACTTATCCCAGGTTTGTATTGCAGACTTGCCGAGGGTGCGCTCTGTCCCATCATCCAGGTCATTAAAAAATATATTAAACAGTATTAACCCCAGTATCAGCCTGTAGGGTACACCACTAATTGCTGACCTACAGCTGGACATCATGTAGCTGATCACACCCTTTGAATTTAGCTGTTTAGCTGGTTTCCAATACACCTCATTGTCCACTTATTTGTACCTCATCAGTTTATGAGGATGTTACAGGAGACAGTGTTGAAAGTCTTCTTAAAAGTTGAGAGAAATAATGCCTGCTGCTCTTCCCTCGTGCACTGAGCTGGTTTTCTCCCTGTAGAAGGCTGTCAGGTTGGTCAGGCATGATTTCCCCATCATAATCCATTCTGACTAATGCTGTTTATCTTGTCCCTCACATGTTTTCAAAATTGTTTCCAGGGTTACTTGCACCATGAACTTCACAGGGACTGAGTCTGTAGTTGGCCAGCTTCCTCCTTGCCCTTCTCAAGGGTAGGAATGACATTTGCTTTCTTCTAGTCTTTGGGAACCTCCCCTGATCCCCATGACTTTATGGAGTGACCTGGCATTAGCATCAGGTAGTTTCTTTGGCACTTATGGATGCTTTCCATTGCCTTGTGCACATGTTTTGTTTAAGTGATATTGATCAGTGTTGATATATGAAACATAAAGATCTTTGCCAAACATACTCACATCTTTACCAGTACACACTTTTCCTAATTGTACTATTGGTTGGTTTATGAAATTGAGTGGGTTTTGAGAGCTTTGGGTTGTGTGGTGATTTTTTTGGATCTCAAACTTATTAGTGATAATTGCTGTGATATTGGTAGCAGATTGGATAGGAGCAAACCTGGAAATTCGTATTTGAGGTAAAGAAAAGATAACTTCTTAGGTATTAGATTTGTCCTGAAAATGCTACTGCTTAGTGGGAAAACCCACCAAACTTCACAAAGCCTCTTGTTTATTTTTTTGTTAGCTATTTTGTGGGGACTTTATGTGCAAACAGTGATTGAGCCTGGAAAATGGCATAAATTTCCATGGGAGTTGACTCAAAATTAGTTATTTTTAATGGCTTGACAGTGAAATAATTTGCAATCTTGTTACAATATAGGTAAAATCTTTAAAATCTTTGAGCAAAAGCCTGTAATTTGGACTCCTGACATGCAGTCAGTAAATCCAATGGGAGTTTTTCTTCTGCTTTCTACCTTTCTCCCCCACCCGTTAATAGCAAGAAACCTTTCAACTAAAATGCTGGCAGAGTAAGCTGAATGGAATGGCAAGTTATCTGTGTTAGTTTGCACTGCTAGTAGTTAGTGCTTCAGACTTTCCCAGGGAGGTAGCAAATCAAATGCTGCACCAACTCAAATTATCTTGATATTTTCAGCTGTCTATAAAACAGGAACATTTGCACATGGTGTGACATAGCTACAATTGAAAGATTAAAATGCAAGAAACCACCTGAAAGAATAATATGACATGATGAAGGTGAGTTTACCGCTTGCTACATCTTCCCCTAATAATTTCAAGCATAATATAACAGAAACATAATTCTAAAGCACACTTTAATACCAGTGAGTGTAAATATAGCCACATTTCTATTTCCTGTTCGAATTCATTAATTTAATCCCTGTCAGATTCATATTTGTGGTTGTAATGTACCCTGCATGGCAAGTGCTGAGAAAACATGAAACACTTTGCCAAAGAAATCTGACTATATAGACTACAGTGACTTTATTGTTGAGAATCTTCATGTGTTTATGGAAAAAAAAAAAAGGTACTAGTTAAGCATGTCTGATTTTTAAATTTTGTTTCTTGTATACCCAGGTTACTTAATAACTCCAATACATGAGACAGAGTAGTACAGCAGTTCTACTGATAAGCTGGCAAAGAAGCAAACATGACCAGTCTTAACCATCTGTTTATAATGCTATATAAAGAAGACCTTACTGGTTGCCATAGAAACCAGCATTTTCAAAACCACAAGTGTTTGGTTAAAATCTTAAGCCTTCTAAAATCTTGTCTTTCCTGAAGGAAAAAGAATAGAAAATCTTTAAAGTTTTCCAGTTGGTTTTTTTTGGTTTTTTTTTTTCAGTGACTTCTCTGTAAATTCTTTCAGCATTTGTGCACTCTCTCTTGTTTCATGACTTCATAACTATAAAGCATGCCTCTGGTAATTTAATGAGCTTACTTGGTGCTTAGCAGTGGTCCAGGAAAAGGGAGTAGGTCCTTGTGGTTTGTGATTACCTTTCTGAAAGGAGGTTTTCAGACAAACTTTCCTGGTTTTGATGCTGTCACAGAGGAGTGAAAACTTAAAGAATTTGGGTGGAAGTCACATTGAAAATACTTCTGACCTGTGTGAACACCCAGATTCATCTTAATTATCAATGTCAGCCACCTAGATCTTATGGAGAAGAGACTCTCTAGAATCAGTAATCTAGAGAAAAACATAAAAATGAAGATTATATTGGTAAGAGTTATGGTCTGTTTGCCTGTATTGTCCACTATTGGCTTAAAACTGATTTTTTACTTGAAAGAAACCCATGAAAGGCCCTCAGTGTTTAGTATTTAGGAGTATATACATTTGTCATAGTGTCTGGAGGTACTAAGTTTTCTTCCCATTTATATATACTATTGCTGGCCTGCATTCAGTCCTAATTCTCCACTGTGTTTTAAGGTGTTTTTTCCACCACCAGTTTATGAAAGTCTTCTGCTGTGCATAGCCACTTATCTGCAGTGGGCAGTGGTAGAGTCTTTAGAAGAAGTGGACTGATGGTGCTTTTGGACTAATGGTGCTGGTTGATTTTCAACTTCTTGAAACAATATCTGTTTCTATTTAAAAGCAAGAATTGTATTTATAGGACTTCTAGTGTGTATTTGGCTTAAGCTACTTACTGTAAATGAAGACAATCAATTGAAGCACAGAATTTGGAACCTCGTTGCTTTTAAGGAATAAATATTTGTAATAATGTGAATAATGCAGAAGATCATTTATGATCTTATTTAGAAAAATATATCATTTTATATCATTTATATCATTCTATAATGACTATATATTATCCTAAAATTTTCTCCTTTTATGCTTCATCCTCTAGTAAAACATACTGTGAGCATTTTCAGTGTGAGTTGGACCTGTTTTGTTGTTGAATTTCCTTAGTAGAGTTTATTTAATACAAATTACATTTTTACCACAAGCTTTACAATTACAATATTGGTGAAGTGACACTGGACCTCCAGAGGTGTCTGAATTCATTAGCCTTGTGAAGCTAATAATATTTCTGTCATTCGCAGAACTTTTAAAAAATATTTGTATTGCTTTCACTTTGCAGAATATTCCTGTGTCCTAGAGACCCTCTTTTAAAGAAGGTAGTTTTGTGCTTGAGTAGACTCGTTGATAGTGGTTGGCAGTGAGGTCCTAGACCTCCCACAGAGTTTAAGTAAAGTAAATATTGATGGAGAAATCAGGCACACAAAAATTAGGCTTCTCTCTAAGTATTTGTGGTTAGAAAAGTAAGGGTGCCAGACCTGCGAGCTGCTGCTGGTCGGAGTAATTGCACTCAGACACTAACTGCATTTTTTGGTCTTAGCTTGCCTGCTACCCACATCACATTCCAAGATCAAGTCGAAAACTGACCAGGAAAAACAGCAGAGACTGGCAGTTGGTTTAAAAATACATTTGGTGGTTTGTTTTCTGTGTAATGTCTTTAGTGTCATCTTTAAGATATTCCTTTCTGCCCTGCCCTTACCACTCATGAGATTTCATAGACGGAGGGTAGAATTATTTAAAAACAAATGTATATTGATAATTCATTTAAAAATATTATTGAGATAAATGTTTGATTATAGTTGCACTTTATTTTTAAGTCGATTTTTTTCCCCATGTCTATAGTAGGCTGTTTTCAGATGTTAAATGACCATGCAACTTAAAACCAGCTCTTTTGAAACTTTATTTTTAAACCATTGCTGTGTATCATTTCATTCAAGTGAAAAGGTTGGTTGTTCTGTTCTTCTTACCAAGCAAAACTTTTTCCTCTGTATCCTCAGCTGGTCATAAGTTTTGCAGAAAAAAGGGAGTTAGAATGTTTCTGTTGTTACTTATTTAACAGCAATTCCTCCCATTGATCCTAGGGGATAACTTATCCTACAGGAAGTAAATACATCAAAAAACTTGTAAAGTAATACTGAAGTATGTAGCTGATCTTCGTGTCAATAATTCAAATAATTTCTGCCTTTGGGAAAGCAAATAAACCTAGTAGCAGTGGATATCTAAATGGGGTTCTACAAGCTCCAGGGGAACCATAATTTTAGTTTTGGTTTTTTTTTCTTTCGAGAAGTTGAAGGCTGTATTGGTTTCTTGAGAGCTGATGCACAGTGAACTACAAGTAACCAAGGCCAAGTATGAGTGTTTGTTTTGTACCTGCCCCACGACCTATAGTTTCTTAAACTTCACCTTTATGATAAGATTTTATTTTTGTGGGATCTTGCCCATTGGAATCTCCACAACTTTATTTAACATTCAGACTTTTATAGTTCCCTGGAATAGGCCTCCTTTTTGTGATCATTCTGTGTTCAAAAAGCTGTTGGAATTTTCTTCTTGAAAGTGCTCTAAGATGTGGGATATACACTAAAGCCAGCAGAAACAGGTACATGTAGCAACTCCAAAAAGAGATCAATCTCTCTTGTGATCTTGAAGGGTGCTCTGACTTTTCCTAGAAATCCTTCAAACAGTTATGTTGTAAATCTTTCTCTTGTGATAAATTAGTTCTGGAAATGCTTCAGTTGACCCCAGTGCTGCTACAGGCATAGTTTCCTACACTCCCAATCCATGCAAAGATGGTGTTTAATAAGCAGTGGAGTGATAAAACTTTTCATGGAATTTCTTGCTCTTAGTTAAAAGATGTTTCTCCTTCTAAGCAAAATCCTGTGAAAACTAAAAAGGTATTTTTTACTCTCATGGAGCCACTCAGCTTCTCCAAAAGCTTCGTGTAGGTATGCTCCTCAACCATCTTCCAAGATAAAACAGTGAAGATATTCTTTGTTACGTGTCTGTTCAGTTTGTGAAGCATATATTTAATATTTTAAAGACATGTTATGTGAACTTCTGTGACAGTGGAATGCTGAATTTCATTTTTAATTCACAGTGTTTTAAGTGTATGTTTGGTGATCTATAGTGACTCCCCAGATGAGTAGGTGTATGAGTCTCCATAAATGCAGAAAAAGCTACTCAAATCTCTGAAGTTCTTTGCATCTCAAAGTGCTGCAGCATTTGTGTAACTAAGGCCTTTTTTTGAGTCCAGTTTTTCACTGAAGGCCTGGGATGCAATTCATGAAGTGTTTTTAAAGGCTAAGACTAGCCAAATGGAAGCACAGGTACAATATTGTCTGTATAAGTTATTAAAAAACTGTGACTATAGAGGTGCAGATGTGAAGCCATAGCTTTGAGGCAAGTGCTGTCTCACTGGGCCACAAACACATGAGCAAGTTACTTGGCATAGGACTCTTGGCTTAGTCTTAACTATCCAAGTGTCATACTATTCAGTATTTGGAGTTATTTAAAGGTTGCTTTGTATCATAAGTGAAGGCCACACTACTATTAAATTCTTTTTTTAATTTTTTTTTTTTTACTTTGGGTGAAGAGCCAGTGCAGATACATGCTCTGTCTTCTCTATGCCAGAGTCCCCTCTGGTTTTTGTCTGTAAAATCTCATGTTTCCTTGGTTTAACAAAGCTAATGGATTGAGACCTTCATTTGCCCAGAGGCAGGGAAAGCAGGAGTGCTGTTGGGAAAACCTTCCTTGCAACATGCCATAAAAGCACCTTCCCACAAAGTGGGGTGGGAACATCTATTTCCCTAAGCCTGGCCTGACCCATTACACAGCTTTGCTTATACTGAGTAAAAACCTTTAATTTTGAGACAGTCATGGTAGGGCTTCTATCCCAATCACAATCCTCTCTTTCAGGTAAGGAATTCCCACAACTGCAAAATTTGTTTTCTTTATGCAAAGCTATGTTTAGTTGTCCAAGCCCAGGAACAAGTTTCTGAAATGCATCTACAGGCTCCAGTGGGCTTTTGAGTTGAGATGGCTTGTAGGAGCATCACTCCCTGGACATGGTAATCTTAAAGGTCTTTTCCAACTGTGACAGTTCTGTGATTCTGTCATTTCCTGTCAGCTGGATATTTAATTTGAATCCCCCACTGAGCTGTGCTCAAAACATGTTATGACTAAGCTGATTCCCCTGAACAGATCTGACTGTGAACGTTGAAATGGACCAGAGTTTTTAATGTGTTTTGAAGATAGATACACTGTACAGAATGGTATTTAATACATACTTGAAACTCTTGAGTAGCAGATGAAAATAAGTAGCTACAGAATGCTGTTAGCATACACTAAATATACAAAATTGAATGCTCTGAGTACTTAAATACGTGCATGTTTGAGTGATCATATGGTTATGTGGTGAATCTTAGGATTTAGATAAGTAGATCTATAATACAGTGGTTTAATATCCATTAAAAATTAGTATGTCAGAGAGTTTTCTCTTATTTACTTCTGACAAGTAATTAATAAAGCAAATTGGATAAAAGCCCTGAAGCTGGCAGAACTCTTGCATTTCTAATAAGGAAGCCGACAGTCTTGCCAAATAGCTCCATGCCTTACCTCTACTGCTAGATACAGAATTGCCAGTTATAGTTAATTTTGAAAAAGTTGGATGGTTGTTGTTTTTTTTTTTTTTCAAATGGACCTACACCTGTCTACCATGAGCACATCCTGATAACCCTTCTATATTGAACAAGATGGATGTTGCTTTCCTGAGATGTTACAGATTTAAAACCGCTTGTATTGTCACATCTGGGATTGTCAGTTTGAATAGAGTGGTTTCTTTTTCAGAACTGTTTGTGTTTCAGCCTAAAAATGGCTTATGTTTTCACTGTCCTAGGCTTATAAATCATCTTCATCAGCGTAATTGATTTTGGTTGAGTTACAGGCTTTCCCAGCTGCTTTTTATTAGAGCTGTGTGAACAGGTGATTTTTATTTTTTTTTCTCCTTTTTGGCATCTGAAATGGAAAGGCAGAGGAATGGCTGATCATGACCCTGTATCTCCACGGGTTCTCCTTCCCCTTACAGCTAAACAGAGCCTGTCTCTGACATGAAACAGAATGATCTTGTCAGTGGGACACCTTCTATAAAGTGCACGGAAAGGAAGGGCAGAATTTCCAGGAAGAGGTGAGGACAGTGACCTGTTCACTTCAGCTCCTTCTGGCAGGCCAGTGGCTGGAGCACACACCTGGACCATGGTGGAGGGGTTCTGGCTGTTCCCCCGGAGGAAACTGATGGACAGGCTGCAAATACAGCATCTCTCAATTTGCTTCAGCCACAAGCAGAACATTTGGGATATGTTAAATACATTTGACTAAACATTTCACAGCCCCTCTTTTGACCCTTCTGGAATACCTTATGCCGTCTGTTTTGATTGGAAACTTGTGCTAGTGGTTAAATTTGAACTAGCACTACTACCCATAAGTATGCTTTCTTCTACTACACCCTCCTAGAGTTGGTTGACTTTCCAGTTGCCTGTCCTTAAAGTATGTGTAGTTGCTGTGTTTCCTCTCTATTGCTGAATTTCATAGTTTTAACTTAATGAAAAAAGTGGTAAGAACATTAGCTGGTTTTCATCTCACACGAATAATTTAAAATCTTTGCTGCATTTAAAGACTGCTCAAAAATATGAAAGGTGTTTGCAGCAGTCATTTTTAATATTATTATTATTATTTAATAAAAGTGTAAACTACTGATGGAGTTAAACCTGACAGTTACTGTAGGTTAATATTTTCCCTGCAAAGTCTACTAATATGGCTGCACGTGTCGAGAAATACAAAAGGCATTAAGTGAAATGCTCATGTTTGCTTGATTTATTCCCTGCAGCAGGCGGCCTCTGGTAGCAGGAGGTGTAATTTGCAGCACATTAGCTATCAGCCAGAGTCATCACTGGAGTGGGTGGTGTGAGTCTCCTGTGCCTGTACAGTGTCACACAGCCAGGCACTTCTTCCCTCTGCTCTAAGATTCATTCTTTGTGAACGATGTTCTGTATTTAAAGCTGTGAATCTGCTAGTTTTCAAACGGGTTTTTCTGTCACACAGATAATATCAAGAGTAAATGGGTTTGGGGTGTTTTGGGTTTGGGTGGGGTTTTTTGTTTGTTTATTTGGTTGGTTGGTGGGGTTTTTTCTTGTAATTTTGTTTGTTTCCCTCTAATTCCTAACATCTTACAAAACTGAATTGTAGAAGTCTTTGACATACCTACCTTTTTTTGAATGCAGTCCTCTGAGGATGAAGTACATTATTTGTAAGATACCCAGGGCAAGCAAAATTGTGCTACAGTTTCTTGTTTTGGTACCTTATGCATGTACTGTGGTGTGCAGCAGAGGTTTTCCAAAAGTCTCAGCTTGATGCATCTTCTTTTTTTGTGTTCACAATTTCACTTGGGTTGCTTCTAGTTCACTTTTTTCCCCCTAGAGGCACCTGTCTCCTGCCAGGGTACCCATCAAGACTAATTGCACCATCTGGAAGACTTTTGTGTAGCAGTTACTCGTGCAGAATATCTCTTGGGAGCTTAATTCAGAATGTGAATGTGACCCCGAAGCCATGTCAAGGAGCTGCAGTAGTTTCTAGCCTCTAAAAGATGATCACCGGAGGCTTTATTTGTCTCAAGTCTAATGCTGTTTGCTTTACTGTGGGTATGTTACATGTCAGTGGCACAACTTGAGCCTTGTTTTGAATGGAATTAAACTTTGACTACTGGTTTGGTAATTTCTAGAAAAATCCTGTCTAAAATTGCATCTGAACCACATATAGCATACAGGCTATATGATTAGGTGTAGAAATGGCAGACATGTTGCTCCTTATTATTACACTATAATTTTTATGTCCTGTTCTCCCCCTCTGCCCTCCCTCTCCTGCATCTGCATTTCTCATTGATAGTTTTCTGCTAAGAATGCAGGGCTTTCACTGCTAGCAGTGTAGCAGCCCCTCTGAACACTTGTTTTTCTTATTGCTATGAAAGGGAGTATTTTCAGCACAGGTAATTTTCTGCTTCTATTCCTCAGCTAGTCTGACTCGGGTAAAAGCACTGTAGTGCTTTGCTTCTGGTGGTGTCTGTATAGGCAGAGGCTTATTTAAAAGCCAGTGCTTTCTAATCCTGTCTTGATTAGCTTTCTTCCTTGGTACTGCAATATCCTGTCCTTCAGTAAGCTGTAGAGCACTGAGCATGAAAACACCAAAGTGCTTTGATTGTTAAAAGTATCACCATAATTTGCTGTATTTTGTATTTTGTGGTTTTGTTGTTTGATTGTGGGGTTTGTTTTTTTAATTATTAATTTCTCATGAAATCCTGCATTGAGTAAGGCACACTGATTTTTACACAAGTGGGGAAAAAGGTGATTTTTTTCCTAAAACCACTTTTCTTTAAAAATTATGGAATTGTAAATAGTGTTGAGGAAATACATTTTAGTTTAACTGCATCATCTGTGTAATTTGTGTGCTTGTGAGTAATGTGGTCAACTAAAGTTCAAGCCACAGAAGTGCTTATTCCACCACAAACAATTATGAATTCTCTACACAGGATACATACACGCTATATATTTATTATTCATCATATGTATCTTCTGTTTTTTCCCTGGTAGTTAAATGTTCATTGTGGCTCTGACTTTAGAAATCTGTGGAGCTTTAAGTGTTTAACTGTTTTGGCTGCATTCTGTTAACTGAATATTGGAACCTGGTAAGAAAAGTTATTTGTGTGAGAATAAAAATAAGTGAGTCATAAATTCACAGAATACTGGTGGCAGGTAGCTGTCCCCTCCTCTCCAAAATCCCATGTTTACTTTTATTGACACATACACCCTTCTCAGCAAAAGGTTTTTTGTTTTGTGGGGTTACAAGTGGATAGGGTTGTCAGGACCACCACCTGGTGGACCTGACCTTTCATTTGGTCTCCTACACTTGGTAAGTAAAATAAAGGTGGATGTTTTAGGGCTGCAGCATGTGCTCTCTGGAAAAGATCTGAGCTGTGCAACCTTCCTTGGGTTTGGGTGGTCAGGAAATATTGCAGACTGGTCTACAAAATAAATCATTGTCTGCTCCCAGAAGTTATTTAGTATCTTCTTTTTAAGGTTTGTTTTGTTCAGGATTTGTTTTAGTTGTGTTTTTTTTAAAGGACCTTTGAGGATGGAAGAATTGAGAGCTGATGCCGCTGTGGCACGGGCTTCTCCTCAGGAAGTTATGTTTGCATCTCATGTGCTCAAGCCTGTGCTGAATGTCTTCCTCTAAAATATTGATTACCCATGTTCTCCTAATTTTCAGTAACATTTTGTTTGTTTCATTTAAAGATAAGTAGCAAAATAACATGTTAATTGCTATTTGCATTTTACTGCTCTGTAAAGCAGTACTCTCTGTAAGAGAGACTAACATTTAATTGCATTATTACAGATTGATAGCTAGTGCTTGCTTTTGGCCACATTTCAGGCTTGACTGTACAAGTTTGGTATCCCCTTGATTCTTAATACTTCAGCTTAGTTGAACCAAACTCTTACTGTCTGAGGCCATACATACTCAGTCTCTCTTTTGGAAATTTAGCAGAAATTGATACCTTCTTTAACACCCAGCTACCCATGTTGCTGAGAGTGTAGCAGTAGTAGAGTAGTTGCGTGTAGTAGTGCTGCTCACTCCTAACTTGTCCTGAATGCACCAGCCCATTACTCTACCAGTGAAGGAAATGGGATGTGAGCATATTAGAAAGACACAGAACAAAAATCTGTGGCCTTGTTTGGCTCACCAGAGCTGAAAATGTTGTGGTTGAAAGCCATACAGGTCATACTGGCCGCCTCTTAATTGCTGGTGGCATTTGTAGGCTGTAGCTGCATGAAGTGTGAGCTCAAGGCTTTGCTGGAGAGGAGAGCATCAGACTGGAATCAGTTCAGGTGTGAGGGTCAAGCTCAGTAGCTGTCTAGCACCAACCACTAGGGTGAGGGGACTCTCATTCTTCTCCTAAGGCATTTTCCCGATCACTGTAGGAAAGGTTGTAAAGACTCAGAAAAAGAAGTCAGAATTTTTTTGTGGTATCACAAGAGCTTTCACACAGAAGGGTGCTATTTAAATTATTATTTTTTTAATGTTTATGTGTCTGTGTAAATGAAATAGTATACTGAAGATCTTCTTGCATTGTGAGGTGGTGTAAATGTAATGAAAAAAATCCAAATGAAGCTTTAGGTTGCATCCTCTGTTTTCTTTATTCAAATATACGTCCAAGATCAACATCTTGAGATTTTCATCCAGATTTTCATTCAAGTGTTTTAAAGAGAGTTCTGATTTGATTTATTTCAGTTAGCAGGACTAAAATTGTACTCTGGAATAAAATGAGTTGAAATGCTTAGTAATATGTGATGTAGTTTTAAGAAATATTTAGATGACATCTGAGATACGGGCTCTTATTTGTTGGATATTAGCTTATAAATTTAATAGTATTTGGAATGTATTATCCCTTCTTCTAGATGTTTAGCCTTATTGATGAGCATAGGAAGTAGACAAGGACAGGAGGAATACAACTGCAGACATTGCAGTCTTAAAGAAAAGCTAAGCTTACTTTAAAACAAATGAATTTCTGAGATGTTGTATCTAAGTGGAAATTAAGTCTTGCTTTCAACATATATTTTTGAGGGCAGATTCCTTTTGGTACCAAATTTAAAGATGCAGCATTTGAAACAGTTCTGTTGTTTAAAACAGCCCATCTCTACTTCGTTTATCTCTAACTTTTATTTTGCATCTTTTAGCGGGTTCTGCAAAGTCTACCCATAATATACTTGGAGATGTTGTATGTGTTGTGCTGTCCATTCATAACCACTCTGATCTAAACAGTTTTCTTTCAGAATGTTACAGATTTTGGCTGTACCATTCCTCCTTTCCCTTTCTCCTCTTGGAGAAGCTTCTTTTCACTTTTTTGTGTACTTCAGACACCAAACTAAAGCTCTGATGTTCCAGTTACATTAGATGACATTGAGTTATTCTCAAGTACTTATTTTCTGCCATTACATGGAATGCAGGACATACACTGAAATACGTAAGATTTAATCTTGAATACTTGCTTTTCTGTGCAATAGTAATTCATTGTAAGGGTCAGGTAAAGGATGGCAAAAGATCATGACTAATCTCAGCTTATTTCCATGCAAATGTGAATATTAAAGACCTGGGAAAATGATGACCAGTGAAAATGAATTGTGAAAGCATTCTTTTTTTATTCTCCTTTTTTACAGGCGTTTTGTGTATGATAGCCGAAATAATTTACAGATGAGAGGTTTGGTCATACTACTGATTTCCAAAGCTGCTGGACCTGGCACAGAAGAGCTGTCTTTCCAGCACAACATGGTCAGTGGAATTTATTCCAGGTATGTAGTGACTTTCTTCAGCAAGATAAACCAAGGTATGTTTGTTGGGCGACTTTAGGGTTGTATCAAAGCATCTTAATTTGCTTGCTCAGCTCTTCCAAAAAGTTAGTACTTAACAAATTACAGAACTGTGTTCCTCAGTGTTATAAGTTTTCCAGTTCCTTGTGTAGCTTTTACAATATCCACACCTGGATCTTAATTATGGCTTTAGGCACAACCAAATTAAAATAATTTAGATCAAGATAGTTACATGAAAGTTTACATTCAGAGATACCTGGAATAAAAGAGTGAATATGCTAGAAAATACTTCTTTAAAGATTATTTGCATTTTGAGTAACTTGGTTGTTACTCGGGTATACCTACTTACTAGAAGTGTCAGAGTGAGATAACCAGTGTTGTGCATTACGAATTGGTTTCACTGAGCTATAGTTCCTATGAAAGATACTTTCCCATGACACAGCCACATGCCACTGCAGAATTACTGAGCCTACCTTTAAGGTTCCTCAGGTTCTCACTTGATAATTCAGCCTCATCAAGTTCCTGAATATTTTTAAAGTATTTAAACTAAATTACTTAATACTAGTAACAATCTTACATCAAAGAAGTGGTTGCTCTCCTTTACATATTTGACAGTTAACTGTTCCACTGCAGTTAGATCTGGTTTAAAAACTGTAAAATTTGAATTTTTAAATCCTTTTGAAAAATTGTGGGTGTCATTTGGCTGAGGGAACAGATTGCCATATTTTCAGTTAACTGTGTTGCTGCCCACTGTGTTGTATTAAAGGAAGACACACAAACTTATTGACATGTTTGTATTCTGGATTGGTCTGGATGTGTAGAGATAGCATTGTAAAATGGAAGAAAGCAAACAAATCAAGATACTAAAATGTACATAGTATCTTAAAATAAGATAGAAGGAGAATGTCTATGAATGAGTATAGACAGAAATGGCAATAAGTAAAAGACAAAGCTATACAGGAGGCTTGTTCTGGAGGGCTGTGTTGTCCCTTTAGCTGTTGAATTCTGTTCTTTTGTTTTGTCCTCAATGTCCCCTTAGGGTTGTGAAAGTTTTATATTTATATGCAAATGGTGCTTTATGAAAGCATAATTCTAGTTAGTTAATTATGGTACAGGAGGTATATCAGTTTGTTTTGTAAATGATTTAGAAAGTTTACATTAAGTATGCCTCATAAAAGGAAAGAAGATGGGTTATTGTTTGATAACTAAGTTCTTGAGTATGATGATTCTGACCAGGGAGGTAACATTTGAGCCTTTAAAGCTGCCATTGGGAAGGTGACTAGTGGAAGTATTCATTAAGGAGCAAATAAGACCTTGAATTAATAATGAGCCAGTTGGTGTAAATGGACATCATTGGAACTATGCCAGCTCAACCAGCTGAAAATCTAGCCTAGTAATCTAAGTTTGAGCAAGTCAATAGCCATTATAATATCTAGTTCAGAGTTAACAGAAGTACTCCTAAAATGAAGCAGTTCTGAATACGCCCACACAGGTTCATTTAAGGTTCATTACTGCCTGCAAAAGTGATAACCATGGAGTTGTTAATTTAAATGGATTTTCAATGACTCTTTAAGTCTGTAGTATGATGTGCAGATGAGCAAACCGATGCACACTAGGAGAACACAAATGCATTGTTTTATTTTATTCCATAGTGGCCAGTTCTTGCCTTCCACTCAAGTCACTGTGGGCTTTTTCTTTGACTTCAGACTCCTTTATTTAAGGTGTTCTTCCAAATACACTCTTTGCTGTGGGTCTAATTTCTGATTTTGATTTCTCTATACAATAAAGCTAAGAGACCAGGCAGCACGTAAAATTGTGATCTTAAAGGGCTTTTGTGATTGTTTTGTGTATTACAAATACTGTTTTACAAACTGCTTTTTCTTGAAGAACAAAAGGACATTTTTTTACATTAATACATTCTGTCTGCTATCTTGGTTACAGTATAATTATATATGGTCTGTATATTAGATATACATACCAAAGGCAAAGTATATCAGTCAGTGATATAAAGTGAAGAAGTACGTTTCATCCTTTACTGCTCATGAATGTCTCCAGCTTTGAAAGTATTTTTTGGAAAGAGATTCTTCCAGATTTTCAGATCAGCTGTAGATCATACAGCTCTTTTTGTTGCCATGCCATGTAATTACTTCATCTTTATATATAATATTTTGCTGGAAATATTATTTCTGGCACTGTAATGAACATCTTCACTGCCTGATAGTTACGTGCTGTGAACATTATATTGTGGACTGTTAGCTGGGATACGGCTCGCTTCATTTTAGGATACTTAGTAGTGATTAATTAATTGCATTCCTGAAATCCAAGCATGAGCTAAGTTGTTCCAGTACTTGTCAGTGATTGTATTAGCCCAGTCTTTCTTTTCCCAGTGTTTGCTTTGGAACCAGCTCCTGTGCTCTCTTCAAATGCTCAGTCCCACAGTGGATAGCCTGGTTACATCAGTCCTCAATATCTGGGTCTACACTAAATATAAAATCTGGGACCAGGAAGATTTAACAGTACTAAAATCATTTAACTTGGGAAACCATGAAAAAAACTGGTGGATGTTTTCATCCTGGAATCTGGCATGTCCTGCATAATCTCTTCTCCTTGTTTCATATTTGTGAATCACAATATAAGAAAGCAGGACAATTAACTATAATTAAAACAGAGATACTGAGAACTGAATTTGGAATATCCAAAAACTATTTTTTATCCTATTCTCCTGTTGTCTAGATAGGGGGAACAATCTGTGGGACAATTGACCTAAGTGTATAAAAATAGATTAGCTAGCTGCCTAGCTGGCATCTGTTTTTTTCTGGTATACAATGGAACAAAACTGATGGCTGCTACCAGAAAACCATCTTTTTCAGAATAATGAGGATTACAATTTAGGTAGTTACAGTAACAAGGTTAGTGCAGTTATATGGTGCTGCCTCTGGCTGGTGTTGGCTCCAGCTTTAGCACTTCATAATTTGCAGGAGACATTGATTCCCCTGCATCAAGCGGGGAGCTCGGGGGTCATTGTGTGCAAGGGTATCGTAGTAATTGCTGGTTGCCTTATGAGCCATGCTGAAGATAAAGGGGGAAGTGTTATGAGAGTCTGCTTGGCATGCTCTGCTCTGTACAACCACCTCCCTACCATGCTGCCAGCAACCTGACTTTATTCCTGTTGGCTGGGAAAATAAACTGGCTTTACTTCCAGCTCAGCACCAGTGATCCCAAAAGAGGATGAAGAGGAAAAGTAGCAGGATGATAAACAGCTCTGTTTCAGCTGCTGGACAGATTTCCTGAAGTTGAAACTTTCTCCTGGCCTCTTGGCCTTTGGGAAAATATTTCCTTGGCTTCAGAAGCATTGCAAATATAATGATGAAGTGCAGTGCTCACTACAGAGTATGCAAGCAGTATCATGTAAGGGTTGATGTCATTGCCTTTACTCGAGCAAAGCATGCATCCCATATTCCCTTGGAACTCCTTCTTACTCTCATGCTGAAGGGAAAGCAAAATGCACATTTGGGTTTAGACAGAATGTAAGTAATGGTAATTTATCATGCTAATAGTATCAGACAACACCTTAGGTGTGACACAGGAGCCTAGGCCTTCTCAAGAGCTTTGAGACATGTTTCCTAACTGGTGATTATACTTGAGTTTGACACTCCTCTCCCATTGCATTCTTTTAGAGCAAAACTCAGTTGGATGCAGCTTGCTATTTGGTGTTTGTGAGTTGTTTGTTTGGTTTTGGCTTTTTGTTTTGTTTTTTTGTGGGGTTTTTTGTTTGTTTGGGTGGTTTTTGTTTTTGTTTGTTTTTTGTTTTGGTTTGGTTTATTTTGCTGTTGGAAGGAAGGTTTTTCAATCAAACTCTGGGATTATATGGTTTTCTGAACACTTCCAGCTTTATGCTTCATTGTTGGAGCTAGATTCTAACAGTTCTAGGTACAAAGACTGTCTTGGGTCCTCTCACTAAGCAGTCAAAGAGATTTTTTTCAGTTCATGTCTGCCATTACACTACTCACTGGGTTCTGGGTACTGAGGAGTCTCCTTGTCTTTATATTTAGCAATGATTTCCTAACAGCCTCTATATTGGAGCTTAAAATGCAAGTGACACCAAAGAACAAACTTAGGCCATCTCTTTAGACCTCTATATCCTTGGCTGAAATACAGCAAGTTATTTTCTTCTCTCTCTCATTTTCTGCATTATTTTCTTCTGGCTCATGTTCTGCTTTTTTTTTTTTTTTTTTTTTTTTTTTGTGCCAGTTTAAAAAATACCCTCTAGTACTGACATCCATTGAGTCAGCTCTGCTGATTTCCTTGAATGCTTGTCAGAAGTTTAAAGAAAAAATAATCGTTTTTTCAGTCACATTGGCCTGTGCATTCACAGTGGTGTATTCCATAGTAACTGACAAGACCTTTTTTCTTCTTTCTTTTTTTTTTTTTTTTTCTACCATATTCATCAACTGTGGGACTCTGTGTGTGCTGTGTGGAATATAGCAAGTGCTATTTCAGATCTGTACTAAAACCTGATAAACCCAGCAGATTGCTGGATTGATACTGTCAGTACTGGGCTCTGTCTGTTCCTCTTCTCTCTCAGAATGATGCAGCTGGCCTTTAACACTCCAGAAATGTATCTCTTGCAAGATAAATATGCTTTCCTACAAGAAAAAATACTCACAGAATAAACTTGTCTCTGAATTGGAATTATTCCTGCTGGTTGCAAGAGTGGTGGTAATACTGCCATGACAGTGATCAAGAACTCATTTTACTTAGTTTTTCAGTAGTGATTTTGGAACTGCTGCTTCCAACAAAAACCCAGTTTAAGAGCAGCAGGTGCCAGCTCCTTGTTCTAGTGATGGATCTTTTGCTAATCAGGTTTGAGTAGTAATTGCAACTAAGTGCCCCTGCTTATTTTTTTTTTATGAAACACCCATAAATTGCCCACACAGTCTGATTTTGCAGGCTTTTTGTCATTGTGGCTATGCCAAAGTCATCTTGTTCTCCCCTTCTTAATAGGAAAATTGATTTCCAATCTAAAGGTCTCCAAGACATACCAGTTCTTAACAAGAGGATTCATTTATCCATTTATTGCTTTTCCTTTGCAAAGTTTCTTCCTTTTCAAAGAAGTCAGGAGGGGGTAGTATAATTCTAAGGATGCTAAGGGTAGAAGACATACTTCTTTGTCCCTCTGCAGTTCCGTCTACCTTACTCCCAGATTTTCTTTGCTAGATATGAAAACAAAACTTTGCCTTCACTTAATTTCCTTCCCTTGGATTCCAAAGAGCTTTACTCCATCTTCATAGGAAGTTCAGTCTTCCATTATGATCCTCCTGGAATGAACCAGATAGTGCTGATAGTACATCTGGGTTCACAGGATAATTCAAGTTGGAAGGGACCTCAGGAGGTTTGTAGACCAACCTCCTTCCTACTCAGAGTCAGCAGTGAGGTCAGATTCATCTGGCTTCCTTCATGATGGTGAGGTCTTTCAAGACCATAGTTGTGTTCACAAGATGATAATCAAAATGCATTTTAAACAGAGGAGAGAACTTTCTACCCCCTGCCTTTAGCTTCATTTTCTGTGTGTAATGCTGCAATTGATGTGCATTCATGAATATGTAGGTTGCAAGAAGCCACACTGATGTTGGCATAATCTGTCCTGTTAGTGTCACTTGGGAGCTGAACTACCCAAGGAACTTTCCATCCCAAGATTTTCTGAATTAGTAACATGGGCTGTGTTAAGGTCTACTATGAGAACACAAGCATAAAAGGTCCTGCCTGTCTTAGGGGTATGCCACCAAAAGTTGTTGTGTGCTAGCAGGGACACTCGGAATCTTTTCCATTTCTCATAGGTGACAGCTCACCATCTGCAGCTCTATGTGTTGTTTCTCCAAAACCTATGCCATGGCAGGCATAACAGAGCTGATGCTGTGCTTGTTAGAGCAGTCTTTAATTGCTGTATGCATGAAAGGCAATCTGACTGCCTCTAGGGAGTTGAAGCTGTGTGAATGATGATCCTTGGACAACTTCAGTCTGTTAAGATAAATATGGACTAGTGTAGTCAAAAGTATAAAGCCTATATAGTGGTTATAGTATGCTTTTGAAACTTGCAGTCTGCACACATTTACACAAATGGACATGCTTATTGACTTGACTTCTGCATGTGTCCTGGGCTTCTGTCCTGGGACTTTATGGTTGAGAGGGATCTGAAATGGCAATACTCTGCTTTGTGTGTTTATTGTAACAGAGTATGGGGTGTGAGCACATCTCTAGAGGTTAAGAAAATGTAAAAGGTGTTCCAGTTCAAGTGATGAACAGAATAAATGCTCCATGAGAATGTGCACCTTGGGCTCTGTATTTCCTGAGAGCTCCAGTTATTGGCAAGCAGCCTCTGTCCTGTCTTTGTGAGTGCAACCAAACTGCTGTGATATTATAAGGCTGGTTCCGACTGAGAAGTCTGTCACATCTTCAGCTGGAGCAGATGACTGCAATAGCAAAAGGCTGCCTTCTGGTTTAGGAACAGGTAAATATTACTCTGCCAGAGGAGGTCTTTTACTGTATAAGCTGTATCTATACTTGTTCAGCTCACCATTAAAGCTTTGCCAGCAAATACTTACTACACTAGGCAAGCTTAAGGTGTCTATAATTATTCATAACTGTTTAAATGCTTTCCAGCTGAAAGGTGCCTCCACATAAATCTCTACTTGATTAATTAATAGCTCCATGTGAAGAAATCAGATACTCTCCCTTTAAAAGGAAGAAAGGAAAATGCAAATCCATTACAAAGCCTCCTGACTAATAAGCCATGGCAAACATGAATAAATTTGATGAAGGTGAGATTAATTGTATTGTTACAGTGTAAATGGTGGTTAAAGGTTGCCTTGACCTGTTTCCTACTAAATATTAGAAAAGCCTTCTTTTCTACATGGCATGAGTAGGTTTGTCTGTGAACAAATTCTGTTTGAGAGTTAATGTGAAAGACAAAACTCAAATGGAATAAAATCAAGAAATGACCATATAAGTGGTGATTTTGGTGCACACAAGAATACTGAGAGAATGAGTGTGTGATTTCTTACCTCACATTTAGTTCTTACCCTTCTTTCAGTTTCTGTACTTTGAACAATGTAGTGTATTCATTTGGGAGTCTGGATTTGACTGTTTCTTACCTTCACCTTTGAAGCAGTTAAATGTTGCCTAACTTTATAATGGACTCCTGTCATATGAAGAGTACTTCTGTATTTGTAAAGTTTGTTGTTTCTTTTTTTTGTTTGTTTGTTTTTCACAATTCTACTTGTCTAAGATTACTAGCAATGGAAAATTGAATTAGATTTCCCCTGACCTGGTGCAATGCAGAGGGAGTGACTGAACCATCATTTGGGAGACTTCATGCTGCATTGCACCTATCCCCATTAGTGATGTAAATCAAGGTAGAATGTGGTTAAACAAAATAAAAATCAAGAAATGAGAAAGATGTAGTAAGACCAATAGTGTATGTAGGAACTCAAAACTCAAAGGCAGAACATTTTTTCTTCTGTCTAGTGTAAATATTCAAACTGGGAGTTTTAGTGCAGAATAGCTGTTGCACTTTAAATTCAGTCTGGCTTATTGCACACAAGCCCTGGGTCTCAGCTGCAGATATTGCAGAGATTAATCTTATTAATGAAACTGCTAATTGGTATTTGACTTCTAATTATAGTAACAATAGGCCATAACAATCAGTCCTCACCTTTGCTGGGGCACATTAGGGCTCTTTATCATGAAAGTGATTTCCTTTGGGAATTACTGTTCTTATTCCTATCCTCTGGAAGGCTGTCTTTCAGCAAAGGTGCAGTATCCCAAGCAGCATCTACTTTAAAAGCTTAGCAAATTAACTGGTAGAGAAAATGCGTGGTCCTAAATTATTCAGTATCTAAGTACATTAGGAAGTATGATGCTCCTGACAAAAAAAAAATTTTGAAAGATAATGGGAGAAGTATCTCAGAATATGAGCAGTATGAGCAGTGGCATCTTTTATAATCACCAAGAAGTGCAGAATTTTGTTTCCCAATCCTTGGTAGTTTTCCCTTAGCTTTTAATGAGGGGAAATCTAAGCAATGATTCTAAATTATTCTATTTAGTTTTTGCTCTTCAGGATAAATCCTGTGAGATACTTCATCTCATTTACAAGATGAGTCTCAGGAGATGAAAAACACATACAACTTGATTACGTATTCCTATTGATCATCTTCCACCCACAACAATAAAAATCAACTCTAAATACAAATCTAACAACATTACTAATTCATCACAACCAGTACTTTTCTTCATTAACTTCTTTATTGTTTTCAGCATACACAGCATGTGCAAATACACCAATTATGTGTTGGATAAGAAAAGGTCCTCTCCCTGTGCTGTAGAATAAAGCAAAAAACACTGCATTGAAGCTAATTTTACAGGGGTATGGACACAAATCATAGAATCATAGAATTGGCTGGGTTGGAAGGGACCTCAGAGATCATCAAGTCCAACCCTTGATCCACTACCACTGCAGTTACCAGCCCATGGCACTGAGTGCCACATCCAGTCTCTTTTTAAATATCTCCAGGGATGGAGAATCCACTACTTCCTGGGGCATCCCGTTCCAATGCCTGATCACCCTTTCAGTAAAGAAATTCTTTCTAATATCCAACCTAAACCTCCCCTGGCACAACTTGAGACTATGCCCTCTTGTCTTGCTGAGAGTTGCCTGGGAAAAGAGACCAACACCCACTTGGCTACACCCTCCTTTCAGGGAGTTGTAGAGTGTGATGAGGTCTCCTCGGAGCCTCCTCTTTTCCAGGCTGAACACCCGCAGCTCCTTCAGCCTCTCTTCATAGGATATTTGCTTAAGTCCCTTCACCAGCCTGGTTGCCCTCCTTTGGACCTGCTCCAGGACCTCAATCTCCTTCCTAAACTGAGGGGCCCAGAACTGGACAAGGTACTGGACAAAAAACTGGACAATCTTCAAAGTAAGAATGTTCAGCACTAGATAACTGAGCAAGGTGAACTTGGTATGTACATTGCAAAGGGTTTTTGTTTTGCTTTTTAAAAATGAAGTAATTTTCAGTGTTGTAGTCAGTGCAGTAGGGAATGGCTTACCATGGAGAAACCATGGAGCTGCCTGTTCTCTGTATGACTGTCCAGCCCACCCAGTACTGGACTGCCACAATGTGCAGTGTAGCATACAAAGCTGGGGCAGAACTGATGAAATTCTGGAGCAGCTGTAGGAGCAAAAAAAGTCCTGCCTTTATCCTAGTGGAACTTTTCAAACCAAGGCCAGATAACCTCTGGGTCACCAGACCTACGCCAGCCCACCTGTGGCATGACATCTCCGTGCACCAGGGTGCTTTGCTGGAGCTGTTTTTTGGTGGTTTGCTGTAAAATCTTCCCCTTGCAATTAATTTCTGCTTGCGAACTCTCACATTTCCTTTTCAAAAAATAGTGTTTGTGAAGAGAAATTTCCAGCTGTCACCTTAGTGCAGTCCCATGCTGTGATGAAAACACAAAACAAATCTGAGGACTGCTTATCCCTCAGAACTATGATGTCAATGTGACCAATTGCTTCACAGCAAGTTCTTAAGTAACTGCATCTACGTAATTTATTTGTCCTACAGTCCCAAGATATCTCCCATGCTTTCCCATCTGCTGAAGCACCAGCATCTGTCCTCTTCCCAGGCACAACCTATTAACTTCTTCCTTGACAAATTTTACAATGCAATTATGCAGTTTCAATACAAATTTCTGCAATACTTGTAGTACAGCGAAGTTAAGTATTACCAGGCTAACTGTGCCAATTAATTTATTTTCTTAATATAATTCAGCCAGTGCTCTGATATAGCTGAAGATAATTACAAAATTATTCATTTGCTGGGATGGAGTTGAGGAGGTCTTTATTATGCTCTTCAAGTATATGTGTATAAAAATACTTACTGATCTTTGGCATATTTATATTTGTATGTGAAATATGTTGTTTCTGTGGTGGTGACAGATTGTTTTGGGGTTGTGTAAATAAGAGTGCCTGACTGCTACTGAACAATGCCCTCCCAGCTCAGAAGGTATCCTTTTTTGCTTAGAGTTCATGAGACTGTATAAAGACTATGAATATCCATTTCCTTCCACTTGACATAATGGCACATTCTAAACCCTGAAAAGATTTTTTTATCACTTCACTGGTATCTGGCCTTTAACTTTCAGAAGACTTTCATGTGGAATTTGACAGCTCTGAGGTGCTTCTAAAGCAAGCAGCAGTAATAATTTTTTTAAAGTAGCTTACTGATTTGTAGTAGACAGGGCATTCTGTTGTTGGACAGAGAAGTTGGTTATTTGTAATATATTCCAATATAAAGTTGGGCGTGTGAGTACACACAGATAGCAGGTAAGCAGAGAAAATACAAGGAAAGAGGGAAGTTACCACTTATTTTAGTGCTATAGCCAGAACTGTTCAAGGTAATAAGAAATGGCATTCTTTGGCATGAAAAACCAGAATAGAGGCAAAATTGCCTAAGAACAGTTTTTGGTTTGGTTTTTTAGGGATGGTCAGGGGAGACATGATTTGGTTGTTGTTCTTTTGTTGGTTTGTTTTCTTTTGGAAGCTGAGAAGGAATAATTATAAGTTAAATTCTAGTAAAGAATGTGAAATAAAAAATTCCTTTTTGCAGAAACTGAATTTCCTTCAGGGGGTGACAGGGAGTTCCATTTAGGGTTCTATTAAATGCAGGAGTGGAAGAGATCATTGATAAAAATTATTTATATTTGCAGAAACATTTTGAATGGGCATGAGATGTTATTTCAGTAAATTGGAACAGACATTATTAGTCCATTCCATATTGTCCATATTGTTATGTTTCACATGGCTATTAGAATAAAAGGGAAGTTAAATTGTTACTTCATTTCATAAGGGCATTTAGGTATGAATGCAAAACTAGCAAATCCAGATTTGAAGGTAATGGTTGCATTCTGAGTTTAAGTTTCTAGAAATATGTATGATGATGGTGATGAGTAATTTGAGAAGAGGAATAATGAGAGATTTAGGGATAATTTCAAGATTATGAATGCAACGTGGTTTTCTAACTGTGTTGAATTTGAGAAGGTGCTTAGGCAAAGAGAAATCAGAAAGGTGCTATATTTTTCCTATGGTTTAAGTAATTGAAAACTTCTGAGATTTTGGGAGCTTGGTTGCCCCATTTCTTGAAGTCCATTAAAGTATTTGCAGTCTTAAGTTTTAATTTTTCCAAGGACTTTGCTAAATTTCTATAAATTTTTACAGAAGAGAATATGCAGACAAATGAATTATGCATCTGATTTTTCCAGAAAGGGAAGAAATGTAAGAAAGTTTTGAATATTGTACAATATTTCTGATTTTTTTCACAGAATGATATTTCACCAAAACAGTGTTCTGTAGAAAGCTTACTTCAGTAAGCTGAAATTCCATTCCAGCTTCTGATATCCATGCAAGAAAACCACTACAAAAATTTCAGCTATATTCATGTGCTGTTCCAGTCAGCAAATTGAATTTTAATAAAACTACAATAGTGGCTGCAATCCATGAAGGATCCTATTTTGTGGCCTCAGGTAGGAATTCTACAGAAATTAAGTTTGTTCTTGAAGGTGAGTTAATAGTTTTTAGCAATCTCTGCACTGTCACCCACTTGAGCTTAATGTTGCTTGAATGGGTTGATGTCATTTTGCCCCTGATTAAAATGTGTAGATTGAATCATTCTAGGATGAAAGAACCAAAAAAATTAATGCATGAGATTTTCAGAGACCCTATAGAAATGATGTAAATAAGTTAAAAATAGGTGGAAATTGTGCCAATAGTATAATAGTAGGTAAGTTTTTCTCATCAGAAAGCACATTTTTTTCAGTATCACTTAATACTCCATTTGCATAAAATATATACTAATAATAATGATAAAATTTTGCAGTCATCAACAGCACTGAATGCTTGTTACTGTGCTGATATGGTCCCAGAAGCAGCAGTCTTTGCTTTGCTCCAAAAGGTTTATTATCCTTTCCCTGCTGGCCATTCTGTCACCACACCTGGTGTAAGGGACAAGGTCTCCGAGAAGTCTGCTGTCTCCCTTCAGCTATTAGTCTCATTCGTTGTACATGGCAGGCAATATCCATCTGCTGCATGCTTCTGCTCTGTTAAAAGCATACACATTCCTATAATAAACCATTTTTTGTATATGGTATTAATGTTCCTGATCCGGTTCTGAACACTGGAAGTTCAGCAGGGGAGAGGAGAGCAGGTGTGATAACCATACTTCTAATTGCTGACTAACGTAAATGCAGTTACAGCTGTGCAAAATAGGACAGGTTTCCTTGACAGTAGGAGGTATCTGTGGTTCTGCAAACAGGGATATTTATTGGTATTTCAGAATAGACTGTTTTATATAAGCATGGTCAAAAATATACATAATTTTATATATAAAATAAACTCCGATCCTACCTGCTACATTGTATTCTGATGATTTACATTTTACTTTTTTATGCCTTTTTCCCGAGCAGTTAGATGAGCAATCTATTCTCGTAACAGGACTCTCATTTATCAGGTGTTCGTTTTTCACTGCAGAAAAAAGGTTACCTTCTTTTCTCTTGCATAAAAAGGTTCTGTGTATTTCAAGTGTCATTAGTAGCAGAGCTTTAATGTCAAGGTTACTGCACCTTAGCTTTCAGCTACATTGAATACAATTATAGGCAAACTCTTCAGAGATATTGTAGAGCAACACTCGCAGTGATAAGTCATGCTGACGATCTCTGCATAGTTGACAGTACACAGTAATGGGAATTTCTGAAACGTTGGTTAAAACTGCCTCCCAGAGTCATTGCAAATAAAATTATAGCCATGCTTCAAAGTCTCAGGGGGCTGAGGAACAACTAATGTAAAGTAAGAGGAAAGTATCTCCATAAAACTAATTGTTAGTAACCTCTTTCTTCCATTTACCTGCAAATAAGATGTTTTAGTTCCCTTCACATCCTTGCAGTTGTTTTTAATGCAAGTATTTAAGTATTTTCATTAAATAAAGCACCGAATAGTCAAAATGGTGTAAAAATTACGATGTGAAATTTGATATGGAATAGATCCGTGAGATATAATTGGAGGATACTTCTTCTGGAGGACTCATAGAACAACTCTGGGTAGTGCTGGATGGATGGGAACTCGGGGAACTCTGCCTAGTGTTCACACTGCTTTAGTGGAAAGTTACAGGAATTAATCCCATCAGGAGTTAACCCTGTCAGGGTCTTTCTCTATTTCACTAGTTGTTCCATAAGCAGTCTGTCTTAAGGGGAAGGAGTCTTGGTCGTTTCCATAACAAGTACTTTATTTTCTTCATCATCATGTTCCTTTTGATTTTTGCTTTGATGACATCACTCATCCAATCCCCAAATTAATCTTTTAATTCATATCTCATTTTGAGTTTTTCATTAGTATATATAAATTTCTGAGTCTTGCTGCCTTTTCTTGCATCGTGTGTCCTACCATCCCAATTTTTCCAAGGCCATACAATAGCAGTTGTTGCCAAAGCTTCTGATCATGTCCTAGCTTGTCTATTTTTTATTCCTGTTTACAATACCTGCAACTTGCTCACTTCAGTCATCCAAAAAGATGACCTTTATGCTAGCTCTGTTTTAAAGTCATCTTTTGACTTGCTCTTCTTCCACCCTGTTGTATTCAAATATCTCTATTTTTACTTTCAGTTTTTAAAAATTTAGTACTGCTGGTTTAATGAAACAGTGGTGACTCTGTTGTTTCTGCACCACTGGTAGTTGTGCAGGAGTGGGCATATTTGTGATCAGCTTTCTTGGGATTAACCACTGATCTTCCGTTTCTCAGTCAACATTAGAGAATTTAAAACATTAAATTTAAAAATTTAATGTTTTAAAAATTAGAGAATTTAAAACATTAGAGACAATTGAATTGTCTGGAAATTTAGAATAAAAATAAATATAGAAGACTTGTACATATTCCTTGCCCACATTCTGCTTAGAACTTTAAATTAACCTGATGCCCTTATATTTTTATAATAAATCAGGAGCTTCTATTTGTCTCACATTGCACTGGTTTCCTATTTGTTTTGCATTTGCATTTGTTTTGCATCTGCCTGCAAAAATGCCACCTTGTTGGACTAAGTAGGTTTGTCAGTAATAAAATGAACTGTACCAATGGCAGGTAGTAGAATGAATGCGATGTAAAATATTATTGTTGATAAAAAACTGTTCCCTGTATTTAGTTATCAGAGTACCTGTTCAGTTATCATAGACTTGCATTGCCTGGGATTAATTTTTAATTTTGTAAGGGGTTTTTGTTGTGGGTGTTTTGGGGTTTTTTTGGGGTTTTTTGGTTTTGTTTTTAAGACCTTATTAAATAAAACATGGTTTTTATCTTTCAAACAGTTGCAAAATATGGATAAGGCTCCTTGGCTAGTTTAAATAGGAAATTGTCTAGGTGGGATTTCCAAACTGGAAACCCACTGCTAACACTACTCTGCATTCTTTAGCCACTGACTAAAAATTCTCTGAGGATGCAGGCAGTCCAGCTTGGCCTCCACAGATATTTGAAAGGATGCAAATCCTAGGTCCTCCTCTATCTGAATTTTCTGAAAAATCCTCTTCACACAGGGATATAGGACACATGGGTTGGGAATGCCCAAATCTTGTTTCCCTCCCAGTAACTTTATGGAGCAAGAACTGGAGTCCAGGTGTCCCACGTTTCTCTTCTGTAATCTCCTGGAGACCTAGGGACTTTTTTCACTCTCTTGCCATCTGGCTGAATGAATAATTCAGCATTTTGTGTAGCATCAGAGTAGCTCAGCAGGAGTAACCAAGGAAGGAGGTGTTAGGATACCCTGGGCTTGTGAGCTGGGTGGCTGCTTGATGAGAGACCCAGACTTGAGAGTGATGCTCTGCATGCTGCAGAAGAGGAGTTTGGATTGAAAAGCTGATTCCCTGCAGTCATGATTTCAGGTGGCATGTCTGCTGCTCAGGTCTGCCCTCTCTCTTTCTCTTGCAGTTTTTTGACTTCCAAATGCTGGCTGCCACTTGAAATTCAGTGACATCAGCATGTTTTTAAGCAATAAACATAATCCTTGCTTGTGCTGCCAAATATTCATATGGGCCCTGTGACAATGTTTCACCCATATACATTCTATAAACACAGGACAGGAAAATAAATGTCTTCAATGGTAATTTTCTAGGTAGAAGTCAACATATGCAGCCGGATAGAAAGATACCTTAAATGATATCTCAGAGATGTTTTATCAGAGCTAGCACTCTAGTTATTTGAGATTACTTTTTTTCCAATCTGCTCTGAAGGATGAGTTGGCTTTTGGACACTTAACATACTTTCATGCTGTTAAAGCAGCAAATTGAAAAGCAGATTATAAAGTTCAAACCTGGAAGTTCTGTTTCAACTTTTATTTATGTGACTGTTGTCACTTTGTGTCACAACCTAGCTGTCGTTTTCACTTAGTGTTATTAATTAAATAGTATAGAGATTGCTCATTTAAAATAGGCTTTCTTCATGGCAAATAACAGTGACTTTCATTCTTTTTAGTATCCTGTGTTAGATAATAATAGTGAGAGAATAATACATTCCAGGCACCTTTGATCCACCGTTACTGTAAAATAAAAATAAAAATTCATTTTTTTTCCCTCTGACCATAATGATTTTAACCTTGTGTACTAATTTGAATGGGCTTGTGGGGGCAGAATCTTAAATGAGACACAAATGAACGAAAAATTGCTAATGCTGCCACTGTATATCTAATGAGCACTGTGTAATAAACCATAACCTCTTCAACATTTCTGTGGAAAATGGTGTGATTATTTTGGATGGCTGGCCTTTTGTGTATGGCTCATTACCATCTGGCATAATGTGTATTGATATAGCCTCTAATTGTCAACTCTTATTTGACATGCTGCCTTTAATAAATGTGACTTGCGTGGCTAGATCCCCTAATGGTTATGTGGGAAACTGTAATTAAAGAAAGTATGTATGTTTAGGTAAAATGTACACCTTTTTATATAGAAAAAATTATTTTGTAAATAGTCTCTGTTTTTCTCTATCTTCTTTCTGGGAATTCTTGTACATTATCCAGGTTAGTAATCCCAGGTTAGTACAGCACCAAATACATTGCATTGCCAGTGTGGATACCTGAATATGTAAAGACAGATGTGCAGCTTGAATGTAGGTTGTTTCCTCTTACAGATCTTGCTTAAAATAAATTCGGAAATGTTTATTCTAGTAATAGAGAATTAAACTCGGTATATCTATGGAGTTACCAGCCTGCTGGTGGCTTTGGATACTCCTCTGCTGGGAATGGGAAGAAAGAGCAATGGGCAAAGTGGCTCTGAGTGTGATGTGTCTCCTGAAAAAGTTGGCTGAAACATACGCATTCAGAAATCCCAATGTTGAAGCATCAATACCTCAAAAGAAAGCAGGCTTCTGGACAATAGTAAGTTTTCAGACACAGGGACCAACATTAACTGCTGTCAAATCTAAGTTGCCTTTTGTTTATTTTCTGAGAAGTGTTCTTTCCTTGGCTTTATGGTTTGTAAGTATGTGAATAACTAAGAGACTTAAATTTGCTATTCAGACTGGCTTGCAGGTCAAAACAGGCTATAAGACTTCCACAACTTGAGTCAGATCTAATACTTATATAGGATTTCATCAAGTATCAGTTGTGCTATTGTTGGAGAATCCATCATTACTCTGTAATATTTTTTAGCAAGTAAATTCACCTTAGTCTTCCTTGGATTTGCTTACGTTCAAGCTACTGTATCTTTTATCCTTGCTTGATAATCTCAGTATTTTATTCTCTGTTGCTTTTCTTCATTTTGGAACTGTGAATCTTCCCACAGAGATAAAATAAATTTGACAATATACTTATAAATTAATATCTACATTTTTTATTACTTTTTTTTTTTTTTAGCAGCAGTGTTGAAATAATCCAAGAAATCTCTTTTTCCAGACATTTTACTTTTTTTTTTTTTTTTACATCTTGAGGTATATTCTTGTTTTTTCCTCTGGATTGATTAGTTAGGCTAGCAAGACCTCCGTTAACAAAAAAACAACAACAACAAAAAAAGAAAAACAAAAAGCCATAAAACCTGAACTGTTGTAAGATCTGTTTTATTTTTTTAAATAACTGTACTTATGTAATTACTGGCTTACATCTCAGGTCTACTCCTTTTTCTTCCCTAGCAATGTAGAAAAGGTCTGTAAGAAAATTAAAAGTAATAGATGTATCCCTTTTTAACACTTCCTAGTGATCATAGAATCTGTAATAAGTGAAATAAGATGTGAAGGTATTTAAGTTTCTCATATCCTTGTTTATGGGGCTTTAAAAATATACCTAGGCTTGCTACCATGCCTCACATCTCATTAGAACAATGCAAATATTCTTTATTACTTGTTCTCTGCATTCTTTTACCTATAAAAGTCCTAACATGACAGGAACTGTCTCTATGGTGACTTTATCTGGATTCTTACCTTTTGCAGCCCAATCTCCCTGATCTTACGTTTTTACTCAGATGGATTGTCACTAATTTTCTAGCTCTTATACTTCTTACTCTGCAGGCTTGCTCTTGATGTTCTCATCTTTATTGTTCCCAGTCTTCAAGTCCACCTCCAAGTCCATGAAAACATCAGTTTGGCTTACTGATACTGGTGGTGTTCTTCTGCTGGCTTCTCTGATTAACACTTTTTTTTTTCCTCCAAAGTGAACTTGGCATAGTGGTTTTTACCAGGTCTTTGTCTAGATTCTCTCTTCTGCTTCCCAGACTGGATGCTTTTGCTTCCAGGCTGGGAATATTTCTTTTAGCCTGTGCACTGTGAAAGGGGAATTGTAGTGATGGTGCTTTATCTTTATGAAGATAAAATAAAGATAAATTTATCTTTATGAAGATAAATTAGAGGGAAAAGTAATAAACCAATATTCAGTGGTGGGGAGATAGAGAATGAAAATGTAAGGTTGTTCAAAAGTAAAGAAGGAAAAGTAGATGAAGAGATAGGGGTAGAAGTTTTGCTTCAAAAATGTGGTGATTCTGGGAAAGGATGGAGATGAAAGACATAAGATACGTGGACAGTTGAAAAATAAATTGATTGACAGGAATGCAGTCAAACAGCAGGCTCAGTATACTTCATAAGGACTGTTGTCTTCCAACTTCATTCCTCCCTTATGTGGAAGATGCCTCTACAGCAGCTTAAAGACTGAGAGAGGAGGAATCTTGGTAGTCAGTCTCTGGCCTTATTAAAAGATAACAGTAGATAGTTTCTGCTGGATAACAGATACGTGAGTCACGATCATGCAGTGAATATTTGCTCCTGTGCTTAAGTCTGCTGCTTTATCCTGAACATTTCCCCTGTACCTAGCGCTGGTGAGGCCACACCTTGAGTACTGTGTCCAGGTCTGGGCCTCTCAGTTTAGGAAGGAGATTGAGGTCCTGGAGTGGGTCTTAAGGAGGGCAACCAGGCTGGTGAAGGGACTCGAGCACAGACCCTATAAGGAGAGGCTGAGGGAGCTGGGGCTGTTCAGCCTGGAGAAGAGGAGGCTCAGGGGAGACCTCATCACTCTCTACAACTCCCTGAAAGGAGGGTGTAGCCAGGGGGGGGTTGATCTCTTTTCCCAGACGACTTTGAACAAGACAAGAGGGCATGGTCTTAAGTTGTGCCAGGGGAGGTTTAGGTTGGACATTAGAAAGAATTTCTTTACGGAGAGGGTGATCAGGCATTGGAATGGGCTGCCCAGGGAAGTAGTGGATTTTCCATCCCTGGAGATATTTAAAAAGAGACTGGATGTGGCACTCAGTGCCATGGTCTAGTAACTGCAGCGGTAGTGGATCAAGGGTTGGACTTGATGATCTCTGAGGTCCCTTCCAACCCAGCTGATTCTATGATTTTTCCTGTTAGTGAAACCACAGTGTCCCTATCCTACAGATTGAGTAGTTGAAACACCCTCACCCCCTCCTTTAAATTCTTGTAAGAGAAATGATATACAGAAGATGAGAATGTGACCTTCCATTGCCATGGTGCTGTTTGTTACTTACTATACATTGTTCTTTTTGGTTTTATTAACCGTGGCATCGACTGTGACAGGTGAATGGAAAAAAGAACTGTGAAAAACCCAGCCCTTTCTTGCTGTGTAACTAAGTGGGTTGTCTTGAACAGAGCAAAAAGGATGAACTTGAATTTAGTGTATGCATCTTCTTGTCTCTATAGAAGTTTTTATTTCTGTTCATTAGTCAGAAAAAAAAAAGTAAATCAGATACTAAGTTCTGCCCAAATACATAGTCAGTACTTAAGATGATGAGTTGAATTCTTTGACAAATGGTTTTTCATATCTAATTTTCCACTAAAGAATTATTTAATTTTTCAGATTCATAGGTATATACAGATTATTATTGTCACTAAAATACAATGGATGCTGATATTTTAAAATGTATTTAACAATACCAATTGTACAGCTTTACAGTTAATTACAAATTAATTCTTTGTTTGTTGAAGGGAAACTATTGGATTAACCGTCACACAGAAAATGTTCAAATTTGATGTGTACTGTCAGTAATTTTAATTCAAGGGTGCAGCAGTAAGAATTCTTGCAAAATTTTTTACAGTTACATTGTCTTTGTTCATTGCTGAAAATTTTAGAATAAGAATTTTACTGGTTAATTTTAATTGTTGGTCCATTTCTGAGAAATACTGTGTCTACTATTAACATTTAAAATTACTAAATGGTTCTTTGTGTAACCCATCATCCTTTTAGAGGGCAAGTTTATTTCTCATGGTTAATAATGAAAGGTAAACTGAATCAAATTTCCTTGTTACTGAGAGCTTAAGTTTCCATTGCAAATGTTGCAGAGGAGTATTTAAACTCTCTTCTTTTGTATTCTTTTGTTCACAGCAATACAATTGCTCTATCTAATGTTTCTATTATATGTTTTACAAAATACTATTATTTGTTTTTAGAGAAGGACTTGAATTTAGGGACTGCAGTCACCTATAAGAATTCTTTGAGATCATGGTAGCTCATGTTTCATTGTTGCATATCTTCAAAGATAATACAAACAACAAAGAGGGTATGCAGGATGCCAGGAAGGAACACTGCAAAATTAATTTTTAAAAATTTGCCTAGGGAATTTACTATCAAAAACTATGTTGTTTCCACATAATTTTGTTTCAGCGTTTTGCCAGTCCCCCATACCATATCATATAGTCCTGTGTAGGTATTAAAATTTGTGTAGAATTCTGCATGAGAAGTTCATCTCCATAATAAGACCATTAGTAACAGCGACACTGTGATGAGGCAGACTCCCAGGCATATAAATAGGAAATTTTAACCCAAAACAAAATTGTTAAATGCATTTTTTTTGAGATAGAAGCATATTTTTGTTTGCTCATTAGTTCTTTACTTTTCTCTGTAGATGCAGTGCCTGTAGGAGTGTACAATTTCTGCAAAACCTGTGTTCCTTAATTTGGTGTCACAGCAGCAGGATGTTTATTAAAAAAGCAGGTTGAGTCAGGGGAGGTGATTCTCCCTCTCTGCTGCATTCTTATGAGACCCCACCTGGAGTACTGTGCCCACTTCTGGGGTCACCAACACAAGTAGGACATGGAGCTGTTGGGGTAAGATCACTGAAGGGCCACAAAGATAATCATAGGGCTACAGCACCTCTCCTGCAAAGACAGGCTGAGAAAGTTGGGGTGAGAGGAAAAGGCTCCTGGGAGACCTACTATAAAGTAGGTATTTCAGTACCTGAAGGAGCCTACAGGAAAGCTGGGGAGGGACTTTTTACAAGGGTATGTAGTGATAGGACAAGGAGTAATGGCTTTAAATTGGAAATGGGAAGGTTTAGATTATCTACTAGGAAGAAATTCTTCACTGTGAGGTTGATGAGACACTGGAACAGGTGAGTTGTGCATGTCCCATCCCTGGAAGTGGATCTCTGGGGCTCTGAGCAACTTGATTTGGTGGGAGGTGTCCCTGCCTATGCAGGAGGCTGGATCTAGATGGTCCTTTAAGGTGCCTCTAATCCATCAGTTCTATGATTCTATGATGCAGTTACTCCATTCATTTAGAAGGGCAGATAGAAATGAATTTTTGAAGTATACTCAGCAATTTATCAAAGTTCCTTGAAACAGACTGTAGGTGATCTGTGTGACTGCATTGGTGGAGGAAAGCAAAGAGGGAGAATAGAAATTCCACTTGTTTTTCTTGCTGCAGCATTTTATATAACTCAATTCTACGTTTTTCTAGTGTTTTCCTGCAGGCTGGTGTTTCACAGTCCTAGAGTCAATATAGCTACAGTTGACCTTGCTGAAGAGTTTTTTTAATTACTTCTGAAGTTAGTGTTTTCTTTATTCTTTCCAGGATGACATTTACAGCTTGAGGAGCTCATAACCTAAGGGATACTTTATTGCAAGCATTTTACTGCGATTTAAGTTAATTGCACTGGTACTAAACTTGCAGGAGCAAGGAGTCAAGAGCAGAAAAGAACAAGTCGACTTACATGTTACTCCTTTTTGCTCACCACAGGCAAGAAAAGTCTGTAAATTCAGATTTTTCATAAAGTAAAGAGTACAGAAAAAAATAAGCACCAAGAACAAGTCTGAGGATCTTATAAGGGACTGGAAGACAGGGGAAAGTATTCACTGAAGTGGTAGATAGTAATTGGCTTGAAAGGGTAATGAGCCAGTATGTCTTTTCATCTTGTTTACAGGCTGCCCAAAGAGGCTATGGAGTCTCCATCCTTGGAGATATTCGAAAGCCATCTGGACACAGTCCTGGGCAGCTGACTTCTCTGTAGCCCTTCTTGAGCAGAGGGATTGTACCAGATCACTTCCAGAGGTCACTGCCAGTCCCAGTGATTCTGGGATTTAGGTAGCTGAGAGGGCAGGAGGATGGGGAGCCATGTTTCACAATTAAGTCTGCTTAAATAACACCCCTAACATTGGTACTTGTGCCTGTTTGACTGTGACCCATCAAAACATTTTAGTAAGGTCCTGCTAGCACTGTCTAAGCCTCTGTACCATTCTCTTTGGAAAGAGATTACTATACATATGTTGATTTTTGGAAGGGGAGAAAGAAAAGGAGGTTAAGGAGAGTCTGGAGCTCAAAAACAGTGTCATCTCTTGAAATGCGACGTCTGTGTGTGCAGCCTCTGGGGCAGGTGGTAATGGCTTGCTGGGACCTCTTGCTTCATTGATGAAGACTGTGAAGTATGTTGGCATTTGGTGAAAAAGCATTCCTTAGACTGCTTCCATTTAGGGACTGTGTATTTGTAAAATATTAGCTGTTTTCTCAGTACTGCTTTGCTATGTAAGTAATTCTTGTGGCAACTACTTCTTTGTTGTGTGAACACAGGCTCTGATGCAAGAATGGGATGGAAGCAATAGGAATTTGTAATCCTGTTGTTTCTCCTTTTGTTCTGTCATGTGTTGTTTAAGTCCTGCATTGCATAAACATTAATGTATTGTATTTTGGTTTTAGCTACTTTCAAGTACAAAATATTTAATCACAAGATTGTGCTTCAGATCAAGGAAGTTGTATATAGTATTGCTTTAGATATTCAATAGCAACTTTGTAACACTGGTTTTGGTGGGGGTTTTTTTGGAAGCTTGACAAAGTCACATCAGGAGCCCTTTTGTATCCACCTAAGCACTGTGAACTCCTTAGTTGCACCAGGATATTATAAGGGGTATCACAAAAAATATTATGAAAACTTACTGCCTGAGATTTCTGCAAGAGCATTGATTCTTAACATTTTTAGTTTGCTAGAGAGGGTGGAAGAGCGGTGAAGAAGATGAGAATCAGACAGATATTGCTTAAAGTGGTTCTCTCATCAGCATGTATAATATGAATACCGTTTGGAGAACAAACAGATTTATAGAAAAAGAAATTAAAACATCCAGATCCCGAGCATTTGGAAAGCGTGGCACTGATGTATTTGTGTAACCTTTTCATGAAGAGCGATGCTCAAGTCAAAGAGGCGATTTTGATTTCCTTCATTAAAAGCTTATTAAACGAAGAAATAGGACAGTCGTTGTTTTGCTTCAGTAGTTGGGGGTCAGAGAGGAGGGCCTGATCTCCTCAGGATATTGATGCTTGCTTTCAGCTGGGGGAAATGAGCCGTGGCTTGAGTTAGCTGCAGCTTTATGTGCTCGTCACTAGGGATCCCCATATGTCCCGGGATCTGCGGCAGTCGGAAATGGCAGAGATGGGCAGCAGGGAGCAGGGGGCTCTCATTGCTATTCATAACAGGTAGCTTGGCTCAGTCTGCCCTGAGCAAGTCTCTTTAATGTTGATCAGCTGTCCATCTGATAAACCGAATTGATATGGACATTTCCTCCAAGGGCTGCCCTGACAATGACAGCAGGAGCACCGGGACGTCTTGTTAGTCTTTTTCTCAGAGCTTGAAATTTTATTAACCCTTTGTTGGAGCCGAGCCAAGCACGATCACAATACTGGAGCTGCAGGTTGTACACATTTCTCCCTCACCTCTTTGAAAGCCAGCATCAGCCTTCAGTTTTGTTGCTTACATGGAGAATGTCTAGCTGTTCTGCTTTCAGTTTGCTTTTCTCCGCATGGAACAAAAATTGTGAATATTAAAGGCAGCTTTTAAAACAGCTTATTTTTTGTGTGTGACAAAATACCTTGGGAACCTCTCTTTATCTTCTTCCCCTGCTCATCTACCTTATGCACTCCTCCCCAAGCTGTGTGGCTCTACCAGCTCTTCTCTCCTGCTAATTGGCACAGATCGTTGGCCTGAAACAACTTCTCCTGGGGCTCTTCACAGGTCAGATAGATTTGGGGCAGAAGGTTACTTTAGATTAATGTTGTTGGAGGCAGGTGCTGCACATCTGCCCCGTCCAGAGGAAACAGTATTAATTTACTCACTACTGTGCTGGTACTGAAGCAGATTCTATTCTGAGCATGTATCAGCAGGTATATGCCTATGTGCAGATATGGAGCAGTTTGGTTACTCAATGAATCAGTGCTTGGCTACTTTTGAATGAGTATAGGGAGCATAACATGCCTTGTGCTAGGATGCAATTTAATTGGAACTTTAAGGCCTTTTAGTCATCTGTCTAGTTGAGGGCATGTCTTGCATTTTTGCTCATGTGTGAAGTCTCCGTGACATAAAAGGAACTGCCTGAGTCAGGAAAGATGTCAGTGTGCTGAAGATTTCATAAAAGGAGGGGCCTGTGTGTATCTAGGTTTGCAGTGTTAAGAGAATTCTGCAAGTGCATTGCTCTGTTTCCCCCTCCCTTTGTCCCTACTCAGTTGTCTCTTCATCACCCTCTTGTAGTCATGAGCTAAGGTGACATCCCTGGGCTGCTTGGAGTGACAGTCACAATCGGGGGCTCCAGGGTTGAATTGCAGGAGGATGGGAGGAGAGGGCTGTACTAATGAGTTTTTTCATGCCTCTTCCAAAAAATCAAAAACAGAGGGCAAACCTCTGTGGGATAACCTCTCTGGCAACCCTCTCTGCAGGGATTAGAAACCCCTAAATTCAGAACATAGCACACTTTGTGTTAGAATAAGAAGTGATTTGTAAACCTGTCCAAATAACGTTGGGTCTGCCCCTTTGCTGGACAATCACCTTTGCTGCTTCTGATTGAAATAACCAGTGAAATATTATTAGTACACCATTTTTAAATCTTCACCTTTTTCATCTCTCCTCCTTCAGTGCCTTTCCCCCTTAGTATTGTTGAACTGTGAGGTATCCTGTTATTGTTCTGCCTCTAGTTTGAGCAACATTCTTAACGGTGCTCAGATCAGCTTCCTTGCTTCTCTCCTGCTGATACATCCTTTCTTCCTTCCCATCAGTACTTTCTGCTTGGCATTTTCTTCATGTGTCCCTCAAGCTTCTAGAAGATGAAACAAAACCAGAAAGCACCATGAGGACTATATTGATTGCTAAGCTTTATTATGTGAAAGAATTCAAACAAAGGGCAGCGTTCCTCCAAATGTAACCATGGTTTACCTGGAAATACTTAGTGATAGTTCCCTGGGTTTAACACCTCCTTGTTGTGGCTTCTAGAAATATATAGGAGAGCTACATGATAATTCACAAAATACCTGTTCAGCATATCTGGTTGTTCCACACATACTACCAAGAATCTGTTTAATTTACAGCATCAAAAATAACTGTACATTTTCTTTGCTTTCAGTCAAAGAAGCCTGGCTGAGATTACAGAACTAATCCACACGGCCTTTTTGGTGCATCGTGGCATTGTGAATATTGGTGAGCTCAAGTCCTGTGATGGCCCGCTGAAGGATATGCAGTTTGGAAATAAAATGGCTGTTCTGAGTGGAGATTTTCTTCTAGCAAATGCTTGCACAAGCCTTGCGCAGTTGCAGAATACCAAGGTAAAAAGACAGATTTTTTTTGTGCTGCTAGAGCAAGTAACTAATAGTGAATCTTCTGAAAGACTCTTTAAAAAAATCAGCAATTATATCTGTATGTATGGAGCATGCTTTAAGCATCATCACTTACATTATAGCTGTAGGTGGATTGACAGACTGCTGCTGTGAACGTGTTTATCATTGTCCTGTAGAGTTACTGTGATGAGGCCTTTAGTAAACATTCTGAAGCACTGTTGGAATGGACTAGTGGTTAATTTGGTGATTTTAACATACCTGCTTGATGTGTCAGACTACACCACCTCTGGCACACTGCCAGTTAAGGATGTTTTGTTTGTTTCTTTATTTTACCTTATGCTTTGTGAGAGGTTTGTCTGTCTTTGGGAATTCTTGAGGGAAAAGGCTTAATTTCTTTGTCTATGCATCAGTCAGATGATATAATAATAATAATAATAATAATAATGCATTTGTTAGGCATTTGGATGCCTCTGAGTATTGGATGGTCATATTAGGGTGGATGTGTTGGCTTCTAAAGGGGCAGCTGCAATCCAGCTGCTCAGCTAAAGTTTGAAACTTCACAAGGAAGTGTTTTTTGTGACAAACGAATTGTACAGATGTATGACCTTAAAAATGAGAATGATGGAAACCTTTAGAGAACATCTCTGCACTTGGTTCTTCTTATCTCCAGTAGGACCAGCTACACCAAATCATTCTTCTCATGCGTTTGTCCAGCTTTTTCATAAAACCTCCTGTGGTGTAGAGAGATTCCCAGGCATCCCTGTGCCACTGTAGTGTAACACCAACTACATGTGTGGCTGAAGAGCTTACTGTGCCTTTCCAGTGGAAACAGAAAACAATTCCTTTTTTGCAGGGGCACTTTTTAGACATCTGAAGATTGTTGTTGTATCATAATATGAAATAAATGTTTGTCATGTGTGCAGTTGTCAGTAATCAATGTAGTTTAAATCCTGAGCTTAAGGAGTCTTTTGTTTTTAGATTCTCATACTAAAGCTCCTGGTGATGGTAGTTGAGTATTTCTGTACTGCTTTGATCATGAGTGTGACAATTTCTCTCAAAAGTGGTATCATTTTGTAACACACAGCTGAGTTTCAGAAGAGACAAACAAAAAATTAGGTATCAGTCTGATAGAATGGTGGGTTAAGCCATTGTGGTGATAACTGTATGAAAGTACTAAAAACAAGTTTTAAATACTGCAAAATTTTGTCATACCATAACCAAAATGGGATGCAATTGATGTCACTAGTTATTGCTGATTTATGTGCTTTCATTTTTTTAAGTAGTTAGTAGGATTCTCAAGACACACCAAAGGATTTTAACCTATCTCAATTTTTTGTTTTAACATAAGTTGAAAATTTTATAAAATATAGCACCTATTACTTTGCATTTAGTACATCATTAAATATTGCAGTAGCAATGTATAATCCCTGTAGACTTGCCAGAAAACAAGTCTACAGTGAAAATGAAGCACAAGTGCAAAGAAGTACTTTTTTTTTTTCTTTTTTTCAAAGCAGTCATTATACTGCATGTCGGAAAATTCTGCCAAAACATTTTAGCACTTTTTTCATTTTTCTGACAACTAAATACTTTCATAGCTTCTACATACGATAAGTGGGATGCCATTATGGAAGCTGATTGACTTAGTAAATTATTCTTTTTCATATGTCTAACCCTACTAGTAAAGTTAGAAAAATTGAAGTACAAGCTATAGAAATCTCTTGACAGGTGCAATGATTTAAACATACTGTATTTATTCTTTTGTAACTGATGAATTTTCAAATCTGGCATCTGTTTTTCAGCAGTGTGAAGTAACTGTGACTTTTTTCCTTCATAATGTTTTGTTTCCTTTGATGTAAGAAGTAAAAATCGTGGTACTGATGTTTTGCTGGCATTTATTTGGTAGCTCAGCAAATTGCCTAATGAAATGAGCAGCATTGTATCATACATAGTACTGACCATGTTGGGTCATACATAACCTCTGTAGAGGTGCATAGTTGTTGAGCAGACTAGACTTTAAAGGGAGGTTTAACATTAACTGAAACCACTGCTACCAAGATAATTTTATTGTGCTGTTAAACTCCTGTTGAAGCTTGTGTATGATGCATTTATCTCTGTGCTTCTCTTGGGGCTGACAATTAGATGTGAAATTCTGTAGTCATAATGAAATGCAGAGCTATTTTATAATTGCCAAGGGTAAAATTAGCAAAGTCAATTATTTTCCCTTAGGCTTTTCCCTGTAGATATTAAAAGGCTGCAAGGTAATTGCCTTAGGTAACACTTTGATTTTTAAATAACATTAAATATAGGAATTGTTGTTGTTAATTTGTAGTAATTTTACTCTTCTTGTTACTGTTGTAGAATATAACTATAATGATACTCGCATTCAAGGCTTAGAGTTTGTGTTTTGGGGAATTTATTTTAAAGTAGTGCTCACACTTTTTTTGTATGTTTACTTAAGTTATGCAAAATGAGGGTCTGGGAAGGTGCTGTGGGTTTGTTTTGGTTTGGTTTTTTTAATACACAGGTACAAGGACTCTAGATTTCCTTAAATGCCAGCTAGGAAACCTTCTGTAAGATAAATTCTTTCGTTGTGCTGCTACAAAGTCATCTAAAATTTTTGGTTTTCATGACACAGAAGAACTCAGAATAAAACATTCACATTTTCTACTTTGTGAAATTATGAGACTTTGATTATGGCTGCAAAGTTGGTATTGACTGAAGCTTAAAATAAAGTACTAAAGGGCAGGTGCTACCATGTGCTACATTTTTGTAATCGTGGTAAAGTTCTACATTTATCTGAATAATAAAAAGTGTTTAAAATTAATAGCAGTTAAAAAGAAAAATAATCAACGTTTACAGGTACAAAGCATTAGATTGATCATCCTGCCTGTATTTACAGTTCTTTTGTACGGTCACTTTAACTTTTTGATCACCTTGTGTAAACTACCTGGGTGGGTTGGGGTTTTTTTGTTGTTTTTTTTTTGGATGGTGGCATCCCTTGGCCTGCTGATTGCAGTGATGAATTATGTTGTTGATTGATGGTAACACAGGAAGGCCTCATAATCTGCTTGTTTTGTTGGATTGGGGAGTGTTTATATGGGACAATGGAGTTATTTTCATACGTTTTCTCATTTTGAGATTGCAGTGTTTTGAAACTAGGATTGTGGTAAGATATTTGTAGAAGTCATCATAAACATGTAGATGTGGGAGAGATTAAAAAGTAAGTTATGTTTGGCTAACAAAATGAAGTACCACCCAACTATCTTACATGCAATTTTAAATAAATATCTGAATAAATTATCAAGAAATGTAAAAGCATATTTTAAGGCTTGGTTCTTCATTGCCATCTGAATATAATACATCTGTAATAGTTGTTATCTTTCTTTGTCTATCCAAGGATGGGGGGGATGAAAGTGCTAACAGCAAGTGCTGTAGCATGAAAGTGCTTCTTTGACTATGGTAGCAAGAAGTGTTAGTTGTGCCTTTGATTTTTGCTTAAGTAACAAACTTTTGCTTCCTGTAACATTTTTTGGGTGGTATTCAGGTGGGAATGTAGCAAAAGTAGCTACCACTAGTTGGCCTTTTTGTCCCCTGTCTTCCAGGTAGACTACAGGGACATTTTAACACAAATGATGTGCAATGTTATAAAATAATGGGTTTTTTTCAGGGTGTGTCACAATTAGGTTGGAAGAAACCTGTAACAGAATTAAAACTGCAGCTTCCTAAGGCATCTGAATCATCAGTTTTCTTATGAAACAGCAGGGAGTGACCAGGTTTTATCCACACTCTGAAGACTAGGATACGTAAAACTTCAGAAGGATGAAATGATGCATTTTAGTGAATTTCCAACTGTAATGTGCTGATGACCAAAGAAAATTATAAAATAGATCTGTAAATTCATTGTTTGCAACTCCATAAACTGCTAGGAAGGCATCCCTTGGTATTTAATAAAAAATAAGTACCAGGATCAAGCAACAAACCACCCCTCAAAAGAAGACAAAAAGCCCAACCAACCAAATTTAAAAATAAGTAAGTAAAGCAAAAACAAAACCAAAAAAACAACAGAAAACCTAGCCCAAAAATCTGCATTACAGTAAAGGAAGTAGTGTTCTCTGTAGTTCTTACTGAAATCTGTAGAATGACTCTTTTTTTCCCCACTATAATTCAGTGTGCTCTTGTTGGAATGATTAGACTGTTCACAGAAGCTCTTCAAAATCTACAGCCTGAAAGCTTGGAAAGGAATTTAAGAATATTGTCTGTCAATGCAGAGCTCTGCCAGAAGACCACATTATAGAGCATTGTTTTATTAAGCATTATTTGTTTATAAATAAACAGTAGCACAGATGTAGTACTTATATAGTAGATGCATTTCCTTATGTTAACTTTGTTTTCCTAAAGGCATAAACGTGTTGTTTACAAAATAGGCTTTGTGTTTGCATAAACACGAACAAGTTACTCTTGCAAGTCTTTCTAAATCTTCCTATTGCAACAAATTGAATGTACACTGTGCTTCACAAGAGAACTGCTTATTTTGAAATATGGCATCTACTTCTATGGCATCAGTTTTGCTCCTATGGGAAAGGCTCAGTTTTGAACTTGAGCAGCTAGGTTCCTTGCTGACCAATGAAGGATATGGAGAATATGTCCTTTCTGGAATTAAGATAGTTGCTCTTTTGATGTAAATTGACATTTTTGGGAATGGTAAAACAAGTCAGCTAGAATCTATGATTTTGATTTTAAATGTCGTTTAAAAAAAGTAGTACTTGCATCAGGCTTTTTATTTTCCTGTATGATGTCAAGAAAATATAAACTGCTAAAAAGTAAGTATTATACCACTGAGGAATCATGGATTAGCTAAAGAAATGATTCTTAGGATCAGTAGCTGTTTCCTTTAACAGAGAATACACTTTTTCATAGAATCATAGAATTGACTGGGTTGGAAGGGACCTCTGAGATCATCAAGTCCAACCTTTGGTCCACTGCTGCTGCAGTTACCAGACCATGGCACTGAGTGCCACATCCAGTCTCTTTTTAAATATCTCCAGGGATGGAGAATCCACTACTTCCCTGGGCAGCCCATTCCAATGCTGGATCACTCTCTCCGCAAAGAGAGAGTTTTCCACTTTTGAAAGTGGAAATAGATTTTTGTGTTGATCCACTTGTAATTCAAAGCTGTTAGCAATATGATAAGAGTCTAAAATTTGTCTGAATGGCCTTTCTTAGTCTCCCAAGAACTCAACTATTCGTAGAAAGGAAATCTCTTCCCAGTACAATCAATAAACTTAACCCTTCACTAAGAAAGTATCTGGTACCAGCTTTGTAGCTTTGCTTGTATAACTCCAAAGACAAGATAAGTTACTATTACTGGTGCTGCAGATGTAAGTATGAAAAATCAGCCATGGTTTTCTTCCACCAGCTGCTGGTATCACAGAATGGTTGAAGTTGGAAGGGACCTCTTGTAATCTTCTAGTCCAAACCCTCTGCTCAAGACGGGTCAGCCAGAGTAGGTTGCCCAGGACCATGCCCAGACGGCTTTTAAAATACCTCCACAGATGGAGACTACACAGTCCCTTTGGGCCTGTTTTGTTGTTTGATGCTCTCATACTGAAGTGTTTTCAGGTGTCCAGATGGACTTCAACCTTTTATTTTGTGCCCATTGCCTCATCCTGTCAGCAGGCACTGCAGAGAGGAATTTGGGCCCCTCTTCTTCCATTCCTTCCCAGCAGGTGTTTATATACATTATGCTACTAGGAGAGGTTAAAATGTGTGTTCCTTGTAAATAGGGTGATAGATTATGTATCTCCACTCTTTTTGCACTGCTGTAAAGTTCATCCTTACAATGAACCTTCCCAGGGTCAAATATTTTCTAAAAAGTGCCTTTACATCTGGAATGGCTTCAGTGCAATAATACAGTATAGTGCAGAAAATTATAGCAGTAGTGTAGATAAGTTAATTGTATTTTTAAACAGAACACTGAGGTATTTGACATCTTGTTGGCTATCAGGAAAACTGAATCTTTGGATGGACTAGAAGTGGTCATTAATATGAGTGTTTTGAAAATCAGCAGCAATTCACTTGGAGTCTAGAATCTGATTGCTGCAACTCCTGGTACAGGGGCTTGTTGATTTGCTAGTTCAACAAACATCTGCAGCTTTGTTTAGTTGATTCCATCTGTCATGCTCAATGGCATTACTCTTGATTTGCTTTTATTCAGATACAGCCTGTATAGAATACTTAATGCCACTTGCAGGTATAATTTCTGTCACCTCAGAGCTGATCAGATTTTTTTTTTTAATTTGGTTTAATCCCCAACTGATTTGTGAACATATCCCAATCGTGCAGTCACCTGCACAGGCATGCTTGGAAATAGTGTTTTATGGCTATGCTCTTCTGTGTCATTTATTGATGAGGAGGGGTTTATATCTACAGAACCCTGTAGCTGTGATATCTTCTTTGTTCAGTCTTTTGCATAGGAGAAAGATAGGTAATGAAATGACCAAAAGGGTCAAGCTGAAGAAATCACATACTCCTCTAACCTGAGTTGCTCATCAACAGTTGGTTTGGTGCTTCAGTGCCAGGATCTGCTGCACAGGTTCTGCAAAGATATTAATAGACTGTGTAAGGTACTATGTGGAGGTGAGAAGGGAAAAAGGTATTTCTTCTGTTGGTTTTGTTATTGTTAAGGAAAAGAACTGAATTATGCCCTGAAAGTCTTTTTACTAGTGAAAACTCCTTCTGTGGATGTGCTTCATCAACACAAAAGAGTAACTCGGCACTGCTGGAAATCCTAAAGGTAGACTGTAGGTATTTGACAATACTAACAATATTCAAATGGACTGCTGCAGATTATTTTTAAGAGGTTTTTTATTTCTAGGAAGTACCTTTTCATCAGGTAGTCAGTTTGGTTGATATGTATACATTGAGTATTGTATTTTGCTACTAACTCATCATTGGCAGAGTGAAGAAAGCCATAAATGTGTTTTCCAAGAGCATTTAAAACTCTCTAGAAAGCAAATCATCCTTTCTGTATGTTTCAACTAAGCAAGACAGCTTCAAAAAATAGTAAAATTCAAGATGATTTCAAATAGTAAATCCAATCAGATTCAATAAACATTAGATTTTTAAAATTCTGTGGGCTGGCACACTTAGTAAACTATGATGAGGTTTGAAGAGATTACCAGGAAATAAAATTGAATTTCAATGTTCTTGGAACTCCTTAGGGTGTTTGCTCTTTTTTTGTAGGTATTATTGAACAATGAAAGTCCTATTTCAGCTATTTACTGAGCTTTGTCTTTAGCTTCCCAGTGCTACAATGTTTCTGTGTCAAATGCAGAATATTTAAGAACTTTGAATGGGTTTTTAAGTGTGGGAATTTTTTTAAAAATTAACATTTTTTTGAGGAGGGAAGTCCAAATGCCAGTGGAGGGAACTATTATCTGTATAGTTAATGTTTGATGACTATTTAATTTTCTTCCTTGCTTATATGGAGAAGTCATACTAGATTTTCAAGTCTACCCATCAACAGTAAGGAGTAGGGTCTGTCCTAGCAGCTGTGAGAGGAAAGGATATTGTTTCAAGACCAGGAGCCCAAGGAGGCAGAAAGAGAAAAACTAAGAAAGGAAGGGATTACTTGTGGTCCTTCTTGAAAGGAATTTGGCAAAGCTAAGGAAGCTTGTCAGATAGGAATTGGGTGGGATGAGGGACAATATCCATTGCTATTTCTTCCTACTTCTGTTCCCTGTCTTCCAGCAAAAGTGTCATCCTTTTCCTGATGTTCCCCTTGAAAATATCCAGTAGAGTCTAGAGAGACACAGCATTACCACTCTGTGAAATAGTAGTCTGTGTAATCAATTCCATTTTCAGCTGCTGAATTTAAAATAAAACCACCACACACTGAATGGAGCTCAATTTCATCCCTTAAAAAAAAAACAAAACCCAACAAAACTAGACTGAAAAAGAGGAAAAAATACATATGCAGTTTTATGTTGCTGTGAACTTTAAACAAAATATTTCAAAGACAAGTAAAGGGAACAAAGTTCTTGAGTTGCTAAACTGGTAGCAGTAAATGTTGTCTTTTCACCCTGCATGTTTAGAAATCTGGTGAAGGATGGACCCAGAATCGGTTTGTTACTGTGTTGGCTCTTCCAGCTTCAAAAAAAGTATTGGACCAAAATGTCTTAATACTCTGTGATTTCCCCATAGTCACTCTAGTTTTAAAGTTTCACTTCATTTAAATACATGGCTATTTTTTATGGGCAGAGATGGTTTTCCCAGAGTGGTCAACTGCAAGCAAGAACTGGGCTGCTATACCCATGACAGTGGATGCTTGACTCTGGTTTATGTCCTTGTGTGCACAAAATATTTTGGGAATCCTGAACCTTGAATTATCTTATAAATAAGTCCTGAGTAAGTTACCTGAAAGATTTAGTCTGGGTTTAGAAAAAGGAGGCAGGAATTTCAGTCTGTGGTTGGTTGAGTGTTCCAAATAATTTTCTGAACTAAGAAAATTATCACTGCTTTGTTTTATTTCTTCAATATTAGGAAAATCTGAGCTTAATACACTAGAGCTGAAGTAAAATTAAAGAACCTTGAAGGACTAAAGCTGTGTATTTTTGATAATTTGCCTTTTTCTGGTATAGTAATTTATTCTAAGTTTTACCAAGCCTCTGACCTTCAGACCTACAGAGTTCTTCTGGCATTGAAACATAGCACAGGCTTCGGGGCTATTTTATATTTGCATAAATCAGAGAGGTCAGAGCATGAACTCTTATCTAGCTGTGGAATCAGGCATCACATGCTGTGTCCAGGATTCACATCATGTTACACACTTAGTCTGCCTAAATAGTACAGATTTTAGCTTTAACAATCCATCTCATTTCCCTATGTGCATCGTAAATTGATGGCCTTTGTGCTGACCTTTTAAAAAGCACAAGAGATCAAATCTCTACAAAAGGTGTTGAAGTGGTACCTCCTTAGTAAAAGAAAAAAACAAACCAACCAACAAACCCTTGCAGTACTGTTACAGAGCATGTGTTTAAAGGATGTGAAATTAGTTACATGAATTTTCACTTCATAGAATCATAGAATTGGCTGCGTTGGAAGAGACCTCAGAGATCATCAAGTCCAGCCCTTGGTCCACTACTGCTGCAGTTACCAGACCATGGCACTGAGTGCCACATCCAGTCTCTTTTTAAATATCTCCAGGGACGGAGAATCCACTACTTCCCTGGGCAGCCCATTCCAATGTCTGATCACCCTCTCGGTAAAGAAATTCTTTCTAATATCCAACCTAAACTTCCCCTGGCACAACTTAAGACCGTGCCCTCTTGTCTTGTTCAAAGTCGTCTGGCAAAAGAGACCAACCCCCCCCTGGCTACAACCTCCTTTCAGGGAGTTGTAGAGAGTGGTGAGGTCTCCCCTGAGCCTCCTCTTCTCCAGACTGAACACCCCCAGCTCCCTCCTTGCCACCTGCAAGGAGCTGCTCGCTACCTGGGTTGCATCTAGGACTGTGGATGCTCCTAGGGGGCAGAAAACATAGTACTTTGGAATATGCTGATGCAGAATGGAAATTAGAAAATAGAATATAAGCATGTTTTCTTTCAATGTTGCAATTTTGAGTACATAAGAGAGACCAGCCTTCTCAAAACTACGTAGAGGAGTAGAAAAATAGTGGGACGGTAGATTATGGGTAGGCTGCCTTTGGTCTCTTTTGAGATGCTGCTGTTTTAAAGCACTAATTCTGGCAGTTCTTTCTTCCCTTTCCTTGTCTTTGGACTTGTTTAAAATGGAACTCAGCCTTCAAATGAGAAGAGAGGCAAAGCAGTTGGGAGCACTTAATTTTCCATCTGTCTTTCCTGCTTTTCAAACTCGCTTCTCCGAAGTATCAGGAAGTGAAACATGGCACTGGTGAGGCAGAAAGGCACCGATGAGAACAGAGACAACTTGACTACTGTTTTCTGCTCTTCCACCGGCATGCTGTGTGACTTTGGGGAAAATCAGTTCCCTGTTACTGTTTTCCCCTATATAAAACAGGAGGAAATAAGTTTGACAGTGGATGTTGAGTGTTTTCCAATTTTGTGATGAAAAGTGCTGCATAAGAACTAGTCAGTGTATCCACAACTGCGTGAGTTCTACTGAATCTGTAATGATTTTTCTTCCTCTATGTCAGTTTGTGATACAGAAGAAAATTACCTGGTTTCCTCATTTTTCATTGCTTTCCCCACTGCTCAGGACCCCAGGCCACTGGTGTTATGCAGCAGATGCTTTTCATAGATTAGATTAAGGGTTGATGGAGTAACTGAGTGTCATGGAAGCATCCCACTGTGCTTTTGAAATTGGAATTTCATTCCCGGTAGTGATCTCTATGGCCTTACACTTACCTTTAGAAAAATAATGTTTTTTTCTTTTAAAAATGAGGTATTTGGAAAGAAAGGAAGTAATATTAATACTAAGTTCTCACTAACATATAGTGTTCAATATGTCACTAAAGGCCTAATGGTATTTAATACATGGATTCTTCTAAATAATGGATGTATAATTCTCCTAAGATATTTTATAAACTCTAAGAGGAAAAGGTACAATTGTTCACAAAGTGTTTCACCAAGATTGTTTAAAGTCAGTTAAAATTGCCTTTGAGAGTAGAGTTGCACTAAAAAGAGAGGAGAGGTGGAAAAAAGAAACCCCAAAACAGGGTCCTGCTCAGTCTAGAGTTTCAGGAGACAGAGGAAAAGGGGTAGTTATCCAGAGCCAGATGCATTGTTAAAAGTTCATACTATCACTTTGACATTTAGAGTAGGACTCAGTGTCTTTGTAAATTCCTCTTCGTATTACCAGTGTAGGTCTCTGAGCTCAGACCATTTCACAAACCATAACATTTTTTAGTGAGTGATTGATCTGTATTATGTGTCCCAGCCATCAGAAGAATCTTGGGATGTTGCTTGTATAAACTGTAATACAATCTGATCCTGGGCATTTAGTTACAGTCTTTCATAGACCTATTGGCGATACTCAATCCTCCTGGATTTGGGAAGAGGGCTTATCTGATACCTTAAAAAAAACAAAACAAAAAAATGGGGGGAGGTGAAAGGGGGAGAGCTGGGGGAGAAGGAGAAGACAAAAAAAACCAAAACCAAACCCACCAAAAAAACCCCTCCACAAAAAAAAAAAAAAAAAAAAAAAAAAAAAATCCTAGCCCCTCATTTTCTCAGTTCCCCACTTAAATAACTCAACACATCTGGTAACACTGTAGGATCATTGTCCTTTCAGTTCCTCTGCAGCTCATATTGCTACAATATTTCTTTGGTATTGAGTTTCCTAAAGGGCAATGTGATTTTTATTTTTTTAAGGCTGTTTTTATAGGTCTTGCAAATTAACCCATATGCATTGCAAGAAAAAACATGACTTTTAATCAGCACCATTTCTAAAGTTAGCTCTTGCTCTGAGTTTATGAATATGTATATGCACCAGTGCTCAAAAAAAAAAAAAAAAAAAAAAAAAGAAAAGAAAAGAAAACACAACCTTCCTGCTAGTACTCATAACTAGCATACAAATGTGGTTTTATTGTCAAATAAAATATGCCTATATGTTAAAATATCTTTCTGTTAGGGGTTTTATCATTTAGCTTCTCGTCTTCGGTTGCAAGAATGATAAAAATGAAACTAAATATTTTAATTCAATAAGAACTACGTTGAATTTTAGGAAGCAAAAAGAGGAATCAGATACAGACTCATATGCATAGGAAATGAAACATTCAAGAAATTAAAACTTTGAGCAACTAAAGGGCTAGCCTTAAGGTGAGATTATTTGAAATGCCTGCATTTAATTTTACAATAAATCTGAGTATTTTTTTCCAATTAAGACAGTTCATGTGCACGACTTTAAATTGTACAGTAGTTCCAGAGAGACCATGAATTGCTTGTTTTACGTTCTGGATCAAGTTCAGATTTTTAGGCTTCACTTGAATAAAATAAAAAGCCTGAACCCTGAAGATAATACAGATTGATAAATCTGATTTAAACATTCCCGTGTTGCAAACTTTCAGTGTATGTGGTACAGCTCAGCCTCAGGCCATGCACTAAATACATCTACAGTGCACTCCCAGGGCACCCGAATACCAAATGATCACATTTGAAAGGTTACCTTTCTATGGGCTCTGACTTTTCTGTATTAGCCACGAAGATTAGAATTTTAACAGCTCCCAATGAGAGGTATTGTGAAGTATTTACTTGGCAGGAAAAACACAAAACAAAACAAAGCCCAGATGAGGTACTGTCTCATATTCATGAACTGGGATTTATTAGTTCTGTGAATGTCCTTGTGAGAATACACTCTATAGTTCACACTTTAGGAAAAAGAAAACCCAAACATCTCTTGTTTTTCATTTATATTAACTTCAAACTTTGATGAAAGAGTTACTGTAGTAGAGATTTTAGCAGTGGGTCAGGATCATGATTGTGCAGAATATATCCTAGTAAATCCTCCAGTTGTTCACAACTAGCTTTCTGCAAGGAAAGTTATGACCATTTACCTTGCTGGAAATCTGGCAGTAGCTTTAGTAGTAAATTTGATGATAATTTTTCCTCCTTTTCTTTTGCAGGTTGTGGAACTCATTTCAAGTGCTATTGGTGACTTAGTTCAAGGTATATACTATGAAAACTCAAAATCATCTGAGGTAAGAATTTCAGTAGGTTTACATACTCAAGCTTGGTGTTGTTAATGTGTGACTACAATAAATGTGATGACTTTTTCATCTGCTTAAAAGGAGGGGGGAGAAGAGAGGAAGAGAATTAGCTGCGGTCCTAATGAGTTTCAGTAGTAACATGATTATGACACCTGTGATTTCTGGAAGTTTCTAGAAATGCTTAAGGAGAAACTACTTTATTTCTGTGAGTGCTTAATAAAATAATACCAGTTGTCATTAACAGGAGCTCTAGGCAATTCTTTCTCTTGGCTTTCCAAACACTCCCAGAGGTTTGTAGTCAAGGTTCCATTAGAGGCATTTATTACAGTGTTGCCAACATCATAATGTTTTCAGTGTTCAATCTCTCATTTTGAAGCCCAAAGACATTACAAAAGCTTTCATCTCAAAGTCATATCAGCTCCTTTCTTCTTCTGAATGTTCACCTTTTGATAGTATCAACATGAAGTTTGTCCTGAAGCAGTGTGAGTGTAGCACTGTTCTCTTCTCCATCAAAAGTCCCTGTGCATGCGTTGCAGAAGTTGGAATGGGCAAAGGCAGCAGCTGCCAGTGTTCCACAGCAAATAATGTTGTATTTCTTTGAAGGCAGTTGTGGATGTACTGTGTTACTGTTTAGCAAGAACTATAATGAAAGCTGGTCCAATTGGATCTAGGGCTTTCTGTATTACTGGAATATTTAAGGAAACTTATAGAGGTGCTTCTTGAAGTAGGTTTGCTTGGACAGGGTGATGGAGCAAAAAAGAGTTCCTTTTTTCATTTGCTATGACTGTATCTTAACTCAAAATTGCAAAAATTTGGTAATTTAAAGTTGCAGTCTGCAGACTACAGATTTTATGATAGCAAGTTTTCAATGTATGGGAATGATGAGCAGTGTGTATATGTGAATATCTCTCAAAATCCACTAAGGTAGATAGTTACAGGGATGTTGCCTCACATGCCTCGTTTGCCTCGGAGACTTAAATCTTAATGTTCAGTAGGCAAAATGGCTTGAAGACTGCAGCACTAGAGGAATTCGTTTATATTTGTTGTGTATTTAGATTGTACCCCTGGTTTCATGTTGTCATCCTGTAGTATGTAGCAAAATTAATACTGCTGTGGAAGCCCTGATTGCGTGGGGTCCCGGTACAGGAGATCCCTGCACAGATGGTTCAGCACCAGCCAAACCACAGTGGGCAAGAAGAGCCTATCAAGCTGTGGATGTGCCAGCAAGCAAAGCATGGCTGGGTCCTGGAAGAGGATGCACACATCCAGCAACTCCAGTGGTCAGAATCTGCCTCTTTTGCCCTGCAGCAGCAGTGCCATGTCACTAAAACTAACCTCCTTTCAGCTTCTCTCTCTGGTTTTGCTTGAAAACAGCCAGGCAGGGAAGCCACCAGGCTGATGAGCTGAGCTCTTCCCTTGAAGGCAGTGAGAGCCTCCAGCAGCACAGCAGTAATGGGACACTGGGGAGATGCCTGGGGCTGCAAGCCAGCGTGCACAGAGCTGTCCTCAGGAGAGGACCCTGGTGCTGGGTACTTGGGGGTCTTTCTGCACCTGCTGTGGGTACCCCGTGGATAAACAGACTGCAGCCTTTGGGGTTGCTCCCGAGCACTGTGCAAAGGGTTATATGTCTAAACAGATGAGGTCTTCTCCAAGATTTTTGCAAAGAGTGTTTTTAATTTTGCTTTCTGTATTCAAGCAGGTTTCTGAATACAAGCAGATCCCAGGTATTTCATTTAAAAAAGCAAGCCAGCGAGTACTCTTCTGTGTGTAGAAATAAAACTACAAGTTCGGTCAGCAATGAAACTGCATTTTATATTAAACATGTCCCCTATAAAAATGAGAAACATTGTGGACTCTCTTAGATTCCTGCTGCTGCAGAAGGTCTTAATCTTCATTTTGTTAGTCTTTTTGGGCTTTTTCTGTTTATTTTCAGCTGCATTACTGAAGCATGCCACATGTGTAGATTGCAAGGGAAGTAGGAAATAAACCAAGCACAGCTGCACGATGTTTACCCTGCCCTGGCCCACTTACAGATGGCAGAGACTGACTTTGTTTTGGTGACTCTTTCTAAGAGAGGCTAAAAGTACAGTAAGGGTAACCCAGCCAAGTCAAAACACCATCCGTATGGTGGCATAATTGGCACTGAAAATTAGATTACAGTGTCTGAACTTTAGTCTTTAGGATGGGTATTGCTTGGCTTCTGATGAGACCTAGAACAAACAAGTGTGGGATCTACTTTAATTATTTTTGTTTAATCTTGTCCTCTGAGAAATTTGGTTCTATGAGATGTATGAAACATATTCCTAATTCTTTCCTTGCACTACTTTTCTGAGTCAGTGTGCCATTCGTGTCATGAACATCTCTTTAGCAAAGACTGCCAAATAGACTTGGTCAGTTGTTGGTCTGTTTTACTTGTATCCCTTGTGCATCTTCCCACCATCCCCAATTGCAATTCAACTGAAACAAAAATGTGAACTACATTTCCTAGAGGTAAGACAAATACTTTCATCTACTTCTTCACAACTAAATCTCAAACGTCAAACTATTTCTTTTTAAGAGTAGTATGTTAGTAATGGCATTTTCAGTGCCATCACAGTCTTAAATTGGGAAAAGCAGAAGGATATCTTCTCACCTTTCTGAGAAAGAAAAATGTATTTCATGTGTTAAATTTCTTTAATGCAGTTGTTATAAAGCTAAGCTCCCCAGTACCATAAATTAGAATTATTTTAGCACCAAGTTGTTTTGAGTTTTGCTAGATGACTACCTAAATGGTTTTATCTTTTAGACAAAAATAACAGCAAAATTCACCTTTCTCCTCTGAGACTCTAAGTTTATGTTTACAAAAAAAAAAAAAAAAAGTTTCATTTTGCTTCATTTGGATGGCTCAGTAGGAAAATTGAAAGAATCATTAGATCTAACAAGACTGACCTTATTTAATCCTAAAGACAAATAATAGATATAATTATTTGACAGCTCTCATTAGCACTTTTTCCTCTGTAAAACTACATACAATTTCACAGCCTTCCCATTTTAGTATATTCTGTTTGGTCATTCTTCATCTTGTCTGCATAGTGGGTCGTTAGATAATACTTAACTTTTCATCGTTATTTGAAGTGACAATCCAAACTAGAAAGTGTTGGCCTTGCTTACAAAGACAGCCTGAAGGCTAGGGCTTCCACTCAGGTTCAAAGTAGCAAAAAGCTGCTTAAGACTTTGTATTAATTGCTTAAATTAATACTTTGGACTGCAAGCTGGAGCAGAAAGGTGTTGATGTGTTAAACCTTTGCAACTTTACATTCAAAATCCCCATGCAACCCATAATTCTGTGAGTAAAGAACACTCTTCCCAGTCTCCATCTGTCTTCTCTAAATCTCTGTCTGATTTTGGAGTAAAAAATTGTGCCTTCAGTGAGTACAAAGATGAAAGTTGTCTAATCTGGCCTTCAGTCATGATCATAATATTTTTTTTAACAGGAAAACATTGCACCAAGTCTCTGTTCCCTACTTTTAGGAGACTCGGGCTTCTGAAATGTTTGCTAACTCACAGAATACTGTCACATTTTTAGAAAACTTCTGTTTTAATATCCCAGATCATTTAACAAATGTTAATGAAGAATGATTTAACATCCCTGTCAGTTCACTGAGCAGGGACAAGAGATAAAGGGAAGCTCAAGGTCAAACAGCAAAATCAAGAGTAGGACTTGAGCATGTTGGCTCTTGTGCTTTTTCTGCCAGACCATTCTTGTAATTACAAGTTTTTTTCCTTGTATTAAAAGTTTTCATGGGAAACTGCCCTGAGTCATTGTTTTTCCTCACCTCCAGAATATCTAGCTGAAGCTAAATGTGCATTACCAAAACTCATTTTTAGTGTCAGAATGGCACTGTAAAATAAGACATACAGTTTCCAACATGTTCCCCATATGGCTAGAAGAGCTGTTAGGTATTATTTAAATTTTCAATGGAATTGTGTGAAAATTGCACGTAGCTAATAAGTAAAACAAGTTTAAAAAAGGAATACACTAGTGCCCAGTACTTTTTGTGCCAAATAAACAGGTATTTATTTTACAGTGTAGGCTTTTTAAAATGCAAATAAATTGCTTTTTTTTTTTTTTTTTTTCTGGAAAAATATGGACTATGTATATTCTTTGATGTTTGGTCTCCAGTCCTGTTTTGAGGAGTAATGTTTTGGATACTACATGTGTCCATCAACTGGCCCAGTTTGAGTCTATGTTATAAGTGAATGATTTGCTTATAAACTTTACCACAGGAGGCAAATCAGATGTATTTTGAGGCACATAAACCACCTTTTAGCAGAGCAGCAGTCAGAGTCAGAGCTTTCACATTTTTTAAAAAAACAAATATTTCTGTTGCAAAACAAAAGGGAAAGATAAAATACCAAACTTGAGTAAAGAGCATCTGTGAAAAGAATGGAAAAATGTGTCAGAGGGGAAAAATGCATAGCTAGAAAGGAGGCCAATCCTAATTGTTTACTGCTTTTGTTCTTTTAAATACTAAGGTTTTCCAGAGAGACTTAAAAGTAACAGATGTGGAGAGATACTTAGATTTATCACAGTTTTTCAAACTTTTTTTTTTTTTTTTTATAGTTTGTTGCTTCTTTTTACAGTGTCATAATAAAAGTATTAGGTAGTGAATGGCATGCTTTACTGACCCATTTGCAGACACCCTTGTTCCTCCAAAACAGTGGAGACTTGTATTAATAGACCAATAAAACATGTCCTGTCATGTTCAGCAAGCAGGAGTACATCTGTTGAAGGCTTATGTGAAACATATGCAAGATGTTTGGCTACTGGTAGAGATTTTAGTTGCACTGGATTTTAGTTATGTAAAACAGAAGTTCTTAAACTACCTAATTTGAAACTTTAAAACGCTGTTTAGAAATACTTGTGTGTTTCTGTGGATTGTTTGTCCATTAAGAACTGAACTAAATTTTCATATAAGTGGTTAAGACGTTTTGATCATTTTGTGCAACTGCAGATGGCTAAGAAGGAGCTGCCATAATATGGAAATAAAATAAAGGTTTCCTTACAAATTACAGCTGAAGTTTTAAATTGAAAAATCTCAGATTACTTCTCCTTCCTGATTTTGCAAATGGCTTTGTGCACTTTTAAAATACAGGTTTCATTCATATCTTTCATAATAGATTTTCAACTGAACTGTGTATAAACATCATCTTTGGTGTGACAAATCAAAATGAGTTATTGTAAGTGCCACTGTTGTACTTGGGATCCTTGTTACTATCACTAAGAGCTGCCTTTCCTGATGATTGTGATCGCATGTTTTGTGCTGCAGTTTCATTTTCTAGAAGTTTTTTGTTTGTTTGTTTCCTGTTGCCTGAGCTGATCCTCTCAAACCTGCTTGAAATTATGGAAGTAGCTTAAGAAAATCTCAACTAACCAGTTTCTTTCTGACAAAACAGTAATTGACCTTGCCATTAGTAAAATGGGAGCTCCCTCAGCTTTTCTTAATTTCCCATAGGAAATTAGGATCGACAGAGCTACAATCAGATATTTCCCCTGTACACCCATGCTGACGTTTCACAAACCGTATCTGGAATTGGTTTCTTTCTTCAAGGGATGATGAGGGATTCGTCCCTCCTCATGCACTTTCTGCTACCCAAACAGCATCAGGTTCAGTTGTGATCTGGACCCATTTCTTAGGGACAGAACTCATGAATGAGGTCACACCATAGGCAGTAGTTTTTAAAATGTCTGAGCACATCTAGAATATTGTTTTAAAAGGGTTTTATAGGAAAGCCTGCTAGGAGTCTGATCGGGCAGGTAATGTCCACCTCTGTACTTTTCATTTGAAGTATCCACTGATGACAAAACAAAAAAGCTTACAAAAAAGTGAAGATTTCTCTAAAAGTATTAAGACCTGTCACACTGGCAGGTTTCACAGACTTTGCAATGTAGAACTAGTTTCATTTTTCACTCAATTTTTTAAAAAATTGTTTAGATCTTTCCCTACATACCCTTGTTGTAAGAATTACATATAACAGTTTATATACATGAAGGGGGAAATGGCATTCAGGTTGGTGGAAAACTTTGCCAAAGAAAAGTTGCATCTTTCCTCTGCCTTCTTAAGCAGCAGAGACTTCAGGGATATGTGGTCATAAAACTTTCTGTGATTCAAATCATCTGTACTTCAGTTTGCAAGCTAGTATGCCAAAAGCCATTCATATGGGCACAGTGTCTTCTTACAACTGGCTTCTTTCTGTAACCCAGAGATTCATGTTACCCATGTTTTTAAGACTTCAATAATGTATGTTTAAATCTGTCTCCTAGTTGTCACTCTTTGAAGTTAGGTGTCCATTTTAGATGTCCATGTGGCAGATAGTGACATTTTATGCCATGGTTTTCAGTTGTCGTTGGAATTCAAACTTGTTTAAGGATATATTTTTGTAACAAATTGTAGAATTAATTCCTGTATATAGGCTAAGTTGCAATGAATATTTAGGTTTCTTCAGCTCTTACCACTGATATTTCATAATGTCTGCATTTCTGTTACTGCTCAAAGGTGCTGGCAAGCAAACATTTTCAACTCACAGGCATTCTGATTTATTTTTTTTTTACTTCATAAACTGTTAAGAATATTTTCATCTTAGTTGAAGCTAAAACAATTATAAAAATCACTCCCAATTTTCAGTATATTCCAGCAAATTTTAGTAAATACTGGGGTTTTTTGCTGCGCAGATTGGTTGTTAAGGAAAAGATTGTGTTGCGTCTTCCAAGAGCTCCTGATTTTAAATTTAAAATCAATGAATCTGCAGCTGAGTGGGAAAAAAACCCCAAAACCCAACCAACTTGATACATAGGAAACTACTTGAATTAAATGCTCATTTTAATATTTTGCCAGTCATGGGACTTTGCATGTGCTCTGGGCTGAGTTAAGATATTAAAACAAAAATACTACAGTAAAATGAAGCATGAGGAAAGTTTAAGCTTGACTTTGTAAGTTATCAAATGCATAATAGCAAACGTGGTTTCTCTGTTCTTCACTTTCCTTGTACAAGTTAATAGTATGTCTGAAAGCAAAGGCATTTTGATACAGCTCTGAGGTACTTGGCATTGCAGAATTCTACTTTTTCCATTAGTCTCAAATTATCCTCTCCCTTGTAATGCAGCACTTCTGGGTGATATCCGTAAGGGAGGAAAATTAGAGCTGAACGGATGGATTCTATTTCATTTGTTACCGATTTCATGACAGATAATACCTTGCTAGAAAACTATAGGGTCACACAGAATTACTTCTTGCTCGTTTCTAAGTAATTTAATTGACGTCACGTTGAGGGAAAAGGCTTGTTATATAAGAGGGGTTTCTATATTACTCTTTTAAGGAATGCCTTTTGGCTTAGTGTATGCTACAGATTTGGCTGAACTGAGAAGCTATGAACTTTTTAACATTTATATGCTTCAGATTTTCTCTGTAGCTTCTCATTACTGTTTTTTTTCTAAGCAGAACAACCATGGTCTGTTTTGGGTTTTTTTCCTCTTCAGAGACTACCTGAGGTATGACAGTAACGTGTTTGTGAAAAAGATTACAAATCACATCCAGCTTTGAAGACCCATTAGTAGAATAGTGACATGTTAAGACCTTTTGAGTCAAGGGAGCTGCAGTAGAATTTGGGCTTTGGGAAAAAGGATTCGATTTTTGCTAATTAAAACACTTTGTGGAAAGTAATCCAAATTAGAATTTTGGATTCAAAGGACTTTGAGAAGTGTTGAGCATCTCTGACCTTACAGTCAAGGTGATAAAGTTCACTATAGGCATCACTGAGACCTCTGTCTACCCTGGGGATGTTGTTTCTGACATTTCTAGATCAGTGTGTTACTTACTTATTTTTTAATACTTTCAATCATTCCTCATCCTTAATATGGGAGTGGAAGAGGTACAAGTCGTTGGTCACATCCCTTCATTTTTTCAATGCAGTTCAGTAAGGACCTTTTATAACTATTTTTTTCTTCACTGCAATGGAGAAACTGCAGGGGCAGTTTGTTTGAGATTGTTAGCTCATTGTTGCTGGTAAAGGACTGAAGTGCCAACATACTCTTGAGTTTGTTTTGTTTGGATTTTTTTTTCTTTTTGTCTTTTTTCTTTCTCTTTAGTACCTCAATAGGAATATGATTGACCATGAATCTTCAGTGTAATGATACAGTCATTAAGAAAAGAATTTATGTGGAATTGATTGGCATCTCCATTGTTCTTTTTGAACAGAAAACAAAGACATTGTTTGTTGAAGCTGCTGGTATATTTATTCTGATACTTTTTCTTTATCATCCTCAAGAGAATACCCTTCCTTAACAGGCACCTTGGCACTAGAAGCTTTGTCACTCACCATGTGGCACATTATCCTGTGCCACTTCTGTGAGCTCAGGCAGCTGCAGTTTTGTTGTTTTCATGTTAGCCTTTGTTTCCTTTTCAGGAGAACAGTCTTACAGATGACATTGGCATATCTACGTGGAAGGAGCAGGTTTTCCTGTCACACAGTGCCCTGCTGGCAAAGAGCTGCCAGGCTGCAATGGAGCTAGCAAAGCACAGCGCTGAGATTCAGGACGTGGCATTTCAGTATGGGAAACACATGTCTCTGAGTCACAAGGTACACCTTTTCCTTTCAGACTGGGATCTTAAATACAGAAAAACTTGTAAGATCTGTTGCTCTGGAGCTCTGTTGTATACTGCCACTATGCTGTAGGCTTTTGCCAGCGGTGTCCCCAAAGCAGTGTCCATTACATCTATTTCCTTCATCGGCTTACTTATTCTTGTTAATAACTGACATCAGATGGTCAGTGATGCTAAGAGAATCGAGTACTGCCTGGTGTGAAGAAGTTTGCAGAAGCTACTGGTATGAACAGTGCTTATGAACTGTCAAAATCACACTCCCAGCAACGTAGTTTATTTTCATTACAGGCTCTATAATGTACCTCCAGTGCATCTTTCTGTGGCTGCTTAAAACTTTAGCTTCTCTACTCCCTGCATTCTTCTTTAAGCCACTGTCCCAGTAGCAGGGTTTGCAGGAGAAAGCATGTCTTGGGTCTCAGCTGCCACCAGGCAGAGATTTGTTCCAAGAGCTCAGCTGCCTACAGCAGCACATGAGCTAAGGCATGAGCTGCAGTGTCTGAGGGACCTGCATACATTCCCTTCTGCATCATTTGCTCTTCTAGAGGTGGTAGCTGGGAGATAAGGAGGGAGGTCACCACCTATAGACAGGAGCAGCTTACACCTCTGCAGCACCAGGGTTTCCCAGAGGAGGCCTCTGACCTCCAGCAAAAGTCTTGCAGTCCCGAGGAAACCACACACAGTGTAGAACTTGGATCCTTGGCCCTGAAGATCTACTGCTGCTGCACTGTACAACAACTTGCATGGATAGGAGACAGGCAGCCAGACCTCCCATCAGCTGTGGCTGAGTTGGTTTAGACAGTTTCTAGTTCCTCCAGGAGAAGGAAGTGGTTTTATTAAGCACAGCTTTACTGCTGTAAAAATGCCACTGTATGCTATTACTAGGTACAGTTCTACCAGTAAATTGCTTCTCGTGCAGACTATAATATTTTGTGTATGCTTTAATATTAATACATTCACTATTGACTTATAGTTGTATATAAAGTATTTTATCACTTTCATAGGAAGCTCCTAGCTATCTAGTTTCCTTTGTCAGAAGGAAGGTCATATTGCATCAGCTTTCAGTTGGGTACTAAAAGTAGAATATATTACCCTTCACAAATTAAAAACTGATATTCTTCCCAAAAAAAAGACTGTATCATCCTTTCCTTTGTTTTTTTTCTCCTTCCTGCCACTCAACAATGACCTACCTGTGTGTGTCACATCACTTGCCCAGCTCTGCAAACTCTCCTTTACCCATTTCTGTGCAGATTCTTTACATGCTTCTCTTTACCACAATTTTCTGTCACTGCAATGCATTCAGCCTCTTCCTATCTCTTCCCCCAAATCTGAAAAAGTGTAACAAAAGTACAAGTTTGAAAGCAGAAACTGGTGGGTAGGTATAGAATCAGGATACAGGCCTTGATTTGCTGAGTGGGTGGATATGTATAGATTGTTCCTGGAAACTGAAGAAAGATGTTCTTCTCTTTCAGCTGCATTCAGATCTTCAGCCATTTGTTCAAGAAAGTTCTAGTGACACCATGGCCTTCAGTTTGAATTCTGCTCCTGCGGTTCTCCATCAGGAATTCCTTGGAAGGGAGGCATGGATTAAACAGATTAGAGAGGTAAATTAAAGCATCGGTAAAGATTTCCTTGTTTCACCATTTGTATTGCTCTTCCCATTTATACTTTTCAGTCTGCAAAGAAACTTAGAAGCTAACAGTGGACAAGACAACACAGAGGTTACCTGTGCTCTCCAATACTTCAGTACTTGACACTCTTCCATGCTTTCAAGAGGAGGAAATCCAGGGACCTGACAGCTGAGCTCTGTCAAACTTCCATGTGTCAGTATAACAAGAAGATTCATTTGCGTGTAGCATATGTCTGTTCCTCTGCACTACTTGTGCAGTCCCACATCTTAGCTTAAAGCTACTTTCTCTGGCAGCTTAAAGCAGAGAACTTGACATTACAGTGGTTGAAAGGTAGATACACATTCCCTTCTGCTGACTTGGCTCTGGCAGCAGTAATTTTGGATGGGGGGAAGGATCTGCAGAACTTGGCTTCCTGACCGCTACAAAATATTTGTGAGAGCTGGCTGGCTGATATCCTTATTCTTCATTCTCTTAATTCAGCTGCTCTTTTCCTCAAATCCTTAGATGAGGAAGGCAGTAAGATAGCTGCATGTACCTGGTGCTACATAACCATGTAGCACAGCAGGATTCAGGTCCATGAGTAGTTTCCTGGGTGTTGCTGAAACGGAAATAGATGAAGACTATAGAAGCCATCAGGGAGAAAACACTGAAATGGCCAAAATTAAAATTGCTCTGTGCAAACATATTTATTCAAGATGTGCTTGTCAATGGCTCCTTTCCTTGCTGGTTTGAAAGCAGGACATCTGGGGAGAGGGTGTGGAGCCTGAGCCTCTGCCTAGTTCTGCATTTGTGATGGCCAGGTTGCAGCCTGCCTTTGCATACTGCAAGCAAGAGGCATAGGCTCTGCAGCAGTGAAATTTTGGGAACTCTGTGCAGCATCTACAAACTTAAAGTGATATCGAGCTGGAGGATTTTAAACTGAAGAGAGCTTTTTGACGTTTTGAAATTGGGGGCTGGCAGTTTATAACTGTGACAAGGACTTTTGGAATTCTACAGTTTCAACACAATGCTAACGTGAGAGCTGAATGTAAATGGATTTGGGTGACTGCAGTTGGAGAATAATGGTATGACCACAGCACAGTGTATAAAAGTTTTCAAACATTTTCCCATCTGCAAAATCTAGAGGAGGTTGCAGGACTCCAGGAGTGCCATCTGTTTGCTTACTAATTCTGGTACAAAAAATGGGTATTACAGAAACAGTGAAGCAGTTCTCTCTGAAAGGCAGGGGAGGGCACAGGAGAGGGGTGTGGGGAGAAAGTGACACCCACTATGTGAAAGTATCTAAAAAACACTACTTTAGCTCAGTATGAAGGGGAACACCTCATCCAGGAGCCTTTCTTGGCTTCTGTTGATTTAGAAAGGAGAGCTGTCTTCCAGTAACTAAAAGTACTTTTAGTTATCATCCATAGCCCCATTGTGCTATGTGACATCCAGCGTAGGCCAAGCACTCAAAACTGAGACTTTCTCATGTTGGCAGTACTCTTTAGAGTGTGCTTATAACCCACCTTCTTGTGCAGTGTCATTTGTATGGATTAAACAAGTGAAATGCAACTCAGTGCCTGCCAGGTAGAACTTCTCTTAGTAGCTGAGTTTATGACTATGCATATGGAAAGCATGTTATGGACTTTTAATTACTGCTAAGTAATCTAGCGTTCTCCTTCTGTTGTTAGCCCATGCAAACATAGATACAAGGGATTAAAGACAGCACTTCCTCTTGGCAGCTTCATCCTCCTGCAGCAAGTGGAGCTCAAGAAAGTGGAGGAAGAGCCCCACTTCACCTAGTAGTCTCCACAATGGTGTACTGCTCCGAAAGCATGAGGCTGGCACCCAGTGCCTGCCATAAATATCTTAGATGAAAGCAAGTCAAAGAGAGGATGCTAAGGATGCCTGAACTGGTGTGGAGTTTCACCAGAGTTCTCTTGTCAGAGGTCTGGATACAGTCTCTGCTCCTGAGGCAGCCATATGCCTCTGAACAGCATTCTGCTGCTGAGATGAGGACCTTTAGAGAGCCCCCTTGTCTCTTCATTTGAAAGAAAAAAACCACATCAGATATGCAGGTGTGGAAGGTTGTGTCAGTGCTGAGTGTATGCGTTTTGGGAAGATTAGATTCTGGTTTGATGAAATTTAGAGACTGCCTTAAAAGAGACAGGGCATGTGGTAGGGGGAAGCCTTATCAATGCTTAAGTATGTGTACATGTGTGTATATACATGCATATATATTTATTTATTTTTATATATATATATATATTTATACACACACACACATGAATGAATGATCATCCATAAAGACCTGAGTTGCTCCTGTTCTCACTGACCTCACCAGCAAAACTCTCCACCTTTGTGCATTTAAAACTATGCTCAATTGACTGTTTGGTCAAGCATCTATTTTAGAAGTATATGTTGGAGTACAGTCCTGAAATGCTTCAAAAACTAAAACCACCCAACTGTAAATGGCTCACAGGAAACACTGGTAGACAGACAAGTGCTTGAATGCTCTTCTTCAGAGGAAATGCTGAAATAGTTGCTGAATACAGTCTCACTGAGCTTTTGGAAAGCCCTGTTTTCTTGAAATTAAGCAGATAATCCAGGATTATAGAATGGAGAATTTTCTAAGGGTCAGAAGGCAGAAGAGTTGGTCTGTCCCACTCAGGAATACCTCTCACTAGACAAGAAAAAATGCTCTGGGTTAAATAGCCATTGAGCATATAAGTAGTGAGGTACAGAAGCTCAAAGTTTCACCGAAGAAATAAAGAAGAATCCCCTGAGAGCAGGTCTAGAATTCATCTTGACTCATAGCATTTTTAATTGTAAAAAGGAATTGTTCAGAAACTAGAACCATCTCATCTAGGCCGAGGTAATCCATGTGGCTTTCATAGTATCTTTCTGAGCCTTCTCAGAAGAAGCAGAGTTGGAAAAAAAGCATTTATCAAATGCTCTACCAAGCATTTCTGTAGCACAGGTTTTAGCAGCACATGTAAAAGGGACCATCTCATGTGAGAAAGAAAAGTCACTCTTGGAAAACATCCTGAGAACCTGCTCCAAAAGCATTATCTGAAGTCATCCGCTTCTGGTCTGCTCATTTGATGCATTTTGAGCCATTTCATTGGGGACCCAGTGATCACTTTTCCCAGCCAGGTGAGTGGATTTCACTCCACCTCATTAATGAAGAATGTCATGGTATTATTGTCCCTCACTACTGGCACGTGGTGGTCTTTGGTGTTCAGGAGGAAGGCTGAGCTGAGCTGACCATTCATGTCTCCAATATGCTGGTAAGCAGATGCTTTTCTTTGAGGGACCAGAGCACCCAACATTCAGAAACAGAGCTCTCCAGCCAAGCAGTGAGACCTAGGAAGTTACCCAGGTTTGAGAACTGTTTGAGAACGTTTTGCAGATCAGGTGTGATACCTTTGAAGAAACTAAACCAGATGGAGAAGTCTGATGTAAAAGGGAAAAAAAAATGTATGTGTCTGAACTCAAAGTAAACATCAAAGAGCCAAGCTACTGTGAGGTTAAAACGAAAGGAAAAAAACGAAGATGCAATTGTAGTATGGAAGGCTTTAGGAAACATTAGATAAAGTTGCTGCTTGGAGGAGCATGACTGCCATTGACTTGAATGCTGAAGAGGAACAGAGCATGATAAAATAATGTTGCTGTTTGTAATGTGTATTATATGCAGGAGGAGGCATGCTGGGCACACCTCTGCTGGTATTGCTAAGATTAAAAAGCATCTTCCTCAAACAGATTGGCAAATTCTCCCCTGCAGTGTGAATCTGCATATAGGCAATCGTTTGTTAAAGGACATATTTCTGCTGTGTTATGATATACAATATAGCTACTAGATTTATCTTGAAGAAGCCATAAGATCCAACCGGTATGAATAAAAGTTGGCAAACCAAAAAGATGGGAATACACAAATAAGGAAGCAGTTATTGGCAGTGGTTTTGCTGCTCCCAAATGCTATCAGGCTGTTTTCTTAATATGCATTCCAGAAAAGCTGAATCTTAAGAAACTTACAAAGAGCAGTAAAAGCTTTTGTAGATCAGTCACCTTTTGCTTTCAGTGGAATTACTTTTGTTATCTACTGTTTCCTTTTCTGTTCTGTTTGCTTAGTCCCTCGTCAGTTCTTTTCCCTATTGTATTTTTCCTCCCTTTATTTTTAAAAGCTGTGTCATCTCAGCAACATCTCTTCAAAGATGTGCTTGCCACATAGTGTTGCTCTTCACTTCAGGCCTCAGCTCTTCTGGTTATACCAGTTGGTCTGCTTCTTTGAGCTGCTCTCTACAGAGGACCCAGAGAGGCAATGGTCCTAATCTACATCCTTTCAGGAGAGAAGTTCTGGAACAACTCAGGTTTCTGGTCTTCCCTTGCAGAGGCTAGAGTGAAAGAAACTACAGTGATTTTTATTTTTTTTAATTTTTTTTTTAAATTTTTTTTCTTTTTTTTTGTGTTTTTTTTCCCTCAATGTGCCTGAAAAGAGAACAGCTGCATTTGGACAAGGTGATAATGATACAGCTAGGCTGGACCTGAGGGAAGAGCTTCAAGTTATTTAAACAAGAATGCTCTGGGTCCGGCAGAGCTGCCACTGGGTGAGAAAACACAGACATCTCTTCTACATCACCCTGTAACAAAACTAAGGAATTTGGTCTCCATACTTTCTGCAGCTGGACAAGGAAACATTTAGAATTTATTCATACTTGTTTCTGAAAATGCTAGGAGTCAGAAGTTGTATGTATCTGCTCCTTAAGTAAAGGGTGGTGCTGGGTGCTGATATACAGTTTTAAATCCAAAGCACAATTAAGATATCTAACTGGAGTCTAATAGTGCTGAGATGATCCTGACATCCCCTTTTGAGAGTTCCAGACTATTAACTGTGTGCAAAATCACTATAGGTACCTAAAAATTAAATTAAAAAATGCAAAGGAGACCTGCAGCTCTCCTCTGAAACAGAATCATGTTGTATAAGGTGACAGCACATTTTGTTGTATTTTAGGTTTTCTCGTATCAGATTCCTAAAGAAAGTTGGTTATGTTTAAAGTAATAGCTCTTTTAATTGCACTCTTTATTCTTGCAATTCTAGTTTGTATAGTATTTAATGTCTTACATAAAATCTCTTTTTCTTTAAGGCACAAGGAAAAGGAAATATAATGGACTACAAGAAGGTTGGTAACTTACATTTAAGTCTGTTTATTGTAATGTTTCTTGTAATATTTTAAAGGATATTCTTGGCAGTTGAGAGAAACTTCCTTACTAAAGTCACAGTTTGTGCATGTGAGAGAAAGGCTTGTGTAATTTCTTGATTTTAAAAAACCAGTAATAGTGAGCTCTGTTGTAAGTATCAGATACATCTACTTAATAATTATTTTTGCCATTATTTATCCCGTTTATTTCCTCAAACTTGATTTTGAAAGCAGGTTACTGATGGCTTTTGCCGTCTTCTTTTTCTGCAGTCATTTACAGGTTAGTTTTTTATCTCACCTTAATGCCATGCCATCTATTAAAACCAACTTATTTACATGTTTTATAATTATTTGTGTTTCTTTCAGTCCCTGTTACAAACTTTAGCTAAGTCACCACTGCATTTGCAACTGGGACTGTTCTATAGTAAAGGCAGATATGATCCAGCCAGCTTATCCACTGAAAATATCTGGGACAACATAAAGCTCTTGGGGAGCTTTAGGATATGGCTGAAAAGGTTGCCCCTGGTCAGACACTGGAGCACAGGGTGCTTGTGGTAGAGACAGAAGGTGAGGTTGCATCCTTGGCTCATTTATTGAGCACAAGACTGACTTGTTCCAAATCTTCAGGAGATCATGAGGGTCCAGTTAGTTATTTCCAGCATCAATGGGGATATAATAGAGAAATTATTTGGTCACATGCATAGTCGAGAATTGTTTCTTCATCTGGGACCTGAAGAGTGTCACAGTTGTGACTGCTGCTTGTACAGAAAGCTAACATGCAGGTACAGGTGAAACTTTTTTGTTATAATGATGTTGTGTGAAGAAAATCTGGATTGTTGTAATACCTTCCTTCCTTCCTTCCTTCCTTCCTTCCTTCCTTCCTTCCTTCCTTCCTTCCTTCCTTCCTTCCTTCCTTCCTTCCTTCCTTCCTTCCTTCCTTCCTTCCTTCCTTCCTTCCTTCCTTCCTTCCTTCCTTCCTTCCTTCCTTCCTTCCTTCCTTCCTTCCTTCCTTCCTTCCTTCCTTCCTTCCTTCCTTCCTTCCTTCCTTCCTTCCTTCCTTCCTTCCTTCCTTCCTTCCTTCCCCCCCTCCCCCCTTTTGTGTACATCCAGAATGCATTTTCTTCTTTTAATTATTATAATCATGACCTGCCTAATGTTACTTCCATAGTTTTTAAAAATGAAAAGGAGGAAGAAGAAGAGCTTCTAAAATTACCTTAGTGAATTAAATATTTGTCAGTGTATTCTGTATTTTGGCTGAAACGGTTTCATATATTGGGTCCTTCCCATGAAATCTAAAAATCTAAAGTGTGTTTAGACAACTTGGACACTTGAATAGAAAGAAAGGAAGGGAGGGGTCCCTTCTTCAAGTTTTATATTTTGAGCAATAAACTTCAGCCAGGAACCACATGATTTTATTAGCTCCAGGTAACTGTCTCTTGCATAAGCACAGATTTACGAGTTTAGTAATAGAGTGAAAAGATCTCCGTAGTTTTCATGGCCTCAAGTAATAATCAGGTTTGGGTTTTGTAATACTTTCAAAACCCTGATGTCACATCCCTTTCTTCTATGTGTCTTGATTTAAAAGGCATCATTAGTTACATCCATGCTAAATGAACCCAGTAGCCTGTAGCTCACTCCAGTGTAGTAGCTTGGCCAGTACATGCACACAGCCAATTAGAAGGCATGTTATGCAGTACAATTTTTTTTTTTCCCCTTTGCTGTGATGTAGTATTTCTACATTGCTAGGGTCAGTATTTTACATATTGCTCAGTCTCTTATTCTCAGCATCAAGGTCTTCCCTCATCTTTCTGTTCAGTTGCTAGAATTACTTCACTGTTCCTAATCAAATCTGGGGGCTTGTTTTCTCCAAAAGATCTCTTTTTTAATTTTGGAAAATTGAAGGTCCCCAAAGTTAGCTGTAGAGCTTCATTGTGTCACTTAATTCAGATCAAAATGTTTATTTAGCTGAATTCCTAAATATATGTATACAAAATTATTAGCTTTTTTGCCTGCTTAAACATATTTAACTTACTTGCTATGACTTTAAATTAAAATAATTAAGGTAAATTTGAGAAACTTAAGTCCACCCATTTAACATGTCTCCTTAAAATACAAAGGTCTTGTTTTATTTGAGTTTTGACACTGCTCAGGAATTTGAATTGTTCTTTTGATGCTTTTTATATTAAAGTGTGAGACTGACAAAAATATCTAGATGGTACCAGTAAATTTAGTGAGGGCTCTGACATCAAGTAAAATACTTTCTGTTAATTTAATTAGGTCTGAGACTGTCATGTCAAAAGGCCACTGTGTTCTGCAAAAATTTTTAGTATTTTTCCTCAGCTTTTCTCAATCTTTTTATCAGAAGGACTTTGATACCACAGAAGGTTTATTTTAAGGTCTCTGTTTCTGAATGTATTTTGTCACATTAGTATCTGTATCTTATATTTCCTACACCATTACACTGCATCCAGACAAATTATTGATCCATCATTGTGGTGTTTTAAAGTCTCTTCTACAGATGAAAAAGTAGTTTCAGCTCTGTATGTTTCTCATATAACAAAAAAGAAAGTACCAGTACATGGCAGAAGCAAAATTCATATATGTGACTGAAAGAGCCAGCAACTTTCCTGTCACACTTATTTGTAATTTGGATTTTGGCAAAAATCTCAGAGTTTTAAAAATCAGAAAGCTTTTATCCATTTTACATCTACTTTACATGCAAGGTAAGCTGTGTATTTCTGAAACAACAAATTGAGTTTAATTGTTTACTATTTCATAATGCAGATTTAAGACTCTCCACTGAAATCAAGACCTTAGTGGTGCTTGGCATTACACTCACTTAACAAGTCTGTACAATGAAGGCTCAACTAGCAGCAGAAATGAGTAATCTGGTTTCTGGTCAATGCTCTAGAAAAATTTTAGGACAAAGCTAACTAAAGGTATATGTGCTTTGGTTTGCAGCCTATCAGTATGCTACTGCAAGGATTTGTTGTTTCTTTAAATGCATTATTCAGGAAAGATAAATTAAGTGAAAGAGGGTGTAGCAAAACTTCTTTTGTTTACTGTAGCCTTGTCCCTTTGCTCTGCTATCTGTTGTAAAGGACCTTGATCCAAACTGGCATGGGAAACAGAGTACAACATCACAGTATGCTGTGACATACTTTGTAGATAAAACTCTATGCCCAGCCTTAACACAGAGAGCAGAGCATCTTTCTGTACAGTACTGGAAATACCAGGAGTCCTGAAGTGGCAGATCCAGCCATGGATATAGACTGCATGGTACGAATGTCAACTTCCCATATGGTAGGAAAGAACTAGAGAAGGAAAATGGGAAAGGTGACATTCAGAAACAAGGAGGTTTCTCAGTGGTAGCCTGCTGTCATGCAACTAATAAATAGCAATAAGACAGTGCCATCCAGTTGTGGTACCGAGAGGTACCGAGAGTCCCAGGGCTCCCTCCCCCAGCTCACCGCCGGCTGCCATGCTTGGTGCATCCATCCTGATTCTGTGCTGACTGCAGAGCAGGTTTACAGCCCCTTGGCACAAATGACAGTGGTCCCACAGCTGTCTTTCATCAAGTGCCAGGGAATCCCTGGGAGATGTGTCATGGGGTGTATGGGCCACGCGCTGTTCTTCGCTCCCTTGCTCCTGAAATGCAACGAAGAGTTAAAAAAGGGAGGGTTGTTGTTTGTAGATGCTTATGACCTGTGGCAGTTTTCCATGAAAATTTCTCTTGTTTGTTTTGGAGGAGCCACTACCATTAGTTTCTTTTGTTATGTGTATTAAAAAACAGAACAGGAGGTGATTTAATGACTGTAAGATTTTTTAGATGTGGTAATAATATTACACAAACAGCCAAACGCATTCAAAGGAAGCAATTTTCTCCTTGTTGGAGTTAACAGTTGGAATTATCAAGGTGTATATTAAGTTCCAAAAATCAGTTGCATCTTTGTTTTTAATCAGTGGGTATTTTCCATGGTTTCTTTGGGGTGAGAATCCAGCGCAACTTTTGTTTCAGCAAAGCAAACAACTATCATATCTTTTGGCATAAATACCAAGTTAATTGCTTGTGTATGCTAAACTGGCAATTAACAATCATTATTTTCATTAATGTGATTTAAGAAAGTCACACTTGGCAAAAATTTCATCACTTAACCACCATTGTTTAGATTTAAAAGCTAGTGGGCCTTGTTAAGTTCATTGTGAAAGACATGGAAAGGCATAAGGAGGAGGACTTGGTGTCTCCTCTAAAATATTAAAGAGTTTGTACAATCAATCAGTGTCTCAGGATGACTGGTAACTTTTTGGCAAAGTGTACTACAAGAACTGCGTAACAGCTGGAGTAGCAGTGTTCCCTGTAAGCAGGCAATCTTTCCTCTGCTGTTGGGGGTGACTCTCTCCAGATTAGATATTCTCCTAGATAGGATCTTTTTGAGTTTGAAATAAAAAGAGAATTTTTTTCAGTTTGTCAAATGAGTAAGGAAAATAAATCCTACTCTGCTGATGGAGGTTTCTGCTCTTTAAAGATGCATTTCTTTTGTATAAGAAAAGTTTCTAAGAAAATATTGGATAAACACTGCCCTGATTTCAGCTGGTATATGCTGCATATAGCCATCAAAGATCTAATAATGCTAAGACATTCCAAAGTATTAAAAAAAAAAAAAAAAGTAATAAAAAAATTTACAAAATCGACCTACCACCCGTGGAATATGTCTGTAGCTATTCACAGCAACATTTCAGCAGTTTAAAACATCTGTGTTATTGAGCATGGTGTTCCCCCAAAACAGGAAACTGTAGAAAAGCCATTGCAGAACACTACAAACACTTGGAGTATTATTCAGTCACCTGGCCACAGATCAATTCAGGTTTTGTGGTTTTGAAATTTCTTTTTGTTTTGGAGTGCTGTCTTCTAGCTTACCTTGAGATCAGAGAGAGTGTATGATGTTTGAACATTTCAGTATATAAGAAATAGAGCTCTTTAGGATCATTCTTCTAACACAATAATAGCAAAAAATTTCAAGTTACTTGTTAATACCTTATCACTTAATTAATTCTAGATTTGATAACTGAAAAAAGTATTTCAGTGCTTGTTTTCCCTTTGCACTTAAAGCCTAGTACAGCCAAAATATTCACCACATATTCAGGGAGGCTTCTTTCCCTCCTCACATTTGTTCCCTACAGGTAGAGCTATTTGAACAAAACTTTTTTCCTTTGGTTAGGAAATAAGGCAGAAATATCTTATCAGAGATTTGAAGTAGTTTTGTACTTGAACACCAGCTCAGGTTTTTTTCATTTAATTCTTTAAGCTCCTAAACCTGTCTGTCCTTATCTTGCCTCTTCTGTCCTTCTATCTTACACTAATCCAGAACAGTTGGGCTGAAGGGCAGATACTGAATTGCTGTGGTGTACATGAGTAATTTTCTCTTTGTCTTTTTAAAAAAGAGACTGGGAAGCAAAGTACTTTGAACTCTACTTTATTCACAGAATCATACAATAATTTAAGTTGCAAGGGAGCTCTGGGGTACCCAGTCTCTTGCTCAAAGCAGAGCAAGGATGGGTTTGCTCAGTTGAGTTTTGAGTATCTGCAAGGACAGACATTTCATAGACAACCTGAACAACATCTTCCAGTGCTTGACCTCCCTTCCAGTAGAGAAAGATTTCCTTGGGTCTAATCAGCATTTCCCATGCTGTGTCCTTTGCCTCTCTCCCCTTCCATGTGCATTCCTCCAAGAAGAGTCCAGTTCTGACTCCTTGCCCATGGGGTTGTTGAGACAGCAGTAGCAGCCTTCTCTTCTTAAGGCTGAATTAAGCAATTCCCAGCATTTCCTTGTGGACCATGTGCTGCTCCAGCCCCATATAATTTTGGTAGCCTCCTACTGCTCTTGCTGCATTATGGCAATGTCTTTCACTTACTGGAAAGTCCAGCATTGGGAACAACACTCCAGGCATGGTCTGACACACCCCAAACAGGACAGGAATTGCTTTCTGACTACTCTGGTTAATGCAGCCCAAGAAGCTGTTGATGATCTTTGCAGCAAGGACACACATATTTAAGAAAATCTGCATGTAGGTAACTATGAATGAAAGAGTATAGTTGAAACACCTTAAAAACAGGATGTGGACCTCTTGTCATCTTGGTCATGGATTTGAATCTGGTTGAATGCTGGTTAGAGGCAGCTTCTCTTAGACAGCCATTTAGTACCGTATATGAAACTAACAGTTGTTTTTAAGATTCACCATCACCATTTCATTACTCTTTGTGTATTACATATATTATAATATATATTATATATACTGTGTATATATATTATATATACTGTATGTATATATATATGTGTGTGTATATGTATGTGTGTGTGTATATATGTATATATACACAAATCAGTATAATCTAAAAGCTGTGTAGACCCTATCAAGGTTGTTAATCCAAATGTAGAATATCCCTTATTAATGTGTTTAAATATTTAATTGAATAAATCCTCAAACATTAATGCTACAGAGTAGGACCAGTATTGTGAATTCTCTGTACTTTAATATGTGTAGCCTAGACAACACAGGTTTTCTTTTTATTGTTCACTTATGCTATAATGCAGGAAATATTTTCTTAGTTTTAGTGTCTTACTAGCTCATAAGCAGAGAGATGCACACCCTTTTGGTTTTAGGGTAGACACAAATGGCTAAGTCAGTGAACAGAGAAGTTCTCACCTGTAGCACCCCTCTGTTCCCACATCTAAGACCAGACTATGAGCAGATTATGTATGGTTACATGGCCACTGCCCCAAAACTACTTCTGCATTTTATCCAGTAGCTTTTAACATGAGATGGAAGCTGTCCTCAGACAAAGGTCTTGAAACGAGATCCCCCTTTTCACAGACAGTGGCTGCTGTTAAAGGTTTTGGTTCTGTTCTTGGCCACCAGCAGACCTCAGAGGCTTGAGTGGAAAATGCCCCTATTGCACCTCTTTGGTGCTTATGGTTGTCTCCTGAGGAGCAGGAAATGGAAGCCTGAAAACAAAGTGCTGATATAAACTCTTTTCCAGTGGGCCAAGACATGGCAAAAGGCAATCATCAAATGGCTTGTGAGCATTTATTTACAGGACATGCCCAGAGGGTGCAGAGGGAGATAGTGGAAAGCAACATTAAAATTGGAAGGGCTATGGCTGGTGTGAGATGACTGAAGTAGGAGCTGATATGGAAATGATGGGAAGGAGGAAGCTGGAGAAATAGAGCTCAGTCCACAGTTTGTCCTTCCATGTGGATTCATAGCATTCAGAATAAGAAACCACCAGCAGTTCCCTCCCTTCCTTATCTTTTCTTCTCTCGCTTTTTCTATAACTCTTGGTCAGAGCCATCTCTCCTTCTAGTCAAAGACTCAGGAATGAGAAGAAATAAGAATAACATAAATTTATAAGAATAAATGTATTGAAGGTCACATGGATGAGCGCAGGCAGAGCAGGCTGAATGGAGCAAAGCTCTTGCTGTGCTGTATTCTCTGTGCCTAGCCAGGCATTTTTTGCAGCCTGTGAAGATTTTGTTGTGATAGTGGTTGTTGTTGTTGCTTTTTTATAGAATGCCCATCAGACATGAAACTTTGGGGTTCTGAGCATACCAGGTTCAAGCCTGGTCAATATCTGAATATATTGAGGAGAATGGGTGCCAAATTAAAACAGTATTGGTGTCTTCAAGGCAGGCAGGCACGTATTAATTCCCATCTGAGTCTTAGCTTGGCTTCACTATTGCAAGACTATTCTCTAAGCTGATTTTTTAAAAAACAAGACACCCTCAATAATTTTTCAGATTCTTGGCACCTTAGAGAGATGTAAAGCTTTAGTGCCAATGTTCTAAGCAAAATCTTAAAAGTTGACATGCAGTATTCCAGCATATCCAGCAGTTCAGCCGGAGAAAAGTGTGTCGAAGCAATCTGTATTTTGACTTGTATTCTGTTTTAATTATTTAATGCCACTCTGAAGAAGCTGGTGTTTTAATGATGGATTAAATTGTTCCTACACATGGAAATATGCTTGCTGCATAAAACGATGCCATATAAGTAGAGACTTAAAGAGCAAATTCCTTTATTTAGAAGAAATTGATGAGGGAGATTAATTAAGGTTTATAAAGTAACAAAGCAGTTCATTTTGCTTTTCTGCTTATTTGCCTCAAAAATTGGCTGCTCCTATTCAAATGAAACAAAAAATAATACATCTACAAGATATTTTCTATTTACTTAGTTTGTGAAGTTCATTACATAAAATTATTGAAGCTCAAAATTAAGAGAGCATGAAAGTAACTAATACAACTAACAGCTAAATCAGGGTTTAATCAGGGTTAATCAGGGTTTTTTGCCTACAGCACGGCTACAGAAACCTGGTTTCCTATGAAGTTGTATACTGTATTTCTTTAATAACTATCCTACTACTCTACTTTGTTATTTTGGTTTGTTTTTCCTTTTACCACCCCAGCTGAGATAGGGGTAGCATGCAATCTGGTTAATCCAGACTGGTTTGTCTGAGTGTGTGCTTATTTGAGCTGATCAGTTCATTCTGCAAATGCAACACAAAACCAGTAATTTTTTAAGGACTGTAAATCGTTACCTAGGATGATCTCTAATTAAAAAGCTGAGGAAGGAGCTTGCCATATGTCCAAGTATTTTTCATATTGAGATTTTTTGAACTTTGCTTGATTTTTGTATTCTAATTCCTCTGCATATAGCTTGACATGAGCTTTGCAATTGTTTTGGCTTCAAGGCACTTTGTGTGTCTAAGGGCTTACACAAGACAAGCATATAAATGGATTGTGTCCTTGTGTTAGATTTCTTCCCTGTCCCAGATTTTGGTGTTATGAATAAATCATAGTGCATATATGCAATCACATCTTTGACCAGTGTATAGACTATTTTTTTAGGAGCTATTTTTTTCTTTCCTGTTTACCTGTTAACATATACTTGTATGGGTATTACCAGGTAGGCTAAACCTTTTTCATGAGCTTTAGTGAATCAGCAGTTTGGTGCAGGATGTGTGGGTCCTGCCTTCTCGCAAAGTTGTGCCTCAAGGAAGGGGGAAGAAACATCTTTTTCATGCTGGTAGTGTACCTCATTTCACCTGTCCCTACCTTTACTGTGGAGCTGTGGTTATATGACTGATTCCCATTCGTTAGGTGACGTGTTGAATTAGCTATGCAATGCATTTACGCTTCAGGGCAAGTTCCTTTCTGGCACACAGAGCAGGAAGACTCTAACTGAAGTGGAGAATAAAATTTTTATAAACTGGGACTTGAACACTCGAGTGCTGTAATATGCTTTCAGCTAATTTCATCTTTAAATACAGATAATGAATTGACTTCAGTTTGTATTCAGATAAGAAATGTCATTCGTTCTGTATGAATGCAAGTATCTGTATAAAATGGGTGACTTCTACAATTTGGTCATGGTTTAGATATTTTTTACATTATTTAAACTAGATAGATAAGGCTATACTGATGTATTTATAAATTAATTGGAGCATTGGGCTGTGTATTGGAGAAAAACATAATTTATAAACCCCTGTATAATTAGTTACGGTAGATATCTGTGTTCAGGAAAAGCCCTTTTTTAAAAAGCTGATACAGTGAAGTAACCCACCTCTGAAAGCCTGATGAAACACATGAAAGATCATAAAATGCTGTAATACTTTTGGAATAATCAAATCCTGAAGATGTAACTGGCCTTTTTTCCCTGGATCTGGCATGAGGCATCAGGTTGGACTTTGAATGGGGACATGTGTTTTAGTGTGGAAAAGCAGATCAGTGTTTCATGACAGTCTCATGATTCTGGAAGAAATAATTTTATAAAGCCCTTAATAAGTGTGATTACTTTTCAGAGCTTCAGCTCATTTGAGGTACTGAGGAAAACCAGTCTTGTATGCACAAAACATGTTTTGTATGATGTGTGTGTTCATATTATTTCATAGCAATTTAACCTGTAGTTTACTCAAGGTTTTTAGGTGCCAGGTCTTTCCAGCAGCTTGCCATAAAATGTTTGTTATTCTATGAAAATATTTTCTTTCTCATATGATGTCTTTCTAAACCGTTGTCAAAATCCCTTGCCTTTATGAGATTGAGTTCACATGGATATAGCTCAGTATGTTAAAGTTTACAAATTCCATTTTACTGGCAAAATCTGTTTCTTGTCCACTGAAACAAACGTTGTACATAAACACACATGATGGCACATAAGTAGGAACCTGTATTACAAACTACAGGAGTTCAACATGTGTCATCCTGTGCCTGTTTCCAAAATCAAGGGATAGAATGGGTGTTCATAAAATCCACTTTTTGAATGCAGAAAATGAGAGTGTGAGTGGCTGTTCTGCCAGTTCTGCACAGAAACTCTCAGGCGGTGGGTGAGGATGAATCGGGCAGATATTTAGAAGTGTGTTTGGTTTGTGTGGGGTTTTTTTTTAAATTATATGTGCCCTTTGGAATGCCAGTATCTTTCAGGTGATGAAGTAATAAGTGATGTTTAAACCGGCCGCAGTCCTGCTGTAGCGAGGAACCAGAACTGAGCATCTGAGACTATTTTGAGAGCTTTGCTTGTTGGCTTTGGTTCTTGCCTTTATCTTGGGAAGGGGTGGTGGGAGCCCTCTTCTCTGGGAGATAATTGTGACCATCACTGCTAAAACCCACCCCCTTGTGACCCGTGTTTTCTGACAGCTGCAGGAAGCCATCAAGGCCGGCAAAGGTGTGACTTCTGCCATCGACCTCTGCCGCTGCCACGGAAACAGAGCGCTGGCGGCCCTGGAGCACTTCCCTCCCTCCGACGCCAGGGACGCCTTGGCCAACATCGTCTACGCCGTGACCAGGTTTCCCTGACCCACCTCCCAGGGACAGCCCGCTCTCCCTTCCTGGCAGGAGCAGCCCGGTGGGATGGGGACACCGCCGCCGCCCCGCGCCGATGGGCACCTCATCCTCCCAGACCAGCAGGAGAAGGTGCGCCGGCTGCCGCCGCCACCGCCACCACCAAAATTCAGGAGGGGGAAGAGAAAAAGGTCACAGATGGCTTTCGCTTGCTGTGCCAGAAGCGCACTTGAGGCTGCACCGGTAGAAATAATTAATGAGTCCTGTTTCCGTGACCTCAGCAAATGGACAGGAAATAAGTCAGTATTGATTGGGCACAGGCGGGGACGGCGCCAGGGCGGAGGCCGGTGGTTTTCCTGCCTGAGGGAGGCATGGAGGGGCGTGAAGATCCAGGTGTCACAAGAAACCCGCTCAAACCTGCCCAGAGAGAGAGCGAGAGAGCCACTGAAGATGGGAATTAACGTGCTTGATTCTCAAGGGGAAGGGCAGCTTGCGGGATTAATGAGGAAAAATCCTCGCTCTGCCCGCATGCAGTCATGTCTCCTCTCACTGTTTTTATGTATTCAAATGTAAAATTACACTGTGCCTAATGCTTTCCGTATCTGAGAAAATGTGTCAAGCATGGTAAGTAGGAGCTTTAAAATACTTAATCAAATATTAATTTGGCTCTGTTAAGGCAAGTGACTGCCTGGGTTTTATACAGCCTGTATAAAGTATGTTGCTATGGGTCAAAGAATGAGGTTTCTCCTACTCTCACGGGGGAGGGCATATCCCTCCCTCAGATCAAGCAGTTTGTTTCAACACAGTCTTACACAAAATAATTTCCTGGGTTTGTGACACTTCCATTCATTTAAGACAAATAAACATTAATTTGTAAGGCTAGACATGGGCCTTTGGCAGAAAGGAAGAAGGAATGCTCTTTGGTGAGTACAGTCTCTCACCGTGCTAAATAAAATTCAGAAAATACTGGAGAAGTTTTGAACCTCAGTGTGTTGAATTTTAAAGGCAAATTACAGACAGCATATAAGGTGTATCAGAAGCCTGCAATTTGAGACTGTCTCTGGTTTGTTCATAGGAGATGATTTCTGTGGTTTGCATGCATGCAATCTGAGAATGCCGTTGACAAGAAGGCTGAGTTTACATAAATGATCTAGATTGAGACTCAGCTACCTTTCTTCCTTCTGTGGTGTAATTACAGCCCAATCTGGAGACAGCTAGCACAGCAAACAGATTTTATTACATCGTTCACTCAAACATTAAGTGGAGTTATTTCTGTTAAACTCTTCTCCCTTCTTCTCCCCCTGTACTCTTTCCCCTGTCACACAACTTGTTTGTCATAGACCAACGTGTCGGCATTCTGCTGAATGCAAAATATAAATAAAACTGTATCTTCTAAAAATACATTGAAAATGCATCATGCATGATGTATATAATTTTCTGTGTAATATATGCTACATTATACATTGTGTGGGAGCAGTGTCCGGAACTCAAGACTTTTTGAGAATAGCTTCAACACCAGACTGCTTCTTGCCTCCACTTTCTTTCTCTTGCCTGCCCTGGCATTTTCTCTCTTCCCAAGTTTCTGGCACTTCTGCCAGAGTTAGTGCTGTTGCCTGAAGCAGGAATGCTCGAGACAGAACAGGAGCACTGAGAAGCATAGGTTATTCCAGGCAGTGGCAGCCATAGGCATCTGCCTTAGCTAATCACCACACATTTTCACCTGTGAAGGTCCCTGAAGTTCTGAAAACCATGTATTTGAAAGAAATACCTACATTCTGCCAGAGCCATACTTCAGCTTCTATTTTTTCCTCTGGTTAAGAGCTTCTCTTTGACTTAACATCTATGCTAAGGATTTCATAATTATTTAGGGCTACAAGAAGCTTGAGTTTGCTGGAGCCATCTCCCCTCAGTCATCTCCGTTGTGTGAAAAAAAATTCAAACACTAAAACTGCAAGCCTCGTTTTCTCTTTCATAAAAGTACAATTTTTATTTGTACTTTTTACTAATAAAGGCAAATCAGCAAAAATTAATGACTTTTGTGTATTTTATCACCAGAGGGTTCTGATTGCTCTTAAATTATTTTTAACGTTAGTTTAAAATAAATAAATAAAAATTGTCCCTTACCAATATTATCAAGAAGTCTTATATTTAAGATGTTTGCCTGTAATTATTGAGGAATTTTTGTTGTTTTGTTTTCTACAGATGAACTACAAGCAAAGCACTATACCCCTGTATCAAACTCTCAGTTATTCCATCACTGCTGTGTATTAATATACTCAACCACACTCTATGCAATTTCTGAGGAGTGGCGGAACCTTACGGCTGTTCTGGGTTTTTTTCTCTCTGATTCCTTTTCTTTACCCCCCAGAAGGAGGCCAGGGAAAGGGAGGCCTGTGATGTGGGGGGTGGTGGCTGAAGAAACCATTCACACCACTGCAGTCATCCAGCTACTCAACCAGACATACCAATCATAGAATGATAAAATGGTTTTGGTTTGAAGGGACCTTAAAGATCATCCAGTTCCAACCCCTTCCATGAGCCTCCCACTAGATCAGGTTGCTCAAAGCCTCATCCTACCTGCCTTGAACTCTTCCATAGAGGAGGCATGCACAACCTCTTTGGGCAACCTGTCCCAGTGTCTCATCATCTTTACACTTAAGAATTTCTTCCTAATGTCTGAAATCTCAGCTCTTCCAATTTAAAGCCATTACTCTTTCTTCTATGACTACATGCTCTTGTGAAAAGCCCCTCCCCAGCTTTCCTGTAGCCCCCCTCAGGTACTGGAAGGCTGCTATAAGATCTCTCTGGAGCCTTCTCCAGGCTGAACAACCCCAACTCTTTCAGTCTGACTTTGTAGTGCTTCAGCTCTCTGATCATCTTTGTGGCCCTTCTGTGGACTTGCTCAGCAGCTCCATGTCCTTCTTGTGTTGAGAGCTCCAGAACTATCCAGCTGGTCCTCTGGACTATTGCATGGATGCACAAAATACAGGACAAGGTCTCAGTCGCTTTATAAACCAAATTAAATTAATCTTCTACTAAAAGCACAGCTGCAGTGTCTAGAATGGCTCTTTCATAGGTCTGAGATGGAAAATCTTTCAACTGCTTAGTCGAGTATTTCTGACTCCAGAATTGTGGTAGCACTGTACAGATTGTTTGGAAAATGAGATACTTAGAAATGTTGGCTGGAAGGGACTGCAGAAAGTCACCTAGAGAAATCTCGCATTTGAAGTGGACTGTTACCTTAGTGAAATGAGGCAACCAGGTGCCACTAATTGCCAGGGAGTGGGCATGAGCTCCTTTTATTGGCCCCCTAATCCTGCTCATGTGCAGTGGGGGCCTGCCCTAATCAGGCACAGGTGGGCTCAACACAAGCTCATGCCCACTACCTGGCAATTAGTGGCACCTGGTTGCCTCATTTCACTACAGTTACCAGCGTCAAGTCCTGTCTTGGAAGCCACCAGGGATGGAGCTTCCACAGGTTCCCATGCATCGTGTCCCAGTGCTGCTCCACTTTCTTTGTGAAGTTTTCCTGATGTCCAATATGAACCTCCCTCACCATAACAGACAGCCCTTGCCTATTATCCACCACCTGCCACTGCTAAGAATTATTTGGCCCTGCTGTCTTGCCAGTTCCCTGTCCTGCAGCTCTGTGCTGCACTTAATTGCCTGTTAGCCTCCTCTTACCAGCTAGAGCAACCCCAGCCCTATCAGCTTCTCCTGGTGGCCAGGTATGCCTGGCCCTAACTAATGAGGTGTAGTGAAATGAGGCAACCAGGTGCCACTAATTGCCAGGTAGTGGGTGTGAGCTTGTGTTAAGCCCACCTGTGCCTGATTAGGGCAGGCCCCAACTGCGCATGAGCAGGATTAGGGGGCCAATAAAAGGTAAGGCCTGATACACAAACTCAGCTCACACTGGAACTCACAATCTCGGCATGCTGAGCTTTAACAGCTGCCTTCAGCACATCACTACCTTTATTGCTCCACTAGAGCTCATCACCGTCAGGGTGAGGCTTACCTTTTATTGGCCCCCTGGTCCTGCTCATGCGCAGTGGGGGCCCACCCTAATCAGGCACAGGTGGGCTTAACACAAGCTCATGCCCACTGCCTGGCAATTAGTGGCACCTGGTTGCCTCATTTCACTACAATGAGGTCACCCTTCACTTACCTGTGTGACTTCCATATCATCTCAGGCCAGAAGAGGCCAGCTCAGGTGCAGCCTCATAAAGAAGAGAACCCAAAATTTAACCTGAGGTACTGGGTCTTGTGGTGATGGAATTAATTTTCTTCATTCATAGCAACCTTTAAGGTGTTATGTTCTGGATTCATGGCCCAAACATCATTGCTAACACACTGATGTTTCAGATATTGTTCAGCAGTGCTTTTTTAGCTTCACAGCTTTCTCTTCTCCTCACTCAAACACACAGTGAGTACTTTGGAGATGGGTGGGGGGCTGGGAGGGGACACGACTGGGACAGCTGAACCACCTGACCACAGAAAATCTCCACGTCATGTAACGTGATGCCCAGCAATAAAAACGGGATTGGATGTGGGAGTGTTTCAAGGGTCCATTGCTCAAACTGTCTGGGCATTGATCGGTGGTGATTTCTTTGCATCACTTGGTTTGGTTTTGTTTTTCCTTTTACCTATTAAACTGTCTTCAGCTCAATCCATGAATTTTCTCACTGTTACCTTTCTGATTCTCTCTCCCATCCCACTGTGGGGAGCAGTGAGTGTGTGGCTGTGAGGTGATTAGTTACCATCCAGGGGGTGTCCACCACAGTTTTTATTAGCACTTGATGTGGGGATGTGTAGGGTTCAAGATAATAAGACATTTCACAGGAGGGTGCTTGAGGGAACTTACACACTTTTTTAGCTGTTGCTGGTCATCATGTAGACTTACTTGCTCTTAGTACAGATTTACTTCTTCCCTTACCTCTTTCATGTTATGCTCCTGCTCTTGCTGTACATCAAATTTGAGAGCTTGTTAAAGGCTGGGTTTGGCTTTTGCAGTTTGCTGTGTGTGATGTGTAGCACCCAGTTGTGTTTTGCCCTGGAGAGCTATGATGAAAGCACTGGCTCTGAGCCTAATCTGATATTTGGGCCCCCGCACTGCTACTATCCCAGTACTTTGGGAACCATCTCGTGGAGACAATTAACAATTACACCTTTTCCTTTTTTTTTCCGGAGAGGCGATTTGTGGAAGAAACAAAGAATGGCACCTTCCCCTTAATTTTCTGCAGAGTAGGTGCTTTCCACCTTGTTACAATGACTCTTCAGTCTTTTGAACATCCCTGAACAATCAGAATGCTCACATTGTGTCTCACTAAGCTGTTTCCAGCTTTCCCTAAGGCTAATTGACTATTTAGGAATATATCACAGATATATATATCCCAGAGGCAGTCAGATTGTGGGTGGCAAGGTGCGTGGGAGAATACAAGGAGGTATCTACAGTTTTCCCCTTTGATGGTGTGGGACTTGGCACCCAAACAAAGTGCAAGATCCTGATAAAGTGACAGCATTTGTGAAAAGGATGCCCTGGCTATGCTAAAGGGAGAGAACTTCTTGCACTGTGCTGGGCGTGGCCTGCACCTACTGAGTCTGCTTCAGCATTTTCAAGGGGCAGAAGGAATTTCTGAATCTGAGGACGTGCAAACAGCCCCTTGGCTGAGCCAGAGACCCATCTCTCAACTATACCTGTCAGCCCTATAGTCAAGAAGAAAAAGTGAAAGTCAACTTGCTAAGAGAGGAAAAAACTTCTTCTAAGGGAGAACAGGAGGAAGAATCAGGCAGCTGGTTGTGCAGCAGGTCAGTCACAAGAACAAGAGGAGAGCCACAGAAATCATAAATGAGTCAGAAAACCACACATTCCTTATCCCCAAATAAACTGTGAGATAGGCACAAAGATGATAGCTCTGTCAGCCTGGTGAGTTAATTATTACCTGGTTGCTCCAGTACAGGGATACAGGGGCAGACAGTCAGGAACTGGAGAGCAAGGAAGCCCAGAGGGTAGGATCCCTCACGAGGGACTGGGGCATCAACAAAGGGACTGTAAAAGGGTCAATAATCAGCAGTGTCTGGAGGCAGTTCCTGCCAAGCATGAAGGAAAGGTATCCCCTCAAGGAAGATCTTGTAAACTCTCAAGGCAAATGGACAACCACTGGCAGTGGCATACAGTGTCTGAGGGAATTGGCAGTGGCAGAGGTGATCTACAGGTGATCCTGGATGATCGCCGGGCATCTGGAAACCCATATGAAGTCCAGCGCACATGCTCCATGCAGCAGAAGTTTGTATGGAGAGCACTGTCATTTCACACCAGCACCCTGGCACTAGTGACTTGGCCAGACATTGAGGCCCCAGCTATGGGTGGCTTGGCTGGCCAGCTCTAGTGATTCAAAGAGTCTCTTCCAGCCTGACCCTACAGGCCTGTGTCTCAGCTGGGGAAAAAATGTCCCAACAGTTCCTGCTAATCAAAGACAGTATCTTCCTCCTTGTCTGTACCAAGCATCATCTTGGCTATTAAGTGAGCTCGTTACTCAAAGAGAAGTGTAGCAGGGGCACATTCGTGTGGTTCTGTCTGCACAACCATGAGAAGATGAGGTGGGATGGGGAACACACCTCAAACCTAGAAGCTGGAGTATGAGAATTGTGAGGAAAAACAACAGCCAAAAAAAGAGCCTGTGTAGAAAAATTACTGCTCCAGTTGCTGTTGAGGAATTCCCAGACAGAATAGAAGGGATTCTCCTACTTCTGACCTGAAGAAGGGACTTCTGGTTTGCAGTCAGAAGAATCAGGTAATGAATACTCCACCCGGGAATAGAGAGGCTCTGTCTCCCCCAGGCAGAGGAAAGGGGCAACCTGGGGTTTTTTGACTGCATGGATTTGGTGGCCTGTAACACCAGCTCAGCTGGTTGTGCTTCTCCTAATGTAACCCTGCATGAGTCTTGCCATATTTGCAATAAAGAGTGCACACTTGGCCCACAGTCAACTGTCCAACTTGATAAAAGTTGCTAAAAATGTTTTTGTTTTTTTTTTTTTTAGTTTAATGGAAAGATTAAGGAAGCATTGGGGCTTCTTGCCCCAAGCAGTGCTAAAGAAGCCAGACCAGCATTCTCAGGGGTAAACCTGCTGATGAGATCTCACCTTGATTTTATTTCTGAGCAGCCAGTATTTGAATTTTCCTAGATGCAAAAGGCTAACTCAAGCAGTTGTGCCATGCTGCAGATTTATCATGGAAGTAGCTTCTGGGTCAGATCACAAGCTGTCACTACTCTCATCAGCTACTTCAATCCCACAGAAAAGTGAGGCATCAAACTTCTTTTTTTCTTCTTTGTAGTCTTCAAAGTACTTCTACCTGCACAGTGTCTTATGAAAAATAAAAAGCTAAAGCTTTTTAGTCTCTCAAAGGAGTTCAAAGAAAAGAATATTTCCAGTTCTGGAAGTCATCTTTCTGACGGTCTTTGCATTTCTTTTTTTTCCTTTTTCTTTTCAGAAACCAATCCCTAAAATGCATTAATTATTTACATAATTAGCATGTTCGTGTTTCTCTTTTAGGATAAGCCTGTTTTTCTAAAGAGAAAGTAGCCATTAAGCTAAAAGTCCGATTGCAAATGACTCTAAAACCATCAAAAAGATAAAACACAATGCTTGCTCTAAGTTGTGAAGGGGAGAAGAGGGTGACAAACAAATAGGCAATCGATACAGCAAAGCTTCCCGCAGTCACCTTTGTCCGCACCTTCAGGCATTCCTGCTCGCCAGCTCCCGGCTCTGCTGACGAGTTCCCAGGCACCGGCAGCATCCAGAGGAATGTTCGGGCTCCCCCACGTGTAGGAGCTCCGTTCTCTGCAGCACTGGGAGCTGACTTCTATCCCGTCTTATTTGCGAAAAGATTTTTAAATTTTTTTTATTTTATTTTAATTTTTGTCAGGGTTACATCTCTTGAGGAAAGGGGGCCTTTTCCTCCAAACTAGACCCAGTGACAAGACAACTTACTGAACTGTAAAGCAGTATTGTGTAGACTTCATGAGGAAACTGCAAGTCCATCTGCAGTGGAAAAGAGGGATTGGACCACATGGGGAAGTTGCTCTTGGATAACAGTGACAGACAGGTGTCCTACTGATAACTAAAATGGCAGCTCTCAGATTTACCCGTTTCTTAAGAAATGTATAAAATAAAACAATTATAAAATTCAATTTGATGCATATCCTGATGGCAGAATTTCAATTTTGCAGCATTGTTATAAAAATGTACTTTTTTTCTTTTTTATCCTATTCTATTTTTTCTTTATTCCTTTACTCCTTCCCCCAAGCAACAAAGATTAAAAATACTCTGCTTTATTATTAGAACAATGGTCAACATTTTTATTTTCAAAATTTTATACAGAAGTGTTTTACTTGCACCAAAAACAGGATCTTAAATATGGACTTCTTTTATGCCTTTGACTTTTACAGTAAATGACATATATCGACTGTAGGGCTCAAATTTTAACAGTTACTAAGTAACAAATTATAAAAATTAAATGTTATGTATAAGTAATTAGAAAAATCTAAAACAAGTCGTAATACAGTAGGGGTTTTTTTTACACCAGAAAAACACTCATTTTAAAAAGCTTTACTTTACAGATGAGCATGATGCTCTCTATATCTGGGCACAGAGTGGTTGGAGAGCAGCCAGGCAGAAAGAGACCTGGGAGTTTGGATTGACAGGAAGCTGAACATGAGCCAGCAGTGTGCCCAGGTGGCCAAGAAGGCCAATGGCATCCTGGCCTGTATCCAGAACAGCGTGGCCGGCAGGTCCAGGAAAGGGATTCTGCCCCTGTACTTAGTGCTGGTGAGGCCACACCTCGAGTCCTGTGTTCAGTTCTGGGCCCCTCACTTTAGGAAGGAGATTGAGGTCCTGGAGCAGGTCCGAAGGAGGGCAACCAGGCTGGTGAAGGGACTCGAGCACAGATCCTATGAGGAGAGGCTGAGGGAGCTGGGGCTGTTCAGCCTGGAGAAGAGGAGGCTCAGGGGAGACCTCATCACTCTCTACAACTCCCTGAAAGGAGGATGTAGCCGGGGGGGTTGGTCTCTTCTCCCAGGCAATTCTCAGCAAGACAAGAGGGCACGGTCTTGAGTTGTGCCAGGGGAAGTTTAGGTTAGATATTAGAAAGAATTTCTTTTCGGAGAGGGTGATCAGGCATTGGAATGGGCTGCCCAGGGAAGTAGTGGATTCTCCATCCCTGGAGATATTTAAAAAGAGACTGGATGTGGCACTCAGTGCCATGGTCTGGTAACTGCAGCGGTAGTGGATCAAGGGTTGGACTTGATGGTCTCTGAGGTCCCTTCCAACCCAGCCAATTCTATGATTCTATATGGCCAGCTTCTCTGAAACTGAGCATGACTGGGAAATGAAGCATTTTTCCCTCTTGGCTAGCTTTGATGAAAGCTCTCCAACTTGCACATTGTGTCTGAACATTTCTTCATTCATAGCATGTGCCCATTGAACACTGTTTTCTGTTTGCTGCATGTCAGCTGTACTATTTATAAGCTAGTTGAACAATGCTAACTAGAGGCAGTAAAAGGTGTGTATTTCATATGCAAATCACTGGCAATAATTTTCTACAATTATACTTAGTTGCTTGCATCATTATTTTCAGCACCAAGATTAAAAAAAATGGGTTTAGCAGGAGAACATTGCAGGAAAAAAGTGTCTCTATCAGTAAGACTTATTTTTAATCTAACAATTTTGGGGTTTTTGTCAACCTATGGAAGTTAGTATGTTAACTTTTTGTGTCAGTGTACAAAAACTGTGTATGTCACTATCTCTGATCAGATGCTGTATGCCCACAAGCTATAGGTGGCTTTTAGATGTAAGTATGCTATGGTAAAGTATCTTTGCAGGAAAATAAACAGGATTTAAACATCTAGAATTTCTTAAAGACAACTTCTGCTGCTGAAAATGGTCCTGTTACTAATGCCTGGGACTATTTTTTATATAAACTTTTATGAAAAGTAACTGCTTTAAATCACATTCTATTATAGAAAAAAACACTAAGCACAAGTGGGGGTTTATCTGTCCTTCTTGTGAACCCAGGTCTCCACACCTATATTTTTTATTTTCAAAAAATTAGTCCAGATTAAATTTTCCAATTTCAAAGGCAAATCTGTGTTCTGTTGGATAAAATGCATACACTTTTTAAACATGAGATTGTTCTCAAAGTCATTTCTGTAGGGTATTACTGGAGTATACTAGATAGGTTGAAGCATCTAGTAGTCAAACCAGAGGTCTGTGTTAATGCAAACCCAGAAGGGAAGACTCCCATCCACCCAAAGAATTCAGTTCAGGAGTAGCTTTCAAATAGTAATGAGAATAAAGACCAAAAAGGAATTGTCATAGCTGCTAAGACAGTGACTTCTTTGTGAAAGGGACTGTATAACATGATGCTCATGATAGAAGCAGCTGGGACTCAAAAAGCCTAGAAAGGCTGTTTCAGTTTCAGGCTCTGAGACAAAGAGTATTCCTTCTATAGGGAATACAATATGAATACTACTGCTTCCACTAAAAAAAAGGAGGTGTTTACACAAGAGAAAAAATACAGGAAAACAGCCAGCTGAATTATCAAAGAATCCTAGTTTTCTACATTGATAACAAACAAAAAAGTAATTTTTTTACTTGAACATCACAATAACATATGAGGTTTCAGAGCAGAACCAATGGCATGGTAGGGGACTGAGTGTTAAGTGTCCAGAGAACCCTGCTGTTTGCACTTGACTGGGAGATGTGGACATCTTTGAAAGAAAGGAGTTTTAAGGCTGTATTTACCTCTTTTGGAAGGACCACAGAATTTTGGCGAGTAGACATAATATTATGGTATGTTTGATCATTCATAGTTATGGTGCAGATAATACAGTGACTGTGCATTAAGTGAGCATTACTTCTTTTGAAATGCAAAATTGTGGGACAGTGTACAATGGTGCAGTTCTTGGCTAACCAATATGAAGAGAACTGCAATTTAATTGCCAAGAAATTAAAAGAGACTTATGTTTCCAAGAGTGAAATTGCTCAGATTTGGCAGTTTTTAAGCAGTTAGGGCTGCAAACGATGCATAAGTAAGCTGTTGCCACACAGAAGGAGATTTTAGGTTGTTCACTGGATTAGTTACTCTGTTCTTGAAGCTCCTTTACATTCTTACTTCATCTGCTATTGCATCTTTGATCTAATTTTTATTTTAAGCTTTTAAAACAAATTTCCCTTACTTTGGTTCTCAACTGTTGCGTATCTGCTGCCTTGCCAGCATGCTCCCATGCTACTTCAAGCTGGAAAAGTTTTTTTTCTTAATGAATGTTCATTTCATAATTTTTTTTCCTATTTCCTCTTGAGTGTAAGATTTTCAATCCACATGCACTTTGGAAATGAACAAGATTCAAATTCAAAGATGCCAGGTGGATTCTCTATCTTGATATTCTTGGTATCCTCGATTCAGCAAGCAATGCAGCTACAATTATTTCTTGCCCGTCTTTGTGAAGTTTAACTAAACAGCAATTCTGAGAAGTTTCCAAGAGCAACTATCATTGTACCTAGGAACAGCAGAGTATCATCTAACAATTTTGTTTCTGAGGAAAAAAAAACAACCCTGCAATTATACTAATTGACACCCTAAACTAGTGTATCCCAACCAGTGTAGTATGTTGCTGGCAGAACCCTCCAACACTGCTTGCAGCCATAGGGAGTTTAAAAATATAAATGAATATAAATGCCACTTTTCTTTTCTGCCCGGGTTATAACAATGTATGGATATTGCCCGCAGCATGTTGCTTGTTCAGTATTGTTGCCTGTGGGCCAACAGAGGTTCTAAATATTATTGTGCGATGTGTCCTTTCAGTCTGACTGGCAGTGATAAGCATTAAGGAGTATGGAGCTTGTTATCACATTGCCTTATTACCTTTAAATATTTCAGTTTTATAAACTTTATGTTGCAGACCATGTTTTACAGCAGACCAGATGAGTTACTGGAACTGATTTTCTTTAATGATCTTTTCAGCAGTGCCTTTGAGAGTCTTTCAAAGTCCTAAAAATCACTTTAGTTTTTAATTATTACCCAAGGTGAAAGATTTAAAAGTTGTTGGGTTTTTTGTTTTTTTTTGTTGGTGTTGTTTTTTTTTTTAAACCTATTCAGTCTCTTTGAAGTTTATTTATATCCAAGACACGCCTAAATAATTTAAGGTGAATTCCAAGCTGCCTGATTTAAGTACTTTCCCAATTCCTGTGAGTCAGTGCCTGACTGGTAACATCACCCGTGTAAGCCGTCCGGCTGGTCCCTCGCCACAGGGGCAAGGGCAAGCCTGCTTGGCTTCCCTCTAGAGGGCAATCCAGCCCATCTGAACCACAACGAGCCTGTAGGAAACCACAGTAAAAGCCTCTCCCACTCAGCAATCTCCCAGACAAAGCACCCTTCACAGCGGCAGCTTTCAAACAGCATTTGGGTGAAGAAACGGTGCCCGAACAGCTCTCGGGTTCTGGGCTGTCCTATGAGAGGGAGCACCCACCTCTGCTTGCTCCACATGTGGTGTGATGGCAGCAGAGGGATCGCTCAGTCATTCTAAGGGCAGGTAGAAGGGAGCCTGGTTACCAGTGAGGGTTGGTTTGTTTGTTTGAGCAAGGGGCTTGGTTTTTTACTAGGGTCTTTGCATAAAACAAACAAACAAACAAGTTGTTAAAAAACCGCAAAAAGTTGTAAGGAACTGGATCTGCAGACAGGAGTGTGCTCACAGCTAAGGCTGCGTCTCAGCTGTTTCTTTTCTGGCCTCTGACCTTTGCGTCTGGCTGCAAGGTGTCCTACTTCCAATGTGGTGAGGAAAAGTGATAGACGGTGTACTGGTACCATAGAAATAATTTTACAGGATGAAACTGCCAAAATTAGTCGGTGCTGGAAGTGCTTTCAGCACCTCGTGCTGCATCTCTGCCTACTGAGTACTGTAAGCTATTGCAAGGGGCTGCAAGAAAGAAAGAAGCCTTGTGGAAGGATTCGGGTTGGATTCTTGCTTATTCCAAATGTATAAGGCACAGGAAGCAAAAGGGCCTCTCAGTTTCGGATCATTCTCCTGCCCCATGCTTTTGTCCTGATTTTCAGCACGCTGAGCTGTTCTGACTCCCAGCCGAGGGCCTGCTGCAGTGAGGAGCCCTGCCAGCTCTGCTGCCTCTCTGCCAGCACCTTGGTCCCTCAGCACTGCCCAGGGGACCCTCCAGCTGACTGAATCTTTTGAACTTGTACAGAGAGGGCATTCCTGGGGGAGGGTCTGGCACCTTACTGTTTCTAAGTGGAAACTTCTCAGGAGGCTCCATAGTCCACCCTTATACAACTCCATACAACTTTCAAACAGGGCTTAGCTTTCCAGGGGCCATCAGCACGTTGCTGGTGATGGCTGATGTCTAGTTGGAGTTTGGTGGGGTGAAAATGGTCCATTGTGCTCAAGAGCAATGGTGGGTTTTTTCCTAAAGAATACTCTTTCTGGAGCATCTCAGCTCCCCTCCCTGGTGACCTGGAATTTTCCAAAGATTGACGCAGTGTCACTGAGTGGCTTTTGAGCCAAAGGCACAAGGGGGAAAAAACCGAACATTTGAATAAACGACTTGTGTAGCACAAGTTCAAATTGTGGAAAAAAAAAACCAACATGGGACTTGTCTGGCTGGGAAGCCAATCTAAGCTTGCTACCTGCATTGCCTGGAGACAACTCGGTTCACTCCCTTTTCAATGAATGCTGTTATTGCAACAATACGCTCATCCTTCTTTATGCTTAGCTGAGGCCCTTCAGGTCTCCTCCTGGGCTTGGGTCCCTGGTAGCTACAATGCCTGGGGCCAGCACTATAGAGCAGAAATGAGGTGGAGTTCAAACTGGCAAGTATTTTCTCAAGGGCTCTGAAATTGAGTTTGGGATTCCACCGGCTGGCTCTTGCCTTATGGTTGCCTTTCCTTATTCCCACTAAGTAGAGCATTAAGTAAAATCCAGCTGAGATCTAGAAGTACTTAGCAGCCAGCCCAGGTGTTAAAACATGTACCCTTTAAGTAAACACTCAGCCATACAGTAAAGGGAGGGGGAAAAGCATGCGATAATCTCCAGCCCTGATGGTGCTAACTGGAAAGCTCTCCTTATCTCTAAGGAGTGAATGAACTGCGAACTGCAGAACCCTTGTCTTGTTAATAAAAATATATCCTTCATCCACGTGATTCATCAGAGGAGTCCTAATGCTGGTTGTTCCTGCTTTAAAGGACTCCTTTAAACAGCTGTCTATTAATAACAATAATAAAAAGAGCAGTCAAAGTTTAAATCAACAAACTATTATCTGTTAGGATTATTCGTGGAACATGACACTGTAAGCATGCCAGAAGTCCTAAATTCCAATTTTAGAAGAGCAACGTAAGTGGAAGAAAAAGATTTTAGAGAACTGCTTCTAAGGGAAGAGCTGAAAATCTGAAACAGTGATGATCTTTTAAGAGCCAACTTTTGTATTGTTCAGTCCTGAGGAAACAGGAAGTAGCTAGAAAATTGATGAGTTATTTATGGGGCAGATTTATCTACTTTTTTTTCCGGACAAGTTATTTCTCAATTCACTTGGATGTCTTTATATTTGCTTCTACTAAAAAAAAAAAAAAAAAAAAAAAAAAAAAAAAAAAAAAAAAAAGGCTTCTCATAAGGAAATGCAGTTTCAGAGATAACAAACAAAAGATTTATCTGTCAAATTCACAGCAGTGCTCAGAGCTCATGTGTTCTACCTGCACATTTGCTGCCGATTGCCTGGAGTGTACTTGTCTCGCTACTTTCATTTGACACATCCTTCACGCTGGAAACCGTCACTCTTCCTGGCAGGATCCATCCTCACCTATTTATTTTATAATAAAGTAACACCTTTGGTTTAAATCCTTTTACTCCGGAAAACGTGGAACAATTACGGTATAATGAGAGTACTTGGCTTTTATTAAAAGGCGAAGTGAATCTGTTCAATAGAAGTGGCAGCACCAGCTGAGTTTATTGTGTAAGTAAAACATTACATGAAAAGCTGTCAAGTTTGATTTGTTGCTAATTTCAGTGACATTACATATAGCCAAAAAATGTAACTGCCCTAACTGGCCCTAGGTTAGAAAACTGGACTTCCGTCTCCCACATTTTTTTTATTTTTTTTTTTTTAAATCTTGGGACTGTTTTTCTGCAAGTTGTTAGTAGAAAGGGCACGTGCGATTTGCCAGGCTAATGTAATGTCTTACGTGCTCCTGTCAAATTGAGGGAAGATAAAAATCTACAAGGATACTTAATTAAAGAAGAATGTGATCTCTCTTTTATAAATCATTGCTGCCACCTGCCCCCTCAAACGTGAAGCGTGGAAACTACCTCCTGTTAAAACGGTGCAGGAAAAAAGGAGCATCAGCTCCCTAAGCTCGGACGCGAATTATCCCAACTTACTGAATTCACTTGGGTTTTATTTTAGGTGTAGGCTCCAGCCTAAACTGGCACCGAACACTCCCCTGCTTGGCAGTACGCAGCCCAATCCAGGCTACCGCTGCGGACAGAGCTTCACCGCGCCGTGTCCGGCGGCGCAGGGACCTCCGAGGGCAGCCTGACGGGTGCAGCCGGTGGCCACGCCGGGGCTACACGCCACTGTCACAGCTCATCGGCGTGACCGGCTCTCCCGGCGTCCCCCCACGCACCGCCCGTGTCGCTGCCCCGGGGTGACCCACGGGCATTACGGCGAAGGGATTTACGTAAAAGCTCCACAGCCAGCGCCCGAACACCCGGGCAGGCTCCCGCCGCGGGCGGGGATCGGGAGCCGCCCGGCAGACCCTCCGCCCGGGATTCTGCCGCTGCCTCGGATGACGCGGCGGAGCGGCACCGGCTGTCCCCGGCCCGAGTGTCAGCGAGACACGAGTGGGTCGGTGGGGACCGGCCGTTTCTTCTCACCTCCCGGGGGGGGCTGAGGGGGAGTAACGGCCGCGGGGCCGCGCGGCCACGTGCTCGCCGCCTCCCGTCACCGACCGTGGCCACGCGGCGCTGGCCGCCGGCCGCGCGCGGGCACGGTGCCCCTCCGCCCCCTCCCTCCCCGAACCTCCGCTGCCCCCCCCCTCTCAGCGGTGTCCTCCGCCCCACACCCCCGCCGCCCGCTGGGATGGGGTTGGTCGCGCACCCGCACCCGCTCTCCCACCGCTTCCCCGCGTGCACGTGCGCGGCCCGCCACGGCGCCCGGCTACGTGTGACGGCGCCGCGGCCACGCGAGACGGCGGCCGGCGGAGCCACCCGGCTCTGCCACTGCCTGCGGGGAGCGCGCCCCGTCCTTGTCACCTTCACCCACCCCCCCACACCCCACCGGGGCCCTGTCCTGTCCGAGCCGTGGCCCCACGTGCAGCCGTGCCCGGCGGGTGCTGGGGGACGGGAAGGGCGCGGAAACGGGGGAGAGCGCCCGGTGGGGGCGGGAAGTGTGGGGGGGAAGGGGTGGAGGGGGGGACCGCTGCCCGCGCGGCGCCGAGTGGGCGGCGGGGCGCGCGCGCGCGCGCGGGGTCTCCAGTGGGAGTCGCGCGTTCCCTGTGGCGGCAGCGGGGAGGGCGGGAGGGGGGTGGGAAGGAGGAGGGGGAGGGGGGAAAGCGGCGGCCCTGCTCCTGCTCCTCCTCCCCCCTCCCCTCTCGCCTCTGCCCCTGCCCCGGGGCGGCGGGTGGCGCTGGCCACGGCGGCTCAGGGCTCAGTGTCCTTGTGCGGAAATGACACACGGTCCCGTCACGTCACGCGAGAGCGCAGCGCGCGGACCCTCGCACACAAAGAGCGGGGGGGAAAAGCGGGCACCAGAGGCGGCCGCTCCAGCCGCCCTCGCCGTCCCGGGGCTGCCGTGTCCCCTGGCCGAGCCGAGGTAAGTCCGGCTGTCGCCGCTCGCCGGCTGGGCTGCGGGAGGGGCGCCGCTCCGCGCAGCACCTCAGCGGGCAGCGCCGCCCCGGCGGGTAGGGGAGGGAACGGAGAAAGGGGCCGCGCCAGCGAGAGAGCGAGCGGGGAAGCGGGAGGCGCGGGGCCGGCCCCTCCCCCCCCGGCGGCGGCGGTTCGGGCCCCCTCCGCGGGGCGCGGACTCCCGGGCTCGGGGGGACCGGGGGGAGGGGGCTCTTTGTTCGTGGCTTGGAACGTTGCTATGGCGCCGCGGGGCGCGGGAGGGAGAGGGCGCCCGGGCCCGGGAGTCTCCATCAGCGGGGGCGGGGGATGAGGAGTGGGGGAGAGTGGAACGGTCACGCCGCCGTCACCTCCAGCCTCACCTTCTCCCCTCCCCCCACGCTCGCCGGCCACATAGATCCGCCCGGGCAGGGGTTCGGACCGGAAGCACCAACCGCCGCCGCCGCCGCCTCGGGCTCGTGGGTCTGACCGCGGAAGCGGCCGCGGCCGCCGCGTGCGGAGCGCGCAGGGCGTCCTCACCGCAGCGCCCGCCCCCGGGCGGGGCCTCGCACCGCGCCGCTCCCACGTGGCCGCCGCCGCCCCCCGCATCCCCCGCCGCGGGGAGCCCCGGTTGGGAGGGGGGCGGCAGGGAAGCCCCCCCCGCCCCCCTTCCCGCGGGACGGGCGAGCTGGCTGTAGGCGGTGCCGCCCGTTGTCCCCTGGCGGTACCAGTTCCCCTGCCGCCCCGTGCCCGCCGGGGCGCCGCGCGGTGGCTGAGCAGGAGCCCGGTAAAAGCGAGAGCTGGGGTCAGGCCCCCTGCCCGACAGAAACGGCGGCGGGAGCGTGGAGAGAGGGGGTGGGTGGGGGGTTTGCGGCGATCCGTGTCTGTTCTGAGCGGGTGGCGGGGAGCGGAGAGGGCTGCGGCGGGGGAACCGGCAGCCTGTGCCCGGATCACCCGCTGCCTCTACCCTACTTTCCCCTGCGGTATGTCCCCACAGCCCTTTGTAAATAGAAGGGAACAAACTCTGAACCAGCAGAATGCGAGCCGGCGGCGGGCCAGCAGCCATGTGACGGCTCCCACATAGCGTTGACGCAGTCCCCGAGCTTTTTGGATGGAAGTGAGGGGTAGAGTTTGTCGCTGCCACCTATAAAAAAACAGTGTATGCCCGACCCCTGGGGCACGGACATTTAAACACGGAAAGAAAAACTTTTTCCCTGCTTCTAGCAGATGCCTAGTCATCAGATTACGAATTTACATGGATTATTACATCTAATAAATAGTTGACGATATATGTTGATTAATTTTTCTTTGCTGTTAAATCAAGCTTGACCCTGGACCAGCTACACTTTAATATTTTTCCTAAGTATTTTCGTAGCTTAGGTAAGCCCAGCAAACAAAAATAAAGAAGGTTTGGTTGCAGGTTGGAGGAGATTTTAAATTGTCTGGTACGAAGTTCAGATGGAACACTATTTTAAAATAAAAGCAAAGAACGGAGGTAGAAGGATCAAAGCATTGAGGAAGACAAAATGTTTCTAATAAGCAACCTACCTAAAGCAAAACCAAGTTGATGTATTAATGCTGAAAATAAATTAGGTTAGTATTGTGCTGACCGGTGCAAGATTAAATTGGTATTTGAAAAAGTGCAAGGGACAGGTTGAGAAAACTTCTGCCTCAGGCAACTTGCAGGAAAACTGAGAAGAGTGGGGTTTTTTTTGTTGTTTCGTTTTGTTTTAAATTTAAACTACATCTGCAGATGTAAGTAAAATGAAATTTTAAAAAGACCCAAATTGGGAACATGCCCTGTAAGCCCTCTTGGCAAAATGCCGTTGTTGTAGGCTGGCTTCAGAGGAGACTTGAGGCTTCCTATCCTCCTCCACAGGGCAGCAGAGGTTTTCAAACTATGTTAAGTATAGGGACTTTATTGTCTGTAAGTGTAATGCTTCCAGCAGCATCTGCTAATTATTTTAAGAATATTTTTTCATATTTTTAGAAATTGTTATTCATGTATTTATAGTTGAAACACCATTTAAATGCTGGAATACTGTTTTGTAAGATACTCAGTATTTCGAGTGTTGGTACTAGATAACAAGAAGAAATTTTTCTCAAAAGCTCCACTCCTGGGTCACTAGCAGCACCGTACTATCTCAAAATTGATAGAACTGAAAGCATCTGCTCTTAATATTCTTTATATTATCTATTTGCATTTTGCTCATTGTGCAGCTAACTGCAGCAATACTCTTATTTCAGTTTAGGATGGGTAGTCAATTTGAAATAAAATATTTTAAATTTTTTAAAATTAAATTGGTTTCAGGTATCAGACTTCTTCAACCTGCCACCTTTCCAAGTGCCTTCCCAAGCCTTTTCAAATTTTTTGCTCAGGAAAGTCACAAGTTTAAAGGAAACCTGACTAAATAGATAGAAAGTACAGTTAGGTGTACAAATCAAACAATACCCCTTCCTTCCTCAGTTTTTGTCTGTTCTAATAGTTTTAGGTGTAATTAGTAATATTGGAAGTAATGTAGTTTCAGGAAGCATACTGACAGTGACCCTGTCAAGGTATTTTCCTATTCTGAACCAAGGAGTGTAGTGATGAGGCTCTCAGCAACAGAAAGGAAGAAAATAAAGATATTAATGCCCAGGAAAAGATGCAGTTTGTTTTTTTGAGAAGGCCTAGTAAAAATGCTGTAATGTGTCCCATGGAATTGAACAGAAAGCAAACATTGCCTCTAAGAAATGTATTTTACAGTTCAGTTTTGGATTGGTATTTATGTGTAGTTCATTTGAATTGAATTTGCATTGTTTTTTACAAATTAGAGGAATCAAATGTACCCTGAGGATAATTGCAATGCTGAAATTACTGAACTTAGTGCTACAGCTGGGAAGTAAAAGACGCAGATTACATGGCTCCCAAAGCAGAACCTGGAACTCTGGGCTTGCTTCTCATCCCAATGGGAAAGCTTTCCCGGATACAGCCTGGAGAGCCTCACGCATCCCGACCTGGAGGCAGCCTGAGCAGAGGCGGGTGCCTTCAGTCCTGCCTCCCCTGGGGCTGCACGGAGCTCTCTTGGGAGCGGGTGTTCACACTTCTCATTTCAAAGCATTCTACAGGAATCGTTCCTCTAAAACACCATCAGGGATGGCATTTCTTGCTGTCACCAGGTGGATAGAGCAGCCCCCTGCTCACCTACAGCATGAGACAGAGCCACTTCCCCTGCCCACACCAGCTTCCGAGACTGGGCTTCCCTTGGGAAGCACTGGTTGCCTCCTGTGTTTTGTCCAGTGTGAGGAGCAGGACCTCAGACACTTGACTGGTCAGTGTCTTAAAGACTAGATAATAATTGTCCCTTGCGGAGGATGATTATATATACAATAATTTTGGTTGGCTGTGAGTAAACCACAGTCTTAATTATGTAGCATAGTACCATTGTTGTTTTGTGATAATGTCCTGTTACAGGAAAGCATAAGTAAGAGGAGGTGCTACTTTCAGCTATTAAACAGCAGTTCAATGCACAAGTCTTGTAAAGTTTAGCCAGTGTTACCTCCTTGAAAAATCAGGTCTTTTGATATTCCCATCATTTATTGAACTTCACTCCTCCAGAACAGGTGACCTAGTGTTGCATGTTTCACTGCATGCTTAAAACAAGGGAATTGAGCATCTAATTCCACATATGCCATTAAACACAGTGTTAGTAGCAAACACTTATTATCTTGTCTTGACCAAAATATAAAGGACAATTCATCTTCAGAAGCAAATGATACTCAAGTAGAATACTTTTCATTGAAGCCCCTGAATTGTGTACATGAAGCTGTGTACCACTGTGAAGTTTTAAAATTAATAAACATCTCATATGTCTAAACCCCTGTATTGTATGCAAAAGGAAGGGTCTGCCCTGGATTTTGGCCAAGGGCTTCAGGTTGTCCTGCCCAGTCAGTGATTTCATGCCCAAGGAGAAGATTCCAGACCTTCACAAGCTAAAGATCTGGCTCAAGATGAACGGAAAGCTTAGGCAGGAGGGGGAAACCTCCTCTATGACCTTCTCCATCCCTTACCTGATGAGCTACATCAGCAAAATAGTCACCCTGGAAGAAGGGGACTTGATTCTGACAGGGTGTCCTGAAGGAGTTGGTTCTGTGCAGGCCAGCAGTGAGATAGAGGCTGGGATAAGTGATGTCCTCTCTGTGTGGTTCAAGGTGGCACAGCAAAAACATAGATCTTAACTGGGAGCTGGGCTGTGACCCTGCCTGCCTAGGAGGCTCTTCTGGGGACATCTGGTGAATGAAGAGACACACAAGCTGTACGTTAAACATTCTTTTAATAACATGCTTGTCCCAAAATGGGGTCTGTTTACCTGGTGTGCAATAATCAAATCTGCACGCAGAGTTGAGGTATTTCTTTGTTCTAGTTCTGTGCAGAAAGAGGTGACAGGTGGTAAATCCCCAAAGGGATGTGTTCCCCATCACACAGGGTTTCTTTTATTACCTGAAAATGGAAAATTATCTCTAAGTATGCCAGTATAATTTTTTTACTTGCTTGGTTATCTAGTTCTTCTCTTGGGAAGGCTTCTGCTTTTCCCTATGAATGCTCATAGCGTAGGGGACTTTTTGTGAGTAGGGGGTCCTTCAGCCTGAAGAAGTACATTTGAGTATGTTAATAAGGCAAGTTCACAGTAAGTTTAATTAGTCATTGTTTTCTAGTATCTGTTTTACTTAGTGCTTAAGACTAAAGACTTGAGCAGTTAGCATCTTCTGTTCAACTCTTCACACCAAGATCCATATGAACAACTCCCCTTGCATTGGTCATGCTGAACTGTGTTTTTCAACATTCTTATAGTTGATACTGAAGAATTAGAGACATTCCATAGAATCATAGAATTGGCTGGGTTGGAAGGGACCTCCGAGATCATCAAGTCCAACCCTTGAACCACCATTGCGGTTGCTAGACCATGGCACTGAGTGCCACATCCAGTCTCTTGTTAAATATATCCAAGGACGGAGAATCCACTACTTCCCTGGGCAGCCCATTCCAATGTCTGATCACCCTCTCGGTAAAGAAATTCTTTCTAATATCCAACCTAAACTTCCCCTGGCACAACTTAAGACCTTGCCCTCTTGTCTTATTGATGGCTGCCTGGGAGAAGAGTCCGACCCTCCCTGGCTACACCCTCCGTTCAGGGAGTTGTAGAGAGCGATGAGGTCTCCCCTGCGCCGCCTCTTCTCCAGACTGAACACCCCCAGCTCCCTCAGCCTCTCCTCATAGGGTCTGTGCTCGAGTCCCTTAGGTGCATTCAAAAAGCAGCATCTACACATTTACCATGCATTAATGAACTGAACAGTACAGTGCTATGCAACCATTTAAATTTAGCAAAAATTTAGCAAAATTCTGTAAAACTGATGACAGGCATTCTTGTTATTATAGTGTATTAGTTAAGTATTAATTTACATGTGTAAGTGTAATTAACAAGTGTTATGAAATCAGAATGGTTTTCCAAATACAGCATGTCTGCACTTTTATAGCTTTTTACATGGTTTTCACACTTTCTTTTCATCTGTCAGATGTTAATATACTAGATATGGAAGTCTGAAGAATAGAGTTGCATTTTTAGTTACAAACAGCATTTTTAGTTACAACAGTGCTTTCCTTTCTGATGGATTTTTTTTTTTTAAGTCAGAATTTGAAAGTGATCACTTAGACTTTGTTTAAGAATTATTGCAAAGGCAGAGAACTGCCTAGATCTTACATTATCAGCAAGATCTTTGCTCTTTGCATTGTGTTTTTAAAATGGTCTCAATTGTAAGATGGGTAGTGAAAGCATCTGCCAAGACCAGCACATGATTAATTGTTAGGGGGTAAGGAGGAGGAGGAGAATGGGATGGTTTAACTTAGGCTTATGGTTCAATTCTGTTTTATGTATCAATAAGTAAGTACACTTTTATTGCTACTTTTAAGTGGCATTATGCATTATATACTAGATGATATGTGAAATACATTTAGAGGGTGAATTGCAGTTTGCTCCGTTACTCATAAAAACTATGGACCCAAGTGCTTTATATGCTGGAGGCTTCAGTGTGTATTTCAGGTAGGCACATTTTTAAAAAATGGAACACAATTTTTTTGTCTACTTGAAAAATGCAAAGAGAAGCATCCCAAAACCTCATTTTTAAGGTATCCTCCTTTGCTTTGGAACCCACAGCATTGTGCTATGCATTGGATTTCTGTTAACCATGGGTAATACCATTTCAGCGTCAAATGTTGTTACCAGAGTGGTACAATTAAGTGTCATAACCTGGTAAGTCCTTTAAATAGAGGCATTTTTCTAAATGATACCAATGGAAGTAGGGAGTGTTAGGTTCACTCATTCATTCCTTACATAGTCTGATGAGAAGAAGGGAGAGTGGGATCACTGGGAAGGGAATTTGGCCAATAGTGGCAGTCATGGTGTGATGGGGACCCCCCTACTTCTTTTCCCAACCTGTCATGCCCTGACCCAACACTTCTCTTTCCACCTGCCCTCTTACGTGTCTTAAACTGCTGATTTACCTAAGCTGCAAAATCAAAAGCAGGAAAGTAAAAAAACAAACAAGAAAACCCACCACCAAAACCAAGCCAACAAGTTTTCTGGCTCCCAAATACCATTTTAAATTGTGTTATTGGTAAGTGAAGTGCCCTACATTTGTTTATGACTGTCCTCTATGACAATCCCAAAGTACTGAGCATGTTCTGAAAATGGTTGTTGAATACTCAATAGGTCAGGTGCAAAGGAGTTCCTAGCACAACAGTCCCAGTCGGGCGTAAAAGGTTTTGTGTATGTGGTCTACCAGAAAAGTGTTGTCTAAAATCTATAATCATCTACAAGTTAAGCTGGTAGCTGAGTGGGATTTCTGGATCTTGCTGCAAATCAAAAAAAAAAAAGGTGGCAAATCAGACACACTTAAATTGGTGTCTAGAGTTATACTGCAATTCATATTCACTTGCTTTTGAAGTAGCTTCACTTGAAACAGGACAAAATACTGTATACTGCAAGGCTTATCATACATTTTGAAAAGAACAGTATCCTTGTTTACAGGATTGCAAATCTGGGTATTCACTTCTCATAGAAGAATAAAGATATCATCACTTTGAGGAAAAAAAAAAATTTTGGCTTACCTTTTTTAACTACTTCACAAGTGTCAGGAGTGTGGGTGAGTGTGAGGGACAAAGGGAATGTTCGTGTCTTCCCAGGTGACTGCTGGCATCCTCCAGGCTCCCTTGCATGGCACCTAGCAGTGGGTCAGCACAGGTGTCTGTATAGTACCAGCACCAGTAGCTATCAGGGCAGTTTAGATGAGAAGGTGAATGCATGCTGATACATCAGCAAGGTGCTCATTTTCAGACACAGATTATATAGAAATTTTAAACTACATGCACAGAGGAATTGTAGGCAGTAAAATCCAATGATTTATTGTTTGCTTTGTGAGGATGAGATTCGTTTACTTCCTTGATTGTTGAATTTGTCCAGCTGCCACAAATCTTCCTACATTAGATAGTTTTAGGCCATTACTGTACTAGAAGCAGACTGCCATTAATCAAAGCAGAGTCTCTTTTGAAGAAAAAGTGAGAGTATGAGCTATTTGCTTCATTTCTCATGTTCAGAGGTGAAAGTTCCATAGTTAGGGTTATAACAGTTATTCTTTCTGAGTGGTTTATCCATGTTTCAGCATAAGAATAGATAAACATTTAGTTTACCTATTGTATGCCTGTTCCGTTGGGTGTCTGAAGTGTTCACACATTCTTTGAAACTTAACTTTATGCATCAGATAGAAAATGAAGAACCCAGAGAAAATGCTTCTAAAATAACTTGCTTCACAAATTAAAATATTTACAAGCAAAATCCTAAAATCTGCAGTTTAAGGCTTATGTTTAGATTTTGTAAAGAATGATATTTTTGGCCAGTGGAAATACTAGAAGTTTCAGCTAAAAGTTAGAGATAGATGTGCTTAGGCTACAGGACCAATCAACTTCATTAGATCAGGGTCTGGCTGTTGAGGAAGCTGTTGTTGCAGGTGTTTGGTGTGTTTTGGAATCCTCCTTCCAAATCCCTTTTTCACCAGAAACAGGATGGACTGCAGTATCCATCTGTACCCCAGCAAGGTAAAGTTGCCAAGGCCAGTTGCTGTACCAGTTACAGCTGCAGACCTGAGCTCCCAACCTTAGCACCAGGTGTTTACCCCTTCCTAAAACTGTCTTGTAGGTAGCATTGAGTCATTATTAGGCTAAGGAATCATAGAACGTGCTGAGTTGGAATGGACCATCAGGATCATCAAGGCCAACTCCTGTCCCTGTGTAGGGCACCCCCAGAGTCACACCGTGTGCCTGAGAGCATCATCCAAACACTGCTTGAACTCAGACAGGCTTGGTGCTGTGACTATTTCCCTGGGAACCGTCCTTGTGGGTGAAAAACCTTTTCCTAATATCTAACCTAAACCTCCCCTGATTCAGCTTCCTAACACTTCCCTGAGTCCTGTCTTCAGTCACAGGAGTGAAGAAATTGGTGCCAGTCCCATCTGTTCCCCTCATGAGGAAGCAAAATACTGTAATGAGGTCACCCCTCAGCCTCCTTTTCTCCAAAATGAACAATCCAAGTGACATTGGCTGCTCCTCATAGTCATCCATCCCAGACCCTTCACCATTCACCATCCTTGTTGCTCTCCTTTGGATGTTCAACAGCTTGATGTCATTACTATACAGCAGTGTGCAAAACTGCACACAGTACTCAAGGTGAGGCCATACCAGCACAGAGCCTCCTTTGCCCAGCTGGTGATGCTGTGCTTGATGCACCCCAGGACATGGTCCTCCTGGCATCCAGGGCACACTGCTGGCTCATATTCAGCTTGATAAGGATGATAAATATAGTAATTTTCTGTTTGGAAAAAAAATAATGTAAGAATTAAATGTTTGTTTACCCAACATGACAAGGGATAACTGTAAGGTGTTTGCTTTACTGGGTGATTTCTTACTTGATTGCTTTTGACACAACTTTAAGTTCTTGTCTGTCTTTTTTCTCTGGCTTTGTTTACTCTCAATCTGGGGCAGAGTGCTACTTCAAAATAGGTTCTTATACTGCTGCCTCTTCTACAGCATTCTATTTCTTATTATTCCTAAGTACAGATTCACTGTAAACAGTACTTTAAAGAACACAAAATGTTTTATCTTGAGTGGACTTCAAAAAGTCAACAAGATTATTGTTAACCTCATGTGGACAGGCACACCCCTGTTTCCTTCTTCCCATAGGATCTCATTTCTTGTGGAAGCAGTGATATAATTGCTTTGTTGATATCTGTGTGTCTGCTCACTACTCACTGGCAAGTCCATTGCAACCCAAATTGGAAGTGAGATGGTAGTGTAAATAGATGAAAGGTGGAGTTTCATTAAATGCTTGACCCAAGCCAGAGAGATTTTAATACCTCTTTTCTGTGCCAAACCTCATGCATGCTTCTGGGCTGGGCTTTATTACTTGCCTTACTGTTTCCCTCTCTGAATGAAAAGAAAAGCAACCTGGCAAATTAATAAATTACTTGTTTTCTGTAAGTTTATCAAGCTGGAACAGCTCACTGAAGGTTAGGAGGGGAACCCATCCTTGGCCAAGGGAGCTGGTGGGACTTATGAGAAAGGAAATCACAGGGGGATTGACAGGGGGAAGTTGACACCTGACTCTTGACAGATGGTGTTACATGTGCTTAATTTTCTCATAACACCTGTTATTACAAATAAATCTTTTTTTGTAAGTAAGTAATAAAACTTTTCTTCAAATATGTGAAAGTGTTTTGACTTAATATTTATTTGACCTGAACTTGGGCTAGCTTTGGTCTTCCTGCTGTTGTATAGTTTAGAAAGTAAACCAGGATATGTACTTTGCTTTACTTTTAAATGTGTCCACTTTTATAGAGTGGCTATTCAAATCATCATTTATCTTCTCCTTCCAGTTTTCTTGTATTCCCTCAGAGGAGTTCTCCTGAAGCATTCTTCCTCCTTGAAATTCCCTATAGCCCTTCCTAAACTTTTTATGTTATTCCGCCCCCTCCCCGCCACCTCTGTATTCTTCCCTTCTGACTCTGTGTTTACCATCCTTTAGTGTTCTGCTTTAACAGAGTAGTCTGGGATTATCTGGAGAAACCTTTTGATTGCCACTGCAGGATATTCTATAGTGGTATCAGCTGATTTGCTTACTGTCACCTCAGACTCTCACAAAGACTCTCGCACTTTCTGAGCGCTGGCACGTGTTCATCTTGTACCACATCCCTCAGAGCTAAGCCCATTGCAGTATGGAAAAGTGTCAGAATGATCTAGAAACTGAATGTAAATGTATCTGGAATATTGGGGTAAAATACCAACATTTAGTACTATGTGCTTTTCCTAAGGTTCAACACAGCTTTTTAATGGTGCTGTACGAAATATGCTGTCTTGGGATTTTTTTGTAAAGAGATGTAGTGTCTATGTCTAAATAGGTTGGATGTTAGAAAGAATTCTTTACCGAGAGGGTGATCAGGCATTGGAATGGGCTGCCCAGGGAAGTAGTGGATTCTCCATCCCTGGAGATATTTAAAAAGAGACTGGATGTGGCACTCAGTGCCATGGTCTGGTAACTGCAGCAGTAGTGGATCAAGGGTTGGACTTGGATGATCTCTGAGGTCCCTTCCGACCCAGTCAATTCTATGATTCATAAATAATGTTGGGTTAGTAAGACTTGGTATTTACTTTCACCAGTGCTTATCAGGTGGTTTAGAAGCTGCTGTCGGCCACTTAATGTTTGATGCTTTTGTGTCCCTACCAGAGTTCACAAAAGTTTAAGCGAAGTGATTATAAAGATGCCATAATTTGTACATAGATCAGTTAATAAATTCAAGTCCTGAAATAGGGTGTTATGGAAGGTGAAAGGAGTAGATATCTGAGAGGTTTGTAGTAGCTCTGAATCTGACAGAGAGAGACTTTTTCTAGTGATGTGATGATAAAACGAATCTCACATTATCCTCTTAAGGATGCCCTTTATAAGGGTGCATATAGGGGCCATGTTGAGGATCAGAACATCTGAGGATATTTTGGTTTCTGGAGTGGCCAAGTATGAGCTAATTTTCTATGTATCTTCTGTTTGTGTGTGCGTGCTACCCACTGTAGAACAATCATACCAAATCTTACCCTGAATGGGATCTCATACTTACTATTGTAACAGACATCAGTCATTGATGAAGAAAAATTCATAACTACACAGTATTAAGGTACTTAAAGAGTTTTAAGCAATACTTAGAAATTGAAAAAAACAGTTTTGAACAAGCAAGGTAGAGATTTCTTTATTTTTTTCCCCCTCCAAAATAGATTCCCGCTCTCTTTTCATCTCTTTTAAATGTTGTTATAATTCCCTCTCCTGGGCTGTACATAGACTTTTGATTTACTGGTTGTTGTTTGTTTTTTTTTCTCTTGCTCAAACCAGAGAGTGCCCTGCCTTGATTTCAGACCTTGACTGAAAAGGACAGGCAGGAACAGTTGAAAGAAAACTATTTTAAAGAGTAGTGTAACAATTGAAAATGAAAAGTAATAATATTCCCAGGGCAAATAAACATAATGCTGTGTGCAAGTAAACATGAGCTGTATGTGACAGTTTATCAGTCTCCAGCTTACCATCTGAGAGTGTCAGGTTGCAATTTATAGTTTATAGTTTATAAAGAAGGTTAAAATTCCTTTTACATTTCTGCATGACAGAAAAAGGCACATAGTTTTCAATACATTCCTAGCTGTTGGATGTAGTCTGTTGTACAGTTTGCATGATGACAGATCTATACATGGCCAGGAAATTTATTGCAAAAAAGCTAGGTTCTACGGAAGTACAGATGGGAGTTTATCCATGGGCTATCAATTCCCAGTGGCTTTAGATTCAAAGTAATTATGAACACAGATGTATTTATTTCCTTAATACATCAGGAAGTGTTGATGCTGATGTTTATCTTTGTGTTTTTATTTTGTTCTTTAGTGAAGTAGAAGATGAATTCAGCTGAAATCACTGATGATGATGAAGGTAAAATATTATACTTTGTGTAACTTCCGATCAAGCAAAAATTCTTGTTAAACAAAAGCCATTGTAACCTAATAAAGAAGGAATGTGGAATAAGATAAATTACATCAACGTTTATTTAAAAACTATCTCAAACACGATTATCTTTGTTACTCCTGTTTTCTTCTCCTACGTCCTTCCCCTCAAAAAAAAAATCTTCCTACTATAACTTAATTTGTTCAGACTTTTCTTGGGGAAGAAGCTGTAATTTACTGATTGACTAAATGGTTCCTAGCATGGTAGAAATGACTTTGGTGTACACTTCAGTGTATGCTTCTCATACAAGTAATAAAAAATAGTGATGTTCTTTAAAATGTATTTTCTTAAAAGAAACAAATCACAAAAGATTGTATTAAGGGTGTTAACAGTTTTCTGGAGAGAGTGCTTTATCTTTCTAAACATTCTTTTTTTTCCAGTAAAAGTTCCTCAAAAAAATATTGTGAAAGTAGAAGCGAAAAATGAAGATGAAGCTCTAGATTGCTCGATAACATCCAGATCTACAGAGAAACACTCACTGGATGGCACAGTTACTTGCCTGCAGGATTCCAACAAGCGGAAACAGACTTCACTTGGTTGTGATGGTTTAGGGAGCCAGCAAGATGTCGTACTCAATGTGAAGAAAAGACGCTTTACACAAGAGGTGACTTTTCGGTGCATGACTGATTTTTCTGTTCATGTTTCATAGGCTGAATGAATCGCTGCTATTAGAAATAGCAAGTCATTTAACAACATCAGAATTACTAAGTGAGTTTTGAATCAAATATCACAGAATCATAGAACGGTTTGGGTTGGCACCTTAGAAGTCATCTAGTTCCAAATCCCCTGTGTGAGCAGGGACACCTCCCACTAGACCAGATTGCTCAAAGCCCCATCCGGCCTGGCCTTGAGCACTTCAGGGAAGGGGCAACTACAGCTTCCTTGGGTAACCTCTTCCAGTGTCTCACCACCCTCACACTAAAGAATTTCTTCCTATTGTCTAACCTAAAACTACCCTCTTCCAGTTTAAAGCCATTATCCCTTGTCCTATCACTATATACCCTTGTAAAACATCCCTCATCAGCTTTCTTGTAGGCTGCTATAAGGTGTCCCTGGAGCCTTCTCTTCTCCAGGCTGAACAACCTGAACTCTCTCAGTCTGTCTTCATAGGAGAGGAGCTCCAGCCCTTTGATCATTTTCATGGCCTGCTGGACTCACTCCAACAGCTTCATGTGCTTTTTGTGTTGAGGGCTTTGACACTGGACACAGTACTCCAGGTGGGGTCTCACAAGAGACAAGTAAAGAGGGAGAATCACCTCCTGTGGCCTGCTGACCACACTTCTTTTGATGCAGCCCAGGATAGAGTAGTTGGCTTTCTAGGCTGCAGGTGCACATTGCTGGCTCATGCTCTCATTGCTGTTCTCAATCTATTCTCTGCCCAATCTGTATCTGTGTTTGGCATTGCCCCCACCCAGGTGCAGGACCTTGCACTTGGCTATATTGAACTTGGCATGGGCTCACCTTTCAAGCCTGTCAGGGTCCCTCTGGGTAGCCTCTCTTCCCTCCAGCATGTCCACCACACCACACAGCTTGGTGTCATCAGTAAACTTGCTGAGAGTGCACTGAATTCCACTGTCCATGTCACCAACAAATATGTTAAGCAGCATTGGTCCCAATACCAGCTCTTGGGGATCACCATTTGTCACTGTTCTCTGGTTAGACATCGAGCCATTGACCATAACTCTTTGAGTACAACCATCCGGTCAATTCCTTATCCAGTGAGTGGCTAATCTACTTTGCAATTGTCTGAGTATTTCTTTAAATAACATGGAAGTGATTGCATCTGTGAAATACATGTACAGGTTAATTCATTCATGTGAAGAATATTTTTGTTTCTTAGAGAATGTAGGAGCAGGTAATTATTTGGTTCAGCTGAGCGTGGTTCTAATCACAGTCCCTCTCATGTCACTCAGTCCTTCAGCTGAATCCTCTGTGGTAGAATCAGGGATGTGATTTTTTCTTTTGTGACACTGATTTTTATGTCAGTGAGACAAGTATGAATTTGTTGTATGTCCTGGTTTGGGCTGTTAATTTCAGCAAGTACAACTACTTACAAGAGACTTAGCTGAAAGCAAAAGTACAAGACAGAAAATCACCTTTATCCTGGCCCAAACCAGGACATTGTATTAACTGAGAAATAAAAATGCAGGGATGCAAAAGACTTCAGCATATCACAGAACAACAGAATTGGTATGGTTGGAGAAGACCTCTAAGATCACTACCTCCAACCCTCAACATCACCCCCCCCCCCCAGTAATATATACATAAAATAACATGACATATATAATATATATGATATGTGCGTATGTCTATATATATATATCAACATGCCCACTAGAGCAGAATATACTGCAACTTCTAGTGCAGTGCTTTTGACAATCCAGATGTTTGTCCAGCCAGTGAAGGACATGGCAAGCCCCTTTTGATATTCTGTTCTACTGTTTAACTCTCTAGCAACTAGACATTTTCATTAATCTTTGCTGAAACTGAGCAAGTTTCTTTTTGTCCTTGTTCGTTTGAGTAGGGAGAAGTGTTGTTCCTAGGAAAGTCTTCTGCACATGGGAAAATTGGTGTGACATTGTCCACATCCAGCCCTTTCTTTTCAAGACTAAAATTCTGTTTACTCAGCTCTTCTTTAGGAGTCATCTTGTATTTTTGTTGTTTTCTTTAAGATTCCTGAAAGGATCATGTCCAGTGTTGGACAGTCACATCTTTTTTAACACCCTTTAGGCCAGTTTAATGACCTCTTGTTTTTTGCACTCAGCACTTTATTAAAATAACCTAGATTTGAATTCATCCTCTTTAGTTCATAGCCTACTCTTATGCACAGATCCTTTTCTGTTGTTCTGCTGCCCAGCCAATTATTCCATGTTGTATTTGTGCATTTAATTTCTCCTTTCTAGCCATAGCTCCTCGTGGTTCTTTTTCTTGACTATTATCTCTCTGACTTCTTAGGGCTGTTTTTTCCCTGAATGCCTGTAGTAGGTAGGTTTTAATCTCACTACAAGATTTCTTCCTTTTCCTTTCCCTTTTTCTCTTTACAGTTGTTCTCCTTAACATTCACATTGTTAAAGGGCTTCATAATCATCTCTGTGCTGTGCTTGCTTTAGATTTTACTGTTTGCCTTTATTACATTTTTAAATTTATCTGAACTGAATTTTAATTTGGGGCTTATGATTTCAGAAAGTCACCCAGAAAATTAATTCTTAACTGACCCCTATGAAGCAGCATGTTTAGTTAAATAGCCAACCAGAAACAGCTCAATCATAACATTCTTAATTACTTTATTAGTACCAATATTTTGTTTTAGTTGATTACTTCATTAACTATTTCTGTTTAAACAGAGAGCAAAATGCCAGCAATTTCTGTGACTATTGTGTTTGTAGTGTATTTTTGCTACACATCACATGGGCATCTGTGTAGAATATAAGCAGATCTATATTTTTTAATGTTAACTGTACTATTGGGCTGGTGATTACACTTCTAAATAACTTTCAGAGGAAATTTAGCTTTTTTTAAAATTCTGATCATCACTGCATGAACAGAAATTCATTTCCCCAAACTTTTTTATTTAAAAAAAGTGTAGAAGATTGTAAGCTTAAAAAAAATATTTGCAAGAGACATTTCCAAAGTTTCCTGTGTTTGATAGAATTATTTTCTATGTTTGTTGTTCATATATTTATTCTTCTTTACTCACATGCTAGAATGTTATATTTTGTATTCTTAATAATATTTAGGCCTTGCTTATTAAGCATTATAAAGGTGATAAATTATCTGGACTTTAGCACTGAGCAGAGCAATAGCTAAACAACTTTTAAAACTTGGCTTAGGACTCCAAGAGATAATGTGAGAGGCTATTTCACAATTACATATATTGGTCAATGTTTACCAAAATACTGCATTTTGCAAATGTTCAAAGCATGCTAATAATATAAAAGGTTGCTGTGCAAATCTAATATAAAAAGCAGCACTATCTGTTCTGTACGTGGAGTCTCGTAGAACAGCATCTTCTGACTTTTGATAATATGTTAAAAACTCTCATCTTAATAGGGTGTAGTAGTATCTGAAATACACTGGTATTTAAAGATCAGTGTTACAGAAAACTAATTAAAAATATAAATTACTAGTTGAATCAGAAGATTTACAAAAAGCCATGCTGTGGATAGTGCTATTCCCAGATGGAAACTATAAAGACATGGTAATTAAAAGCAAAAGGAAAAAAATGAGAATGTATCTGAAACAAAAAATGCTTAAACGTAGACCCAAATGTGTTGTCATCTGTTAGCTGAACACTGACTGGGTTTCTGAAATGCAGATAACCAGATTTGTCCAGCAGCCATATCCAAACATTGGGATCTGTGTTCAGGAAAGGACAGAAGTTCTGCTGCTAGCACAGCAGAGGTCTGCAATAGTTTTTGAGCACGAACACTTCTCTTCCAGAGCACTGGTTCCAAAACTGAGAACACACACTTTCATAATAGTCACTGTCAAAGTGCAATAAAGCACTTAAGACAGTGAATTTGTGCTCTTTAATACACCTTCCAGTACTGATTTACTGGGGCTCTGTGCGTGCAGTAGACATTAATAGAAGTTACCCTCACATTGCCAAGTTTTATTATATAACTAATTAAGGGAAGGGTATGGCAGGAGTTCTGGCAAGAACTGACAGGTGACTGGTGGCCCGTGGCATGCTATGTAGCAGAGAAGAAATTTAATTAATCATACTCTGTATGTGAGGGAACATTTGGAATATTTTCTGAGAACAGGAGTGTTAGTGGAAAAGCTAGCAGCTTTGGCAGTCAGTCTCACCGGATGTAAGAAATGCATTCTCCAAAATTGCAGTTTTATTTTGTTCTTTTGATCTACAATGCTAAAGAAGAACTGTATTACACTCTGGGTTTCTGACTGGGGAAAAGAACTATGTTTAGTACGAGGAGTTTTTCATGACCTGCTTTCGGGTGATGTCTGTTTGGGAGAGCTCTGTTACCATCTGGAAATGTCTCTGTTTCTCTGCTTAAAAATGTAGGTGGAGTATGACAACTTGAGTCCCAGTGTAGGAGCCTACAGTTAGGTGGGAGCAATCTGCATCACAGTCTGCTCACAATTCCATCTCTTGCCTCCTGGTATTTTACTTGGATCAAAGAGCTGATTTAGTTAGGGTGTATCACACCATTTGCCAGATTAAGTCACCCCCTAATATCTGGTGATGTTGCAGGCTCTGGTTCCTTACTGGCCTCATAGATAATGTGCTTTAATATGAGTGGGACTGGAGAGACAGTCTTCTAAATGGCACATGGAAGTCAAATGTCCTATGCACCATCCCACTGGAGATTCTGCACGTGGTGAAATACATTCCCTTTGCATTGTCCTTGCTTTTTATCATCTGTCCATCCACGCAGCTTTGGTTGTGAAAACGCAACATTTCATGTGTAGGGTTGTATGATGTGAATGAGAGCAGAACTTGGAAACACAACTTCAATTTAATTGAGTCTGCTGGTTTGTAAACTTGGAGGCAAAACCAGCTTGTTCTTTCTGAGCCTCTTCTGATTACACATTGTATTAGAAATTAAACTGCAATTAGATTCAATTTGTCACTGCAGATGCCAAGTGTGAGTATACATAGGGACCAGATCAAATTAATGACTGTTACAATTCTGTTTTTTTCAGAAAGGAACCCTAATTTGAGTTCCTCACTGTAGGACATAGGGAGGCCACTAGAATTTCAAATTGCTTGTGGCTTTCAGCTCAGACTTCAAGTCTGTCTTTCATTTATTTTAATACTTAATGCAAAATATGTGGTTTTTATTTAATTAATGTTCTGTGGTACAAGCCAAGCAAAATGTTTCAGTACAATCTTCTTCAAAATCTGTGTTTTCTCATGTTTGAATTCTGTATGTTGGAATTCGGTTATATTGTGTCTACTTAGCTCTTAAGAATTATTTGTAATATCCATGTGTTTGCAAAAAAACCCAGTCTACAGAAGCCCTGCATATTTGCTGTGAGTTGATGGAAATGCTTGCTTCCAAGAGCAAGAAGGAAGAGTTAGAAATTATTGAAACATTATTTCCTTAAGAGCTCATTACTGTTTTTCATATAAATAATTCAGAAAATTAGAAACTCATGAGTCTAAATGTCTCTGCCTTTCAGAAATAAGGAAATCTTATGCTTCTGATTTTTAAAAAGATAATACCAAAGTGTTTAAGTGCTTCTCTCTTTTTTCTAAGTGTTTATTATTTAAATAGAATACTTTTTAAAATTACAGTAATTCTTATGACTTGTTTAGGAGTAGCACACCATTATAAGGAAAAAAAAGCCTTCTACATAAACCTTTCACATCAGAAAGAAGAGAATAAGCATAATATTAGTGTCTTACAGCCTCAGTGGTATTTTCAAAAGCAACCTAAAGAGAGTACTGGAACGCCAAATGCAGTTGTTGGAGGCAGTGGCAAGGTCACAGGACTAGGAGTCAGAAAATCTAGATTCTATTCTTGGCTCTGTTGCTGACTTGTTGCCACCCAAATTCTCTACAGCCCAAGATTCTCATATGCAAGGTGAAGCATACTGATACTTAGTTTGGGAAAGTATTTAGAGCTCTGTGGGTAAAGAGTACTAAGGATTATTATTGCATTTCTATTCCATGCTGAAAGACGTGAGCCAAACAAAAAAGATTAAAAACCTAAATAATACTTGACTGTGTTTTTAATTTTTCCTAGTGAATTTATTAATTTTCATGTATTTAACACAACTAGTTAAGTCCTCTGGATAAAATTTGACTTGCATATTTTTGTACCAATACCTGCTTAAGGGACACATAGCTAATATTTTTAAATACTAACACAATATTTCTTTGTTTTAAGGGACACATAGCTAATATTTTTAAGTACTAACACAATATTTCTTTGTTTTAAGGGCCCCATTTCAAACATGAAGAACAGAGATACTGGCTCACCCACTCAGGTAAATTCAGAGCAGCCAAACAAGAACAAGAATCCTAACGTAGCGTGGCTCAGTGAAGAAGAATCCTTCAGTGACATAACCACTCCATCTTACAAAAAACCTCTCTATGGCATCTCACACAAAATCACAGAGAAAAAGAACCCACCGGGAGCAGAACAATTCACTTCTTACGAGTTGTTTGAAAAAATCAACCCCAACAGTCCCTCACATCTTCGGACTTTGAACGATCAACGCAAAAGGGACTCGGCTTCAGCCATTGCCGTAACAGCGGGCACCACAGATTCTGACCCAAATATCTATTCTTTGATACAAAAAATGTTTTACACGCTCAACACCCTCAATACCAATATGACTCAGCTTCACAGTAAAGTTGACCTCTTGTCTCTGGAGGTTAGCAGAATCAAAAAGCAAGTCAGTCCAGCAGAGTCTGTTGCAGACTTCAAGCCTCCGCCAGAGTACCAGCTGACTTCTGCAGAGCTCAAACAGATCATGGATCAGAGCACATCAGGTGGAGACTTAGCTTGCCGGCTGCTAGTGCAGCTCTTCCCAGAGCTCTTCAGTGATGACGAGTTCGGCAGAAGCTGTAGTGCATGTGGCTTTCTCAACAAAAGGAAACTTGAATCTCTGCACCTGCAGCTGATCCGTAACTACGTGGAAGTTTGTTACCCTTCTGTGAAGAACACAACCGTGTGGCAGGTGGAGTGTTTGCCTCAAGTCAATGATTTTTTCAATAGGTTTTGGGCTCAAAGGGAAATGGAAAACAGTCAGCAGAATGTACAGTCATCCAGTTTCTATGAGACAGAGCAGGTCGAATCCTCTCATTTTATGGAGGATAAGGAGCAAGATGAAGCTTTGTCCTTGGAGAGGAGTAATATCATTGCCTCAGATTACATGCTGGATGCCCAGGATCTCCATGAATTTTTAGATGAAGCTTCTTCTCCGGGAGAATTTTCTGTTTTTCTGTTACACAGATTGTTTCCAGAACTCTTTGACCACAGAAAATTAGCTGAAAGGTATAGCTGCTATGGAGACTCTGGGAAACAACTGCTGGATCCTCATCGGCTTCAAGTAATCCGTAGGTACACGGAAATTTACTTTCCAGATGTGCAGGAAGAAGAAGCCTGGTTGCAGCAGTGTGTTCAGAGGATAAACGACGAGCTTGAAAATACCTATATGGATGGAAGTGAATGTGACCAGATGAGGGATGACTGTTACGATTCCTCTAGTTTACCAGATGATGTATCGATCATAAAAGTGGAAGACAGTTTTGAATACGAAAAACCCGGCAGACGCTCAAAAAAAATTTGGCTTGTACCCATAGACTTTGACAAACTTGACTTTCCCCCTCCCGATTTTGATGTCCCTGTCCCAGATTACCTGTTGAACAAAGAACAGATTAAAAGCATATATGAAAGCAGTCTGTCCATAGGAAACTTTGCCTCTCGACTGCTTGTTCTCCTATTTCCTGAACTGTTTACTCATGAAAACTTACGGAAGCAATACAACTGTAGCGGATCTTTAGGCAAGAAACAGCTCGACCCCACTAGAATTAAATTAATTCGACACTATGTGCAGATACTGTACCCCAGAGCAAAGAATGACAGAGTGTGGACGTTGGAGTTTGTTGGGAAGCTTGATGAGAGGTGTCGGCGAAGAGACACGGAGCAAAGGCGCTCGTACCAACAGCAACGGAAAATCCACGTGCCGGGGCCCGAGAGGAGGGAATTTTTCAGCTATGCAATAAACCCCGAGCGGTTTCGAGAAGAATTAGAAGGGCCACCACTGCCACCGGAAAGAAGCAGCAAGGATTTTTGCAAGATACCACTCGATGAACTCGTTGTTCCTAATCCAGACTTCCCTGTGCCTTCAGTGTATTTGCTGTCTGATAAGGAGGTCAGAGAGATAGTGCAGCAGAGCCTGTCGGTCGGCAACTTTGCCGCCAGGCTTCTCGTAAGACTCTTTCCTGAACTCTTTACTCCTGAGAATCTCAGACTGCAATACAACCATTCAGGTGCTTGTAATAAAAAACAGCTCGATCCTATCAGACTGAGACTGATCCGTCATTACGTAGAGGCAGTTTACCCCGTGGAGAAAATGGAAGAAGTGTGGCATTATGAATGTATACCGAGCATTGATGAAAGATGCCGGCGGCCTAACAGGAAAAAGTGTGATATACTGAAAAAAGCAAAGAAAGCAAAAAACTGACAGTTCCTTGAAGTTCCTAAGACTTTGACCACTAAATTATTGTCAGGATTACGCTCTGGTTTAGACTGAGGGGCCTGCCAGGAGCTGAGGGTGCTCAGCATCTAGGAGAGTCAGGCGCTAAGGTTGTTGCGTTTTAATGTGTGTGTTGTACCTATGTGGGCGCTGCAGCAGTGGGAAGTGGCTTACTACGTTTGTACATGGGTTAAGAACAGAAAGCATCAGTGACAGAGCTATCCATGACTCACTACAGAGCATGATGGTCAGCTGGTGCAGCTACGTGTATTGAAACTGTATTACTCCACTCCCCATTTCTGCATTTTTATTTTTTATCACTTTCTAATAATAAAGAATATTTTTTTTAATTGTGCTGTTCAGGGGGAGTTTTTCATTATACCCTTATAAGCAGTCTTCTGTAGTTAGTCTGGAGTTTGAAATTTGACCTTAATTTGAATTTGAAAGTGCCATGTTCATTGGAAATCATTGGAATGTTAGACTTTGCTTCTATAGGAATTGCAGCTTCACAGTTGTTTTGTTCTTGATGATACTGAGGTACTGAAAAAAAATAACATGTCAAAGAATGGGTCAGAATGCTGTCACTTGCATTTTTGACTGTTACCCAGGTTTTATTTCTAAAACCAAGAATTGACTTTTGAAGAATTGAGACATGAGTGTAGAAACAATGTGAATGATTGGTTTGGGTTTTTTTTTATTGACACCACAAGCTTGATCCTGCTCCTGTGAGCTGTTTTCTTTGTTTTATTTTGTCCGGTGTCATTGCTGGCATGACTGAGGATGGCTTGTCGGAATAAAGCCAGGAGAACAGACCCATGGAATGTCTTGCCATCACCTACCTGACACTCTTATTTGTAAAATAACAAAACCAGAAACAACAAGACCCAACACAAGAACTGAGAAAAATTTTAGACATTACTCTCAAAACTTATTATTCCAAAGGTTTCCAGTATTCGTATTGAAATGCATATATAGAAAGTATGTGCAAAGATTGGTTTTGTGATGGAATTACGTGTTTCAGGGTCCCCACATATGAGCTGTGGTAATTTAACTTATTCTTTGCATCAATGCAGCACCATCTGGGTATTTTGAGTGTAGGGATATTGAGCTCTCTCACTCTGCCAAATTGATTTAGTGTGATTAGTAGCTTAGAATCATACAGTCAAGTTTGCATCATTGATATGTTCAAGTGTTATGAAGACCACTGAGAACCCAATGTAAATTTGCTGTATGATTTGCCACTGGAGAGAGAGTGCTGCTTTAGAACTAGTTGTTTTTTTTTCTCTCTTTTTTTTTTTTTTTTCTTTTAATACTTATAGAAATGGTGAGAGAGTCAAACATGGATTTTTAAGTCAGTAAAAACAGTGCTCACTTACTGACCGTCACTGGAACATTTTGGAGCAATTGTTGATGTTCTGTGTGGTCCTTTTTTGTTGTTTACTTAGATGGGTCATAGTATCAAATTTTAAGTCAATTCCAGTGTAATTTTCTATTTTAGCATTTGTAAGAAAGTAAAAAATAATTGATATTTTTACTTCAGACTTTTTGAATTTATTGTTTTTAGAGTCATACTGATCCCGTTCTTTTAAAAGCAAAACAAAACATTTTTTTCCTAATGGCAAGAAGTGGTAAAAATATCATGTTAAACTGGGAGTAAATCATAACAGATCGTAGCATTTGCTCATTTTTCCAATATGCTAGCAACATTCTCAAAGAATGTTTGCAGAAAGTCATGAATGTACTAAGTTATACACTGTTTACATCCGTTTAAATGTTTCCCATTGGTTTAAATAATAGCAAAACATGCACAAACTGGATATCAGAGCAAGTATGGCTATAATAAAATTAAAACATTTTACCAAAGATGAAGAACCATTACCACAATGTCTGCATCCTCTCTTTTCATTTCAGTGCATAAATTTAGCAAATTGATGTATCAGAAACCAAGACTTCCTCTTGTACTTGTATGCTACCTAGCACCTCTGTGAAGTTTTTTACGTGCACTTTTACTGGAGATAGAAAAATGACAGAAATTATTAACAGCTGCTTAATTTGTTGTTGCAAATGGTTTGCCAGAAGGTAAGAAATATAATTGTAGTTTCTTATCTTAATGTCGTACATATTTAACCACTTAGTGATGTGAAGGTCCCAGAAGAATCTGATGTATGTTAACTTCTGTAGAATTTACAGATGTTACTAGCTAGCATACAAATTTGAGACATACTGGCTTTTACTGTAGATGTTAACATTAGGTCAGCATATCAGTCCATTCTTATTATCATCTAAGTAGTGACAAAAACATTTTCACCTTTTAAAATTATGTTCTTGAAAGTGGGTATTGAATGGTTTTAATTTTTTCCCCTATAAACTTCTAAGTGCTGTGTACATTCCTTTTGTCTCGCTTTTCACAACCCTTTCCCATGATTCCCATAATCCCTTTGATTGTATGTTTTAGAATTGGTATCAAGAAAACACAAACATATGAGCAGTGACACAGTTCACTGATGAATGGTCTTGCAGTGCATCAGAAGTACAGCCTCCTCATCCAGTTGGTCAGTCATGTAAATAAATTAAAGGTATATTATTTTCATACAAGAGGGATGTTGTCTGCTGAATGCTTGACTACGAGCAGGAATTTTTTTCCTGTACAGAGATAACCTTAGCTAGCTGGGCAATACATAAGTGAAAATAACATGATTTACTGCAGCCATTTAAGATTTTTTTTTTTTGTCTTTCACTTTTTTTTGTTTGTTTTAAAGAATAAACCTGTCATTTTGAAAATGAGGCTGTGTTAGGAAGACTGCAAGATACTGAAGAACATATGTAGCCATGCACACAATGACTTCCTATGGGTGCATATTATTTTCTAACTACTGTCCACCCTGTTAAGGTGAATATCAAGTGTCTCTCTCTACTTCACAAATATATCAGCTTTAGGTGAGCTTCAAATAGGCCACTTCTAACAGCTTTCTAAAACAAACAGTGCAGTTTATCATAGCTCTATACTTTTGTATTTTCTACAAATTAAAAACTTTTTAGAAGCTCTGTAAAAGATGTAAAATGGCACATCAAAAAGGAGATCGAGTAGGCATCAGTTTATTGCCTGTTAACTGGAGTCAGCTGACAGAATCAACAGGTTTGCAAATAAGCAAAACCTTTTACTTGAAGACACCCACTTTGTTATGCTAATGCATTACAGCCACCAAAGTCTTTCATGTTCCAGGACGTATCTGTGACTGCTTTTTCTTGTCTTCAAAATGCAAATAATTTATTTCTAGATCTGTTTTTTAAAAAATCTGTCATTTGTCTCCTTTCTATTATTGATACTTACATTATAGCAGTGAGAAACAGAATTGTGTGCTCAGTGCTTTACAGAGGCACACCAGGTCCAGATTTCATGCTGGAAGGGGATAACATGAATTCTATATGGCCTCAAGAAGCACAAAAATTTATATGCATGTTTTGTTTATAATTAATCTTTATCCAGTTTCTGTTTCACTGAATAAAGGGATGTGAAACAGCTGGAAAATTCAGTGTCTTAAGCTTGCCTGCACTGAAGGTGGGGTTCCTACTTACTAGGCTCATTTTAGTTGATTAAAATCTACGGGAGAACAAATGTGGCAAGTTCAAGCCAAGGATTTTTCTGAGTAAATGAAACAACTCCATCACTTCATCACTTTCGTTGCCAAAATTTCTTCACTTCCTTGGTTTGGCTTTTTGACTTTTACCATTGTTACTGCAACTCAGCACCAACAGTTACTGTTTTTTTCCCCAGGAATATTCTGAAAACATCCTTATAAATGTGCTTGAAGTTCTTTAAAATTAATAGCTGAAGTGATGGCTTAGTTCCCTCTCTTAATTCTCTATTAAAATTATCTCGGCTAAGAAAGTCACACAAAGAAATAAATCCCTCTTCATTCTTTCCTATTTTTTTTAATCCGAGTAAATATTAAGATAAATTTCTAGTAATAGTGCTTTCAAAATTGCTGGTTTACTCCCTCCATTATAAACGTCAGTGATAGTCATAATTTCTTAGAGAAAATTCTCACAGGATACATAATACTCATTATCATCTTTGTCACAGCTGACAAAAATCCTGTTTTGAGAGGTCTCTCCTGCAGCAGAGTGCTGGCTGAAGGAGCTGCCCTGGGTTGGCCAGTCCCAGTGATGACTCCTAATGAAATCAAAACTCCATCATATTCACATTTCCCTTGTACCCCAGTTGACTGGCAGGAGATCAACCCTCACACTATTGTTTCTGTGCAGCATATTCCTTTTCATTTTTGTCATTTTCTAAATGCCATCTTTTCTAGTTAGTGGCCTGTGAGATGGGCAGACAACCTGCTTACTCCATTTCCCAGTCTGTTCCATGATGGAGCTGTGGTTCCCACTGAGTATTTTTCTTTCATTAACAATTTGGAAAGAAGAACTCTGAATCTCACAGGAAGGGAAGAGCTGTAACTGAAGGGAAGTAATGCTGTTCAGGAGAATATGACACGTTCTTTTCCTACTTCTCCCCCCACCTAAGGCAAACATGAGTGGAACAAACCTGTTTGGGGGTTGGTTTTTGTTTTTTGCTTTGTTTTTGTTCTACTAGGTCTTCCTTCTTTCCTGTTGAAAAATTTAAAATGACTTTCCAGTAAAAAGTGGGCAAAAAATCACTATGTATCCAGTAACACTCAGATTTGTGTTTACAGATTTGTGTTTATAGATGGAAACAAAATAGTGATTGCTGAAGACTGGAGAAACATGAGGTGATTAACACACACACACACACACACACACACACTGATGTCAAACAATCACTGCAAATTTCCTTCACAGATCTCATTATGGCAAAACAACTGTTGGTCATTGGTTGGTTCCAGAGGCATTTTGTAGTAATGGGTGCCAGTCCTCACTTCTTTGGGAGGCCAAACACTCTTAATCCTGACACTTTCAGGAATGTACCGCTTGGGTTAACTCATAAAGTAGTGCTGAATAGTAAAAATCAGCAGTACAGCACACATCTCCTCTCTGAGCTGCCTTCTCCATGAGAGCAGAGTACCTGCAAGGATTGATTCTCTGTTAGCATGAAGGTTCCTGCTTAGAAATATGCAGCTGCAATCAGTATCCTTTTGTATTCCTGGCACAGCAGCACATGCAAGCATGGAGTTGGTATTGTTAACCAAGATCAAACCAATAATGACAAAGGAAGTAACTTTACATAACTGGGATTTTTATCCCTATTATCCCTAACTATTTCCTGAAGCTAGCCTGGAAAAAAAGAAAGGAGTTCTGCTAGTTGTGATGTCAGTTTTCATGTAATCTTTCTGATTAACAAAACTAGACAGCAATTAAACACCAATCAAGTTAGCCTTTATTGATCCACTTTATATAATTTTTTCAAGGAAACTGCCTGGGAATGCAAGGATTGGATCTTTTATCCCATAATACCATGAAATAAAACTAACAGCAAAAAGTGACAGGCTTATTGCATGAATACTGATGCTCACAGCAGAGGGAGATAACATTCCAACACAAACCCTTATAAAAGGGTACTGTAATTTTGTTTAACCAAAATTCATATTTAACAACAAATAGAGTTTTCTGCAAAAGTCTTAAGCCACCACATGCAACTCCCTGTTACTTAAGTACATCCTGCTTGGGCACTTTTAAGTTTTTCCAACGCCTCAAAATTATTTTATATTTTTCACTTTCAGTTTTGTTAGATACTTTTTTTAAGACTACCCGCATAACCACAGCAGCTCCTGTTTCTTTATCTTCACCAACTATCAAATCCAATGTGTCACCAATTTTCACCTGGAAACAAAAAGAGAAGATGAGTGATTATATATATTCCCTGGGAGCAACAAATCCCCACAGCCTACATCCTATTATGATTTTGTTCTTTTCTTTCCATTTAATATTCTTATCTGCCACGAGAGGAGGAAGGCAGGCAACATTAAAACTACCACAGATCCTCCAGCTGTGAACTTCTAGGAAAGCCCTAACAATAAGCAAGTAAATGTCTCATGACCTTTTCTACCTAAACCTTTACCCTGTTCCATGATGAATACTTAACTCTGGGAAAAAGGTGCCATACAGTATGTTGTGGTTTGTTTTTTTTTTTTTTCCCCCAAAGGGAATCCTGCCAATCTTTCTGTATCAATACAGACACAGAACAGCAAAATGCTGTTCCCCCTCATTCACTTAAACCTGTTTAAAAGTGCTTTAAAAACCAGAATGGTGGTTAACTGTTCCTTTCAAAAGTCACAAAAGCCATACAGCTCTCAAAAAACAGCCTTAACTTTAGGGGACCAGAACTTGGACTTTTCTTATTGCCCTTTGATGACAGTGACCACCCTCACATAAAGGGAGGGTAGAAGTATATTTGTCACCATTCTGGTGAGCTCTGCTGTGAAAAACTGCAGTCTGCAACCTTTCTGGCTCTTCCCTGAAGTGTGTTCCTATGTGCTTTACTACAGATAGAATGACCTTTCCTCAGCTGCTCCAGTTTCAATCCCATGCCACCACCAGACTTTCTCTGATTCGTTAATCACGTGCCTGCTCCATTAGTACCTCAGGTTTAATAATTCCTGCTCTATCAACCTCACACATCTACCATTGCTTCCTCCAGCAACTTAGAAAGTTCTGCCCTTGTTACCACCTGCCTTTTCCTGACTTGCAGGCTTAGATTTTACCCTCTAATACCACAAGTCTGCCTTAGGGAATAACACCTTACCCAGGGAATTAGAGTTACACACAAACCTGGAAGTGGTGTTAGCAATGCTACTCATTCACCTTTGCAGAGCAATTTAGTGGTTAGCTCTTCTGACCCAAGTAAAATGAAGGTGAACAAGAGGTCATGCCTAGTTATTTTCTTGTACTCTATTAAAAGATTTAAATTTAAAGAAGTCTTACAGTTCTACTTTTCTTCCATAGTTTTTCTCCATTCAGCCTGAGTTCATTATTGTAGAAGGCATCTTCTACTTTACTGAAGAAAAACAAGGTTTTATTGCATTTACAGTGTGCAGCAGAACAAATGCAATTGTTTCTTTAGAGATACACAAGAACACCACTCATGTGAAAGGCACATTACCACAACTCTAATCTGCACATAAAGGATACCTCTATTTAAGGTAAAGAAGAAGAAAGCTGTTCATAGATATCAAATTAAATAACAGAGTACAGTTGCTCTGTGCCAGAGGTGCAAGCAATAAATAGCTGTTTCTAAAGACCTGTCTCCTCAATATCCAATGAATAATGTCCCCTTCCCTGCGTTGTCCAGATTAATAATTTTTAAGTGATCAAGCTACTAATGCTCTGTTTTAACAATGTTGCAATATAAGGCTTCTGGTATGAGGAATATGATCAAACACTATAACATACTTAGACTGCACATTGACCTGGTTGACTGAAGCATGTTAGGTTTTAACTTAGCACCATTTCCTACAGCCAGTAAGCAGTGTATTATTTTATTCCCTCAATCTCAAATACTTTTGATTTTCTGATTAATCTTTTTTGTGTTACTTAGTACAGTATTTTCCATTTTCTTAATTTTAAATAAAAACACTAACTGATAGAAAATGCCTCCAGCAATCTTAGAAATACTGCAGACAGTGAAGAGCAGAAAACATGTTGTTTCAAGGGAGGTAAAGTGAAACAAACAAAACCACCCGTACATACATCCAAAACCTATTTTTAGACAGTCAAAACAGCTACACACACAAAAAAAAAAAAAAATCCGAAATACTGAATTATTACAGCCATAAAATATGACATATGATATGAAAGTATGATGTGAAACCTTTCATATCAGCAAATTGTTTCTTCCATACTTACTTTCTTGCCATGTCTAGACCAGCTTTCATGACCACATCATATCGAAGAGACTGTACAACTTTTTCAAGATCCTTGTAATCTTTTACTACATAGGGGTCATCTTCATATTCATCTTCCAAATCACTTTCCTCTTCTTCTTCATCCTCTTCTTCCTCTTCTTGTACAGTCTGTCTGCTCCTTTTAGAGCTCTTGGTACTTTTGTTCCTCAGAGAAAGTACTGAGATATACTCTGGAGAAAGTCTTACTGCACAGAGTTTTTTTACTGGGGTAAAGCTGAAACATCTTCTGTAGTTTACTGTGCTTGCTTGACAGTTACAGAATATGCTTCTCCTCCAAGAGAGACACAGTTTATTAGAGGGGAATTTCTCCCACAGTCCAAACCAAACATTTAGTTTTCTAAAAGTAGTGATGGGGAGTCTGAAGCCAGTCATAGCATACCCTAAAATAAACAACCATACGTAAAAACTAGCAACTGCTTTAAATATTGCAAAGATTTATTCATAGTTACTATTTATAAGTAGCTATTACAAAAATATTATTTTCTGGTTCCCTATAACCCCCTATGTGTCTCACCTAAAATCACAAGGCTACATTACACAGGCTTTATGATCTGCCTTTCTCATACACAACCTAGCATTACTAAAACACCAGATGAAAAACAAACACTAAAACCCCCAGGGGAATACTCCATTCATCATTCCTTTTCTAGTCTTTCACATTAATTGTCCAAACACAATTGTGCCATTTTTCTCCATATCTAATATACAGTTCTCAGAAGACACAGAAACAAAGCTAATGACGTAATAAAAAGCACAGGGATACCTACATTTATCATGGCTTATTCTCAACAAAACCAACTTGCTCCATACAGCAAGCAAGTAAACTCCACCCAGAAGAGTGGAAAGCTGCTTAACTTCAGTCTCTACTCAGGCCACAGAGAACTCCTGCATGGCAGAATGCTGCACAATGCCACCCCGTTTCCTTGGATGGAAAAAGGCATCGTGGTAGAGCTGAGAAATAACACTGCTCTGTGTACTGTGCTGACACAGAATCACAGAGTGGCAGGGGTTGGAAGGGAGCTCTGGAGATCATCTAGTCCAGTCCCCCTGCTAGAGAAGGTTCTCCTACGGCAGGTTGCACAGGATGGTGTGCAGGTGAGTTCTGAGTGTCTTCAAAGACTCCACAAGGTCTCTGGGGAGCCTGTTCCAGTGCTCCTGGCAATCTCAAAGTAAAGGAGTTCCTTCTCAGGAACTTCCTGTGTTCCTGCTTGTGCCCACTGCCCCTTCTCCTGTCACTGTGGGTCATGACTAAAAAGACTGGCCACATCCTCTTGACACATGCCCTTTAAATGTTTGTAAGCACTGATAAGGTCCTCCCTCAATCTTCTCCAGGCTAAGCAGACTGCAGTGTCTCAGCCTTTCCTCCTAACAGAGATGTTCTAATTCTAATTCCCTAATCATCTTTGTAGCCCTCAGCTGGACTCTTACCAGTAGCTCCCCGTCTTTCCTGAACTGGGGAGGCCAGAACTGGTCCCAGTACTGCAAATGTGGCCTCACCAGGGCAGAGGGGCAGGATAAATCTCCCTCAAATTGCACTTAATGCACAAACCCTTCTTAATGCACTCCAGGATACAATTAGCCTTCTTGGTCACAAGGGCACATTGCAACAAAGATACCAGCTACAAGTCTCATCTGCAAGCTCCCCAGTACTGCTCTGTTCTGGAGCCATCTCCACCCTGGGAAAAACAGATGGAAACGCCCCCCAAAAAGCTCAGATGGCTTTCTGCCTTAGAAACCGATTTACATTCCCTCCTAGCTAGGTGGAGCACTGGCTTTTATTGCAGTTTTATAGGTGCGGAAACACGTGTCTACTTCGTGGGACTGCAGTTTGTTTTCCTTGCACCCAGATGAACTCTGCAGAAAGCTGAACCAGATTTTTTTTTCTTGGTAGGGAAAAAAATAAACAGGAACAATTATTGGCCATATAAAATGAACTACAACTCCCTTGGCTTTTTTTTTTATGTAAAGTATGTGACGTTAAAATATATGACATTCAGTTTACAATTTAGGATGGTGCAGTCCTCACATCAGCTCCTCCTCTGTTTGGACGCAAACTCCTAGAACAGTTATTTGAATGCGTAAACAACTATTATTACTTCTTCTTACTGCTCCAGCTCTCTCTGTTCCCCGCAGGCCAGCGGCCACAGCCGACCCCTGAGGCAGCCTCTGCCAGGGCGGCCAGGAGCACCCCCATGAAAGCCAAGGGCGGACTCCTCCTCCTCCCCTCATGGAACCTCAGGACGGACGGACTCCTCCCCCCCCTCCCTCCTGCCCCTCGGGGGACACCAGGCCGAACGCAGCCGAAGGCGGGAAGCTCGTTCCGAAGCACGCAGCCACGCCAGCGCCAACCTTCTCCGACCATTCCCTCCGCCCGGGGACGGAGCCTGACCCGCCGCTGAGCCCCGGTGCCGAGGAGAGGCCGCGACCGGCGGGCAGGCCCGGCCGCCGCCCACCCCACCGCTGAGGAGGCCACGCCGAGCCCCGCAGCTCCCCCCGTCCGGCGACCTTGGAGCCGCGGCGGAGCCCGCCGCTGCCCCGCGCCCCGTCCCTGCCGGAGGGGAGGCGAGGCGAGGCGCAGGGGTCCGCGGCCGAGGCGCGGTTACCTGGGTCCTCCGGGCGCCTCGGGCCCGGGCCTGCCGCTGCCGTCCCCGCGCCGCCGCTCGCAGGCCAAAGGCGGAGCCGCTTCGGCCCGGACTCGGCGCCCTCTGCCGGGGCTGGGTCCCGGCGCACCCTCTGTGGCGGGGGGATCCGCGCCCTGGGGCGGGAAGGTGAGGGAGGTGGAGCGGAGGTGCCTTCTCCCTATCTCTGCTCTCCATGCCCGGCGGCGTTAGGAAGTGGCCGTGGGACTGGGGGACGGAGGGCGCTGGGGGAAAATGCGGGCGGGACCCCTCCCGCCCCCTCCTCAGCAAAGCGGAGCGTCCCGGGGGAAGGTCACAGCACCTCGGACCCGGCCTCCGCCCCATCACCGCCGGTCTCCTGCCACACCGAGGTTTCCCCGTTATGAATTCCCCCATCGCTATTTTTAACAGTGTGTAGCTTTTCTGTGTACCCCGTTTTTTGGGGGGGAGGTGGGAGTAGGGGAAGCGGCAGACCGCGGGTTTAACTGCGGGGGTGTCTCGGCTGCACCTTCCCCCCTCCACCTCCTTCCCCTCACTGGGCACAGCTTTCCCTCTCTCCCCGCCGGTGCTGCTCTCCAAATGTCACTGTCAAAGCACTGGGGAATAATTATGTTAATGCTTTTTTTTTTTTTTTTCTTGGTTCCTCACACCTCTGATTTTCACTTTGCAACACTCGAAGTATTTTGCCTCTGTGAGGCCGAGCGTCCCCGACCTCAGTGCCAAGGGCCTGTCAGTTTTCTGCCCACATGCCCAAACCAGAAAACTGGGATACTGTCACTGACTAGGGAAATGCCCCCAGGAGATGTTGACGTCTCCTGACCACGAACTGACTTGACAGGCTTGACCATGATGACCATCCAATCCAAATCCGTTTATGGGATGGGTTTCTACTGTCTTCATCTTTGTTACTTTCCTTCACATTACACCTCCCTCTTTCACTCCACATCTCTGCTACTCCCTACTTCTTTATTTTGAAGCTCAGAAACTAGGAAAGGTCCATCCCACCTCTGTCTTCCCCCACCTTTTTCTCTGTTGTGCATCAAACACACCCCTCTCAGTGACTTCGAATGCTTCACTCAGCATTTGGGAAATTCTCCATATCATACGAAACAGGTACAAAATGCAGCTCCATCAGATTGGCAGCATCCTTCCCTGATGCAAAAGGCTGTACAAGGTCCAGGGTAATGTTGGCAGATGGAAGAGTACTTCAGTTTTGAAGTTAAGCTTCTGCTTTACAGCTTTAAAGCTTCTGCTTTAAAATGCCTGTCACCTCACCTGACAGACCCTCAGAAAATTATCAGCAAATAGGGCAAGTGATGTAACTGCAGAGCTACCACTGCACATCAGCTGTGCTATAAGCACAGGCACTGTAAGTGATTGCTTGGTTTTACACCTGTATAAATTTTGTCATAAAATGTTTGAATGAAGGCTTTTTTTTATGCCAGGGATATTTTGTAGTGGAGCAATTCCTTGGCTATTTCCCCTCCTTAGAAACTTTGCTAGGAAGGACACTGTGAACATCTTTATTCCTTTTTGTATTTTGAATGCTCTAGTGCCCAGTTCTGTGAGATACTGACATTTTAGTTGGGAACAAGTGCTTCTTGCGTACTTTCCCCCATATGTCTTAAAATATACGCACATCCTTACTGAAAAAAAAAATATTGGCAGGAGTAACTTTCTTGCATTCATAGTGGCACATAGTGAGTCAGAATAGAAATGGATGTCTGAACAGTGGGGATTCCCCAAGCAGAAATGCCACCTCCAATATGGGGGGAAAACCCACACCTAAACTATAACTAAAACACCACAAACCTTTCCCTTTTTTTAAGAGCCCTTTGAATTTGATATGCCTCTTAACAGGTTGCAGAAGGTTAATAGTGTGGCACTCAGTCTCTCCTTTAAAGAGGAACTATAACTTCAATGTCATCAACACGCATTGTGCATCTGATTTATCTCCTCACTGCACAGCTGCAGAGACATCACCTCTGTCAGCATTGCCTCATTTCCTAGTACAGCTACACGGGCAACTGTTCCAGTTGTACCAGTTAGAAGGCATATCATGTTCCTATTATGTCAGTCACAAAAACAGATCTTTACCAAGGTTTTTGTTGGGATTCATTCAGCCCTCAACTCTAGAGGACATTTCAGTGTCACACGGGTTTCTTCTTGCAATCCCCTTGTTATTCCCTCCACACCACAGAGTAAGAAGGGTCACTAAAGCACTTGTCCTCAAGATTTATACTCCAGTTATATGAGGTCTTGGTGACTCCCAAACTAGGTTATTAAAGGCTTTTTTTAATGACCAAAACGACAAAAATTATGTTAATATTCATTAGTTCTATGTTAATTACATCAAACTGTAATTGTAAACAAATTATTCCGACGGGGAGAAGACTAGTCTAATTTTCCTCTTCTTCAATTTTACCATTAGATGGCAGTGAATAGCTCCCTCTCAAAGCTGCCTCAAGCTCAGGCTCTGCTGCTCTGCTCTCAACAGGTTGCTCAAATACAGGCTAGCATTACATCCATCTGGCAAAGTTGCTCTTTAAACTCCTTTCAGGTGATTTGAAACTTTATTTTTCTTCTTCTTCTTTTTTTTTTTTTCCCTTCAGTGGAGTCATCTCCTGTCTAGGAAGAGTAATTCCTCTCTTTGTTTATGTTTTTCATTTTGTGTATTTCAATGTATGACATTCAGTCACAAGGATATTAGTCTTTTATTTTTAACAGCTCAGAGAGAAACCTCTTAATAACTTTTGATCTCTGTGTTAGAATCTGTAGTGGGGGATTCCCTCACCACTGCCTAGGTTTTTTTATTACCTTTATTTTCCTGCAAGGTCAGTCGAATGACAGCAGTAGATCTGCTGACTCTTGTTGGATCTCAAAATAAAGTTAGGAGCACCTTGTTGCCATTCTAGCCCTGTGAGTAGCTCTGATACACATCTCACCAGATTATTTGCCACTGCAGATATAGCTACAGCATTACCTTGTTAATACCACACGCTTTTAAAATCACACTGTTTATTCCAAGGTGTACTGAGGAAGGGACTGGACAGTATTCTATGCATGTTTATGCATCCTGAGGAAACAGTGTCTCCTTGTGAGCACCCCCTTTACATTTGCTCATATTCATTTGAATAATTACCTATATCTCCCTGAGTGCTAGTACACCTCTTCGAGTATTACAGACCTATTGTAACTGCTTAAATGTTCATTCTTTCCTACTTCATGGTCTGGAGACCATTCCTCTAGCTTGTTGCTTGCATCCAGCCTGTGACCAAATGACCCTACTGTTTCTTTCTCTAAAGCACACCTTCAAAAACTTATCTCTCATGCAGCAGAAGCTCTTTTTCTGGCCCTTCCACTGCAGCCTTTTTAGTTGGCACACTGCGCTAAGCTGATTTCCCTTTCTGACACATTTACTCATAATCATTTAGTGTGCCATTTTTACTATAAAACATTTAAACATTTGGTTTGTTCTCTTCAGGGTACTTTTAATGCCTCCAAACCCCATGTGCTCTAAACTTGACTCTGTCTCTCTCTACTTGCCAACTCTTTGTGCTACTGTTTCATTTCTTGCAATAACAACTGCATTATGAGCTTCTGTCTGCTTTTTTTTTTTCTTTTTTTCTTTTTTTTTTTTTTCCTGCAGCCACGTTGGCATCCTGCCCAGAGAATCTCTTTCCAGAAGTTAACAAGGTTTCACAAAGCACCTTTACTTGCAGCCTCCATATCTTGAAAACTCATCTTTCGCATTACAGATGGATAATTAGATGAGTAAGGTAAGATGGATGAGTTTCAGGTATTGTTTTATTTCGCTTTAACTGATGGAGATATAGACACTGGCTAAAGCAACCTTGTTTTCCTCCCTCCCCTCTCCTTTCCACTACCTGACTTACTTGGCTTTAGTCTGACTATTCTCCTTTAGAAAAGGAGGCCAAATAGAGCCATTAAAAAAAAAAAAAAGAAAGAGAGAGAGGGAGGGAGGTAAGCAGTGCAGAGACTGACCTGACCAGTGCTAAAGAAGCTGATAGAGGCCACCCAAATAAGTCAGAGCATGGTGACCCACCTAAACCAGAAATACGTAGCTTCCTTGTCAGTGAAAATCACTGTTACATCAGTGGCTGAGCAAATGTGTGTGACTTCCTTCAGTGTTAAACCCAGCTACTCAGAGATTAAAGGCTCCACAGAGCCACAGCTAATTCTTCAAATTCCCAGTCTAGTGAAAGGTTTGCAGTGTGGTTGGTTGGTTGGTTTGTTTGTTTTTCCCCCACTTTCTTGTTTGCCACTTATCTAAAACATGATAATTTTTTGTAGGAAAAGTTAATGTTCTGTTTCTTAAGCTAGGCTTTCAGACTTTCATTGGTTCTGTAGGGAACATGCTTGGGTCCTGCTGCTGTTCCAGGATTTATCTAGCTACTGATAATGGTCAGTGGCAAATGCAATAAAAAGAAAAGCAATCAATTGAGCATTTGTTATTTCAACCTTACTTATTAACCATAAACCACACATTCCATGAACAAATGTTAATTAGTTTGAATTATTTGTTTACTTCTGTGTTTTCTCTGTATTCTCCTCAAATTAATGGCTTTACTATTTAGAATAAAATGTTCTCTTCTGTAATTGATAGCAATAAATTCAAGATATATCCATGCAAGTCTAACATAATTTCCAATGAGAAAACTTAGATTGTTCCTGAATCTGTGTGCAATTGAAGTTATCTTTTTTTAAAGTTATGGTTTGTGTCAGGTTTGCTTTCAAAGTGGAAAAAAGACTTTGGAGTACTTCAAATTCCATTGTGGCTAAGGGACAAAATTGCCTAGATTAGCTTTTATATACATTACTGCTTTAGGGGAGAAAAAAATTATCTGTACAGGAGAATAAAATGTCAGAATAATATTGTTTAGTATCCACTGTCTCACTCTTTCACAGTGTCCAGCTCCAGAGGCATAAAAGTTGTGTAAATCACATTGTAGGAAGATTTTTAATGATCTGTCTCTCAGGGAAGTGTGTCCTTGCAACAAGTGCTCTTTGAACTCTAATGTTCTCATAACTAGGTGACCACTCCTGCTCTGCACCTTGCCTAATGATACACTGCAGCAAGGAGCTCACCATCTAAAAGATACATGAAGTCTCTTAGTGAGATGTGATACATGTTTGCTCTCAGCATTTCATCTTTTCAAATGCTAGACTGGTGCCTTCTCCTATTATGACATGAAGAAGAGCTGATCTTCACCACTTTTTTTTTTTTTTTTACTTCACTTCTTCTTCACTTTTTAATAATATTTCTTCTTATTTTGCCTTCTAAAATAAACAGCTCCAACTTTCTCTGTTTCTATTTATCAGATTTCTCCGTGGTTCATTCTCATTATCTTGTTATCTCTGCCTGTCCCATGCTCAAGATGGAAATTACCCAGAAAAAGTTACAAAAGAATAAAGCTCTCAGGTGCCATACAGTGGTCATGACCAGGAATGAATTCTGAAACTGAGTACTCCATAAGGCAGTTCCCTTTTTATATAGGCTGTCTTTTGGTAACTGTGGGTAAAAATCTGCCCTGTCTAGTGAGAAAGAAAAGGCAGTAAGTGAAATTAAGCAAACAATAAGAAACAAAAAAAGGCAATGGAAGAATGCTAGATTCAAATAGCAAGATACAGATTTTCAACACTTGTCAAGAGAAAATAACAACTTCCACTGTTACCACAAAGAATGCTTGATGATTAGGGCTGAAAAGATAGGTCTTGAAATGTGTCAGGGATTGAAGAAATCCCAAGAGTCATAAACTAATAATTACTAATAAGGATGGAGAGATTTTCAGTGAGCATTTTTTCATGTGTTTGGAAAGAAGCAGAGTGAAGTACTAGCACTGTATCAGGATAAGTAACTAACTTTTTCATCTACTCGTAAGAGGGGTAATGCAGAGTATCACATCCAGTGGAAGAAATCACAGACTTACAGAGCACTCAAGCTAATGGTGAGAAGAATTTAGTTGCAATAATTGCAATTAGTCTTATCATAGTCTTATTATAGAAGGAAAATCCAAGAAGGTGGTAATATAGTGGCAAATGTCTGTGCTAATAACCTGGTGTGCTAATAACTTGATGGCCAGTGAAGAGATCAAAGTATCCCCTTATGTGATAAATCTGTTTTAGATATTTTAAAATATTTTTATTTAGATTAGCTTAATTACACCATAGAAGCACTAATTTCCCTTCATCATCTATCAAGGGTTTCCAGAGAGACTCACTTAGATGTAGACCTCTGCTGATACTCTTCCTTTCTCCTCTCACTGTGAAGTGCATGATATGTGTTCAACCAGCAAACACCTGGTTACAAATCTGGTCATCATTATCATCTGTGTGCTTTACTATGGTGATATAATAAATCATTGCTTTGAATTTGCAGTAAAGAAGACTTTGTATGAAAAGAAATACCAATGGGGTTGGACTCAATGATCTTTTGTAGTTCCTTCCAACCCTTAACATTCTGTGATTATCTGAGATATTCTGCAGCTACAGTTTGACAAAAAATCAGGAGGCCTGTGGGCTATGGAATGCCCTTCACTGATTTTTTTTAAAATGAAAATTATGTTCAAACTTTCCTCAAATCAGAAGATGGAGAAGAACACCTTTGATCATTTTTACTTCTTCATGTCTATAGACCTGCTACCTGATATTATGACTCATGAAGGAAAGCCCTGTCTTTGTTTTGTCCCATACCAAGTAGCATGATCCCAAACAATTCCTGAACATGATTCAAGGGTTATTTCAGGCTGGGGGTGACTACCTACCAATAGGCAGTTTAGATTCAGCCACCCTTTTCTGGAGGCTAGGAGAGTTTAATGGTATGGATGTGGCCAGACAAGCCAGTTCTCTTCAGGGCCAAAGAACAGGCTCTGCTGCCATTTAATTTGTTTGTATCAATGTCACCCAAGAGTTTGGCTTAGGGAGAAAGGTGTGCTTTCAAGCTGATCTGAAGCCACACCTAATTGTGTATGCTGACACTATCCCTTGAAGTCTATCCAGAAGTCAAAAGATCCATGGGTATTAGTGTGGCAACATTTAAACTTTTTGTCTTGAGACTATTCCTGGAACCAAAATTTCACTTCTTTTTAAACTTTCAGGCTTATGATTTAAAGTCGGGAAATCATGGCTTTGTTTACTTCCATAACTATATACCTCTAATTAAACACCTGGATGATTTTTGCCTCACATCAACGTAGAAGGGAAAAAGTGGCAATGCTGGAATCCTGAAATAATGAGTGTCTGGATCACAGCAGCAAGGCCCATGTATGAAGACACGTATAGTTGAAGCCAATCAACATTTATTACCAAGTGGAGATTTACAGTACCACCAATCATGCCTTCCATTAAGAACTCTACTAACATAACTTTAACATAAACCCTACACTGGAAGAAGGACTGTAATCCTCAACATATATTCCAAATTCTTACCCAAGATACATGCCAAACAGCTTTGTCCAAAATCTTGTCTAAAATGAGTTTCAGCCAGCCAGCTTCTTCCACCAGTAGTCCAGTCTTGTTCTGCAAGGATAGGGAATGTGCAGCAGTAAGGAAAGGTGCTTCAGAAAAGCTGACAAGTTGTGATTGTACTGCTGGAGCTCTGATGCTGCTGCAAGGTCCTTTCTACTCAATAAGTAGCAAGGGCCAGCCTAGCTTGTAAAAATATAGAATTCCTATATATTAGAAAATACTGACCTGTGAGTTTCTCAAGGCAAAATCCATATTGCAAAAAAGGAATTTATTACCAGATGATGTCAGCATAGATCAGCATATTCAGGATAGTCAATGCACTCTAGAAAGCCAGACTTGTCTCTTCAAAGCTGTCCTTTGAAAAAAGATCTGGTTTTAACATATAAATGCATAACATAGTCACAGATGGGGGCTAACCAAAGTAACTCATAGTATAGGTACAACCCAGGTGAAATACTGAGAGCTGCAGTGTGCTCTACCATGAGCTTAAAACAAGTGAAGACCCTGGGATGGGTGGCAGGATGTGATAAGCTCCAGTCTATATACAGCCAAGGACAGTGAATAGCTGGTTGGGAGCACAGGATCCAACAACTCTCACTGGGAATTAATGCCCCTGAAATACTTAAATTTAGATGGATCAAGATCAGCAGCTAAAATGCAAGAGTAACTTAATGGCTAAGTCAAAATTAGTTTGCAGGAATTCCATTCAATGCTCCAGTTATACTTCTTTCACTGAAATTGTCCAAATTTAAATACATGACTTAAATACATGTCTTGGAAACTAATTCTCTGCTTCTTTTTATAGATGACTTATTATTTTTTTCCACCAGTCATTGTAGCTGATCTTGTTTCTTAATCATTATATATATATATAGCAGCATAATTTTTGCTTCTGATAGCTAGATTGAAAGCTATGTCTATTACAAAGATCAATCAATTAATTAAAAGTCACTGGTGGAATATACAGATGAACTCATATTTAAGCCAAAAGATCAAGGTAGTTTTCTCCCTTCTTTTTGTTAAGCTTTCTCATAAAATATTGTGTGTTTAACTGGGACAGGTGCTGAGTAGTAATCTGAACTAGAAAAAATAAAGCAAGCAGAATAATGAGGATGTAACAGTAATATTTAACAACATATCTCAGCATCATGAAACCTGTCAGAATACGCTGCTATGAAAGGATGTTTATTTGAGAGTATATTGTCTTTTCTGACACAAAAAAATCAGAAGTGCCTTTTGGCCACCAGATAGCAGTGCTTCACCTTGTATAGTTCTCAGTTCAATTACACTGCTTTTCATCTCATAGGAAAATGCATATATTGAGTCCTGGTCCCTTGCTCAGACACATTTTGCAGACTTCAGTTGAAAAAAAGTAAAGATACTTGAATTAGGTATGTAGATAATTTATGTGTTCAGGTGGAATCAATAATGCAGCTTTCCTGAATGGTGAGAGTTGGTTGTAGAAATATAATGGAACATAGGCATTATAATTTCCACTTACAAAAAATTCCAAGAAAATCTTGTGCTTAAAATATTTTTAGTGATGCTTTCTTCCTGCCAGTAGATTTCCTTATTTACATTACTGTTTCAAAACATGGTTTTTGGCCTCAGAATATAAACTTAACATAGTTTTATTGTTTTGATACCTTATGATTTCTGCCAAGTGTTTAAAATATCTGCATTTTTCTTTATTTGAAAGTGTATTAAAGGAACAGACTCTCTAATACTTTTAGCAAAAAGAAAGTTATTCCCATTTTAAATGAAACTTTTTAAAATGCCAGAAGTTCAATGCCCTATGTAATAATAATAATTAGCAGTTGTATGGTTGTTGGATCGTGCCACCTTACAAAAACCATGTGTCACCCTCCTTTTTTGCAGAGTTCCAGATCTCAGGTAAGGTGCTCTGGGGAGAGGGAATGGGAAAGGTCACCTGAGAGTTGTTCCCTCATCCTCATCTGTCCCAGCTTTGACATTAATGCCTCTCAGCTGCTGCTTTAAGCTGCAACAGCCAATTATGATTCCTATGGGATCATGCCAAAGCTCTATCACTTCCTTTTCTCCCAAACAAGGCAGAAGAAAACCATCTCTGTCAGCTTTATTCTGATATTCTTCATTTTGGCTGTCAGAGAGCTGTAACTGGGTTTCCATCCTTTTGCATCTCTTCCAAGGGATCTGGTGCTGGAACAGCCTGAACCCTCACTTTAATGCTGTGATTCATGTGGCCTCTCTCAGGGAACCTCACCTTTTTGTGGAGTTAGGCATGTCTTCTGAGTGAAAGGACCTGACTTCCCATTTGCCATTTCATTTTAATTGTGACAATTAAAGCAAACTGTTGGCAAGGAAAAGTAGTACTAGGAAAAATTTCAGCTTTGTCTCATCCTTTGAAGTTGATTAAAGTTTCCTTTTTTCTCTTCTCACATCTCTCTAATAACAATAAATAAATAAATCTGTTAAGCAGCAGACAACAAGTAAATATTCAGAGACATAAGACCCTTAATTTGATGACTATTCCCATAGTTACTCTATAGATAGACTATTAGTTCCTCTAATACTTAGGAACTGGACTCTGACTGTGATTAGAGATTTACAAAAAACAGGGAAATATTACTTCAGGAGGGCTTCAGGCTTTTTGTACCTCTCAGATGATCTTTTATCTTGGTATAGAATAAAGAACTGGTATTTTGGGTGGTATGCCTTGCAAAATGTCTATTCCCAGGAAAAAAAACAAACCAAAAGCTATAGCTTTGTTGAGGCATTCTGAAGCAATTAATGTGGGACTTGGTTTAGAATTACATATTTTGTGTAACACAAGTCTGAGCATCCAGTTCTGTGGAGCACCACACACGTGTTCTGTGCTCTGAGACCAAGTTCTAGCAATGCACTTGGAAACTCCTGATGAGCAGTCCTGCCCCCAGAGATGGCAGATGAGTTATAGAGTGCTGAATGTGGATATCTCCTCTTCACACTTTGTTCTGTGATAAATGTGAATACATCCATTTTTAAAAGCCATTAGTCTGACCCAGTAGGGCATCTTCCTCCTTTAAATGGAAATAACCACTCATCACAATAACATCCGCACATTGATGTCTCTTTTTTTGCAGCTTATAATATGCTATTTTTGTTGATTTTTCTGTACACTGAGATATGACTGATTTGGTGGGGCTCTGGCACAATCAATCTTCAGTCATTAGTCTACCTTCCTTAATGGAAGGAATTACAATATAATTTCAGTATTTACTGTGTCAGAAGGCAGAACCTTACACACTCAGAGGCTGCACCTGAAATCACCTTCTCTTCCACTTGTTACACAGGTTTTCCTACTCTTTAAGAAATAACGGTAATAATAAAATATTTAGATCCAAAGAGTGCTTGAAATTGCACCCTGGGGTTTGAAACCTGGATACTTGGGGTAAGGCAGCTCTGAAGGAGATGGGATCTTCCTTAGCTCCTCAGACTTTCATCCACTGTTCCCATCCCCGGGAAATACTGACAGTGTATTTTACCTTTCCTTCTCTCACACATGGTTGGGGTTTTTGTTTTGGTTTGTTTTCCTTGTTAATGAAAACGCCTGATATTCGTAGAAACATAAGCATTTCTCTCGAGTAACTGCACCTCAGCCTCTGCAGCCCCATTCCTGTCAACATCAGAACACGACGCCGGCACCAGACAAAGACTCCACCGCCTCTCAGACCTAAACCAGAGGAAACAAAGCCTTGGGGTCTGTGGAAGGGCGCCCAGCAGAACCCTAGCCCCCCAGGAGCTGCCCCGGCGACCCGGTTCAGGAAGCGAAGCGGAGCCCTCCGGTACGCGGGGCCGGGACGCGAGGGGGGTGTGAGGCAGCGACCTGCGGGGCGGGAGAAACGGAGGGCGGGAGCATAGGTGAGGGGGGGAGGAGGAGGGGGGAGGCGGTGGCTGGGCGTCACGGGAGGCCGCGCAGAGATAAAAGGGCCGGGCGCGGCTCAGCCGCCCATCCCTCTCTCCCGCAGCCCCAGGAGGAGCAGCAGCAGCAGCAGCGGCGGCGGCAGGAGCAGCGCGGAATCGCAGTGGGACAAGCAGCGAGACGGGCATGGGGACGGCGCTGGCAGCGCGGCTCGGCCTGGGGCTCCTGCTCCTAGCTCTCCTCCTACCCACGCAGGTGAGCCTCGGAGCGGCTCCTCGCTTCCTCACCGCCGGCACTAGTGCTAGAGGGACGGGAAAGGGGTAGAGCCGAGGCACCATCCCCTAGCCACACCATCCTTCCCTCACTCCTTAACCACGACGCGGACCACCCCTCAGGAGCGGGGAAAGGGTGGTTTCGGGGCATCGCCGCCATCTCCCCGCCCGGAGCCCGCCGCGCTGTAGCTGTGGGTCTGGCTCCCCTCCTTCCCTCCGCCGCGGGGCCAGAGGAACCATACCGGGCAGCTCCCCGGGGGAGCGACTGCTCCCCGCTGCCGTCGGGTGGGTTCGCACCCCCGATGGGGACGGGAGCAAGGGTGGGATTTCCCCCTGAGCCCCAGTATGGCGGCGGCGACGGCCGTGCCGTAGGGTTGGTTACCCTCGGTCACATTAAACAAAATTAAGTTAGGAGTTCGCCGCCCTGCTGCTCGTGGGATCCTCAAGGAGAAAGGCGGGATGCGAACCGGGGAGGAGTGTTCCTTCTCCCGCTGAAAAGAAGGGAAACGATCCCTCCAAACCCGACTTTGCTCCCACTTTTTTAGCTGGAGCGAAGCGAGATCCTGGTCTCTTTCTTCTCCTCCCCCTCCTCCCCCTTCCTTCCCTGGGGAGTCTGGGGCTTCGGGTCCGGTCCCGGGGCTCGGGCCATGGTAGGAGTGAGAGGTCGGGGGGTCTTGGAACAGAGACCTCAGTTTCGGGCTGCTGCTCCGCCCTTGGCGCGAAGGCGGTGGGTGCAGCGCCGGGTTTGCCTCTCTCTGAGCAGCCCAGCCAAGCGGGGATCCCTGGTACCGGATCAGTGTTTTGTTCCCAGCGACCTCCTTTGGAATCGTGTCAGTATCATAAACAGCACAGGGATTGCTAGAGATTAATGGAGAAAAAAAAAATTTCTAACATTTTTTCCTCCTTTGTAAGGAAGGGCGTTATCCCTTCTCCATCGCTCTCGACAGGGTCTTGCCCTGGGCAGTGATGAGAACAGGATCAGACCCTCTGGGTTATCGGCATTGGTCACGTACTCATTAAGACCTCTCTGGGGTCCCTTCTACCCTGATGTTGTTAAGGTTGGCTTTAAGCCCTTACTCTTCACACACAAAAAAGCCCCAACAAGCCCCCACCCCTCCAGGTTCTCCCCCTCCCCCCCCCCCCCCCCCCCAAAAAAAAACCCCAAAACATAAAAACCCCAACCACCAAAAACCAAAAAACCCACCCCACCAACCAAACAAAAAACCCCAACCAACCAAAGTCCAGAAGCTGGGCTTTGTGTTTAAAACAAAGGCTTGAAAAATATATAACCAAATGTGAAATAGTGATGGAGACTTTGTATAAAAACTGAAAAAAAATCTTCCAGGGCAGGTTTGGCCTTGCCTAGTATCCTAGTAGGTTATTAACTCTGCAATTCATTATTGATCACTTTCGGACTGGTTTGAACAGAAACTTCCACACAGCAATTTTTATCCTGCAGTCCTAAGTTGCTTCCAGCACGTTTCTGGTTGCCAAGAACTCTGCCTACCAAAAGGCTAATGCCATCCTGATACCTTTCTATTATATGTTTGGGGTTTTGTTTTTTTGGTTTTTTTTCCTCTCAGTAGAAAATACTTTAAATGCCCATGCAATTTTCTAATAAATTTAACACTGACTTAATGGCTTCAGCACTCAGGGACTATAATTATTGTTTTCTGCTAAACCCCCACCCCCCATTTTCTCAGCAATATGGGAGAATGGCACCTTTTATGGTGGGTATTATTTATTAAACTAACTGCTATTGTTTAGGGGGGAAAAAAAACCCCACAACATTTCTTGTACTTTGACTAACTCTGCTCTGGTATAATACAAGTTTTTTTGCTGCAGAGATGAAGCCAAGCATGGTAAATTATGCTCATTTTGGGGGATCAAGTATATGATTCTTGCCCTTGTTTTTCATCTTTGTGTATCATGGTTTTTTTCCACTGGAAGAAAAGAACATATTAGCTTGGTTTTGAAAGTTTTTCTGTGCATATGCAGGAAATAGGTTGATACTGAAGCTTACGTAGGGTGCGATTTTTAAATTTTATTTTATTTTTAATGTTCTGTCGCTGTAATGCATAGTTATGTGGAGGGAAGTTGAATTTTTTATTCTGAGTTCCATTATGTTATTATATGGTCTTTTCACTGCATTTCTTATTAGCATGCTCTAGCATGCTGGTAGGTTATGATTTAATCAGTATAGCTCCATTGTGTTACATTCTGCAGTTCAGTACTTCCACTGCAAGACAGGAGATGAGAGACTCCACTCACATGAACCCCACCATCAGTTGAAAGGGGTCTCCAAATCAGCCCTAGAAACAGTGTCAATAGGTTCTTCACCTTTTTTGTTCATATTTTTGTTTGTGTCTTCGTCTACAAAGCCACTTCATTTCTTCATGCAGTTGTCCAAAAGTCTTTGTTGTCCTAAGATTTGCCTTTGTATAGCTTTACTTTTTTTTTTTTAAGATGTTTTTCTTTTGTTTCAATGCAGGGTTTTGATAAAAGGGATAATTACATAACCACGAAAAAACATTAAGAAAAATGTCAGGTACATTTAACAAATCCCCTGTGTGCAATTCAAAATGTCTTTGTTCTGAACTGCACAATGGGAGGCATGAGCAACTGTGTGCATCAAGTCTGTGTACTGTGACTGAGCAGTGCTACACACTGTTAATTCCTGCTACTTTGCCTTCTGATTTAAAAAAAATTCAAAACCTATAAAACCTTTTTTTTATTATTTTATTCCTTCCCCCCCTGCATTCTAGATCTACTGCGATCCCGAGGGAACAAGTCCGACACCTTCGAACAACTCAAGTTCCATTTCTCTGTCAACTGTCACAAATTCAGTGAACAGTACCACCACTCATGGACATGGAAATTCCCTTCACTCAGCCACAAGTCTTGTTTTCATTCTCTCAGTTCCTCTTCTGTATTTTTGCTGTTAAGAGACTCTGGCATGGAAATGGCTACCACTTCCCACCCAGTTTCCTGAACCATCTGAGATGGCTAGATCTCCAACCCAGCATGAAAATAAATCAGTCCAAATTCTGCATCAAACCAGCTTGGTTCCACTCTGTACTCAAATTAGTACCACTCTGACCTAGAGAAGCACTCAGTATTCTGACTTTCCAAAGCTGACCGGTGTGAAAAGACCAACTTCAACAAGGAGGAAAAATTATGAGCTCTTTGACCATAAACTGGAATTTGAAAAACAAGATGGGAACAAAAAGAGACAATATTGGCAACCCCTCATTTAAAGTTGAGAAGAAATAAATGTCTTATTATAAGGATGGGTGATAACACTCCACCAAGATAAAAGGCTAGAGAGGTTTTTTTGGTTTTGTTTTGTTGTATTGGCTTGGGTTTTGTTTGTTTGTTCTTTTTAATATTTAGAATATGGACTTAAAATTTATTTTTCATTTAAGTAATTAAAGCCAATAGCTTATGGAACCACTGGAAAACACAGAAAAGCTTGAGTGGTTCAATTTCTTGCACAATCTATCTTGTTATAACCTCTGGGTAGTAGGATGGATATAAAAGAAACTAAATATCAATGGAAAATATTTCTTCTTCTTTTAATTGGTATGAAATTGTTACAAGGCTAAAATAGAATATCAGATTTTTGTAAGATTCCTCTTATTCAACTTTTGAATCCTAATTAAAAGGTTAGCCAGACAGGGCTAGATTTGATATAGCTAAAACCCACCAGTTTTCATAAGAGTTGGATTACTTATGGTGGGAATTTGAATTTGACATGTTATTTAAATTGTTTGTTTATTAAGCTATATGTGCCAGAAGATGGAGGTGTGGAAACACTGGGAAAAGTACCAGGAGCTTTTTGCAAATGAAGTTCAGACAAAACAAACCAGAAAAAAAACCAAACAAACAAACAAAAAAAAAAAAAGAAAAAAAGGGATAAACATCTCTTCTTTCTCTATTTCCCCTCTTGAGTTATTCAAGTTGTTTAAGTTCTTTCTCCTCTTGAAACTTTCCTTAATTATGAAGGATTTATGGAATCATTTGAGTAATGTTCTAGTGCTGCTTGTTTTGCTTTTTGCTTTTTTGCTTTTTTTTCTGGGTTTTTTTTTTTTTTTTTTGGCACGAGATGAATGACTTACTGTTTTTGTTTTTGTGGGTTTTTTGAGTTTTAACTGTGATAGTTTACTTTAAACATGGGCTAATATTTGCAGCGGGGAGAAGAAATGGGGAGAGGAGAAGAGAAACAAAACGCCAAAAATAAGAAATTCAATAATCAGGTGTTTGGAATATGAAGGCTGGAGTCTTAATTTAATCAAGTTTAAAAATTACCTTTGTAAATACTGTTTTTTTAAATTTTTTTTTCTGAATCAAAATTGCTACAGTTGCATAGAGTGTTCCTGTATCATTCCAACACTTTAGATAATAGTATCTGGTACTTGATCAAAGCAAGCTTTGTGGAAGAGGTTCAACTACCTTGGTGATAATACCTTGTCTGAAAAAAATGTTGGTATGGTCACATGTTGAGTATCCATGATCATATCACTGTATAGATATTTATCTCAGTATAAGATCATGTCAAACATGAGTGGCTCTCTACATTTTTTTTTTTAAATACACGTGTCTTTCAGTTACATTACCACCAATCCACAGCATTCTATATTAATAGCAAACTAACACAAATTCATGTCAGTGAGTGGACATGGACATTTCCTTATGCTTATTGTTTGTATCCAGTAAAACGTTAATGATTGTACTTTTGTGTTTGTGTAATTATGCTTTGATTTATTGGCTACTGATTTTCATTGGAAAAAAGCTGTAAATAAAACAGTGGACAGGCAACGCATTCTAGATGCACTTCCAGACACTTCTAAAAAAACTTGTAACTTGCCTGCATAAAGTGAACAAACTGTTAAGCAAGATGGTATATGTGATTAAAAACTTCAAGGTCTAGAAATGCTGGAGTGTAATTAGTTTTATTTATCTGTGTATCGGAGTCTGGATTCCACCCCAAAATCAGTTGGAGAGTTCTGATTAACATCTCTAGTAGCCTTAGTAAGTTTTCCGTGCTTATTACAGCCTCTTCCCTCTCAAACTATTATTGTGCTTTCATTTTAGACAGGCAGTGCTTAAACAGAGTTTTCTTTTGTTTCTTACTGTGGCAATGAGTTGTTTTCGTGACAATGTCTAAAGCTGCTTTTCAGCTTCTGGTTATCAGGTATGTGTATTAACTGCTGACTCCCACGGTCTTCATTAATAAGCATATCCTAATGATCCAAGTTTCACCATGCTTGGTGAAGGACAGAGGCTGGAAGAGAGATCTGTGCAGTTGGTATTTGTGCAGCTTTTTGCCAAAAGGAAAAAAAAAAATTTAACTGGATGAGAACTGAGTTACAGTTCATGACATTCCAAAGTTATGTCTCTGTTTTTCAGGTGTACTCCTTTCTAATAACCCTTAAAGGCCCAATGATATTGGGTGATCAGCTTTACCCCCTAGATGTGGAGAAATGCACTAAATTAATGCCTTGCTACTTCAGTGTGCTGCACGATCCTCTTGATTATTTTTTTTCAGTGGGAAAGAGGCCCCCGAGAGGCCTCCCGAGGCTTGGGAGGGAATGTGGAGCAGCAGCCCTTTGATTGTGTTCCTTTGCTTTTCCAGTAGGCTGAACAAACCAGAGAAGTGGGATGGGTTTATCAAAACTCTCCATTTGAATCTATCTTGGAATCTGCAGGGAGTACCAGAGCACATTGTTCCCTTGTTTAGCTTCTCTCTGAGTGCTCCAAAAGCAAGCATGAAGATAAACTACCACGTGAGCCATTACCTGGCTGTGCATTTTTTTAAAAAATGTTTTTAAAGAAATAGGGTCAGATTTCTTTTTAATAACATCTAAGCATATTTAAGCTCTCTTGAGTTTTTGAGTTTTCACCAGACCAGATGAGTGATTTGGAAAAATTATCTGATAACCTTTGTTTTGTGCTGTTCCATCACAGAACAATGGAATCAGTGATGAAGAAATCCACTCAGAGAAAGAGGATGTGATGGATTCATTTAACAAAATGGGAAGGTGGGAGGGAAGGGAGAAGAATGGAGCCCATGCACGTCAAGATTTTAAATTTTTTTAAAATAACACCTATAATAACTGCACCCAGGTCTTACCTATGCCCCTCACTTTCATGAGTATCTCCAGCTGGAGTGTGTCTGGATAATGTATGTTGAAATGACTCAAACAATTCTGCTTCTGTTTGATGCATGGCACTGCTTTCATTGTAAACATACTCTAGCCACATATGTCCTGAATAAAGTGCAGTGTTATTATTTGAATGAAGTAGCCTGAAATGAGCACTTACCATTTGTGTACAGCCTACTGTTCCTTCTTCACCACCTCATATTCTGAATAGCCTTTAAGTTTTTTCAAATTGCAGTTTTTAGCTGGTTTAGAAGTCTACAGGGACTACGAATGAACAACTTTCATTTAACAGAAACCTCCACAAGGTGAAGTATTTTGGGCCAGATCCAATGCTGTTACAACCTTCTCCTAGTGGCTCCCTTGTTTTCAGCAAGATGAAATCCCATATCCCAAGCCTTTCTCTATGTGTGAAAGGCAGTGTGCAGGGTGCTGCTGTACTGTGATAAGAATAGCTTCACTTTCTCTACATGGAGATGTGGCATTGTTAATATTATTAACATCTCAATAAATGACTTTCAGATTAATTCTGAAACTGTTAAACCGTTTTGCAAGCTATTGCCAGGCTAAAGTTTGCCTGTACAATGCAAATACTCTCAAGCTAGCTCCCTAATGTAATTAGTACAGCATTTCATATGGAATAATTTCTCCTGAGTGCAGTTCTTACAAAGCCTCTTGGCCTGTGGAGAAAGAACCCTTGCAGGGCTGGGCTCTTTATCATGCATCTTTCCGAGTCAGCGTTTCCCTGCACTCGGGTTACATCAGGCTCTGCTGCAGAGCTCACAGTGACACCTCGGATCTGAAAGAGAGGACATATACAAACATGCATATGTTAGAGGCAGTTTGGAGTGATTTGCATTTTGTGTCCATTCAGGGCTTCATAGGGATTTAATTTCCCACATAAGGCTGAAATGACTTAGGTAGCAGGCTTTATCATCCAGAAACTTCATTGTAATGGATACAATTGGGAAAGTTTCTTGGTTTTGCATTAAAGATAACTTTGAAACAGGATCTGTCAGCTCTGCCTCTTAGCAGCACAAAGCTCTTCATTATAGAGCACACATTATATTTTACACACTGTACACTGTCGGCCGTGCCCCACCAGATGAAGAAGCTGGTTATTTAAAATCCATCCTTTTGCCTGCAGCAGTTTGAAGAGCAGCACTAGGCTTTCTGCGATACGTGCTTTAAGAGGTGGTGTTTTCATCATTATGCAGTAGCCTTGGGAAAGATACTTGATCCTTACTTGGGTTATCAGCCTTCGGTCTTACAAGTGAAGCCCTCAGCATCCTGCTCATGAATGCATAATTGGGCTGGTTTAGTCTTCATTAAAATGTCTGGCATAAATGACTTGGAGCTGAAGGAGAAAACTGATCAATTTTATACAGCCCAACCCAAATGCTAAACTAAGCAAATCTCATGTATGAAGGGTCGTTCAATGCTCTCTTGAATCCAGCAGTACAACTTTCAGTGTATGTGCTACAAATACAGGACTGAAATATTTTCAAGCTTTTCAGAAGTGATCTAAGACTTTCTTTTATGTTTTAACAACTGATGGGAGTACAATATAAAAATTGAGCACGTGGCAGAATTAAATCGTGGTAGCTTGGTTTTGCTGCATAAACTGAATGATTGCATTCCACCAAAATCTCTCTTGAATGACATAGTGTGAAAAGTATTCTTTATGTGGCACAAATTATTAAAAGGAAGCAATGCCTCTGTAAAACAATTGTTCTGTTTCCCTCTTTTCAACAACTCTTACTGAACATAGTGAGGACTTTTTACAGATTGCTTAGTGTGCATAACTTGGACTTAAAGTCTTTGTTTGCTATACTGAAATATTTAAACTTTACATGACAAAAAACTATATTTTCTACTTAATTATATGAAACACAAATAGTTTTTGGAGAGCAAGACTGATCTTTTGAGGCTGAAGGGATGTATATATCTAACTATAATAACAAATGCATACTGTCTGATTAATTAGACAGATATGTTTCAAACTGATTGATTACATAGAGCTAATTCCAGCATTCGGAGCCATAGTAGCAAGCGTTAAAAAAACAACTTAAAATGGATTGAAACCTTATCTTGAATACTCTCATTGTTTTAGGAGTAAGGGAGAATTTCCTCTCCAAGCAGATTACGTGGTTTAGTGCACTTTCCCTTAGGAAGCCAGTCTGGGACATGTTAATAGCATGAAAATGAATAGAGTATTTGCTCAAACATGGCAGTTTCACAGTTCTAATGCTACAGTACAAAGAAGTTTTAAAATAATGAGCAAGAAGAGTACTTTGGCACAACTGAGAGTAATGTGAAGACAGGATGGCATGATTATCCTGAGACATGATGGTGACACTCACTATCATGTATCTGCTCATGGGGCTATTTTCTGTCATATATCTACTATAGCTAGAGTTTTATTTATATGTTTTCAAAAACTCACTGGTTTTTAGTATCTTTGTAGAACTTTCCAATACTAGCTTCAAATTCCCTTTTAAGGCTATTCCTACTACTATGATTTTGTTATCTTTTCTCTTTCAGGAAACTAAAGTCGAACTCCATGCAGCACAGCAGATTTTTTCAACTTGGCATTAGTCATTGCTTCCATTCCAAAATTCCCAGGCTTCCATAAGGTGTGCCCTCTTGCAAAGTACTACCTGTAAATGAACCAATGTGAAGCATTGCTGGGATGATAGATTATGGTTTTCCTCTGCCAATCCATTTTTTAACTAAATTTAAAATACCACAGCAACACTCAATTATTTTCAGGAGACAGTGCAAACTCCACACTAATTCAGCCCTTTGATCTGGCACTAATATAAACCCTCTGCCACAGTTTTATGGGAAGGAAGAGCACATTGCTAACATGGTGGAGGCACTGGATGACAGGCAAAGCATTTACAGGGTACTCTGACCTGTCCATGCTTTGATCCCAATACGTGTGATCTCTTACACTAGGGATTTGTGGATCTCATAGCTGATAGGGGTCTGTGACTTTAATTAGTATTTCAACATGTTTACATGTAGTGGGTCTGTTTTTACTCAGCCATGCAGGCTGGCATTGTTCAACTTCTACTTTACTCCTTCTTTTTTTTTCCTCCAGTCTTATATCATGTGTTCCTCAGACCAGAGGCAGTAATTGCTGAGTGTCTGCAAACACCTACCAGGCATTAGCTATTTGTCAGCAGGTTTTACACTGCTTTCTATAACACCAGTAATTAAAGCCCAGGTATTTAAAGGTAATTTGGTGCCTGACTTTTAATTCCTATTGAAACCAGTGTCCTTGTGAGTTGTAGTCTGACTGCTGTCCACATAAAATTAGTATATAATACTCACAGCTTTTAAAGACCCTGTAGAAGCTCTGCTTATTTGTTAGGGAGACAACTAAGCCCCACTCTTTTGTTATGTTTGTTTGTTTTGCTTGCCTGTTTGCTTGTTTCCTGCATGATAGAGCCGATGATTGCTATGGCAGGTGGTGTGTTTGGAATTATCTGTCCCTCAAGGTGGTGATGTTCATCCCTGCTACATCAGGGTAGAAGGTGTTCTGGGGTTTGGTGCTGCTTGGTCTCTGTAGCCTGCCTGCACACCATCCATGGGGAAAGGCCTCTTCCAGGCTCTCAGATGTGGGGGTCAGTGCTTTCTCAAAGCAACCATACTTCTTTGGTGGTTCAGCCCATGGATGGCTGGGGAGCCTCAGACAAGCCCCAGGTTTGGGCTTCAGCCAGTCATTGCTGAAGCTGAAGACCATAACTGAAGAGTTTATAATGATTTCTGAGAAGACAGAAGAAGGGGCTGAGTCAGATTCTAATGAACTTAGGGTAGAGGGACCTGGGGGTGCTGGTGGTGCTGGTGGGTGGAAGGATGACCCTGAGCCAACAATGTGCCCTTGTGGACAAGAAGGCCAATGGCATCCTGGGGTGCATTAGAAGGGGGGTGGTTAGTAGGTTGAGAGAGGTTCTCCTTCCCCTCTGCTCTGCCCTGGTGAGGCCACATCTGGAATATCGTGTCCAGTTGTGGGCCCCTTAGTTCCAGAAGGACAGGGAACTGCTTGAAAGAGTCCAGCACAGAGCGACCAAGATGATGAAGGGAGTGGAACATGTAGTGAAATGAGGCAACCAGGTGCCACTAATTACCAGGCAGTGAGCATGAGCTTGTGTTAAGCCCACCTGTGCCTGATTAGGGCGGGCCCCCACTGTGCATGAGCAAGACCAGGGGGCCAATAAAAGGTGAGGCTCAAACTCCCAGGCTCAGCTCAGGACTGAGCTAGCCAGCAGAGAGCTCAGTTGCTCTTGGAGCAACAGCACTGATCCAGGCTAGTCAGCCCTGAGGACTATAGGCTCAGAGCACTGTTCTCCAGTCTCTGCTGAAACACCTGGGTGGACCTTGAAGCGCCGTGCCCTAAAAGAGGTTCGTCTTGCTACAGGAACATCTCCCTTATGAGGAAAGGTTGAGAGAGCTGGGGCTCTTCAGCTTGGAGAAAATGAGGGGTGACCTCACCAATATTTATAAATAGGTAGGGGTTGAGTGCCAGGAGCTTTTCTCAGGGGTCACTAACAATGGGGCAAGGGGCAACAGTTATAAACTGGAGCATAGGCAGTTCCATATAAATATTAGGAAGAATTTTTTCACTGTGAGGGTGACAGAGCACTGGCACAGGCTGCCCAGGGAGGTTGTGGAGTCTCCTTCCCTGGTGACATTCAAAGCCCACCTGGATGTGTTCCTGTGTGACCTCCTGTAGGTGACCCTGCTCTGGCAGGGGGGTTGGACTCGATGATCTTTTGAGATCCCTTCCAACCCCTGACATTCTATGATTCTATGAACTGGGAATGTGAAAAACGTCATTCTTTTCCAGTTGGTTCCTTCACATTTGATTTCCATTAACACAGAATTACTGTGTTTACTCTTAGGCATCATTTATGTAATTGTGCCACTATAGCTAAGTGCCTTGAGATGGTCTTGGCCCTGTAGAGCCTGCAGTCTTGCTTCAAAAAAAAGATATATCTAGACAAGGAAAATTGGGATTCCTCATAACCTCAGCGCATTCCAGCCTTGAGGATGCGGAGGTACCAAGTACTCTCTGCCCCTCATATCTGGATCAGGCAAGGGTCCCCTGCCATGTGAGCTACTCTGAGGTGAGGAGTTTTTGGCTGTGGATAAAGAGCATGGCAAACCCTCAGGGTGGGATCACAGCAGTGACTGTCACCCCTGGGGCAGAAGCTGACGGCAGGAAGCACCCAGGCCATGCTCATGTGGGGAAGCCAGGGCTTGCAGTATGACATGCACTTCTGAACTCTCTGGTTCATCAGCACAGACAACAGGTTGAGGGAAACTATTTTATTCAGCTTTATTCACCTCCTGTGTGACCATACTTGCAGGGGGTGTGTGGTTTGGGGACACCCAGTACAGACTAGAGAGAGACCAGAGGAAAGCCGGAGCAGTCATCTTGTCTCTGGAGCCTATAGCAGAGGAGGAGGGATCTGAGGAGCTGGAGGAAAAACAGGGATTTTATTGCTCCCTTTCCTGACCTAAATGGTGGTGTGGGAGGCTGGGGAGAGGGCAGGGTAGTATGATCTAGTGAGGAGAAGGCCAGCGTCATGGAGAGTCCAAAAAGAGAAAGAAATATTTCAATAATTCTTATAGCAAGCCCTTCAAAAGAAATCTTACAAGACCCAAAGAAGAACTCCTGTGTCTCTGGACACAGAAATTAGCAGATACAAGCTAGTAAAATTCAGAGTAGAGCAATGAAAAACATGAGAAGTGTATCTGGAATAAAAGTGGAGCAGGTTCAGTTGCTAAAAGGGAAGTGGGAAGCATAATGAAACCTGAAAAGTCAGCTACTGAGAATAGGGAATATCTTTCCTGCCTGCTCTGAAAAGAACAAGCCACACACTGAAGCTCCTAACTAAATAGCTTGGGGAACTCATGGATGTTTCTGAAAGCAGGTTAGATAAACATCATTTGGGAATAGTTTAGGTCTGGCTGATCCCACCTTTGGGTAAGGGGAGGGTTGAATAGCCTCTCACAGACCTTTTCCTCCCTCTGATTCTAGGATAATAGTGTTGATGCAATCCGACAGCATGAAGAGCACAGGTTAAGAATCCCTCCTTTCCCCTCAATAGAAATTTTCTTCTGTGTAAAATGTCCCTTTAAAACAAATAATCTGAATGAATGAGTGCTGTCTCCCTGAATCAGCTGATTGGGAACTGAAAGTTCAGGTGGATCCTATGAGGTTTAACAAAGGTTTTGTCAGGTAGGTCACACAAACCAGCATAAGCATGGTTACTGAGCAAGATTTTACCTTTCTGTGTGGCCAGTGTAGAGATGGGCTCACTGCTTCCACTGTGTTAACATCATAAATACAGCCACAGATTTCTGCAGGCTTGAGATTTTGTTTGTTGTTCTGTCCCCTTTGATGTCAGTTGTCAAGGAAGGTTTGGAAGTGTTCCTCCTCAGCTGGCATTAACAAGATTTGTGGCTATCTCCAGCTTCCAGCCCATGCTTCCAGTCAGCAAATCCTAACAGTACTGCCCATTCAAGTGCTTGGAGTAGTGCTATACTGAGCGTGCTTGGAAAAGGGCTAACACAGCTCCACCACAGCCATAACCACAGGAGGTAGACACTGTGAAGCCATGGTGAGGCTACACCTCAACTACTGTGTTCAGTTTTGGGCCCTTCACTACAGAAAGCTACCAGAGCATGTCCAAAGAAGGACAACAAAACTGATGAGGGTTTGGAGCACAAGTCTTACAAGGAGCAGCTGAGGGAGCTTGAGTTGTTTAGCCTGGAGAAGAGGAGGTTGAGGAGGATGTTATTGCTCCCTACAACGACCTTAGAGTCTGTAAAGAGATGGGGATGGCCTGTCCAGTAAAGTTGCAAAGGCCTCAAGTTGCTCCAGGGGAGGTCGAGATTGGATGTTAGGAAGAATTTTATCATGGAGAGTTATCAGACATTGGAACAGGCTGCCCAGGGCAGTGGTGTAGTCATCATTCCAAGAAGTATTTAAGAGTTTATAGACATGGTCCATAGGGATATACATTAGATAAGGTCTTAGCAGTGTTAGGTTAATGGTTGGGCTTGGTGATCTTGAAGGTGTTTTCTGACCAAGGAAATTCTGTGATTCTGTCTCTTGCACAAGAAGATGTCAGTCTTCCAGGGCAGGAGGATAAACTTCACCTTGCACAAGACCTCTAGGAGTTGGAGGTCTGCAAAGCTTATGTCAAAAAGGCAATTGACTGTGAACTATGGTAAAGGATGCTGTCTTTACCTCAGGTCTAGAGAGGAGCTTCTGTAGCAGGAGGCAAAAGTCCAGAGCAGCCAAAGATTTGGGGATATGGAGAAGCAATATCCATGGTTATGCAGGACTGGTTGAGTTCTTATATGGGCAAAGGGAAATCAAGACAGACAGCTTACATGGGATAAAATCAGACAATTTCAAAGATGCTGCAGGATGAGGAGTTGCTATCAAGCTCGTGTTTTGTCACTTTTGTGGTTAACTTTATTGCCCTCCAATGAAGAACCCCATAAACACTGAAACTAAGGGAGTTCTGGTGTCTAAGAGACACTTCCAGTATGAGCTGAACCTTCAGAAAAGCTCAGTGCCTCTCACATAGGGCAGGTGGGTGTTATTCTCAGTTTCTTAACTGGGGTTTTTAGAAGATGTTTCTTTTTTGCCCAGCTCTCTGTTTTCATTGGGTGAGTAGCAACTCTAGATCCTTTCTGGGACTTCAACCACAATATTATAGTCTGGTGAGATAGGCCAGTGGGTTTCAACATATGAATTAAAGAAATGTGAAGATGTACATGTGCTGCACAGTCATGTTAAGCTAAAAGCCAGTTGTCCGGTCTGAAAATTATGGAAGTCTTAAGTAATTAAAAAAACTATTATCCATTTGATGGCATGGGGGACAAAGTGAAAAAAAAGGTGAGTTCATAGAAGTTGTTTCTCAGTGCATGTCTCCTTGAAATATGCTGCTGGATGTAGCAACACTTAAATAAAATAATGATAAGGCATTTGTCAAACGGCCCTAATTTAGTGTGCTTGAAATTGGAAAAGGAGTTACTGAAATTTTAGGAAATGCACAGGAGGCCTGGAGCTCACAATATATTAAGAAAAGTTTGTTTGTTTTGTCTAATTTACATCTTCCAACATTACATTTTATGTAAGAGATAGAGTATGAATTACTTTTTTAATGCACTAAGATTCTCTAAAGGTTACTATAGTCTCTGTAGTCTATTCAGCACATTCAGAATGCAAATTAGTTCCACATCAGAGTCTTTTTGTGAGGCTTTTCATTATAGGGGGACAAGTAAAGCACTCAACTTTCTCTTTTAATTTGAGATAAAGGTGGATCAAAAAGTGCATAGATCTCTTTATTTGTATTTTTAAGAGCCTTTTTAATGCTTTTTCTTATCAAACATGAAATGAAAAATAGTTATATTTCTAGGTATTTGGGGACCTCTTTGAAGCAGTGAGCAAAGGAATGCTTAATACTTTGAAACTATCTGTTATTGAAACTATCAATTATTTTAACATTTTTTTCAAAGGCAAAACAGGATCCTCACCAGACCAGCTTTGTGTTTCGTTTTTCTTGTTCTGACAGATTATCTTTCTGTAGTGGAATGAGAAGATGGTCAGACTAGATTAATGTTTAGCACACGATACTTTCCCTCTTCAAATGCTTTGTGTACATCAAGTAAGTTTATCGACTTATGTTTCTCTAGTGAATACTTGTTGAATGCAAGCAACAGATCAGGACTTTTTGTAAAATCTTGTTGAAGTTATTATTGGTAATAATTAAAAACTTCAAAAAGTAGGGCAAAATTAGACTTTTTTTGAAAATTAACTAAGACCCAGCATATGTCAAGAGATTAGTAACATCATCTGCTGAAGGTTTAGTATTACTGATGCCTAGGTTTGTGATTTTAATTCAGATTTCTGTTGAAGTCCAAGACTGCAACACTGAATTCTGATTGATGTAATTGTTTGATTTTTTTTCAATTTACAGGGATTGATTTTTGTGACTCTTGTTCTTGTTTATGTTTTACTACCACTTTCAGAATGCATCAACAGAGGTGAAAAATCTACCTAGAATGTTGGGCCTTGAGAAGAAAGGCAAGGAGAATACCATGAAAACCTTTTATCTCAGAGATTTGCTGTAAGAAAAAAGTTTTGGAGGGGGTTACTCTAATTTATTAGAGCTCAGATTTATTAGGTAATATGTAAAGGTTTTGATGACAGGAAAGGTGATGGAGAAGAAGAAATGGGCCAGTTAATTTTTCAGTTCTTCATATCAGATACTGCCAGGTGGTTAATAAGATTTGATTCATGATGTGTGTGGTGGTCAGAAAAATGGAAATCTCTTCATCTTAAAGGAAGATGCATCTGGGATATTTCTAAGGAGGAGTGGCACCCTTATACATGTCCATACTGTTGAACATTCAACATTTTTAAGTAAAAAAAACCCCAATGATGCACAGAAGAATACAAAATGGGATAGAAAGTTCTCTGATTATATGTTATTTAGTTTATGTGGCCTTTCTTGATTTCCATTAGAAACAATCTCCTTTTGCTGTTTTAATCTCTTTTCTTCTCTACTTTCCATTTGTAATGTTCAAGATTGTTTTTCTTGTGATATTTAGTGCATTAATCTGTGTTTGATTTCCTCTTTTGCTACTACTTTTAATGTTCCCTCTATCCCCACTTCCCAGTCTTAAATTGTGTATAGATCTGAGAGGCTTTTTGTGACCTAATAACTGGAACTATATCTTAAAGATTTGTTCCCCTTCACTTTTTCCCCATCCCAAGATCTTTTTTTTCCCGAAGAAATTCTTACTTTTAAAAATAATTATGTAGAATTGATTCTTTTTACAGATCTTTCTAAATCTGTTTTAAAATCATAAATAGATAATGCAGACTTTGAAATATTCTGAAATTGTTGAATCATTACAAAAGCTCCGTAATTACATTTATTATTAATGGTTTTCATTAGTAAATTCTCTTGAGTTTACATTGGTCCTTTCATCTCAAGGTCTTATAGTACTGTATAATAAAGCATCCATTACATATTAAAACATCCCTGGAAGACAAATGAGTCCTCAGACTTGTCTAAAGGTGTGAGAGAGGAACTGAGGTAAAGATTGTGGTCTGGAAATGTTCAAAGCCAGGCTGGATGGGGTTTGGAGCAACCTGGTCTAATGGAAGGTGTCCCTGCCTATGCAGAAGGTTTGGAACTAGACAACCTTTTAAGGTCCCTTCCAACCCAAACCATTCTGTGATTCTGTGACTGCTTACAAGGCAGAAGCTGTGAGCCACAGGCAGAAGCAAGAGTAATTCTCCTGAGGCCTGAATTTTCCCCTTACACTTCAACCATCTGCATTTTTTTGTGCAATTTTCAAAGAATTGTATCTACATATCACAGCGTTACAAGCATTGTTGTGGAGGGAGAAGCTTCCTTATGCCTAGGAGAGAATGAAACAAGAAACAAGAAAACTGGGAATTTCTCTGCTCAGACCCTGAGCAACAAACAGGTCCTGGGATCAGAGGGGCTTGTGTTTAACATGGAGTGATGGTGTGCAGCTCCTTTTGCTCAGGACCTGGCAGACCCAATTGCCAGAACCTGTAGTCAGTGTTACTTGATTATGCACCTGATTTTCAGTCTGAGTTGAAGCCCATGATACATCTCTGCTTTTGCAGCACCCTGATGGCTCTGAATGGAGAAACATGCAGTGTGGTGCTCATACGCCTAATCTGTGACTAGAAAAAAGAGACAGAAATGAAGTCACCAGAATGAATTGTGTCAGTTATCCTAGAGGTGCATTTTTTTTCTCTCTCAATAAGCAAGAGAGAAGATATTCTTAAGACCTTGTTCAGTGCTTTTTACCCACCTTGGCATTGGGACTCTGAATAGCTCCCAGTTAATTACTAATTTGTTGGAGTTAGAGCAAAAATCAGACTCTGGTGTTCTGGAGTAGTAAAACAAGCTGTTTGTTATGAAAAGCTTCTGCTAATGGCTTGATCCTCAGTCTTACAAATAATGAGTGTGCATTAATCCATAGGAGTAAGAGGGAAGGACAAGATACGTATTTGATACTGCACACAGATTAAACTTCAGCCTATAGCACTTCCATACAATGCTGAGGTGTGGTGGTTTTTTTTTGTTTGTTTTTTTTTTGGTTTGTATTTTTTTTGTGTGTGTGTGTGGTTAATATCCTGGATGCCATCAAAAAGTCAGGTATCACCTGAAATGAGAATATAGACTTCTTTTGGTGCATTGTTGCTTATTGCACCTTCTAGACTGGATATTTCTGTTTCTTTTTTATTTATTTAATTTTCAAATCATCATGTCAGAGAAGCTCTCCTCTTATTTGGAGCTTATGCAAAGAAGATAACACAGCCTTTGAGCTGCTTTCCTTCCAGGAAACTCACTTTGCATCTCTTCATGGAGAAGTTTCACTGTTGCTAATCGAGTCAGCCTAGTTCAGGCGGGGGTGGAATTATTCTCCTGCTATTTCCTCCTGTAAGAAAGGCCCTTTGATCAGGTGAAATAACAGCAGCATTTCTCAAGGGCTTGGAAGTAGTGTTCTGCTGGAATTGGATTCTCTTCTAATGAACCCAACAATTTATTTTGTTTCCAGGCTTGCTAATATTAGACTGCAGCTGTGCAATTCACCCAACCCTGTTTGAAGTCGAGGTGTCACCAAGAGGACTACACATAGATTATCACTCTGTTACCCATTGCATAAACATAAAAAAAAAAAACCCTCTGTTGCCAAGACCCTACTCTTCAAGAAACTACCATTTGCTGTTGTTGCTTTGGGTCAGATACTTGGCTTTTTGTACTGCACTGTTGATTTTAACTTTTTAATTTTAATCCCAGTCCTTCATATCTAACAGTTTTTTCCAGTTAGAATTATCAAAAGGGTATTTTTTATTATACACACACCTTTTGGCTGACCATATTCTACCAAAAAGGTGGTTTTTGTGAATGAGATTAAACCCTTTGCTTTGAGAACTGTAACATATTCAGGGATCCATCTCAGTTCTTTGCAACATGAAAAACCTCAAAAACTTTCAGCAACTTTTTAGTTTCCACCTTCTTTTAATTTACTGTTGGAAGTGATTCTTTCAATCAGTGACATCCACCAGTTTCTTTGTTTTAATGTAAATTGTTTGATGAAGCCTTTGTCTAACAGCTCTTCTCAGACACTTTCTGAGCATCATTCACTGTAGTCTCTTTTAGTTGTGTACACATACTTAAATACTCAGTACTATTTGAAGTGAAGCAGGATGTAGAAATCATTCCAGAATATTTCTGCTGCAGTGGTCCCAGCTGGGGCAGCTCCAGGTGTGGGGCTGGAGCACCTACAGGTCTGAGACCTCTTCTTGCAACTTATTCTGAGAATGCTCAGCAGGTTCAGAGGCCTCTCTGGCCCATCAGAACAGTACCTGAACTTTGTCACTACTCCTTTCTGTTGCTGGATGCTCTCAACCCTGCTATGGTGTTACTGAGCTACAGGAGGTTCCTCTCCCTGCATCCTTGCAGGAGTCTGTGCACGGATCTTGTAACAGGAGCTGAGAGGCCAGGACACATAAACAATGGGAAAGCAGCTGGAAAGCTTTTCCAGAGATGCTCTCCTACCTCTTTTCCTCCTGTTTCAGAGCCCAGGAGGACTTTACACATACACACAAAACCTTGAGGGGGTAGAAGAGGTCATCAAATTGTCTGTTTAATTCTGATTTTTTCTCCCCCTTCATTTCTTCTCAAGAAAAATTACTTGGCTTTACTTGTTTTGATAGAGCCATTTCTTATCAATCACTTCTGCTCAATTTGTTTCCCTGGGCTCAATCCAAACTACAACTAACTCACAACTTCAAGTGGAAAATCTTTTTACAATAAATCAACAATATATGAGATACAATATAATCTATTTTTCCATCATCTTTGACTAGAAACTATGAATAATTTTTTCTTGGAATCACACTTCAACATTTTTGGCTGAAATAACCCAACATGTCATTCATTCCCATCAGAGGGTCACTTGGACACAAGCAAGCACAGAGCTATTGATGTCTCAGTAGATGAATAGGTTTGGGAGACTTGAAATGAAACACTTTCATTATATTGACAGTAATTTCATGTGACCATATGAACTGGCTGCAGTGCCATCAGTGATTGCAAGAGTGACAAGAGGGCCCACCTAGTAGAAGGATAGCATGAGATCTGCTTAAAGGGAAAAAATTGCAGCATCTGCCTACACTCCATCCTGATTTCAAATGGAAATCACATTCGAATAATGTGAAAGGCCGAAAGGTAAATAGAAATTCTTTCTTTGTTTCTGTGAGTGCATGTCATGCAAAGGCAAAATTTTCTGAATCTTATTCACGCTTTTGACTCTAATCATATCAGTTTCCAAAGCAAATAATTTATTTTTCAGAATAGCCCATAGTTCTTGTGATTGGTAAAACAGACACCTAAAGTGATGGGAATCATCATGCAACAGAAGAATTGTGAGATATTTCTAGTCTGAAAAGCTCCCAGCCAGTAAGAGACTAAGTTGTGTGAACTAGATTGACCGTAAGGAAAACTGAGTCCTGACAGTAAATGTCAAGAAAGATATATTAATGTACTGTAATGGAGTTACAACATAGATGCTTTTTTCCCTTCTGGGGCAACTTCAATAATTACTTGCACAAAATGTCTACTAAGCATCTTTTAAAAAGATGATCTCTTACATAAAAAATTTAAGTAAACTATTGAAAAACTAATTGGACATGTGTAGGAAGATCAATTAATACAAGAGGTTCCCAGACACGTTGTAATAATGAAATACATTTTAATACAGTTATTATTTTTTTTCTTTTGGCTTTCTTGGAGAATTAGGCAAAATGCTCAGTGAATTATTACCTTATTATATAGCATTTTTTTAAAGGAAAATGAGGAGAACATGCATCCAGTCACTCTTTCTTGAATGATCAATGGGCTTGACATGAATGGACCTACTAGAGCCCTTCTCCTGTGAAGTGTTAGAGCAGGACTGGATGGAGAACAGCCATTCCATCCCACGGAAAGCCCCTGATGCTTTTGAAGTCTCTTTGTCTTTTTTGTGGGCACAAAATATAAAGCAACCCATTTCAAATGCCCTTGCGAAGGAGAGCTGCATTGAAATGCCTAGCTTGACATCAAAGACCTCAGGTATCTAGCTGAAGAGTTTCATTTTGGTCACAAATGAAACTCTGTTGAAATGCTGATGTTCCTCTGAGATGTTTCATCTTTGATTTAGTGGGATATTTGACTAAATACCACTTTGAAAATGTTCTGACCAGGTCTACATTTTTGGTGCCATTGTGCTAGGAGGAAAGGAACTTAAGCAGGGAGAGCTGGCTGATGAGGAGCTATATAAAAGGCCTGGAAAAGGAACACGTACATTTAATAAGGTGTAAGCTCTGAGCAGGATCCAGCCTGCTTAAATTGAGATTTAGGTGCCTAGAGCCTCAGGCTTGGAGAGTAATCCAGTCTGTCTGCTTCTTACACTGCAAGGCGTCTCTAGACAGCACTTGAAAATTTCCTGGCCACTCACTGCAGTCGCCCACTCATGCCTAAAAGCACCTGGTAGACAAGAGACAGGTATCTCTCTCTCTTCCAAAATCTGTCAAGGCTGATAGGCAGGCAGGCACCTGAGTACCATGACTGTTCTGGGGGGCCTTGATGTGGCTGGGGCTGTGACTCCGTTCTCTCTGATGGGTTAGTGGAAGGACAGGAGGATCTGTTCCTGAGGAAGAGTCAGACTTCACTGTGGTGCCCAAATCCTCACACTGCGTCCTTCTGCAGAGCAACCCACAGTAATTGCAGGGGATGTGATAACACGGTGAGAGTGACACCTCATCCTGCTGCAGGTGGTGGGTGTGGAAGGCAGTGATTTTTTTAAAAGATATTTGCATATGTGTAGATTATTTTAGTTTTATAGCATACGGGTAATTGGAATGGAGAAAGCACAGCCTTTGAAAACGGAAGTGAAAATCAAATTAAGCACTGGATGAACTTCCTGTGTTCTGGTACGGTGCAATTACAATACTTGATCAGTGTTACGAGTAGAAAAAAAGTGACAAAGCTGGTGGGGTTTAGGAAGCCACGGCTTTGTTCTCCCAGGTATAGGAACCCTGAAGTAAGTTTATTTAAGTTGTTGCATCACACACTAACAAAAATGGAGCATCTGGATGTGCATCCCACTGTCAGTGGTGTGTCCTCTATAGAGGCTAAAAATATTTCACTTGCACCACATGGACAGCCAGATATAAAAGTCCATCTCTTGAAGATTCAACTGTAGTAAACTGGAAAATAAATTGGTCGTCAGAAAGAGTTACACATAGAGATGGACTTTGTGGGTCCTGGACACTCGCAAAGTATTTCAGCTTTGTCCCAGAATATGTCTTAGAAAGATGGTTTACTGACAAAGCTACTGGCAAGTATTTATCCCAACCCAGCTCCAGCTCTAGCCCACACACTCTTTATTATGTCTTTGGCTGAATGTTTTGGTATCCCATTCCTGCTCTGTAGAAGAGATGTCATATATCTTTTTTTTCTTTCTAGAATGCAAGTTCCTCTGCTCTGGTGTCATCTCTTATGATAAGTACGGAGAAGGCAATCTTGTTTAGTGCCTCTGTATGCAGTATGCATACAGTATGCAATTATCAATGTTAATGTCTTCAAATTGAGGGAGTGATTTGATCTAGAAGACTGCTTTGTTTTTTGTGTGTCGTATAATTATCAGCATTCATTACAAACAGGTATGTCTAATTTTTCCAGCTCTCAGCAAGCTGACTACAATGATGGTATTATGGGCTGGGTTAAACTGACTGGAACTGATGAGTGAAATGGCTGCCCTTCTGTTATGAGTAAATGCAACAAACACAGAGCTCATCAGATTGGAAAAAAAAATGGGGAAAAAAAGACTAGCTCAATACATGAGCTGAAAGCGAGGAGCTTTGGTGGGATTTCTCAGGGTATTGTTTAACTATCTGCACTCATCTCTCTTCAGTGAGCAAACAGCAGGTGAGAGAGAGACACAGAAACCAAGAAAATTATAAATATGCTCCAAGAGAAAGTATGCAACAGAAAACGTTTCAGCAGGGTGGCTAAAAAGTGAGAGCAAGGAGAAAAGAAACACTTGTTGTGCCCAGAGATACTGGGCTTGGGCCAGCCTGTATGAATACACAGAGTTGCATCAAAGAGTCTGTCCTCAGCTGAAGTGCTCCAGCACTTATGTTTCAGCAGGAAGGGTGTTGCTGGTGCTCTAGCACACTGCTGTCTGCCTTCTCTGTGATGCAAGTGGGAGGCTGAAACTGCACTGATGGGCTGCTTGTCAAACTGCTTACCTGTAAGCTTGTAATCAGTGAAAAACAATCCCAAATTTAAAAAGAGAGAGAAAAGCTTCTCATCTGTTGTAGGCATTTCTAGAGGTGTTAATATTTAGAAGAGCAATATCGTTATTCACGAGGATACCCGGCTTCTCGTTTTTGCTGTGTTTTCCCTGCTTTGCTTTGTCACAGGTGTTCCAGCTTGCCAAAGAAACAGGATGTGCAGTATCCAGGCAAATCACCTGGATCCAGAGCAGCCTTACACCTAGCCGGGCAACCACGAGTTTACAAAAAGTCACAGCTACAGCACAATGGGAGGCCCTGGGGGATGCGGGGAGGGAAATCAACCATGCATGTCCCGGGTGCCAGTGTGTCGGGAAGCAGGAGGGACTGGGTGCATTCCCCAGGGGACCAACAGCGGGAAGACAAGCCCTGCTGCTTGGTGCAAGCACAATCGTGCCTTTGTTTGCCACGGTGGGAAGGAAGGAGGGTAGCTTGGTGTGGAGGATGCCAGGTGGCAGCCGCGGTGCCCAGCCCAGCGCGTCCATCGCTGAGCGCAGGAATGAGAGAAGAGAAATGGGAATTGAAAAGCTCTTCTGGAAGAAATTCTCCAGGAAAATGTGGGAAAACAGGCACTGGCAGTGTTTTCAAATCCAGGGCGGTGTTTCACTTGATCTCGATAGTAAGAGGATAAAGTAGAAAGTGTTAATTCTTCGTTCATGAGCTGGGGGGGTGGTATGTACAAATTTATAGAAGCTACTGTGCCAAGAGAAATTACAAGGCGATACAGAAGGGCAGCCAGGAGAAATCTAATACTGCTGTTAATAAAAGCAGATGTTACTCGTGTGTCACTACTGGTAATTCTTACACACCCTTAAATATGCATCTCAGAGGAAAATAAAGTCCAGCCAGCTATAGTAGTATCTGGGAATAGCAGAGAGATAATCTTCCTGGCAGTGTATCCAACTGAAATAGGTTTAAAGCCTTCACAGGCACCAGTCTTGACATTTGTACAGAAAAATTAACAACATCTTATTCACATGTTTACACACATTCCAAGTTTGAGCAATCTGTAGGTGTAAATTTTTTTTTCTTATATCAAAGTCCGAACTACAGAAAATAAAATCATATTTTCAAATCACCATTGGTGATGCACAGTAGCCATTCAAAAGCAGGAGTAACAATGAATATGAAAGTTTTCTTGACCACAAACAGAATAAATATATTATGGGGAGTTTGAGGAAATGTTTGGTGTTGGACTTGGCTTGGCCTCATTAATGTTTTGTTTGATCAGTGCAGTCATTTCAAATATTGTGTCACAGGCATAGGGCAGAGAGAAGAATGGTTTGGTTCATCCTTTATCAAGGTTACCAAGGCTGTATCAAGGATGCTGAGACAGGTGCTTGACTCTTAGAGGATGTCAGAAGGGGTATTTCCCCTGCAAGTTTCATTCTGCCCCATATTTGTGTTTCTGCATGCCATTAGTTCCAAAGAGCACAGGCCGTATCAGGGCATTAAAATTTCCTCCCCCTTAACCACAGTGAGTGTTTGTCTTTAAGTCTGTCTGGCACTCTGGGGCCAGCTTCTGATCTCTGGTGCGATGATGGAACTGGGGGAAACATTGACTGCACTGCCTGGGGTTTGCTGCCCCACAGGGGAATGAAAGAGTGGGACCATAATGGGCTGAAGCAGCCCAAGAAACAGCTAATGGGGAGAGCCAGTTTAAAAAAAAACCAAATTAAAAAAACAACCAAACAAAGAAATAAAGAAAAAAACAACCAACTAAACAAAGCAAAAAAAGAGAAAACATACACCTATGCTTTTTTTCTTTTTAATGCAGGTTTTAAATCTCTTGTTAATGCTTTGTGGGTGATTTCTTTGGTTCTTATTTTTGGTCCATTATCATAAAAGCAGGTTGGGTAAGGTTTTCAGGCCTCTGACTAAGGTGCTGCTTAAACAGTTGTCTGAATATTTTAACCTGTTATGCATATTCTGCTGCTCTGAATACACTTTGCTCTGTGGATAGAAGTTAAAATTCTAATGGACTGTCCCCCTATTAAAATACCTTTAATGTTTTATTGTTATACCTCCCACTTGAAAATGGTTTAGCACATAAAGGTCCTTTGTTCATTTGAGAAAAAATTAAGCAATATTTCTGATGCAGATGCAAGATTGTTTGGGCAGCTGTCCTGTAGATTGCTCTTTATGCAAATAGTGCCTTGGGAACAGGCAGATGAAAGCATTTCAGGGCAGGATGGCGATGCAAATGTTTCATCTACCTGCCTGGGAGTGTTCTGCTGCAAGAAGAGAAACAAGCTCCTCTGCACGTTGGTGACTTATCTCTTTCTGTCTGAAAGTTCAGTGTCTGCCCTAGAAAATAATTACTTACTTAAAGGGAGGAAGGGAAGTCCAGAGTGCCTGTTTCTGAGCACTTTGGCCTAAGAAGGTAGATTCAAAAGTTTGAGTCAGTCTCACAAAGGATGGAGTGAGGAGGAAAAAAGTTAATGCTGGAGAGGGTGATGTGAAGTATAAAGCAAGAAAGAGAGCAGGTGAAATCTAAGCATCAAGAAAATTTATGTCTGTGCAGGTTAGTTGTCTCAAATGACCAGGATAGAGTTTTCTTTGACTGGAAAACCATATAGGGTAGCTGGTCATTGAAAACATCATTATAAAAGCAAAAAGAAAGTTCCTAATGTAAACAGAGAGACCAAACCATTCAGACTGGGAACAGAGAGAAGCAAAGAGCTCAGCTCCAGAGCTTCAGCCCTCATTTTACCATTGCTGACTCCAAAAATCTTTCTCTCAGTGTTCTTGGTTTTTTTGTTTGTTTGTTTTGCTATTTTCTTTAGTGTTGGGTTTTATTTGTTTGTTTTAATTATTGTATTATTAAATTATTTACTTTTCTTCAGTATCTTTAACTAAAGATACTGCAAAAAAAATGCTATGTATGTTCAAAATGCTGCACACATGTAATTCTAATACCAATGTGTGACTTCTGACAGAACTGTGGTGAGATGTTTGGCTGCCAGGGCTATTCCCACTACAGCTGCTTCCAGTCCCAGTCTCCTTCCAGTGCTCAGGACACACAGCTGCTTTTCCTGGGATGCGGTGTGACACATTGGTCCTCACACCGTGTCCTCCTCAAAGAGGCAGTGGAATGTGATCCATGAGTTGCTGAATATCTCAAGGGAAAACCAAAGAACCACCTGAAATGTCTCTGAAGGAAGTGAAAGGGTTTTTTTGAGTGAAACAGACTTTGTAGCAGCTCTGCTTCCTGCAGTATAGGGCTGATTTAGTACCAGACTTCACGCCTCAATTCAACACTGTCTGATGTTGCTCCATGATGATGCCTGCAAGGGGTTGACTGAAGAAACATCACTTTTCATGCCAACATTTCAAGATGACAAAGAAAGGAATGGCACTGAGGGGAGGAGGTGTGTTTGTCTATGGATAATTCGAACACATGGGTGTTCTTAGAAAAACCTTGTTGTAGCTACCAGTAACCATGGCATGAATTTTCTGTTTGCCATCCTTACACTGCATTTTCTTTGTCACTGAATTAGTCTCCAAAGAACTTGCTGTTGCCCTTGTTGTCAATGAACCCACAGTGTGAAGCAGGAGATTAAGGGAGGCACTGTGACTAACCAAGACACCACAGGTTTTGCAGAGAGCTAATCGGACTTTCTTCACTGGGAAGAAAATCCTCTTACTGCCCCATTGAAATGGCTAAAACCTTTCACTCAGCCTCTCTGCAAGGAGCAAAATGTAGACAGCACTGCTTCAGAATGTATTATTCCAAGAAGTGTCTCTAAAGCATACCCTTGCCACAACTGTTTTTGAAAATCTGCATAATAAATAACTTTCCAGATATATAATCGTAATACTATTGCTGCTTCTCTCAGGACCTTAGCTAACTGTCTGCTGCAAAACTGGAGTAAATTTGCAGCTCCAGTGCTAGGCTACAGACCTGCTATGTCTACCTAATTTAATCAAAATGCCTGGACAACAGTTAGCATCTGAAGAAAAAAACGCCTTTTGCTATTGTACGATGACTCTTACTGGAACCTCTTTAAGTACTGCTGAAAGAGAGCAGACATGCACCTCTTCCATTTCCCCTCCCTCTCATCTGTCTGAAGGAGGAGAGTCCATTTCCTCCACTTATTTAATTAAAGACCGAAAATGCAATTTGAAAAGCAAGCGTTGAACTGAAGATTTATTTTGAGATGCAAAAATCTGGGGGTTTGCTTGTTGTTTTGTTTTGTTTTTTCCTCACATCAGGATGAGAAAGGTCCTCTGAGGGGTGATGGCTACTTGGAGCAAGATTTGGCACATGTGTACCACTCACCTTCCAGGCTGGAGAACTGATAGGGCAGACAGGGAATATCATGTGCTGCAAAGGGGGTAAAAGTAATTGTGCCTGGAATGAACAGGCCATCAGTCTCAAACAGAAATAAGTCACCTTATATTCTGCAAAGCACTAGTCAGAAAAGGAAATGGAAAAAATAAGAGGGAAGTGAATACTGCTCATGCTTACAATTGAACTGCACTATCAATACCCATCTTACACCTGAATTGAATTTTCAAGGCAGAAAAATTAAAGGGAAGACAAAAATTATGTAAATATGCCATATTACATTAGTAAAATCAGAAATAATGAGTGATCAGATCTGAGATATTGAGGAAAAGAGACTGGATGTGGCACTCAGTGCCATGGTCTAGCAACCGCAATGGTGATTCAAGGGTTGGACTCAATGATCTCTGAGGTCCCTTCCAACCCAGCCAATTCTATGATTCTATGATTCTATGAAAGTTGAAGGAGAAAGTTATTAGCAGAGCACCAAGGGTCCTTGAATCCAAATTTTGAGGCCTTGCTGAAAGGTATTACACAAGGTATTAAATACAAGATAATGTGCTCAATAGAGAAGTCTCAGGATGGAAGTGTTCTGTATGGGAACACTCCGGAGGTTAAATAAGGTGATCATGTCTTTCCTTTTTCAGCTTTTTTTTTTTTTTTTTATCAGCTTTTTCATAAATAAGAACTGGAGGCAGAGATAAGGTGGTTGGTAGCTCACTGCAGTCATGCAGAGGTGAAAATAATTTTAAGGCAGTTGTAAGGAGGAAGAAGAGCTCCAGGTGCCTGGGGCAGGTGGATGCAATCAGTCTGCTCTTCTGGTGGCAGAGAAAAGTTGCAGCTGTGACTTGTTGTATCTCAAACACTGTCAAAAGCCTTGCAGTCCTAGCCCAGCCTCCTGTAAAGAATTCTCAAGGGGCTTTCAGGTAAGAAGCAAGAATCCTGACTACAAACGCATTTCTGTGTCCAGCAGACATCTCATGGTGACAAGAGATGTCAGTGACTTCACCGAAGAAGAGGGGGTGACAAGCTGAAACGAGGCAGTACATTCCTGCCCATCCTGCTAGCTGTCAGGGCACCAAACATCACCCACAGCACAGCTGAGGATCAGAATTTCTGAACCAGGATTTTACAAGACATCTTAATTGTCAACTTAACACTAAACTAAATGAAGCTGCACTCTGTAAGAAAGGTCAAAAAAAGCATCTTCTGAAAGGTTGGGGGAAAAAAAAGTGTTAAAATTTTTAGGAGTTTTTTGTTTGGTGATTTTTGCTGTTGTTGTATTGTTTGTTCGTTGTTTGTTTTTTCTAGCATTAAAAAAGAAAGCAACTACTAAAGGCAATCTCATTTTGATCTGCTTCTTAAAACTTTACTTGTTTGGAATGGCAAACAAGCCTGAAAGCCCAGCCTGAACAAATCTTTACGTAGAAGATGGTTATAAAACTGGCTTCAAAGGTGGCAGTATCCTTTAGGCTGCAGAGAGGGGAGGTAATGCTTACACCTTCCTTGCACCTGGCTCATGTGACAGTCGTCAGAGAAGTGTGGGACAGTGTTTCTTATCAGGTTTCTGTAACATGATGCACACTCAGATAAGCAGGCCACTGTTTGGTTTTTTTGGTTTTGGTTTTTTTTTTTTTTGTCTGCATCTCTTGTGAGAAAGGAAGGGGGAAGTCTAGGTGAGTCTGAGTCTGGTGGTGTTTTAAGGTTAGAGAAGACTGTAATGGCTACAGGAAGGCAGTGACCAAAAGCAGTGAAAGGTACTTCTGTGAGCAGTTGCACTGCCATGTGTACTACCTCAGAGTGAAATTGTGACAATATCTACTTACTGATAAAATTCAGCCTTCTGCCTATCTTGAATAGGAAGATCAGAGGGTTAGGGGTGATGCTGGAGGCAAGGTGGAGTTCAGATGGAGAAATGTAAGCATTCTGAAGGAAAGGGAAGAGCAGCTCCACAGGCTGCTCAAGGTGAACAGTGAACAGTTTAGTAAGGAAGGTCACCAGCCAAGAAAGGGGAAGATACCATCTAGTGGAGTAGATTGATCTTTAAATACAGATGATCATAAAAAAGAAGAAAAGGGGGGTTAATGTTGGAGGAGGAGGAAAAACATGATGCACATGAAGAAGACATGCAATTCCCATCAAAGGTCCCAAGTTATGTTGAGTTTATAAAGAGAAAAAGGCTAACCACAAAGGCTGAGACCAAACTGAGTATCTCAAAAAAACCCAAACCCAACCCCCCAGGGAGAAGGTGGAGAGCTTCTGAGGAGTGAAACAGTGGTTGAATTAAGACTTGATGAAAATCAAGCCAAGACTTGCAAAGAATATTAAAAATAGACCACAAAGGATCCTACAGCATGTAAGTAGAGGGGAGACAAAAGAAGTTAAGCTTTCACGCTGGCATAAAATTAGGGTTATGTTAATGAAACTTATTTATGATGTGAAGTTAGAAGTACTGGTAATGTGAAGGAGAATGAGAATATCATGCATAAAATATGAGAGGATGGTAAAAACTGAATAAATAGAAATGCAATGAAATGTAGTAGAATGAGGTCAAATTCCTGCACCGTGACTGCTAATAGCAGCTCATGCTATAGGATAGGGCTGTACAAAATGAAAGAAAGAACAAGATCAATTGTCTGTGTAGTACAGTTATGAAAGAAAAAGGAAGGATATCCCAAATCTGTCAGAGAGAATATTTTCCCTTTCATGTAAGAAGTATTAATATTGCCATAGAAAGTACTTGCAATGCTTCTGTTGCATAGTGTCTTAAATTCTGGCTGCTCAAGAAGCATGAATTCAAGTGGAGCAGTTGCCAAAAAAGGGCTAAGAGAACAAGTAGAGAGTCTGTAACATGAAAGGAGAACACAAGATCTCAGTAAAATAGTGGACCAGGACTGCTGGTGCATGCTGTAAAGTTCAATGTAAAGGAGACCCAGGGCAAGGCTGAAAAAGTTATCAGAGGAGTAAACTAATCATAAGTAAATTAGTTTCTTTATAATCAGTATGTAATAACTTATAAGCAACAATAATATTTTTGACACTTACACAGTGAATAAACTATGGATGGGTTTATAAAGTTCTGTCTCAGGAGGGAGATTCTGGGATGACTCTCCAATAGGGGCAGTGAGGACACAAATTACTACTAATTCTGTGATGGAGCTTGAACATCTTACAAAAGAGTATGATACAATACTGTGCCCTGTAGGAACTGGGAACTGGAATTAGTAGTCCTTACAGTCTTCTGTTTCTAGGAAAGAAGATAAAAAAGGGATAGAGGGAAAGAGGTAGATCGAAATGCTGGGGTAAAATTACAGCAGAGAACTATTCAGGAATTGGGGATCTTGATGGTTTCTCAAAGTGATGGTCACGTCTGGGGTCCAGACTGAAATGCATGCTCACAAAATGCAGATAAATGTGTGCTTAGGAACCAGTAATGAATGGGATGATAGAGGATTTCCCTGATACCTGTTTTTTCCTTTTCATTGCTACTTGATTACTTGATTATGAAGCTTTCAGCTTCATAAGTGCACCCTATTTTGTCTGCTTCTTATCTCTAGAAAACAGCAAATGTTGCACCTTGGAGCAACCCTTGCAAGAAGTAGCCTAATGGTCCCAAATGGTAACTCTCTTCATTCCAAACAGGTTCAGATTTGACCCTGCTTTCTTATTATCCAGTTGTTTTATTCACAGCAGGGTATGAGGAATGACTGTTCTTCATCTGCACACAGGTATTCATCTGCTAACTAAATCTGTAACTTGCTCTATTTAGCCTGGAGAAATGAGAAATAGCATGTGACTGGTTACATATAGTAGATGGTGGAATGAGCTGGAGGCACCTGAACACTTCATGACAATCCACAGTATCAGTAACCTCCATTTTAAGTTGATTAACTCAGATAAAAATATAAACCCATCGGATACACAATTTGTAGTGAATTGGTTAAGGCAGTTATGACATTTGCCTTTCTGCTCGTGGTTATTGAGCCTATCTGCATCACCGAGTTGACCACATCCAAGTTGGTCTGGATGGGTTTTATGTCAGAAGCATGCAAGGAATGATGACCTCTCCCTTGGCAATACATGGAGAGTAGCTTGCATTTCTGAAGTAGATGCCTTGAGATGTCCTGGTAGATGATAATAGGAAAGCAAAAGCCCCATTGCTGCCCTTCTGCTTTATTATATTTGCCTTTAGAAGTACACTGAGTTTGACACATGATGCAATGGGGCTTGAGGTGTTATCTTGGATTTTCTGGGATTGCCTTCATAAACCTCATGCTTTCTTTTCATGTGTGGTTTAGAGAAGTTTGTCACCTGCTGCTTTTATTGTTACCTCTGCTGGGGCAGTGTGACTTGATCCTGTCCCAGTACTGTGCTGTGCTACCTGCTGCACAGTGGTCCTTAGACCAGAGGCAGTGGATAGGGGAGTAGAAGGATGCCCAGAAGACAGCCTCATATATGATGGTGTCAGCACAGCAGCAGTCGACACGAGTGCTCAGCAGTCTCTGTGGCAAAGGACAGCTTGACAAGGAAAGAAGGGGATTTCTAGGGGTTTATAAGGAGCCTCTGCCCTCAGTGTGAAAGCCATTAGGGCAGCAAAATCTAAGAAGAAGAATCTTTGAAATTTTAGAGGTGGATAAGGGTGCTGTTGGAAATGTAAGCCATAATCTTAGTAAGTGGAATGTGAGAGTCTTCATGGGTTATTTCACCTGGGCTGCTCCAGTGGCTCAGAAGTTTGTGGTTGACTGGGAAGAGGAAAAGTGATCCTCTTGAGATGCAGGGAGACTGAGTGACTGTGTGTTTGAGAAAGAGTTTTCACCCATAGAAACGCTCCTGGCTGAGAGTTTTGGTGAAGGGGGCCGTACCCTGGAGACACTGGGAAAAGCAGAAGAAAACCTATGAAGTGGCATGCAGGTTTCATGTCTGGGTGCTGGGCAGGAGGAGAAGCAATTCATACTACCCAAGAGATATGGTGACATTGAGGAGATGGTGGAGTTCAAGAGAGCTAGCCAGATACACTATTCCAGTGAGTGAAAACAACAAGAATGACTGCAAAATTTGCTCTCTCATTAACAGCAGTTTTGTTAGTGTAATTTCTTCCTTCTGCCACTTGAAACATGGGCTTGATCTCTTCGGTGTGTTCATAACAACACTGATGTCAAATTCAGGTCTGCTAAGCTACATAGAAGTCTCTGCTGGCTCTTCTCAATTTGTCTCTGTCTATCCCAGGGAACAGGAGAATGAGGGAAGAGTGAAATACCTTGGATAAAACAAAATCAAGAATAATGCAAAACCTTTCTATATTAACAAAATATTTACTTGGATTCTGCTGACTATGTTCCTGTTCCTCAGATTCATGTTCTGCCTATCTATACTTGCTGAAACAAGGTTTTAAAAACTGCTTTTGCTTTGGTGACACTGTTTGGGGCATCCCATGAATGCCGGGTCTCACTTATATTTGTACCACACCTGCGTGTGTGCTGAAGCTCTGCTCCCAGGAGACCCCACACCCATCACCTTGGCTTATTTTGGGACACGGTGAGGGAAGGCTGGAGACTGTTGGGAACCTACTGAACACACAGTGGCTCTCACTTCCCTCCGTCTTGGCTGGTGATGTGTTCCCACAAAGAATTATTTAATTAGAAACCTTTTGCTTCAGGAGTGAGTGCATGTGGAGCTAAACTTATCTGCCAGGTTTCAGTGAAGTTTTGCTTTCTTTCCTAATTATCTGTTATTTTTCTTTCTTCAAACAGGTGCTAGATATACTCCCTTTTCATCCATCTAAATTGTGTCTCATCACCATGGGTGAACTAATTGTAAGCCACAGTCAAGTGCTACAATGCCTTTTCTGTGGTAATTGGTCTGGTGAAATCTATGGGAGTTTTTCTGGTCCTGCTTTTGTACAATATAGTACATTCTTCTTAGATTACAGTGGGTGCCACACAGTAGTTTGAACCTTTGGATTTCTGTGACCTGAGCATAGCTTCTTCACAGACTCTTGTTGGTTTTTCTGCAGTGTTGCAGTGCAGAGATTCCTTATGGTATGAGGATCTAACAAAGCAGAAATGTAGAAAAAACAAAGACTTTTTTTTCCCTGAAACCCAACAGTCCAACCAGTGCCATATAGCCAAGTGATATTTAGAAAGCCTTTGACAAAAAGAAGCTAGACGATTGGCTGTCACATTTGCAACCTGTATTTCGGGCCACATGTGAGAGAAATTTGGGAAGAAAAAATCTGGACTGTACATGTTTATTTTCTTCCTTTTTGTAGAAAATTTGCAGGTACCAGCTTTTCAGGCAGACAATGGTAACATCATTGGTACACATGGAGACTGGAAATTATTCATGCTATTTCTTTTTTTTTCTTAAAGCCTAGTATTTATGAGAATTAACTGCAACACATATTGGACAATTAGTTCATAAATAACCAGAATTATACATTCAAGTATTACCAAGCATCTGCATACAGACCGAAACTGCAGATGATTGACTACTGTCTTTCCCTGAACAATGGAACTGCTTCCTATAATAAAGAAGGGAAATTAAATCTGCTGTCTAGCAAAATTTTGTTTTTGTTAAAAATCACAAGAGAGAAAATTAGAGATCCAGACCACCTCATTTATGAACATACAGACAGTCCTGGCAGTTTAGTAAGTGATGCAATGTTTATTCTTTCAATAAACTATTTTGAATTGGTAGTTAAGCTGTAGTTGTAATTCATGTGATCCACAGGAGAAATCAGAAGGGCTGCAGCACCTCTTCATTACTGTGCTCTGCAGGGCACCCAGCTCACACCAGTGCTTCACACTGTGCTTGTGCATTGCTGAGCAGAGGTAGGAGAAAGGATGTGACAATTTTCAGATGACAGCAATGCTTAACACTGAGTGATGTGCAAGTCTACCTGCTGAAACCTGCAAATGCTACATCCCTCTAAGTGCTACAGCCAAACCCAGAGGGTGATGTGCATACCCAGATTGTATCAGAGCAGCTTCCCTGGCTCTCAGTGCTGCTGGCAGGGGCTCACTTTGCCACAGTGCTGAGCACAGACCTGTTGCTCTACTTTCCAAGATCTCTTCACAGCTTATGCTGTTTCTAAATTGTGAAGAGTTATCCCAGGCAAACTCTAAGCATGGCATGCTAGCACCGAATAGAAGAGACTTATTTTTTTGTCAGAAAAATAAATTGCTCTTCAGGAGAGCAGTAGGAAGAGAAGTGAATAGTTTCTTCCAGAATCTTCCACCTACCCAGACAAAGCCTTGTCTCTGTGCTAAGGGCTTCAGCTAAAGCTCCCAGTTCTATTCTGCCAACCTGCTCTCCTCTGAGCTGGTCAGTCCTTGCCATTAGAGGAATTTAGTGCACCCCAGCTGCAGGTTTCTTCCCAGTGGTTTATTCCCATGTGGAGAGGTAAGCTTTTTTTTTTAATTTATTTTTATTTTCCCCCATGCCAAAGAGAAGAACCAGCGTGCGGGATGCTGTGTGTGTCCGGGCAGAGGAGCTGGCAGGTGGCAACTTGTTTCTCCAGAAAGCAGAGAGCAGTTCCTGGGCCTTCCCTGCTGACCCAGTTGCACCTGGTCCCAGGCTTCCCTGTGGAAAGAGGGTGGGAGTCAGGGGTTTGGGAGCTGGAGGCTGTCAAGGGAGAGAGGGAGAGTGGGCAAGGGTGGGTCCGGCCTTTGGTCAGGCACTCAGGACACGCAGGACTTGTGAGGAGTTTGGGGAGAGATAAAATGGGGAGGGAGGTGTGTGCCTGCTTGAAAGGGTGTGTGTTGGTTTGGGTAAATCAGCGTGGAGAGACTGAATGGGAACAGGGGACAAGCAAACTCATGATTCTTCATAACAACTTCCAGCCCTGTCTCAGGTGGCCCCCGACTCCCTGGCCCTGCTCCTACAGCTCCTCCTCTTTGTCTGGAAGCAGGCACAAACCCCGCTATGGCTGCCGCGCTCTCTCTCACACCCGTGGCACAGGCCGCTGCCTCGCTGGGCTGCGGAAACCTCTTCCCCCCTTGGGCTGCCCCTGCTGCCCGATTCCTTCTCCAGTGTGGGGAAGAGCTGGAGCCTGAGCCATCTCCTAGATACAGATGTGGCTGTCCATTAGAGTGAAAGTTTACCAGGGCAGTAGGAACTCTTCACTGTGAGGGTGGTGAGACACTGGAAGAGGGTGCCCACTTGGAAGTCATGGCCGGCCACGCTCTGGAAGGGTTGGGTGGGACATGGAGCAACCTGGTTTGGTGGGAGGTGTCCCTGCCCGTGCAGGGCATTGGAACAAGATGGTCTTTAAAGTCCCTTCTCCAACCCAAACCATTCTATGATTCTATGCTTTCCCCTCTGGTCTGCCTGGGACAATAAGGCACCAACTTTGTCTCTCAAGTCTTTGTGAGGGTATAAAGTTTTTCCTCCTGCTAGTTGTGGTTGGAAAATTGCAGTTGCTGTTGTAATCAGCAGGAATTGGAGATACTCAGCACCTCTCTAGGCTGACTCTGAAGGGTGGAAAACCTAACTAGGGAGTCTGGAAGTAAGACATCTGAGCCCCTGTAGTGGAACAGAGCGACCAGGTGCCTCTGATCATCAAGAAGTGGGTGTGAGCCGCTATCAACTCCACCTGTGCCCAGCCAGGGCAGGGCCCCTATGGAGCATGTGCAAGACCATGGGGCCAATAAATAGTGAGGCTCACACCCACCGAGGCAGCTCATTCTGGAGTTAGTTGAGAGAGTGGCTGGTTGCTTCCGTAGCAGCAGACCATCTTGCTAGTTCCACGCTGTGGGCAATAGACTCAGACCACATCTTGTGAGTCTATACTACCATATTGACGCTTCGATCTCGGACAAGAGACTCCTTTCCGGCTACATCTGGTGGAGAATGCGGGCATAGACCCCGGTCTAGCCCAAACCTCTGTCGAATCAAGAAGGAACAGGACCTGACCCAGGACAAGCAACAACCGGCTTTCGGGTAGGAGAATCCATTATCCTCCAATTATTACTAAAAATGGGACTCTCCTCCAGCACCCCCTCTGCACAGGGACCTTCCTATTCCCCATCTGCCATCACCGCTCGAGCACTTTGGAGGGAGGTCGGAGACTTACTAAATGAACTCCACGAACAGGAGGTTCAAAAGAGCATAACGGGGGTAGAGGCCACCTGGAAAGTAATGGCTAACGCCCTAGAAGGGGTAAAGAATGAGGCCAGGGCTGCCGTCACCGCAATAGCGGCAATGCCACCAAACAGCAGCTTTTTTAAAACACCGCCTCCTGAGGTAGATACCAGTGTGGTTCCCTCGGCACCCCCACTGCCGCCTGAGGATGAAGGAGCCCAGAAGGCATTCCCTATTCTAAGCGACAACAGCTTCGCCGTCAAGGGCATGAGAGGGAAAGTACATCATACTGTAGCTGAGTTCCTCTCCGACCTTGGTTTAAAGGAAGAAAAGGCTTCAGATAATGTAAAGACATCAACAAGTGGCTCTAGTAGTGATGTAAAACCGTCCCTACTGTTACCTCCCAGCCCAGAAAATAACTGTGACAAAACAGCAGTCACTCCATCGACCATACCCGTTGGGCCAGAATCAACGATAAAAGCACTGCTAGAACAATCCACCCAAGCAATGAAATCCCTGGAGAAAAGAATACTGAACCTAGAACAACGGTCATCATTTAACACTTACCGGGACCCACCCTCCCTCCCCGATGATGATGATGAAGAAAACATACCAGCACCACTGTTGTCAAAGCAAACCAACCAGGGCGTCGGCAAATCCCGACCCGGAAGATGGTCCGGCATCATTCGTGATGCCATCATCGAAGGAGATTGGGAGCCTAACACCATAGCCTACCCTATCCTGTATGACAACAACAGGCCACCCATCTACGAGCAGCATAGCTGGAAGACACTCCAACAGGCGAAAAAGACCCTGAGGGAGGGGGGATTAAGATCGGAAAGCGGCCAAGCCATCTTAGACTGGCTATTCACCGCGGACACCAACTGTCCTCATGATTGCCGGAATCTAGCCAGGTACCTACTTACTCCATCCCAACAGATTGTATGGGTAAAGGAGTGGGAACGCCTGGCCCATATAGAGGCGAACCGCCCGCGTGCAGTCGGTGACCCATTAGCAGGGGTAACCGGTGAAATGCTCACGGGCGCAGGACAGTACGCGGACATACAGGTCCAGCTCCAATTCCCGGCCGTACTACATCATATTACGGCGCGCTTGGCCCGCCAGGCGTTTAACGTAGTCCCAGAGCCTACCCCGCTCCCTTCATTCACCGCTGTGAAACAAGGATTAAACGAGCCATACCAACACTTCGTTGACAGACTCTGGCAGTCTGTCACGGCTCAATCTGAATTAGGGGCCGAACAAAGGGACTCGATGTTCAAACTTTTGGCATTTGAAAACGCCAACCCAAAAATGAAATCGCTATTTTCTACATTACCAAAAACAGCAGGGGTCTCGGACATGCTAGAGGTTGCTGCCAGAGCCACCCAGACGCAGCAGCACCAAGGGATGGCCAATGCTTTTGCTGCCGCCTTAGAGCCCACCCAAAAGCTTCTTGCGGCAGTAGCACAGAAACTCGGTGAAAGAAGAAACCATTTTAAGAAGAGAGGTCGACCGAGAAATTCCATCCCCGTCTGTTATCGTTGCGGGACTTCGGGCCACTCAGCGAGGCAGTGTTCAGCCACCGTCTGGTGTGACCACTGCCAGATGGACAATCACAACACCCGAGCATGTTGGTACAAAAAAAACGGACGGCGCAGCGCGCAAGGCCCCCGCGCCATGACACAAGTGGCAGGGCCAGCGCTTTACAACAACTCCCCGCCCCAGTCACAAGAGGGAGCTTGGGCTTCGATGTCCCCTGCGCAATAGATATAACGTTAGCGACTAACCAAGTTTATCGACTACCGACGGGAATACACGGACCCATACATCGGGAAAATGGCACGGTAGGGGCTCTGTTAATGGGACGTTCCTCCACAGGGATCGCAGGACTTATTGTGCTTCCAGGGGTAATAGATGCAGATTCTACAGGGGAAATAATGATTACATGTTTCACGTTGACGCCTCCCCTGATAATCGAAGCAGGAACCCGGATAGCGCAACTAGTCCTGCTCCCAAAAATGACTATAGGAAAGAACGTCCCAACAGCACGGGGCGATCGAGGCTTTGGATCATCTGGAGGCACTCTAGTAAATTTAGTGCACCAGATGAAGACCAGGCCCATCATCATCATAAAGATGATAGCTGGAAAGGAGATGAAGACGCTTTCCGTGATGATGGACACAGGGGCTGACGTTACGATCATCAACCTCAACGTGTGGCCTCGTCACTGGAAACTTGTTACCGCCCGTGATGCTGTCCAGGGAGTAGGTGGTGGTTCCACTCCCCTTCAGGCCCTAGAACCCGTGCAATTACAGTTTCCCGAAGGTCAAAAGGTAACCGTACGTCCCTATGTATTATCCTTGCCTGGACAACTCGGAGGTTTGATCGGGAGAGAAGTAATGAGTCAACTCGGAGCTGTCCTTTCCATTCCCGAGCCCACCCGATCCCTCCAGAATTTTCAGTAGGGGCCACTGCAAGAGTGCCGCCAACACCCAGACTAAAATGGAAGTCAGACACCCCCGTCTGGGTGGAGCAGTGGCCTTTACAGAGAGAGCGGCTACAAATTGCAAAAAACTTAGTAAAAGAGCAACTGGATGCGGGGCACATCCAACCATCAGTAAGCCCATGGAATACGCCAATATTTGTGGTCCCCAAAAAATCGGGAAAATGGCGATTAATACAAGATCTACGAAAGGTCAACAACCAGATGTGGCCAATGGGCGCCCTCCAACCTGGGCTGCCCTTACTTACGATGCTACCAAGAGACTGGCACCTTCTGGTCATTGACCTTAAAGACTGTTTCTTTAATATTCCCCTTCATCCAGAAGATACAGCGCGCTTCGCGTTCACCATCCCTTCAATCAACAAAAGTGAACCTGCGAAAAGGTACGAATGGGTTGTCCTGCCACAGGGGATGAAAAATTCCCCAACGATATGCCAGATGTACGTGGCCTGGGCATTATCGCCAATCCGCAATGAGATGCCAGATACATTAATATATCACTATATGGACGACATACTGTTTTGCCAAAAAGCCCCATTCCCCGAAGACTTCAGTCAAACAGTGACCAACCGACTAAAGACCAAAGGATTAATAGTGGCTCCAGAAAAAGTGCAAACGAAATCACCTTGGAGCTACTTGGGGTGGAAAGTCACCCACGCGACGGTAAGACCTCAAAAACTGGAAGTAATAAGTTCAATCAAAACCTTGAACGATGCTCAAAAATTAGTGGGTGAACTCCAATGGGTCCGACCCATAATAGGTCTTACCAATTCAGATATCCACCCCTTCTTGTCACTGTTACGGGGCACGCATCCAGGTACATTAGTACACTGGACCGATGACCACACCAAGGCATTAAAGCAGGTCGTCCACAAACTGGCAACCAGCTACGCGGATCGGCGGGATGCCACACAACCCATTGGGATCTGGGTATGCAACCATCCATCATACCCATTCGCGCTACTACTCCAGGACTTCAGCTGGAATAAGGAAAATGGGGAATATTTCCGTGACACCGATAAACGACAACGCGATCAGAGTTCCCTGAGATCGGACTCCATAGCCATCTTGGAATGGCTATTTACATCGCACACGCCACAGAAGGGTATCTGGCAACAGACCGAGATGATAGCGTTCTTAATACGGAAGGGACGACAGCGTTGCCTGGAGGTAGATGGTCAAGAGCCGGGGTGGATCAGCATCCCCATAAAAGCAATTGACTTTGACTGGCTACTGCAACGCTCCGCGCCTCTACAACTTGCCCTATTCGGGTATTCCGGGGAAGTCCGCCATGGAGGCCCAACACATAAGCGTTTACAAACCATCAGCCAGCTTCATTGGATTGAGCGCCCGATCGTGTCAGAGCGCCCAGTGCCTGGCATCACAGTTTTTACCGATGCTGGAAAGAGGTCGAAAACGGCCGCCTGCGTATGGCAGGATAAGGGTCGGTGGAAACAACACCTGATTCCGGGCACTGTGGAGGATAATCTACAGACTCTGGAATTGCTGGCTATTATCTGGGCCCTAACGCAATGGCGACAGGCTCCCCTTAACATTGTCTCCGACTCACAATATGCAGTTGGAGTCGCGAACCGCATTGAGGATGCTATCATCAAGCCAGTACAGAATAAGCGATTACTCGAACTCTTCTTTATGTTACAACGTGTGCTGAAAATCCGGACGGAGCCATGCTGCATCCTGCACATCAGGAGCCATAAAACCTCTCTGGGACTGGGTGAAGGAAATGCAAAGGCTGACTCCCTGGTCAGCCTAGGAATACAGAGCCCGGTAAGCCAGTTTGCGAAGGCTCAGAACAGCCACTCCCTGTTCCATCAGAATGCCAGGGCATTGAAGCGCATGTTCTCCATACCGTGGGAAGACGCGAAAGGAATTGTTAGAGCGTGCCCTCAATGCGCACAATTTGGCCCTGCTCTGGGAATGGGAGTAAACCCACGCGGACTGCAAGCAGGTGAAACTTGGCAAATGGATGTCACCCATGTCCCAGAATTTGGACGTCTGAAATATGTCCATGTAACAGTGGACACCTATTCAGGCATGCTCTGGGCGACAGCTCAAACAGGGGAAAAGGCATTACATGTGGTCCGTCATCTAACCAACTGCTTCGCTGTCATGGGGGTCCCCCAAGTAGTAAAGACTGACAATGCACCCGCCTATACAGGCGGAAAAGTCAAACAATTCTTTGCTACTTGGGGGGTGAAACACATCACAGGAATCCCCCACTCGTCTACAGGCCAGGCGATAGTAGAAAGAGCTCATCGCACCCTGAAGACATATTTGCAAAAACAGAAAGACAGCAAAGACATGGACCCACAGATGCGGCTGAGCAAGGTGCTTTTTACACTAAATTTTCTTAGCCCAAGCCGTGATTCGCATCAACCCCCTGTGCTGTTGCACTACTCATCCCAGAAGATCAATCGAATGCCAGACGTTCAAATTAATTACAAGGATCCATCGACAGGTCAATGGGTAGGGCCCAAACCACTACTGTTCACCGGGAGAGGTTATAGCTGTGTATCCACAGACTCTGGACCTCTCTGGGTACCCAGTAAGTGGACACGCCCTGCCACAAACAGACCTCCAAGAAACAACGATGCAGCATCCGGCAGTTCCAATTGAGCTATTTTGACAAATTTGCCTGGATATTTCATGGACATGACTTTTTTACTTGTTGATTGTGTGCCCCCCCCCCTAAAAAAAAAAAAAAAAAAAAAAAAAAAAAAAAAAAAAAAAAGAAGGTGAGAGGGATTAGCACCTTTTGTATCAAGTTTATTCACAAAAAAAAAAAAAAAAAAAAAAAACCAAAAAACCAAAAAACAAAAAAAAAAAAAAAAAGGGGGGGAAATGTAGTGGAACAGAGCGACCAGGTGCCTCTGATCATCAAGAAGTGGGTGTGAGCCGCTATCAACTCCACCTGTGCCCAGCCAGGGCAGGGCCCCTATGGAGCATGTGCAAGACCATGGGGCCAATAAATAGTGAGGCTCACACCCACCGAGGCAGCTCATTCTGGAGTTAGTTGAGAGAGTGGCTGGTTGCTTCCGTAGCAGCAGACCATCTTGCTAGTTCCACGCTGTGGGCAATAGACTCAGACCACATCTTGTGAGTCTATACTACCATATTGACGCTTCGATCTCGGACAAGAGACTCCTTTCCGGCTACAAGCCCCTGTCACTTCTTTATACCATAGATAAAGCTCTCGTTTCACACGTTTTGCCATGCAAAAAGACCAGCATGGCTTAGCTATTAAGTGGTTTAAACTGCAGCTACCAGGGAGCCAAAATCTTTCACAAACAATAAGCTTGGCAAAATTGAGCTCTGATCTTTCATCAGTCTGATAAATTACCCTCACAAGGAAGACCAGCCCCCTAGTCAGAGGCTCAGGTGTACATCGTATTTAATTGCTTCTGCTATTTACTGGGAGCTGATTGCTGCTTTGGCTTCCAAAGTTGTATGAGGCCCTACCACCTTTTAGATTACAGGAGCTGAGTTGTTTTATGTTGCTACTAGAGGTTCTTGTGGAGTCTGAGTTCCTCCAAGTCTTTTGACTCTTCTGGAAGGCTTCAGTGAGTTTGTACCCAGACTACAAAAGCCAGGGTTTCCTCAGCAACTCTTGTCTCCAATGATGAAATGCTCTCCACAGGCCCTGCCTTCTTCAGTCGGGAAAGACAACGTGTTTGCATGGCAGTGCATGGATGTTTATCAGGTATCCTAAGTTCAGTAAATAAAACTGAGTGGGGCTTTTATTCATATCATCAGCAAGATGAAGACAATTTAAGAGAGTAGGAGAGTGCTTTGCTTCCTACCTTTTGCAATAAATTGGAAATAAAATGTAAATGTCAAGTGGTAATGTGGCAGCGTGCGTGGCAACCAGATGATCAAATGTTATGAAAATGCCAACAGCAGTAAGTCAGAGCTGTGTACTTGTGCACTTGTGTGCCTATAAAGAATCTTCCTTCTCTTCCTAGGACCTAAGTGTAGGCAAAAGTTACTTTCTTCCTTTCCACTTCTTCCCTTGAGTGATAATTATCTTAATAGGATTAACAGATAACAGAGAGCCAATATCAATAGGCAGGCCTGAAATCTCTAGATACTACAATATGCCTTTATAAATATATGCCTTTATATATAGCATGATAACCCGAGTGTTATTAGACTGAATAAAAATGTGACAGACTTTTCAGGCTTTTCAGAAGGCTGAAGTCACTATGAGGAGTGGATATCTGATAAGCATGACATTCTAAGAGGTGCCCTCAGGCTTTGAGATAAAGGTCAGCTATGTTTGTGGGGATTTAGATAAAAAAGTATGTAAGGGGACCTAAGGCCTCCCACCTTAGGATGTTTGTGAGCCCTTGGCATCCACTGGTAAACCTTGAGAGACAAAGAGAAGGCACTCCTAGGCTTTGAGAAAAACTTGTTTGACCCATCATAAGGAAGCAAGCAAATTATTTCACAAGCTATCCAGGCTTTTGTGCTATGTTTTGGTATGGAGTTGCTGACTGCCATTTCCCTGGAGTCATGTTCTCTGGATTATACCATACTGCATTTCTTTCCTTTCTCAAATATTTGTAGAGTGTTACCAGCCCTCAGTCATACATTCTTAATGGTTTTTCTTGTTTTTTATGTTTAATTAGCCTCTCTAGGTCATTACACATTTATTGTTGCATTTGACTGGACTACCTGTATTTTATCAATACCTTTTTGGTCTCACTGTGTTATCTGAAGAGCAATCTCATGAGAGCAGCAACTGTTGCTCCTAGCTCTGGAAGAGCAGCTTTTTATAAAGCAAAGAGATCTATTTTTTTTCCCTTCAAGCCATTTCAAAAAGCCTGCAAACAGCAGAGGACTGATCCACTCAACAAGAAAGGTCTTCTTGTGGTATAGACAGTGTGATTTTTACACATGAGCATGCAGATAGATTTGTGAGCACCTCTGGGCGCTGCTAGACAAAAAGGACTCTAAACATTTTCTCAGGTAGCATGGAGACTATTGGAAAAACCTATATTAAGTGTAATGCAGATGGAATGGGTCCCACTGCACAGCACTGCCCAGTGCAACCACTTTTTGGAAGCATTTATAGGCTGAAAGACAGAACTTGGATAAATACATTGCTTTGTTTAGCTCTTTGTAATTGTTGAATTGATTAAATTCTACTTATGTTCTACCTTGCCCTGCCCCTCCTCCTATATTGACCTTTTTTGTGTGGGATATGTAAACTTTGTTCACCTGAGGGTGATAATCCTGGCCTCCTGCTGCCCACCTGCCTTTAATATCAGCTCATGTGCTGCTTGCCTCCCTCCCATTTTCCCTCTTCCTAAAAAAAGTCCATGATTTTAGCAATTTTTTGTGTTTTTATTTATCACCAAAATAAAGCCAAAGCCCTCCCTGAATCCACTGAGCATAGGGTTTACTTTAGGGCTGGGATCTTTTCTCTTTCTTTTTACAGAAAATACATGCTTATATATGTCACTCGTGTATAAATCCAGTTGGATTCAAATGAAGGTTTGTGTAATGAAAGTACAGTTATCAGTTAACCTAAAAGGGAGATAAAGACCATGAATATTTAACATATTTTTTTAATCTTTCCTCTCCCCTGTGCCTATGCTCCAGGGCTGTACTCTATGGGAGTGACTAGACCTAGGCAGGAGCTGGATTATTCCTCTTGCGAGAAATCCCAGGGATTCCCAAAACTTTTATTTGTTACAAAATAGACTAGAATAAAATAAAAATCAACTACTTTTTGTGTGAAAAATATAAATAAATCTGACAGCATACTTGCCTCCTCTGCCTGGGGGTAGGGAGGCTCTGCAGAGGGATGTGGATAGGCTGGAGCAATTGGCTGAAGCCAGGTGTATGACATTCAACAAGGCCAAGTGTGAGGTCCTGCATTTCGGTCACAACGGTACCATGCAACACTATGGGCTTGGGAAAAAGTGGCTGGAAAGCAGCTTGGTGGAATAGGATCTGGTCCTTTTGGTTGGTTGATAGCAGCTGAACATGAGCCAGCAGTGTGCCCAGGTGGCCAAGAAGGCCGAGAGCATCCTGGCTTGTATCAGAAACAGTGTGGCCATCAGGAGAAGGGAAGTGATGGTGCCCCTGTACTTGGCACTGGTGAGGCAGCACCTTGAGGGCTGTGTTGTGTTGGGCACTTCACTACAAGAGAGGTATTGAGGTGCAGGAGTGAGTCCAAACAAGGGCAATGAAGTTGGTTCTAGAGTTCTTTTCTTATGAGGTAGGCTGGAGTTGTGTGGTCTGGAGAAAAGGAGACTGAGGGGAGACCTTATCGTTCTCTACAACTACCTGAAAGGAGGTTGTAGGGAGAAGGAGACTGGTGTCTTCTCCCAAGTAACAAGCAACAAAACAAGAGCAAATGGCCTCAAGGTGTGCCACGGGAGGTTTAGATTGGGTGTCAGGAAACATTTCTTCACTGAAAGGGTTGTTAGGCAACAACAGGAGACAGAGTCACCATCCCTGTAGGTATTTAAAAGACCTGTGGTTAGGGATGTGGTCTTAGTGGTGGACTTGGCAGTGTGCTGGGCTAACAGTTGTTCTCGATGATCTTAAAGGTCTTTCCCAACCAAAATGATTCTATAATAATCAGGAAACAAAAACAAAATGATTTTGATGGTTTTCTTAATAATTTTGAATGTTTGAATTTTAAAAGGGTGGAAAAGTTCTAGGAGTCTTTTTGCAACAGTAAATGAAGAAGTTATGGTAAAAAAAAAAAAGACCATATGCTAAAAAAATAAAATGGAGCAGATGCTAACTCTAAAGACAGTATTTACATTCCAACTTTCTCTCGAAACAAATCTGCCTCTCCCTTAAAAAAAAAAAAAATTCTGAAGAAAAGTGTGAAGTGGCTGATGTTACTTTTCCCACCTGTGTTTTAGTTTGCCTAGGCCCTCTAAAGAAATCCTCTAGAAATGTTATTGACTACTACATAGTCCATGTGGTCTTCCTTTTCTAAGTCACTGCCATGAGGCCATGGGGAGGGATTTTGTGGGCTGAAGAGCACCCGTGCTGCTGGCTTCAGGCCACGTGAACTCTGTGTTCATGGCATGGGCAGCCACAGCCACCTTGGCATGGTCCTTACTGAGGAGACAGCAGCGTGTTGGCTGGCTTGCTTGCCAAAAAACAGAGAGGGATTGTCTTTTAATGAATGTTATTACTAAAAAGATCAGACATTTTCTCTAAAGGTAGGCTTTGAAATCTAATTATCTTCTTCCACTGAGTTAATGAAGGGAAAATAAACGTAGCCCTCCTCCTTCACTGTCATTGCTGTTTACAATCAAATCATCAGCTACACAGGACTCTGGTGAAATTCTGCTTTCCTGCATTGACTTCCATTTAAATTTTTCATACTAATACAATGACCAGTTGAAGTTACAATGAACTGAAAATAATGAATATAACTGACTAACGGAATTATTATGCCAGCAAAAGGGAGATTTGTTGACAGCACTTCAATCTCTCAAGTCCTTCACTTCAGCCGCATAACCAAGCACTGTCTTAAGCATCCTTCTAGGGTCTCCTGTGTATAAGGATGGTAACCCTTGCAGTGTACACACAGTTCTGCGTATACTACAGCATTCTGTTGCCTTATGTTAAGTGACTTTTTGGCCCCTTTAGTACTGGTCCAATCCTGGCCTGAGCTACACTGTTGCAACTGCACCACCTTCACAAAGTTGCGCCGGTTGCAAATGTGAATCCGCAGCCTGTGTAGTTTTATTCTGTGTAATTGATTTGTTAATAAAAGAGGGGCAGAGATCACTGCATGATCTCTAATTTGCTGGAAGAACTTGGATCCAAAGAGGAACATGGAGCTAAACTGAGAACCTGGAAGTTTTGCCCAGACATCATAGTTGGGAAAGTTAAAGCATCAAAAGTTAAAGCATCAAAATATGTGGGCAGCTGATGCAAGAGAAATTTCTGGAGACCTGAACACTGCTGCTTTCTTCAACAATGCAAATTACTTTTGCTGGCATTTTTGCTGCTCAGTGCCATTTGTACACAATTAATAGTGCCTATGTGTGTAATATAAGCAAAATTGCAGCAGGCAAGAACATATTACTGAGTCTTCTTCCTCTCTCCACTCCCAACAAAGAAATAATGTAAGACATTAGTTTCTCCTTGATGATTTGAAAGCCCAAATAGTGCATTTGTAAATTCTGTGTTTGTTTGTGCGTATTAAATGATAAAATTTGTATTAGGCGGATGTTTACATAATTGTATTTTAGGGATTCATGACTAATTTTATGATTTTTTCCAAAATCCCTGTAGCTTCGATTTTTTTTTTTTTTTTTTTTTTCTTTTTTGAAAGCAAGATTTTTTTAGGGATTAGATTCAGCATCACAGCCTAGGGAATTTTGTGTAATGTGCTTCCTGGCCCACATGTCACAGCTCTGATAGTTCTGTGCTTTGTTGCTTTTTTTTTTCTTTTTGTCAAAAGATTTAAAGTGAATACAGCTGATACCAGACTCAGGCAATAAATGAGTTCAGTGCAGTTGTCCTCTGTCATTAATTTTAGCTGGTAAGATTTTTACCAAAACCTCTCCTCACTGTTCTCTAAACTGCAATTACAATCCTGACTGAGAGTAAATGTTGCCTACCCAAATACTTCTGTATGTTTTTACGTAGACTTAATTTAACATATTGATCTCATTTCACTTGAGGCTAGAAGCAGAACATCTTACATGTTCTCAAATTTTAAAATTAGTTCTGCCAGAATCACTGTGATTAATTTTTAAAGAGAATTTAACTGTCAGAACTAGGGGAACTATCAGAGGGTTTGTCATAATGAAGCTGTTTCTATTCTGCTCTTCCACAACTGATAGGTTTTATCTTAACTAGTTAAACAACACCACTGTGTTGAAAAAGGATCTTTAGAGACAAATAATCTCTTAAGATATTCAGTGTACCAGAATTAGCTCTCTTCTCTAGAAGGCTGAGTATGTGAATATATGCATGTAATTATTTCAGAGGGTTATTTGTCTTATTGCAGTGTTTTACACAGAACTCTTCAACTGTCATTTAATTGGCTTGATACACTTTCTTAGAAAGATTAATAGATTTACAGAGTTCCTAAGAGGATTTAGATACATTACTAATCACAAAGCTAGGAGGCTGCCAGTAGTTAGTTTTTAAAATCCAATTTAACAGTTTAATGAGACTGCAAACATAGTTCTAAAGAGTTTGCTCTCTTTTGTAAAAAGGAAAAAAAATTCTGCCAAAATCTCTGTGAAATGTTGCTCACTGTGTACATGGTACATATGCTGCATATATGACATTAAGTGCAGCGTCTGGCCCTAGGACCTTTTTAAATGGTATGGGGTATACATGATGTGTGCTGTGAATGCATGACCAGCAATGGGCAATTCACAAGGAGAGCCCTCAGCAAGTTGTAGAATGTTTTCCAATCTCTTTGGTCAGCTCTTTGAATAAAAAGTAAAATAAATTATTAATTACGAAGCGGAAGAGCTGTACAATTAAATGTCAAAAACATCGCTCCCTTCTATTGGTTCCTCTGATTGCACTGACACATCCAACCCGGATGGAGTGCAGCATTAGTGGGTTTCTCTGTTGGCACCCACTTCAAAGACAGGCTGGTTCAAGGGGAAAATGGAAAAAGGAAATGGAAATGGATAGGATAAGAAATGGAGTCTTAAAGATTCTAGTTGGAGGCACATCTAGAGCCAATGGTTTAAAAAGAGATGGAAACTTTTAGAGAAAGTGAGATATTTATCAAACTCCTAAAAGGCTGTGCATTCACCTACTCTTTATCTTCCAGCTAGCATCAGCTCTGCCTGGACGTTCCTCAGTTCCCATTTGGAGTAAAGCGCATATTTAGAGGGAAATAATTGTAGCACAATATTTAAAAAAAAACTTTGAGTGATAGAGAAGCTACAGAAAACCTGAGAGCTTATTCTTATACTTGACAGCACGTACAGTAAAAACCTGGCACCTTTGCCTGTCTTCAGATTCCCACCTGCTACACTGAATGGCTCTGTATCTCTAGTCTAATTCTGTATGGCTGGTATTTATAGACAAATATACGTTATTTAGATGTGTAGCAAGCCAGGACTTGATGAAGATACAGAACTCTGGATATGTTTTCCAGTCCTTTCATTGTTCTTACGGCTTTCCATAGAAAGACAAGAACTCTCATCTTGTCTATTAACCTCTATTAACCTCTTCCCACAACTGGATTAGTCAAAGTTCTCTAACAGCACTCACATCTCATTAAAAATATAGAGGCAAAATTGCATCTTTGATGCTGCCCTGTACTCCTCTTTTGCTCGGCTTGGGATTGTGTTATGTCTTCCAGCTGATTGCACTGAAGGTCAGACTCTGCTGATGGTCCCTGGAGATACCCAATTTCTTATCAAAGCTGCTCTTTCCTGGAAGAGAGGCTCTCAGCCTGTGAATCTGCCCTGTTGACTTTGTTTCTAGATGCTTGACTTAATTTTTATTTTTTTTTAATCTTTATATTCAGTTTTGCAAATATCTCTAGCATTGTGCTCTGTCCTTCCAGTTACTCTCCTTCTCCATTCTTCTGATTATTTGCATACTTGAATCATCATCAGGCTTTTCTTTATAGCTCCACATCACTGACAAAGATGTAGTAGAATAAATACCCATGTGAACCTGTTAAAAGCCCACCTCTTCAGTTAAGGTTTCTTGCTTATAGGGCTTTGATTTGTAAGTTTGAGTCTGATGTTACTTGTTGATTCTTCTTTCTGTAGTGTAACGAGGCAACCAGGTGCCACTAATTGCCAGGGAGTGAGCATGAGCTTGTGTCAAGCCCACCTGTGCCTGATTAGGGTGGGCCCCCACTGCGCATGAGCAGGACCAGGGGGCCAATAAAAGGTGAGGCCTGAGACACAGGCTCAGCTCACTCCTGAGCAAGCCAGCAGAGAGCTTGGTTGCTCTCAGAGCAACAGCACGGATCCAGGCTAGTCAACCCTGTGGGCTATAGGCTCAGAGCACTGTTCGTGAGTCTCTGCTGGAACACCTGGTTGGACCTTGAAGCGCCGTACCCTGAAAGAGGTTCGTCTTGCTACATCTTTCCACTAATTTTTTTTTTCTATATTAAAATACCTGATATACACCTGAAGTTATTATATCAGTTCTATTACTTCAACAACCAAACATGTAATATCACAAAAAGGTCATCATATTTGTTGGGCAAAATTGGTTTTCTACAAATCTGTATTACTACATTAGTTGTCGCATCTACTTTTAAATACTGTTAATTGTTTTTTCTTTCAGGTGTTTGACTTATATCAGTTAGGATTGTTGCCCAACTGATGATCCAATATTAATTTTTTTAATAATGTTTTTAGAAGTCTTGAAGATATTTGATCTCTTTTCAGCACTTGGAACTTCTATTCAAAATTTGAAGCAAATTTTCAGGATTAAATTTTATAAATGTTTTTTATTTTGTTTAGATTTAAATAATCATCACTCTTCTAATCTACAGGCAAATAGCTTCTTAGCAGCCTCTGCCTTATCTATGCTATTAAAACTTAGCAAGGAACTTTTGAATAATAACTTCCTGAAAAAACAGATGCAAACATGTTCTTAAAACCAAGTTAGAAAATGGAGCTGTAAGTCATATAAAGTTATCTAATTAGAAGATATAAAGAGAATATTTGGATAATCCCACAGAAGGATAATGAATCTCCAGAAGTCCTGCACTTCCAAAGTAATTTGGTTGAAATCTGCTCATATAGCTGTGACGAGATTTAAAAGTGTATTTTGTTTATATTTCAGAAACATATTCATCAGATTAGTGGAAATACAAAATGCCACAACTTGCTTAATGATAAATGTGGATTAAGGCAGAGAGATTCTTTGCTCTCAGACAATGAGAGGGAGAAAACTGACAGGAGGGAAGGGTGGAAGAGGTTGTACTTGATTTTTAGCATCTGCAGTGTTGCCTGCTTGGGAGGGAGAGGGTTGCTGAGGTCTCTATCTAGCAAGGGTGGACAGGAATAAGAAGAGCTTAAGCAATACTCCAACCTTGTGGCTGACTTCCCACCAAGAAGCATGTGACAGGAGCAACCAGGCTTGGAAGGGAAGGTGGTGTTGTGAGCAATGAGAAGCTCTCAAGGTGCATTGCAGCCTGAAATTCTTTGGATCAGCAGAATGGGAACTCTGCTACTGCCATGTAGTAAATGGTGGTAATTGAGCATATCTAAAAATTAAATCAAGCACCAATTGGAGGAGAGGTATGTCATGCTGCATGTCTCTTCCCCAAATCCTCAGATGTGCTTCTTGCTGGTCAGGTGTACTGAGTAGAGGGATAAATAGGTCATGAGGCAAACAGATATAGAAACCTGTACAGCTCTTTCTCTTCTCCATGTGGCATTTCCTCACCTTCCTCACCCAGAGAAGACAACAAAGGAGAGAACTGACTAAAAGTCTTGTTTTACAGAGTAGTTTTGTGTTGTCTACCTTGCAGTGGCATACATTTGGCTGTGCAGAATTGTCCCTTCCCCTGCATAGCAATGGCACAATAGATGAAAGAAAACCTCTGCAATCTAAGGTAAATTGCTTTTGAAATAAAAAAGTGGTTTTATAGAGAAATTCAGAAATCAGGAAATTAGGCTTCTGATGTCAATCATCACTTTTCACCCCTTGCCCCAGATAGCTTTTGAAATTATTGATCAGTTTTACCCATACCTGACAGATAGATATGAGGTATTAGTCTCCTACTGACTTTATCAAAAGATGCTGCAAGGCAGTGAGGAAACACCCAGGGTTCATGGGAGATGCAGCAAATGCTCAACCCTTGTTAGCCATCAGAGAAGCCACACTGCTGCTTACCTTTAGAATGCAAGCCACAGGGCCTCAAGTTTCTGTGTAGCTTACAGAACTGCTGCCTGTTGCTTTGATTATGCCACATCCCTGCAATTCTTAATCAAACCCATAAATGACAGAATGATTTCCTGTTTGTACCCTTATTTATATCATTACCTGAACCTGCAAATGAACCTGCACTGACCTTTTTTCAGTAGAGCAGAACTTTTTATTGATAAAGTTTCCTGAAATTATGTAGCTCAGTTGGTCTGTAAATGATTTTGGCACTTGTTGATGTTTACACTATAGCTCTCTACTTTGAAATGCTCCTGATGTGTTGAGTTGGTCGATCATCTGCTCCATCAACAAACCTTTCTGACATGAAGTGGAGGAGCTGCTTTTGCTGATCAAAAGCCAACATACCACCTGCAAGATTTCAGAACAAAATGCAGTCCTGTGGTGTCACAAACCTGTTGAAGTCTCTCTGTTAGGACCCATTTGCATCTCAAAAAGGATGGAAAGAAAAAGGAATTGAGATCACATGAGTCACAGTCCTAAGCACACTCATGAAGATAGGATGATTCAGTTTGTTTTCCAGGAAAAAATGTTTATCTTGGATTATTACTTCAATTACATTGAAATTCTGATTTGTAATACATCTCAGTAGAGCAGTTACAGAAGTCCTGTGAGCAAACACAAGCCACTCTTTATCCAGGATAAAAAACGTTAAAACGACAGCACCTGGCACCTTTTTAAAGGGAGTGAATTGGTGTGAATTACTGATACCACATTCAAGCCTTTTCTCTCCAGCTGTGGAGGTGAGAAGAGGGAAGATGGGGCTGAGATGACCCTTCACAAGGGCTGTGTCCATCTCAGGGCTGAACTGGAGCTCACTGTGATGCCACAGAGACTGCTGGGTTAGAATAAAATGGCTTCAGTCACCCCACGTTCATCATATTTTGAGCACGGCTGAAGTTTATATGCAAATGGATAAGTCAGTTAAGCAAGAGCCCTATTAAAAGTATTTTCTCACTCTCTGTATAGTTTATTTAAGGGAAAGTGACATTTCTTTTCATTTTGATGTAACAGTTTTGCTTACCCACGGGTACATCGCTCCCAATTTACTAAAACTTCTGCTTATGCCTAACATATTCTTTTAGGGGTAACTTTTTCAAAGTGAAATCAGCTTAGTTACCATCAAAGCAGTAAAATCCAGTATTTCAGTTTTCCTGTTAAGGCTTTATTAAGTCATTAATTGTTCTAGTGCCAGCAGGGTACCCTTGCAAATGTAAAGAACAAAGGCAGTTATTTTGTTATATTCACATTCCAGGACATTTAAATTATTGACCAGGTATGTAAATAATTGATGGCTCACAAACGTATCAGTGTAAGAGCCCTGGAAAGTGTTGCATTCATCTTCTGGGGAGATGGTGAGGTCAGGACTTCTGTACCCAGTAATGATTCATTCTTTCCCTCCTGACTCAAATGCCATTATCCTGCTCAGCAAAGTGAACAGTGCATTTAGGCTTGAACCAAGGAGTAAAACCTTGATGCACGCACTAAGGATAAGGAACATTGTGTAAAGCTGCCTTTTAGTGATAAACATGTGAGTCTGTTTTCAATTCTGTCCTGGCCCAGAGCAGAAGTGGCCTCGGAAATGAGGAAGCCCTGTGGATTTCTTGAAGTCTGAGCTGGCAAAAAGGAAACCTCTGTGTGTGTCTGAGGGAAAACTGATCCGTACATGTCCCCATCTACTGCCACCACTCTGTGCCATTGTGCCATGCCTCACCTGGACCTGGCAGCTCCACCACAGTGCATCCATTGTGGGCAGGACTCCAGCACAAGAAGTGCCTCTGGCTGCTTGGGATGGCACAGAGATGACAGCTCCTGGGGGAGAGTGTGAGAACAGACCCTATATCCAGCCTGTGTGGAGAATGCAAAGAGAAGTGTTTGGGGCTGTGGATTATAAACAGTGCCATTTAATTGCTGTCACACTAGGCTCTCCCTGTCAAGGGACACCACATCACTGGTGGTGCAGAAGCAAAAAGTGGTCCTTAAGAGAGTGCTGTGCAGGCTGAGTTCCCATCCCCACACTTTGTCCATGGCACAAGGCTTGCTGGGCTGCATGTGTGGCTGCTGACCAAGAGAAGATCTCACCTGTGAGCCAGCTAAGGCCTGGGATGTTCCCCTCTGGATGTCTGGAGGAACAGGATGTGGGAACCAGTGACAGTGAGTGACTACTCTACAGCATCATTTGTGAGCAAATGTCCATTCTGTATAAATACAAGTTTTTTTTTTATTTATGAAGGTATTTATGAAGCTCACTTGCAGGATGAATTATTCAAAAGCACATACATTTCTTGAAGGGTGAACTCCTCTCTTCAGCCTCCGGAGTGGGAAATTCATCCTATTTCATAGTTCCTGTTGGAACCATTGCTCTGCTTTTGCCTACAAAAATGTTGAAACATTTTAAAAATTGGTTTAAATTGTTAGTCTTTGTGGCTGACGCTTTCCCTCACCTGGCTTTTGCCACAGGCTTGCTGACCTTTTTTTTGGTACAACAGGTTTAGACCAAGAACTGACAAGAAGTGAGGCACTGAAAGAGTGTGATGGGTGACCTCAAAATAGAAGTGTTGAAAGGTGACTTGAACTCACTTTGGGCAGTGCAGTGCTCCAGCAAAAGTTAAGAAGAGACAAGGAAGGCCAATAGGAAACTCAGCTGAGAGATCATCAAATGAGGTTAGAAATCCATCACTAGAAGGAGGATATGGTGTGTCCTTCAAATGAGAAAAAGAGTAATTTAAAGATCATGGACAGTGCAGGAAGGTGAAGGGTAAAGAAAAAGCCTGAGATTCTAGTGGAAGGAGACCTGAGGATTGCAGTAGCTGCAGCAGCCTAAGTCAGTGTTTGCCATGGGTGAAATAGCCTTGCCATATCGCTTTTCTCATGGGTCAGATTTTCTCAACACTACTTATTGCCCTCTTAAATCCCTCTAAATTGGCTTCCACTTTGTCTTAGAAGTACAACACACCAAAAGGGACTTAATACAGAACCTTCAGACTGAAAGGAGTGAAATTGTGGCTCCCCTCTTTCACAAAGGGTATCCCTCTTAGTGTGCCCCAGGCCTTCATGCTACTGATACATGAATATGTTTGGAGCCATTTTGCCCCCCCAGGTCTCTTGCCAGTCAGATGCTTCTCTTTTGTACTTGTTTTTTATCTTTCTGCAGTGTAGCATCTTTGCTGAATTTCTTCCTACTGATTTCATACCCTCCCTCCAAGTTATTTTAGATCCGTACTGTAACCCCGTTTTCCAAAGCATTCACAATTTGCAGTTTTGTGTCATCCACTCTGTGTACTGTCATTTAGTTGTTTATGAAAATACTGAGCAAAGGAGAGCAGATACCTCCAGGTCTCCACTTGACAGTCTCTCTCTTCATCTGGAAGAACTCATCAGTAACCCCTGTTCTAAAAAGCAGGTTATCAGCAAGTTACCATACCTAAGGTTGTTTAGAGCTCGACTGCATTGCTAAAGCTTGTTTATGAGGATGTCATGTGAGAGGATTGTAAGTCATGTATACAGCTTTCCCCTTAGTCCACAAGGCCAGTTACCTTGCCAGAAAAGGACACTAGATTCATCTGGCATGATATTTTGAGAAAGCCAAACTGTTTGCATTGTTCACTTAGTCCCTGTTGTCATCTTTTGGGTACATGTGGACTGCTCGTTCACTTGTTTTCCTGGATCCTCAGTCAGCCTTTTTTTGTAGTTCCCACATCCTCCTTCATATCACATTTGCCTTCTGCAGACCTCTCCCCTCTTCCACACAATATTGAAAGCCATTGGTAATGATTTGAAGGTTTTGCTGATGTGATATTATAACACATTCACCCCTGCACTCACTTACCCATGCGAGGCTTGGGTGACCTCCCAGCCAGAGTCTCGGGAGAATTTCAACAAGTGCCAATCTT